>NW_027507718.1:239096061-240296061 GCF_037356315.1 Lithobates pipiens
AAATAAAATAACCTGTAACGCTTGAAAAGATATAACATTTCTTTGTTCAAATACAATAAGGCTAAAAATATCTGAAATGACTATGTTTCAGCTCTGATGTGTGTGTGTCATAATAGGACTTTACCTTCAGTGATAACCCAGTGAACAAAAACGATGCAATAAAAAGAAAAAGGACTGCCTTACACAACCTCAGTTATTGTTCTAAGTTCAGTATGCTGCTTTTTACTTATCAGTGTTTTTTTTTTTTTTTTTTTTTTATTACTGAGTAAAATTACTTACAAAGAGGAGTAGCTATAATAGGAAACAGGGTAGCTAAGATAAGAATAAAATAGGCAACTATAGAAAGAAATAAGGAATAGGTCAAGAACCAACAGTGAACATGTCATATTATGATTGTATGTAACATTGGGATAGGTGAAAATGTGTACATACCATATATTTAATAAGATAAAAAAGCAATAATAAAGTGCACATTGCACGTACTCAAAGCAACAGATCAGAAACGATCTATTAGGTTAACCGATGTTGTGTCAAATACTGCCCCCCGTCAAGGAGACGCCAAAAGTCTCCAAAGATGAACGGCGCCTGCTCACTGAGTCCAGGTTCAAGCCCCACCATCCAAGTGGACATAGAGTTAGAATAAAAAATTGGCGAGCGAGGGGCAGTCTTACTAACTGCTACCGTATGTCCACTTGGATGGTGGGGCTTCGACCTGGACTTAGTGCTCAGGCGCTGTTCACCTTCGGAGACTTTCGGAGTCTCCTTGTCCTCCGTGCTGCGCCTGCGCAGTGCGGGGTGGACACTATCCGATGGGGGGAAAGTTTTTGGCAGAACAGCGGCTACCAAACTGAAAACACCTATACATATATTTATTGCTCTTCACATTGGGGTTGGCTTACTAAAAAACTGGAGAGTGCAAAATCTGGTGCAGATGTGCAAGGTAGCCAATCAGCTTCCAGATTTTTTTTTTTTTTTGTCAAAGCCTAATTGAACAAGCTGAAATTAGTCGATTGGTCACCATGCAAAATTGCATCAGATTTTGCAGTCTCCAGTCATAGTAAATAAACCCCACTGAGTCTTATTGATTTGAACAAATCTGGGATTTTTGTTCATCTGATATTGCCTTGATTTGTCTCCTTGCTCTGCACCTTGTGGACTCCTAATATCTACAGTGCCTTGAAAAAGTATTCATACTCTCTGAAATTTTCCACATTTTGTCATGTTACAACCAAAAACGTAAATGTATTTTATTGGGATTTTATGTGACAGACCACAATTGTGAAGTGGAATAAAAATGATAAATAGTTTTTAAAATATTTTACAAATATCTGTGGCGTGCATTTGTATTCGGCCCCCTTTACTCTAATACCCCTAATTAAATTAAGTGAAGAAAGACATTGTTGAAAGAAAGCCATAAGTAAGGATGAGCTCCGGCGTGTTCGCACACTCCACGTGCAGAGCCCGCCAGGAATTCGGCTCAGCGCTAATCACAGGCAGTGATACATTTCCCGATCTCTGCAGCCACGCATCGGGCAAGGTCTCACTGCCTGTGATTAGCACAGTGCTGCGTCGACTTCCTGGCGGGCTCTGCATCGGGACCATGCAAACACGCCTGAGCTCATCCTTAGCCGTAAGAAGTCCCGTTTGCAGTCTGCGAGAAGAGATGTGGGGGGACACAGCAAACATGTGGAAGAAGGTGCTCTGGTCAGATGAGACCAAAATTGAACTTTTTGGCCTAAAAGCAAAACGCTGTGTGGCGGGAAACTAACACTGCACATCACCCTGAACACACCATTCCCACCATGAAACATGGTGGTGGCAGCATCATGTCGTGGGGATGCTTTTCATCAGCAAGGACAGGGAAGGGAAGCTGGTCAGAGTTAATGGAAAGATAGATGGAGCCAAATACAGGGCAATCTTAGATAAAACCTGTTAGAGTCTGCAAAAGACTTAGGGACGCAGTTCACCCTCCATCAGGACAAGGACCCTAAACATACAGCCAGAGCTACAATGGAATGGTTTAGATTAAAGCATATTCATGTGTTAGAATTGCCCAGTCAATATCCAGACTTAAATCCAAGAATCTGTGGCAGGAAGAATGGGCAAAAATGTCACTCTCTAGATGTGCCAATCTAGTAGAGACATCCACAAAAAAAAGACTTGCAACTGTAATGAAAGGTGAAAGGTGGTTCTACAAAGTATTGACTTCACTTTGTGTTGGTCTAGCACATAAAATCCCCAAAAAATACATTTACATTTTTGGTTGTAACATGAGAAAATGTGGAAAATTTCAAGGGGTGTGAAAACTTTTCCAAGGCACTGTAGCAGCGCTAATATTGAATGTGGTACAGCTAACATTGTAATGCGTTTTTGAAGAGCTCTTGGTGGTTTACTATATCCCTGCTATTTAAGTCTGTCAGCTATGACACAAAGCCCTTGTACAAACGGTCGGACATTCCGACGGAAAATGTCCGATTGGACCGCGTTGTCGGATAATCTGACCGCGTGTGGGCTTCATCTGACTTTTTCCGTCGGAATGTCCGACCAACAAAATTTGAGAGCTGGATATAAAATTTTCCGACAACATGATCCGATTGGACTTTGTCCGATAGTTTGTAGAGAATTCCGATCAGACAAAGTGCCACGCACGCTCAGATAAAATTTCTAGACCAAAGCTATTGGCTACTAGCCTGAATGTAGTCCCATTGTAACTAAATAACGTCATCACGTTCTGAACGATCGGATTTTCCGACAACTTTGTCCGACCGTGTGTATACAACACCAGTTTCAGACAAAATCCGTTGGAAAAAAATCAGACGGATTTTGTTGTCGGAATGTCCGACCGTGTGTACAGGGGCAAATGGGTGTTTTCTCGACCACTCACCCAGGTGAACTGCATACATTGATTCCAATTTACCTGTCCATCTGCTGATACTCTTGGCTGTGCTCTGCTTTTGTTTTGCTTTCTTATACATATTCCCTTTTGGAGGATTTGTGGAAACTACATACACAAGACGTATGCTGGCTCGCCAAGCCCCCCTTATTATTGTGGGGTATTTGACTTTGAACTGAAGTATCACTACCAAAAACTTTTCTTCATTTAACTATTCATAAATGTGAGACGCATGGTCAATCAGAATAAATGAGAAGGTTTTACTGAGCACATCAGAGGGAGGTGGAGCTACACAAGATGGCGCCACACACCAGCTGAACGCCGTGGCCAAAGGCGCATCTCCCCCGGCGAGCTGAAAGCATGCTGTGCTAATTGCTGACATTGCCTATACCTATGCCTACGCTATTGAAGTAACTGAAGCAACGGATGTGTGGAGCCTAAATACCTTGCTGTCGGTGGAGCCAGACATAGAGACCTACGTACCCTCATGGTAAGAAGCCTAGAACTTGCCAGACGCGGAGGAGCGGAGGAGAAGGAGTGAGGGAGATTAGCGGACGGAGGTCCGCTTCCGGAGTTCCAGACCCAGGACGTGATTGATTGACTACGGAGGCGTTTGTTCGCTGAGACTTCCCCCTAGTGAGAGAGAGGAGGGTGAAGGATCCCGTGACATCCAGAGGGAGAGGACGCTGATGCGGCTGACGGTGAGAGGGTTCTTGAGGGGGTAGGGAAGAGAGAGAGCGGCTGTATTCTGTGGCTGTGTAGACGAGCAGACTGTTAGACCGAAATTACTCTCCCCCCCTGCCTCTCCCATGCCCCGTGGATTGCTTCGAGAGGTTTGCTGCATTGGATTATTCCTCTGAGAATTGCCTTGGGTCTATGGTGGATATAGAAATCAGTTCATGCCCAGGTTCATATAACTTGTCCCTCTAAGTATTAAGAATTAAGCTGGATGAAAGATCTGTGATCTGTCTGATGTACTGGGGCTAAGTGAGTGGTGATCCCGATCGGATGCTGGAAGCGGCGTGGATTCCCCCAAACAAAATACTTACCTCAGCAGACTGTATGAAGGCTCTGGGTGATAAAATACTTTGAGAGAGAACACGATAGAGTTTTGGAGGAACTTGAAATAAAGACATTGTATGAGTTACAAAAAAGAAATATAATGCTACTAAGTCAACTACAAATAGAGAAAGTGTGACCCTAGGAGGAAATATTGGACAAGAGATATTGGACAGGCTCTTGTACCCCCCCCCCTCCCCCCCTTTTATCTTTTTTCTTTTTTTTTTTTTTTTTTTTTTTTTTTTTCTGGACATTGAGTTGAATAGATATAGATATTAAGATGTATGTGCTGGAAATCCCTTCTCTCTCTCTTTGTTACAGCTGAAGTTAAGAATTAGTGGACACTGCTTTTTCGTCTGTGTAGAGAATAAGAGACTAAGATTAGACTGGACTAGTGCGTACATCTGCAAACCAATATAATACCCTACCTTTTTTTCCCCTTTTTCCTTATTGTCACGGTATTATTACCTGTATCCCCCCCCCCTTTTTTTTTTTTTTTTTTTTTTTTTTTTCGGGGGTAATAAAAGGGATATAGGGTCTGGACTAAAAAAAAAAAATGTTTCAGTAGGGAAAGGGGAGGAAAAGAGGGAAGGAAGGAGAAAAAAGAGAAAGAAAAAGAGATTTTTTCTTTATTGCACTCTATGCACCTTTTTTGCAATTTTTCTCTGCACTCTACTCTTCTTTACACTTTTTAACATTTTTGTAGGTTTTGCATTTTTTTGTAAAAAGTTTTTTTTTTTTTTTTTTTTTTTTTTTTTTTTTACTTTTTTGCTTTTTTTTTGCTTTTTTGTTTTACTGAGGAACTTGCTTCCTGCATATTTTGGTAAATTAACCACCTCTAGCACTTTTTGCACTTTGTGCATCTTTTTGCACTTCATGCACTTTTTTGCATCTATTTTAGGGAAAGAAGAAGAAAGAAAGGAAGGAAAATACTCCCCCCCTTTTTTTTTTTTTCTTAAGAGTGAGGATACACAATATACATAAAATATAAATTTTTTTTTTTTTTCACCTGTTGCTTTAATTGCACTTATTTATTTATTTTCCCTTTTTTCTTTTTCTTTTTTTTTTTTTTCTCTCTCTTTTTTTTTTTTTTTTTTTTAAGCACTTTTTTACTGAGGAACTTGTTTCCTGCATTTTTTGGTAAATTCACCACCTTTAGCACCTTTTGCACCTCGCGCTTTTTTTTTGCACTTCATGCACTTTTTGCATCTATTTTAAGGAAAGAAGAAGAAGGGAAGGAAAATCCTCCCCCTTTTTTTTTTCTTTTTTTTTTTTTAAGTGTGAGGGTATACAATATACATAAAATATAGTTTTGGAAAATTATATAAAAATTGAATAATACTGTGAATGTATTGTAACTGAAAACAGATTTGAATATAAATACATTGAGGGAAGTGGAGAGGGAAGGGGAAAAGAAGGGAAATAAATAAGGAAAGAGTGCGCTCCCCAGGAGGAGTTATAACTGGGGGGTGACTAGGTTGGTAATAGAATTAAATAATACTAACACTTATTTACGTAAATCTGAAATATTAAATTGAAGGGGAAGGGGGGAAGAAGGGATAATGGTAAGGAGGGGAGCCAAAGCGGGACAAACAGAAAGCGGGAAAGGGAACTCTATAAAAACTTATATGGCCCAGGGCAGAGTAGACCAGAGGGAGGAAAGGGAGGCTGAAAGGGGAGAAGAAACATCACCCTTCCATGAAGAAGAGATAAATAAAAAACTTAATATAGAGGAAAGTACAACTCCACAGAAAAGCTTGAAAGAACGACATCAACAAAAAGAATCAGGAAAGATGTGGGAATTAGAAAAAGAAGGAATCAACCCCCATTCACTCCCCACTAAACAGGATATGGCAGAAATGATGTCACATCTGGAAGGGATGATTAAGGGAGAATTAAAGGCAACCCGTGCAGATATCCAAAACGTATTAAAAAGGGTAGAAGACTCGGAAATACAATTAGAAGAGCATAAAAAAGCTATTTCGGAACTACAAAAAAGGGCGGATATGGACTGGATAGAAATGAGAAATATCAGATATAAATTAGAAGACCAGGAAAACAGGAACAGGCGTAATAATTTAAGAATCCGTGGCCTACCAGAATCCGTGAAAAGCACTGAGTTGGAGACTGTGCTTCGAGAAGTCTTTAATAAAATAATGAAAAAAGAAATAACATCTCATATAGCTTTTGATAGAATACACAGAATTCAAATAAGGGAGAAGTCAAGACCCGAGACGGAGAGAGATGTGATTGTGAGGTTCACTCAATACGAAACAAAACAACAAATTCAGCAAGATGCAAGAAGATCTGAAACTATTAAATATGAAGGAGCTACGTTGCTTTTCTTTTCTGACCTCTCACAAGAAACATTGAGCCGGAGAAGGGCACTGAAACCCCTAATAAATCAACTACAAGAGAAGAAGATCACTTATAGATGGGGCTTCCCCGCATGTCTGATAGCTAAAAACCAAGGGATATCAGCCATTTTAAGATTCCCAGAGGACCTGAAAGAATTTTGCAATAAACTGAATATACCATGTGTTAATATAGAAAACTGGGAGAAAAAACCCCTAGACTGGACGAAATTAAGAGAACAACCCTGGAATAGAGTGTAGGGCCTCTCTTCCTCTCCTTCCTCTCCCTTTCTCCTTCGTTGTATAGGGGGAGAGGGGAGGGGGGTGGAAGAGGCAAATAGGGGGGTAAATAAATAATAACAGGTTAATGAGAAGGAATAGGGGAAGAATAGTAAAGGGGTAGGAAGGGGGAGGAGAGGGGAAGGGGGAAGAGAAGAAGATCACTTATAGATGGGGCTTCCCCGCATATCTGATAGCCAAAAACCAAGGGATATCAGCTACCTTGAGATTCCCAGAGGACTCGAAAGAATTCTGCAATAAACTGAATATGAAGTAAAAAGAATAAAGATTTTGGGCAAGGATGAATTTGAGTAGGCTCGCTAAGAGGGGAGGTATGTGCCGGGGGCTGGGCGGTGCACGCGTGCTCCCCCGAGACCACAACCGAAAGGGGGTGAGGCTCGGGGGACCACGCGGGCACTTATACTCCCTCAAGGAGGTCCAACCAGGGCTGGGGTCTAGTAAATAGGCACTAGCCTGGAGGACGATAACATTGATATTCAATGTGCAAGGGGTGGGGGGGTGGGAAGGGAGGGAGGAAAATATTGGGGGGGGGGAATATGTTGTTGTTTCACATTTATTAATGAAGGGTGTACCGACTGGATCGATCTAGGTAAAAAATATACGTTTATTTTTGTTTTTGGCTTCATGATGGAATGTTTATGGTGGGCTATAACCAATCTCCATGAAAGATGGCCCCGTTGAAGATTGTTACATATAATGTTAGAGGGTTAAATAGTCCCAATAAGAGATATCAGATTTTGCAGGAGTTGAAAAAATGGTCATCAAATATTGCTTTCCTACAGGAAACTCATTTTAAATGGTCCCATAATAGTGGTCTGAAGTCTAAAAATTATCCAACTTGGTTTCATGGATATTCCTCTAGCAAAAGGGCAAGAGGAATTGCTATTGGGTTTGACAGAAATACCCCCTTTACTTTAAAGGATATGGAATCGGATTCTGAAGGGAGATATTTATTTATCAAAGGTTTGATCTTTAATAAAATGTATACGTTGGCTTGTATCTACTGCCCTAATTATCTCCCCTGTCCCTTCTTGGGGAAAGTGCTGAATAAATTAGAATGTTTTAAGGAAGGGGGGGTGATTATGGCAGGGGACTTTAATTTTGTATTTGATCCAACCCTGGATGCCCAACCCCCATCCCTACGCTCAGAAGGTAAATACCTAAAGATAATTAAACGAAAACTACATCGACAGCAACTAGTAGAGGTGTGGAGAATTGCGCATCCAGGGGGAAAGGATTTTACATATTACTCCCAGGTACATCACTCTTACTCAAGAATCGATTATATCCTCTTGGACCATCAGCTTTTGGAGGGGTTAAAGAAAGTAGAAGTAAAATCTATAACTCTCTCTGATCATGCCCCAGTTATGGCTGTTTTGGACCTGGAGGATATACCGATTAGGCAAAGAGTATGGAGGTTGGATGAATCCCTCTTGCATGACCATAAAATATTTGAAGCTTTGGAAAGAGATATGAACTTATTTTTTAAAGAAAATAATGTAGAAAATATTGCACCAACTGTGTTGTGGGAGACCCATAAGGTATACATGAGAGGGAGATTGATAGCAGAAGCAGCTAAGAGGAGGAAAATAAGGTCAACGCAAAAATCACTGATTTTACAGGAAATCCAGGAGTTGGAACAGTTACATAAAGGATTAAATGACCATAAAATAATGGACGAACTTATGGGAAAAAGGGAGGCACTGAGAGACATACTGGAACAGGAAACCAGGCAGGCCTTTTTAAAGTCCGCTAAAAGACAATATGAATTTGGTAATAAACCGGGGAGAATCCTGGCAGAGGTAATTAAACCTAGAAGAAATTTTAATTATATCGCAAAAATTAAAGATAAGAAGGGAGTAATGAAATATGCAACAAGGGATATTAGTAACATCTTCTCAGAATACTACCAACTACTGTATAAGGTAAATGGTAACCAGGACCCCAAGGATAAACAAAAGAGAAGGGAAAAAATTGAACAATATCTCCGGAAGATAGATCTACCGAGGATAGCAGAGGAGGATGCTGGTATGCTCGATAGGGATATCTCTAAGGAGGAAATAGAAAGAGCAATTAAGGATAGTAAGAATGGGAAGAGCCCAGGGCCCGATGGATACACATCATTATACTTTAAAAAGTTTTTGGGACCTTTAACACCTTATTTCCATCAGTACATGAACTCAATAGGGGAAGGAAGGGAGATACGGAAGGAAGCTTTGGGGGCCTTTATAACTATATTAGCAAAGGAAGGGAAAGACCCAACATTATGCTCTAGCTTTAGACCTATTTCTCTGATTAATGAGGATGTAAAAATTTATGCAAGGATTTTAGCCGAGAGGCTGAAACAATATATGCCAGATTGTATAGAAGGAGATCAGGCAGGTTTTGTACCTGGAAGGGAGGCGAGGGACAATATACTGAGGACAACCCTCTTAATGCAGGAAGTTAAGAAGAAGAAGAAGCAGTCTTCCCTTTTCCTATCGGTCGATGCGGAAAAGGCATTTGATAGGTTAGAATGGGAATACATGCTGCAGACATTATATAAATTTGGTTTAGGCCCAAGAATGCTGCGGTGGATAGAGGCCTTATACTCTAACCCTACAGCTCAGATTCAGGTGAATGGGACCCTATCAAATTCTTTTGGGCTATATAATGGTACACGTCAGGGATGCCCATTATCTCCTTTACTTTTTGTATTCTCCTTGGAACCTCTTTTGGTTTCTATAAGAGCGAACCAAGGTATTGAGGGAATAAAAGTATCAGAGAAGGAGCATAAGATATCTGCATTTGCAGATGATATTATGCTCTATATAACGAATCCCAAACAGTCCCTTCCTAGGATCTTGCAGGAGTTGGAGGAATATGGGAATGTTTCGAACTTTAAGATCAATAGAGAGAAAACTGAGATATTAAATGTCTATTCCTCCCCAGAGGAGAGAAGAGAACTTAGAGCTCTTTTCCCCTTTGTGTGGAAAGAGAAGGGCCTGAAATACTTAGGAATATACTTATCGACATCAGTTACAGATTTATATCAAGATAATTATCTCCCTCTTTTAAATAAAATTAAACAAGATCTTAAAGGTTACCCTGCACACAGACTGTCATGGTTTGGCAGGATAAACGTAATTAAAATGATGATTCTGCCAAAGGCTCTATATGTCTTTCAGAGCCTCCCGATAAATATCCCAGGGGCCTATTTTAGAATTATTAAATCCCTGATTCAGAAATTTATATGGAACAAAAGAGGAAGTCGCGTTTCTTATAAGGTAATGAATAGGCCTAAGGATAAGGGAGGGGTATCTCTCCCAGATTTTCAAAAATACCATTCAGCAGCGGTAATGAGGAGGATTTTGGATTGGGTTTACAACGCTCCATTTAAAAAGTGGGTATCACTGGAAGATAATATGAGTAATGTTGTCCTGAGCCAGACCATTTGGATTCCAATGAAGTTTAGGGGTCTCTCTGGAAGAATATCCCCGATTACAATGGAAACATTAAGAACATGGGATGGGGTACTTAAAGGTACAGAAGGTCAAAACAACAATAGCCCTCTAATGCCCCTGTCAGGAAATAACTATTTTCCTCCAGGGAAAGAAAACAAAATGTTCCAGAAGTGGACGCATAGGGACATATTAAGGTTAAGGGATGTGTTAAAAGCAAATAGCTTATGCTCATTAGAGGAGATACGAGAGAAATACGGAAGAACACCATGGGATGGATGGAGATACAGACAACTCCAACATTTTGTTGAGTCCCTTCCAAAACCTCTCCGCTCGGGTGACAATTTAAACCCTTGGGAGAAATTGATTGACCGAGGAGGAGCGGGCAGACAGGGGATCTCTAAGATATATAGGACCTTAATATCTTTAATGGAGGATGAGGCGATACCGGCTTTTGGGAGGTGGGAAGGGGAATTGAATCAATCAATCCCAGAAAAACTGAAAGGGAAAGTTATAGACTATACCCACTCCACTTCAATAGATACGAAGATCCAAGAAATGAACTATAAATTATTGGTTAGATGGTATTATGTTCCATTGAAAATGCATAAGATTAACAAAGACTTATCACCCCTTTGTTGGAGAGAGTGTGGGAGGGAGGGAACCCATGCCCATATATGGTGGCAATGCAGTGCAATCCAGTTATACTGGGAAAAGGTGGTGGGTTTAATTAAAGAGATCGACGGGAAGGAAATAGAACTGGATCCCTGGAAATGTTTGTTTCACGCGGCCGAGGGCCCTAGGGAAAAATATAGAAGAGCATTAACTCCATTTTTGCTAAACGCAGCGAAAGTACTGATCCCGAGATACTGGAAAGTAAAGGAAACACCCGGGATAAGAGAATGGTTTAGGGAAATAGATAGATTGAGGATTATGGAAGAACTAATACACCTTCAACGGGGAGCCGAAATTAGATTCCAGGTGACTTGGAGGAACTGGATGGAATTTAGAAAATCCTCAATATATCTTGGAATTATGGGGGATGGAGAGGGCATCTAGGGGAGGGAGATAAGATGCATATACTTCATAGCCCCCTATAAAATTTTTTTATTTATTTTTTATAGGGGAGGGAGGAGGAGAGGAGGGAGGAAGGGAGGAGAAGGGGAAAGGATCCTTTCCCCCCCTTGGTTCTCCCCCTTTTTTTTTTTTTTTTTTTTTTTTTTTTTGCGTGGGGGGGAGGAGATGGGGGACCCCTTGTTCTGGGGCCCTTTAGGGGGTTTGTCGGGGGGTTTTTTTTTTTTTTTTTTTTTTTTTTTTTGTAGAAGGGAGTGGGGATGGAAGGAGAGGAATCCCCACCTTACACAAATCACAAATTGGAAGTAAGAAAAAGCGTCACGTGGGAGGGGTAATAAATATGGGTAAGATAAAATCACAAAAGGATAATTCTAAACACATGAAGAGAGGGGGAGGGGGCGGGCTTAAAACCTTTTTTTTTTTTTTTTTTTTTTTTTTTTTCTTTTCCCTCCCTCTCTCTCTCCTCTTCTTCTTCTCCCCTTTTGGGATATTTAAGATCGATCCGGTTGGGCACCCAATGTGTACTTTTTTTTTTTTTGACTGTTTGTTTTTATGTGAATGTTGAAAACACTGAAATAACATGAATGTTAGTCAAAGTGATTTTTAAAAGTATGTATAAGGAATATTTTGTACTGTTCTTTTTGTAAATGTGGAAAACGAAATAAACAATATTTAAAACAGAATAAATGATGAAATATGGTATGGCAAGGCCTATTTTAACATGAGATGAGGAAAAAAAAAAATGTGAAAAGTCCTTGAACTTACCAAAAGCATTATCATCACTGGCCCCATGTAAATAATCATAAAAAACAATGTAATCATTGTTAAACTTAAAATGCCACGTATCCACCAATTTTTCCATCTGAAAGATAAAAATATTTTACACTACAGTTAAAAATATTAAAGCATATTTAAACTCAAGAACAAAAATTGAATATATTGCAGCTTACTAATTCTTAGTTAGCATGGCAGCTAACTTATTTTTTTTAGGCTCGTTTTCCTTTATCTTCAACTGGTGATTCTGCCACTGGTTCTGACACACACTGTCCTAAATTTAAGGCTCCATGAACACTGGCTTAAAAATCGCTGCTTCTACAGGAGTTGTGTGTTCTGCCTGTAGAAGTAACTCAATGTAACTCAATGTTCTCCTATGGGTCCATCCACATTAGGACGTTTACAGGCATATTTTGAGCTGAACGTTTAGAGGCAGGAAAAAAAAAAAAAAAAACCTTCTGGTTCGCATTTCTGATGGGAGCTCACTGGCAGAAAAAAAAAAAAAAAAAAACTTAAAACTCTTCTAAACTTGTGTAGACGTTGTACAAAAAAAATGCTCTATATGAACGTTTTTTTTACTCACAAGAGATTGGACATTTTTGTTTTGTTTTTTAAGCCCAGTGTGTAAGGAGCCTTAAGCCTCGCTTGAAGTCCTTATTGTTAGTACGATCCTTTCAACAACTGTTCTCCAATTTTCGGCCAACAAATGTTGGATGACAGGCTAGTAAATTTTTGTCAAACGACAGCTTCACATCAGATTTTTGTATGGTCAGTACACAAATCCGTCACACAAAAGTGGAAAGTACAAACACACATGCTCGGAATCAATGCTCACCAAGCACAAAATTAGCAGAAGTGGCCCAAAAAGGTAGCACTCAAGAGCTAAAATTCCTCGGAGCACGTCACTACGTTCGTGTTTGTGGCACAACAATTTGTGCAACGTTAGTATGTAAAACACGCTCCCTTTTGACAAAAATCAGATGCTTGGTTGACCAACAATCGTACCGTGTGTACGAGACTTTGTGTCAGTGTCATATTTCTCTGAGTTTTTTTTGTGAGTGTGTGGCACGCATCGCTGAATGTTCCATTAATCGCAAGGTAAAGGTGTGCTGCCAATGCAGTGGACTGCATGAAGAAATCGTAGAGTTTCACGATTTCATATACCCAAGACCCGAAGAAGTTGCTATGAGAAGGGAAGTAGTGAACCGAATTCAGATGGTTATAAAGGATCTGTGGCCTTCAGCAGAAGTCCAGATGTTTGGAAGCTTTAGTACAGGTCTTCATCTGCCAACAAGGAGCCTGAAGTTTAATGAGTCATCCCGATTGCTTCTTTGGATACATGCATGGTGGTTGTGAGAGATTGATATCAACTAAAAGTGGCCCAATCCCAGTGATCATCTACCCATTTGGTGGAGAGTGGAAGCTGTGATATTTTTTGATGCTCTTCTCTATTTGAGTTCTGGTAAGCAGATTTGACACACCTGGGTGTTGTGCCACTTTCCTTGCACTTCCTGGAAATGGTGGATGCTTTCTCACTATCATAGAGCGTTTCTACAGCAGGCTCTTCAATGATTGAACTTGAATAAGCGCTGCACTTTGGACTATATTTTATCGAGTTTGATGATCAATGAACTGTGCTGGCTGCTATTGTTTTTTTCCTAGCGCTGTTACCTATTTTTATTTATCTTACAAGGCTTTAGACACCATAGATTTTCTGCAGATTTTTGTCCTCAGATTTACCAAAACCATATAGTACAAAAGCCTGCCTAATTGCATACAAATTGAAACTCCTAAGGTTTGACCTCATATTATATGGTTTTGGTAAAAAAATCTGCAGAAAACCTAATAGTGTGTATGGGGCTTTAGTTTTCACACTAGGACAAGCCCTACAGATCACATCTCCCTCGCCTCATCTCTCATCTCCATTATTAAGGCTTGGTTTACACCTATGCAATTTGTTTATGACATTTCTGCTGTGTGTTTTGCCTCTTTGCACATGCAATTTTGCCACAATTTGCGTATGGCATTTTTTATGTTTTTTTGAAGTCTATTGACCCACAAAAAGCAAAAAAACACAGTTTTTCCATTTAAAAAAAGTCAGACGCTTTCCAAAAATGCAGTGGCTGAAAAAAAAAAGCATAGATGAACGTGCCTCATAGGAAACCATGTTAAATGAACTGTAGTGCATTTCTGCAAAAAAGCACAAAAAAATGCATAGGTGTGAACCTCATCCCTTTAAACCCGAACATATATGAATTACACAGGTTCTGAGACTAATTTAATGCAGATAAGGCACCAAGTGAGTTTAATTACCACCTTTATCAGCCACAGAACCTGTATAATTAATACATGTTCAGGTTTAAAGGGATGAGGTGGTAACCATATACACAGTTTATATGTTATCTGAGCACTGCAGCAACCAACACAAGTTAACTGCACCAACTGCCACTCAAAAATAACAAAACAATGTTGAAACATATAAACAACTTTTATATTATGCTTTTTTTTTTAAATAAACCAACTACCAGCGCAAACATTTACCTTACTGTACATCTTAGTAGAATGTTAAAATAAAATATCTTTGAAACCTGTATTAGTGCCAGTTCACGTATATATGCAATTCGGGAACCAGCGCGATTCCTGTGCAGGTTCCCGCATCGCATATCATCTGTTCACACTGACATCTGCTAACCGCTGCGGGTGTCAATGAAAAGTCAATGACACCCCCAGATCGGTTCGCAGTGCAAACTGCCAAATAGTGCAGGAATCGGATTGCATGGGTGTGAACAGTTCGGACCAAAAAAGGGTCCTGCACCATTCTGGTAAGAATGCTATGCAAATTTAGCCATACAATTTGTATGGTTGAATTTGCATCGCACAGACATCGCATGTGATCTGCACGGCAGTGCAGTGCGAATCACATGTGCTGTCCAACATCGCACAAGTGTCAACCCAGCCTTAAAGCTGAAGTATAGTTGTTTTGTAAACAAGTGTCTGACAGGCAGAGTATTTATGACAGAAGAGACCCTACTGGTTCAACAGAAGGCTTCTGTCAAACTGTATTAGTCTTTTCTGTTATAAATGCATCCTTCTGCCTGTAAGCTGTCATGTTCATTAAACTGTGCATGCGCAGCTCAGGGAACATTTACGTCCCTGATCCATGTCACAGCGATGCAACTCCCGTGTGTGGGAGTGCCGCCATCGCGGCTGGCCTATCAAATGGCTAAAGGCATGGGACCCGGAAGGAAGATCAGAACTAATGCAGTCACCTCATCCAATTGATTGGTAAGCTGCAATATAATACGTTTTTTGTATTGGGTTTGAAATTGGAGGATGACTATGTAACCTAAAAATATTTGAGGGTGCAGACTATATTATTGCTTTGATGCTGGCTCTGAAATTTGTCTCTGAAATTCCTATTCAAGTTGTTGGTACTTTAATGAAGTTCGGATTCAAATGTACATAGTAATAGGAGCACGTGCCACTAGTGTTACAGTGCCATTTCTGAAAATACGATAGGGCATATCCATGTGGAGTCATGTTTTTCAGGGGTTGGAATGAGGCCAAGGACTCACTCACAACATTTAAAGAAACAAAAAAGAATAATAAAAAATAAAATAAAAAAACAACACACACAGGGTGGACTTTACCTATACTCTCCTTAAAGCAGCATCTTACCTCCATAGGTGGCAGCGGGGAAATACACCAAGCTGCATGTCAAGTCACACAATATTTAGAAGGTATTGTGGGATGGGCACTAAGAACTCACAACAAGTAAAAGAAACCTCATTACCTGGATGACAAGCCAGACAGAGCATTGGTGAGCACCTGCGGTGTGCTGTTGGTAGGTGGTGGAACATCTGAAGCATCGGTCTCAAATGCAGAGTCTGCATCGACCTCTGGATGTTTCTCCTCTGCCGTTTCCTGTAGAATTTGAATTCTTGCTTAATAAAGTAACACAATGCAATGATAAATAAGAAATAATAAATCACAGATCTCCAGTAGCCCAAATGATGCTATTCTTTATTTCAAATATATAAAATTCCATTTTTAAAAAAGGTAAAACAAAAAAAATACTATTTACTCAGTTATTACACCCATTTAATTTTTAAAAAATATATTTTGAAATACAGCTAGCATAGGTACCTGTATCGGTTTCTATATTTGTTTTCTGTAATACCCTGCTTAGTGGGACCCACATTTGGAGAGGGGCAGGGATTTCACTGTTGGATGATAAGTCTGTGACTAAGCTGTATGCTTAATAACAGTGGACAAAACTGAGGTCACCAACATTGGCCATGCTTCCTGGTCGGAGCACCTGGCTCCATGGACAAGCCAGGAGTGTTGCTAGGCCCAAATTTCTCTTGAAAGGTACCCTGGGTTCCAACATTGCGATGGCCAATTAGAGTGCTCACAAATGTAACCCAAACACACCCACTACCCGATTTGGGTCCTGAACCATAGTTTAAGAAACACTGGTCTAGAAGATACACTCATTTGCAATACAGAAGCATTCTCAGTTTCAAAAATTTGAACAATATCATTAAATCTGTAATCCATCAATCAACCTGGCCGATGGTCTATCATTCCAACTGCTGAAGTCTGCTGATGGCATTTGTGGTTACCCACAAACATCCTTATGAACATAGATCGACACAGATCATCACAGAAAGGTCATCTATCCTCTACTGGTGACTTTAGGAGACACATTTATATGTGGCAGTTACAGTGACAATAATTGTATTGTCTTGTGTATGAAATTTGTATACACACACACACACACAAACAAAATTTTCTATATTTAGTTAAAAGTGATACTATTTATTTATTTTTTAAATGATGAATATCTAATACTTACCTGCTCTGTGCAATGGTCTTGGTCTTCTCGTGTCCCCCACCGGTGTTCCTGGCTCTCCATCCCCATCCATAAAGACACACAGAGCACCACTCCCTGCTCACTTACTGTAATTGACAGCAGCTGGAGCCAATGAGGAGAGAGATGAGAGAGCCTCTGCTTTCGTGCACATCGCTGGAGATCGGACTTAGGCAAGTATTGGGAGGGGAGTTTGCATAATGAAGGTTTTTTATAAAATAGAATGCATGAGTGTAAAAAACCTTCAGTCTTTAGAACCGCTTGCGGACCAGCAGCTGTCATTATACTGCGGCAGGTCGGCACAATCCTGAGACCCGTTGTAGCCATACGTCGGCTCACGGGATCGGGATAGCAAAGGTGCGCATGCACCCGCTGCACAGCGGGGGTGTCGATGCTCCTGGCCGACGGTCACAAGCGATCGTGAGCACAAGGGACAGAGCATGGAAGTGTGTGTTTGAACACACAAATCTGTGTTTTGCTCAGAGGAATGACAGATCGTGTGTTCCTATTAGCTAGGAACCACGATCTGTCACTTCCTCTAGTCAGTCCACTCCCCCTTCATTTAGAATCACCTCCCAGGGAACACAGTTATCCCCTTGATCGTCTCTTAGTATTAACCTCTTCACTGCCAGTGGACATTTTTACAGTAATCGATGCATTTTTATAGCACTGATCGCTGTATAAATGCCAATGGTCCTAAAAATGTGTCAAAAAATTGTCCGATGTGCCGCCATAATGTCGCAAAAAAAAAAAAAATTAATAATAAATTATGAATAGATATAATAAAAATGCTAAATCTATCCCCTATTTTGTAGATGCTATAACATTTGCGCAAACCAATCAATATACACTTATTGCGATTTTTTTTAACCAAAAATATGTAAAAGAATACATATTGGCCTAAACTGAGAAAATTGTTTTTTGTTTTTAAAAAAGCTATTTTTTTTTCCTCAGTTTAGGCCGATATGTATTCTTCTACATTTTTTTTTTTTTTTTTTACCAAAAATATCGCAATAAGTGTATATTGATTGGTTTGCACAAATGTTATAGCATCTACAAAATAGGGGATAGATTTAGCATTTTTATTATATCTATTTATTATTCTTTTTTTTTTTTACCAGCAATGGCGGCGATCTGAGACTTTTTTTTTTTTTTAAAAAAGCAAAGGAGGATGTTTATTACAGCAAAAAGTACAAAATATTGGGTTTTTTTTTTCCCAAAATGGTCACCATTTTGTGTTTATAGCACAAAAAATAAATAAAAAACCGCATAGGCGATGAAATACCACCAAAAGAAAGCTCCATTTGTGGGGGGAAAAAAATGATTTTGTTTGGGTGCAATGTCGCACGACCGCGCAATTGTCCGTTAAAACGTCACACTGCCGAATCGCAAAAAATGGCCCGGTCATTCTGCAGCCAAATTTTTCGGGGCTGAAGGTATGAAATGCCCTCTGCTTCAGAATATAGCATTTCAGATATGCACAGATGTGAATAGTGGCGTACCTGTAGAGGATTAGTACACAGATGCTTCAAGTGGCTTAAAGGCAAAAAGACATATAATGGAAATACCGAGATGTGAACCGTTTTTCCTTCCAAATGATTGGTCCATTCTGTTTGACCACTTTTGTAATTTATGCATGATCGCCATGTGAATCACCACTAATTCTAGTGTAACCTGCCTGCTCATCTATCATAGAAGATTATATGGAGATGGAGAAGTGGTACAAAAAGTTACATAGAGACCAAGCAGGCTGTGATTGTAGTTTTTCTTTATAGAGAGTATATATATATATATATATATATATATATATATATATATATATATATATATATATAAATATAAATATAAATGAGACTGTGTTGTCTGTGCTGTACCTCATATAAAGTCCCGTGGGCATTTGAGTTTTCATTGTATACATACCCAAAATGTTTGCTTCAAGTTTCATGTAACTTCATTAAGGTCTACTTCCATCTCTCTCCCCTAGTATAAAATCCTTACACCAGTGGTCTCCAAACTGTGGCCCTTTGCTTCCCTTTATCTGGCCTTTGGTGCACTATTCCATAAACTGTCACTAATAATGGAGCACCGTTTCAACACCATCAATGGGACACCACTCTTCCCATCAATATCAACAATAGGACCTTATTCTTCCCATTAAAACCATGATGGGGACCAATGCTGGGGCAATTGTTACTCCCACTGGCCACAGTCTGTCCCCCCTAAAGCCTGAAGGACAGTAAACTACACTTTGCTTAGAAAGTTTGGAGACCCCTGCCCGACATTATTACAAAATGATGAAAACCATCAGCATAAATAGGCAACACTCAAGCTTTGTATTTTTTTCATACAGTATGAGCTACCAGCCAAACTTCAACTTAGTTGTTACTAAGAATTATTTTCTTATAATCTACTTGATCATTGGGATTTGTGTGTTGTGACTCTCAGTCAGTTACAAAGTGGTAAAAACTATGCATGCCACTATCATATTTATATTACAGATGGAGATTTAAAGAAGTTTGGTCAACGCTATTTTGGCCCTACTTTTCCTGTGGCTCACAGGAGTGCAGTTTTTTGTTCTGCATTCCTGTCAGCTAATGTCACAGAGCCAGTCAAGGCTCTGGATTGATCCCTACTTTAGGGCGGGATACACCCAGATACCTTGATCATCAGCTGGCTCAGCCTCACAGCACGCTGCTGGGAGACTGAGCCAGCCATTCCCACCCCCTGCACAGCGTGGCGCTCCAATGAGCACTGGAGGAGAGAGAAGAGAGCCAATGACTGACAGTAACTGGCTCCCTGCAGACTAAAGACTCACCTAAGTGGATGCAGCATCTGCTGCATTTGTTCCCCGCTGCTTCTAAGACTGAGAACTGAGCGATAAAAGACCACTAATCACTCAGTTTTCAGTCTTAGAAGCAGCAGGGGACAGATGTGACATCCAACTAATGCTGCATGTGAGCATAATTTTTTTTTTTTTTTTACAACCCCCTCTTTTAAAAACTGTATTTATAGCCAATACTTTATTTTTTAGCTTTACAGAAAAGACATTCTATTGCTTTGTACCTGCCTGGGAGATTCATAATCTCCATTTATCCTGGTGACCAATGTTGTGGAGACAGAAAGTAGTCGTCAAAAATTCAGCAGCTACAGTATTTTATTTTAAAAATGATAACGAGGAACTGAAGTTCCTGGTTATCATTTTTAAATTCCAATGGTGCTGACTGTCAAAGGACTGCTAATGGTTAATTCCACAATGCACCATCACGGTGATCATTGAACTGAATTGGTGAAAAAAAAAAATAGTAAAATGCAGTAGGAGTACTCAGCATTAAAAGAGCTTTCCTTGCAGACAACTGAGCACAGCTTCCCATTACACTAAAGGCATTTGAAAACAATACTCCCAATCAGGACAGTCTGATTAGAACTTGAGAACAGCTGCTAAGCATTGTAATGTCAAGTTTAGATTCTAATCTGACCTGTGCAAATATCAAGTTTGATGCCAACACTGCTGAAGACAAAATGTTACCCTGATCACATGACTCAAGATCAAAGACCAGGCCAAGGGTGGATAAATATCTGCCAGTCTATAATTTCATCACTTTTGCTTCACCTCTTTTGCCCTAGTTACAAGATACGATTTGGTTTTACTGTAATTTCAATGCCTTTCGTCGCCGCATTACTATCGTGTCAAACTCCATTTTTAAATTGGCAAATTTATAAAACAAGGAAAAGAACTTTGTCTTCACCTTCAAAATTCAGCTACTGACAGCTCCAATTATTCTGCTTCAAGCCTCACTACCCCCTGCCCCATGGACTGATGGGTGCTGGCTCCAGACGGTTCTTGACCTGTTCACAATATCCAAGCAAACTCAAAAAGAAAAGTAATTCTCCTTCCAAAAGCCCAAAATATATTTTAATCAATGTTTTCCAGTACAAGGCCAATCCACCTGTTGCTCTCGGCTAGAAACTTAAGGAGGAACGCCAGTCTTATTTCTGAAAATTTAAAGTCAGCCAGCTACAAAAACTGTGGCTGTTGACTTTTAATAAACAGGCACTTACCTGTTCCAGGATTCCGCACTGTGATCACCCAGCTCTCTATTGTGCATAAGGGAGCCAAGCATTGTGAATGGTCCCTCAGTCTTCTGGGACCTGGGACATATCCAACAAGACTGCCGAGAGGGAGGGGAAGAACTTCAGCTCAGATCACCTAGGCGATCCAAACAGAAGTGGGAGCACGTATGTATCAAAACTAGATACCCGCTATCACCCCACTAAGAAAAAAAAAAAAAATTAACTATATATATATATATATATATATATATATATATATATATATATATATATATATATATATATATATATATATATATATATATATATATATATATATATATGCCAAATCTTAAAAGGAGCAGGGGAGGAGGCCTTAAAAGCAGATCATTCCCTTTTGGGTGAAGTTCTGCTTTAGTTGTAGACTCACACATTTTACTCTGCTAGAAGCTTCATTGTAGAGTTTATGCAGTAGAGGAGCAGGTGGATTAGCCTTGTACTGGACAACATTAATTACCAACAAGAATGCCACATGTTGGGATTCAATAATTTCTTCCTTTATTAAAATAGCCAGCAGGAACAAATTCTATTCTGACATGTTTCATGCTAGACACAGTGTTTTCCCAAAACAGACAGTACCTAGTGTGAAACATGTCAGAAAATAATTTGTTCCTGCTGGTTATTTTAATAAAAGAAGATGATTTGGCATCTCGCGGTGCGGGCATTCATTTTCCTGATACAGTTGATTGCTTCAGTGGAGACAAGCCAAGGCAGCACCAGAGATGCGATTGTGGAGCCTGATCTCGCCTGGAGCAGCATGCTGGTTTAATCGCTTACAGAGTATGCAGATTCTTTACCCTTTAATCCTTACCCATGTACCGGTTTAAGCTGGTGCCATGATCACTGCCCTGAGTTTCAGGGTGGCTCCTTTATCTTGCAGTGTCCTATGGAGCCACCCTTGCAAGGAGGACTAGAGTTGCGTTTGTTTACACTGTGAGCATCATACAAACACATAGCCCATGATGGCAAGACACTCCCCTTCTCCTCCCTCCTCCTTTACCTAAACGAACAGACTGGCGAGAGAAGGGTTGTAAAACACAGGTTGGGATGTTGAGCAATATTACAGAGCATAATGTGGAGTGTATAGCGAAATCCGTTCTCCATTAAAAATTGGTTCATAGGTTATATGTAAGGCGATTGTAGCGGTATTGGTGCTCTGTATTGCAGCAACACATTTGCATACTTTCCATTATACTTTTTTATTTTCACAAATTTACAGGACAAGCCTTTGAGGCCTTCTTCTAAGGGTCCTAGCAGTACCCTGGAAGAAGACGGGTGGCCCCCTGAATCTTGTACTAAAAAGTTAACAGGCATTGAAAATAAAAGTAAAAAAAAAAGGCTCACAGATGGTACTCAACCCTTTGTGCCTCCAAGTTATAAATTAGTAATTCAATAGCACAAATTCTACTTGTCTGGATTTCATTCTGAACCCTTTGCTTCATAGCAAGTAGCCCAGAGCATATATATATATATATATATATATATATATATATATATATATATATATATATATATATATACACACACACACACACACACATACACATACACACACACACACATAAATAAGTGCTTCTGATTTCCCTTTCTTCCTGGTCTACATTTTAAAATGTAGAAAATAAGGCAGTCATATTCAAGAAAACCATTTACTTTAAAAAAGGAAGTTAAGAGCTCAAACACAGATATATAAAACCATAAAAAATAAATAAAAAAAAAGGGGCATAGTTCACAGCATAGTTGGCTAGACAGTAAAAAGGAGCAGCACCCGGCAGTCAAGACTGTTTCAGTTTAGAAAAACTTCCAGTCTTTATTAAGAATACATGCTTTGGCTTTGCTTTATATCATGAACAAATTGTGTTTGTTTTCAGTATTTACCAAAAAAAAAAAAAAAAAATGAAATATCTTATTTGGGTGGATTATCATTTTAAAGTGGAACTAAACCAAATCAAAAAAGTTATATTCCTGGCACAATGGAATGTAACTGTCACATTAGATTGTGCTCTCAACCAAACTGTCTAACCATCAAATAACTGATTACATGTGCAGCATCATGGCAGTTGGTTAGTTTTGCTTTATAGTCCAACTCTAAACAAAACCTTTTTCTTGCTCATACATCATGGGACATAGAGCCTTTGATAATTACTTAGTGGATTAGATAGTCGCCATCAGGTGATTGGACACTGGCAAAACTAATTACAAGATGTGTTCCTCCCCTATATAACCCCTCCCACATGGATAGTACCTCCTTTTTCTCTCCAGTGGTTGGTCACGTTAAAGATGTGCTAAGAAGAAAGCTCTGCTTGATGGGCTCTGCGGGGGCCCCAGGAGCTATACAAATCGGATCCATGCCTCGGGCCAATACACCTAAGATGGATGGTACCTGGGACTCATGAAAGAACAAACAAGGTTTTGCCTGTAATGTCTCTCTTTGAGGACTGGGCTCTGGGATCCAGCGCTTTGGTGCACAAAAATGAAGTTGCGTGAAAAGTTTTTCTGGCAGAGTCTTCTACTGGTCCAGAGGATCCTGTGAGTAGGAACCCAGAACCCTGAAGGTTGGCACAAAGTTTCCTGCCGTGATGGGTAAAGGTTGGATATGTCTGTTATCAGCAGTTTCCTGCGGCAGGGATAAGGTAAGTAAAGACAATGCTAAGTATATACCTTATGGATTATCTTTTTTTGAGTAGTCTGCATGTCTTACCTGGTTTCCGCCACTAGAGGGAGTAAGAGACAAACCTGGTATATACGAACATGCCATCCAGAATACATGCTCAGTGAAGCTGGTCTGAGAAGCCGCTCACCTCCTCCGCTGCAGGCCCCACACATAAGATGAAAGGGGGGGATCCCACGCAGTCTGGGGGTCCCACGTAGTCCTCAGGTGCTCTACTGTCATCCCCCCCCCCCCCCCCTGGCCGCCGCCATGCCGGTCCTACGCGCAGGCACACTTTTTCAGCTGTTTCGGTGGGGAGTGGTTGTGGCGCCGTGCATGCACACCAGTGCGCAGGCACAAGGCGGCTATGTTTAAAGCCCAGAATGCCAGAGCCCCTGTAAGCAGTGGGACACAGAGCTGTGGGCAGTAAGCATAGCATCTTAGTGGATTTGGATCCAGGCATACCTAAGATATCTACTCGGCATCAGGTTGTGCAGACTGAGCTAATGTTAATATTGCAAGATTAAAGGCACAACAGTGATTGCGTTTGTACTAGTACCTCTGCTTTGGCAGCTTAGGACTATGTCTCCCTAAGAGGGCTTCAGGGGCAGGTAAAAGAGGCACTAAGAAATCCCCACCTAGATCTAGGGGTTCTGGGCATGCCTGCAGGATACCATCCCCCCCCCCCGAAAGACTGGAGGCAGTCTCACAGGATGAGTCTGTGCCCGTCAGGCTTTGCAGCCTCTCCCAATGTTGTAGCGCCCGTGTATGTCACTGAAGACACTATGAAAGCTGCATTGGATGGTTTAGAAGGATTACTACTTTTATCACAGCTTTCTTGAAAAGTAGCAGATAAAAAGGAGTAGATCCCCTTCCTCTGCTCTGGGTTCCCTCTCGGATGAGCATTCTGATAATGAGGAAGTATCTCTATCTGGGGATGGGGATCAGGAACAGTCGGATGATTCAGGGGAAGAGGAGAAGCTCTCTTCTGCCTCTCAGGCCCTCAAAGTGCAGGTGCAATATCATACGGAGTTGGTGCGTACCACATACAAATTGCCCTCTGCTAAGGCTGCCGTATCCTCAGTTTCCTCCTTGGGATCTCGGAAATCCCCACAGGCTGCGTATACCTTCCCTATTCACCCCTTGCTGGAGAAATTGTTGTACGAGGACTGGGTTCACCTAGATAAACTATTTTCTCCTCCTAAGAGGTTTTCCATGCTTTATCCAGTAGAGGAAAAGTTCACCAAAAAAATGGGGGGGGGGGGGGGGTGCCAGCAATTGATGCAGCTCTTTCCTGTGTGAATAAGAGCCTGACCTGTCCTGTAGACAATGCTCAGGGGTTCAAATATCCAACTGGTAAAAAGCTGGAAACTTTGTTTAAAGCCTTTTTCTGAGGCTGGAGCTGTGGTCCAACCTGCGGTCGCAGCAATCGGCATGTGCCAGTTCCTGAAGGAACAAAATGAAGCAGGTGCTTAACTTCCTTTCCACCGAGGAGGTTGAGGTTTATGCAGACCTTCCTAAAGCCTTGTGTTTTGCGGTTAATGCCATTATGGATTCTGTTCAGCAAGCATCCCACCTTACTCTCCTGCTGGTACACATGTGGTCTTTATTCCAGGGGGAAAAATTGGCAAGCGGACTTCCTAAGCTGCCAGCAGCTGTGTCCAGGAGAATGGTCTCTACACCTCAACATATTTCAGGCCATATGTTGGAAATGGGGTACTCCGGATGTGGACCTGTTGGCTTCTAGGTTCAACAGAAAACTGGACAGCTTTGTGTCAAGAGCAAAAAGATCCACCATCACAAGTGTCAGATGCCTTAACCATTCCATGGGATCAGTACTCTCTGATCTAGTCATTCCCTCCAGTTTGGCTTCTCCATCGATTCCTTCGGAGAGTCAAAGGGGAAGGGAAGCCAGTAATTCTGGTGGCCCCGGCTTGGTCAGATGATCTAGGTATGCGGAGATCGTAAAGATGGCAGAAGGAAGACCTTGGGTTCTTCTGCTATGCCCAGATCAACTCTCACAGGGTCCAATATTCCATCCTGCCCTACGAATTTGATGGTTTGGCTGTTGAGACCCACATTCTGAAGAGCCGTGGACTTTCGGGGCCAGTCCTATCCACTCTGGTTAATGCTAGGAAGCCAGCCTCCGGGCTCATCTACTACAGAATCTGGAAGGCATAGGTTTCCTGGTGTGAATCCAGGGGGGTGGCATCCTAGAAAGTATGCCATTAGCAGGATTCTCTTTTCTACAATTGGGTATAGAAATGAAGCTGGCCTTGAGCACTATCAAGGGCCAGATCTCGGCCTTGTCAGTATTCTTTCAAAGGCCGCTTCCCTGATCCGGGCCTTTGTTCAGGGGGCACTACGCTTGAATCCACCAGTTAAGCCTCCCGTGTGCCCATGGGATTTAAATTTGGTTTTGTCTGTTTTACATAAACAAACTTTTGAACCGTTGCACCATGCTTCTTTAGTTCTTTTGACACAGAAATTGTTTTTTCTGGTAGCAATATCCTAAGCAGGGAGGGTATCAGAATTAGCAGCTCTTTCTTGTAAAGAGCCATATTTGATTATTCACAAAGACTTTTTTGCCTAAAGTGGTTTCAGGATTCCATCTGAATCACTATGTGGTCCTGCCATCCTTTTTTCCAGATCCGCAGTCCGGAGGAGGAGTTGTTACACTCTCTAGATTTTGTAAGAGCATCCAAAATCTTTCTGCAGGCAACAGCTCAGATACGAAAGACTGATTGTCTATTTATTTTGCTAGAAGGTCCCAAGAAGGGCCAGGCAGCATCAACATCCACTATCTTTAGATGGATTTGACAGGTTATTGTTCAGGTTTATGGTGTAGAGAAGAAAATTTCTCCTTTTCAGGTTGAAGCGTACTCGACTAGTGCAGTTAGTGCTTCATGGGCAGTGCATCACCAGGCCTCCATGGCTCAGATCTGCAAGGCTGCAACTTGGTCATCAGTCCATACATTCAATAGATTCTACCAAATGGATGTAAGAGGGCATGAGGATGCCGCCTTCGGGCACAGTATGCTACAAGCAGCAGTACAAGTCCTTTTGTCCGTTGGCAGTCTGTTTTCTGATCTGCGTCTCCTTTCCCTCAAATTTGGGCATTGCTCTGGGACAATCCACTAAGTAATTATCAAAGGCTCTGTGTCGCGTGATGTATGAACAAGAAAATAGGATTTTTTTTTTTTAAAACAGCTTACCTGTAAAATAATTTTCTTGGGAATACATCACGGGACACAGAGCTCTCGCCCCTTTTCAGGATTATACGTGGGGATTCTTATTGCTTTGCTACAAAACTGAGGTACTCTCCATGTGGGAGGGGTTATATAGGGGAGGAACTCATCTTGTAATTAGGGTTGCCAGTGTCCAATCACCTGATGGTGACTATCTAACCCACTAAGTAATTATGAAAGGCTCTGTGTCCCGTGATGTATTCCAAGAAAAGGATTTTAAAAAATCCTATTTTTTTCTTTTTGGATGTAGTGGGAAAGGTTTAAAGTGGAACTTTACCCATAACAACTTCTTGAGTAAGGAACATACATTCCACATGAATAATGCCGCCATAGAAAAACACATATATACGATATATAGTCAAAGAAGCTACACACCCCAATGAAATGAAAACATGGAAAGGTTCTCACTGGGTTTTTAAGCAGCAAAATAAAAGAAATGTGTATTTGTAAAAAACTGAGTCAATTTTATTCAATTAAAAAGATTTAAATATACAAAAAGAGAGTTTAAAGGCCCCTTTCACACTGGGGCAGTTTTCAGGCGCTACAGCACTAAAAATAGCGCCTGTGTAGCGCCTGAAAAAACTGGCCCCTTTCACTCCAGTGTGAAAGCCGGAGGGCTTTCACACTGGAGCGGTGTGCTAGCAGGACGGTGAAAAAAAGTCCTGCTAGCCGCATCTTTGGAGCGGTGAAAGGAGTGGTGTATTCACCGCTCCTACCCATTGAAATCAATGGGGTAGCGAGGCTGCAGCGGCGCTTTGCGGGCGATTCTAACCCTTTTTTGGCCACTAGCGGGGGTTAAAACCACCCCGCTAGTGGCCGCAGACCACCGCAAAAACTAAAAATAGGGGTGCTTTACCGCCGACGCCCGCACCGCCCCAGTGTGAAAGGGGCCTAAGAGTTTAAAATGTGAGCTCTGGTTAATGACATAAAAAGCAGGGTAACCAAAGTTGATGGTGACATTATACATCATAGGAACAATGTGTTACAAATTACGTTACACCATAGGATGCATATGGTGTAACGTAATTTGTAAAACATTGTTCCTATGATGTATGTCACCATCAACTTTGGTTACCCTGATTTTTATGTAATGAACCAGAGCTCACATTTTAAACTCTTTATTGTATCCAATGAAAAAGATTCAAATATACAATCAGTTTTTTTACAAATACACATTTAGTTTATTTTGCTGCTCAAGAACCCCGTGGGAAACCTTTCCATGTTTTCATTAAGAACTATGCTAACATAATTAGTGTGCTGTAAATTACTTCCAGCATTGCTCCTGTTTCTTCTTGCTGGAGGCTGCCATTTTGCTGAAGCCCAGAGCCCAAGTAACAAAAAATCATCAAAGCAAAACTAAACCCATTGATTTACTTGTTAAAAAACAGTTACATTCTTGTAATGTTGGAAATGCAAACTGTCACATTTGCTTGTGTCCTCAACCCAAAACTGTCAGACCATCAAATGGCTGGTGTCATAACTGATCACATGTATAAAACCATGGCCATTTCAATTCAAAAAGAAGCAGCTTCCTTGGCTGTAAAGGATAGGAGGGTTTCATTTTGCTTTAAGGCTGTCCACAGATTGGCCTCTACAAACTCAGCAGTGCCTAAAAATGGAAAGTAACTAAGCATGTGCAGAGCAGGGTGAGACGGTGTATTGCTGGATTTTAAACTATATAGACACGCATCTGTGTGATTGTAAAGTCAAATTTTTTTTTTTCAATAAAAATATCAAACACATTATACTTACCTGCTCTGTTGCAGTGGATTTGCACAGAACAGCACAGATCCTCCCCTTCTTGGGTCCCTCTTCTGTGCTCCTGGCCCCTCCCTCCTGTTGAGTGTCCCCACAGCAAACAGTTTATGGGGGCACCCGAGCCAAGTCACAGCTCCCTGTGTCCATTCAGACATGGAGCTGTGGCCCAACCCCGCCCCCTCTCTCTTCTGATTGACTGACATTGATTGACAGCAGCTAGAGGCAATGGCGCCACTGCGGTGTCTCAGCCAATCAGGAGAGAGAGTCTCGGATGGCAGGGACACTCATGGACATAGCTGGACAGAGATGGGCATCAGGTAAGTATTAGGGGGCAGCTGCACACAGAAGGCTTTTCATCCTAATGCATGAAGATATAAAAAAAAACTTTCTGACTTTACAACCACTTTAACCCTCAGCTTACCGGTGGACCCTGTAGGTAGTTTGTGTTGTGCTTTTTTAATGGAATTTATTATTATTATTTGCTAAATTAGTTACATAGTTAGTAAGGTTGAATAAAGACACCAGTCCATCCAGTTCAACCTGAGTGTCTACAATTATTGCTATTTATTTAAGGTACCCATTTAGCGCTGTCAATTTACGCAGCACTCCACACATATCGCACACTCACATTGGTCCCTACCCTCAAGGAGCCCACAATCCAAAGTCCCCAACTCACATTCATATACTAGGGCCAATTTTTGGACAGAAGCCAATTAACCTACCAGCATGTCTTTGAAGTGTGGGAGGAAACCACAGTACCCGGATGAAACCCACGCAGGCACAGGGAGGACGTGCAAACTCCAGACGGGTAGTGTCGTGGTTGGGATTCGAACCAGCGACCCTTTTTACTGGTAGGCGAGAGTACTACCCTCTATACCACTGTGCTGCCCGTGTATATTATAAATCTGAAATCATGAATTGTTTGTATGTACACTTTCTGTAAATACAAATTATAGCATCATACACTGGCAGGGTCCATCGGACCCATGTTGCTCTTCAATGGTTTCTCCGTTATGAACCATCAAGTCACATGATTAATGTACTGCGCTTTGTTAGCCATTTTCAGTTTGCAAGTTAGGACATGTTTCTGCATGTTAGTTTTTGCAGATTTGTTATGCTTTCTTGATTTGGTGGTATAGTTTCATCATGGCTCGCAAATGCCTCAGTAATGAGGAAATAGTTTGTTGAACTCAGACTCTGAAGAAGATCAACATGCATCAGATTACGAGGCATCGGATGACAAAAACAAAATAAATTACATCCTTGTAGAAGACAGCTCGGATTCTGATGATAGTAAAGTCACAGTACCTACCACCCAAACTGATTTGCCATCTTTATCTGCAAATAGAACTATTTATTAAGCAGGTGTACACCGGTAAATGTCAAGACCAAGGAAGGGAAGTGAATCGGGGAGCGAGTGGCAATATATTTGGCTCAAAAAATATTACATTGTGGAACTATCCCAAGAATTTGTGACCAAACAAAAACAAAATGTCTACTCTACTCTGGTTTCCAGAAAGACGTGATGATTGCATCATACTGTCTCAAGAAAAACAAAGTTGTTACCTTCTTGAGCTCTATACATTCCCAACCTACTCTTAAAAACCAAGGAGAAAAATAAACAGAGATAATTCAGTCATACAATGAGACAAAAGGGGGCGTTGATACATTGGATGAGATGGTTCATACTTGCAGTACTAAACAAATGACCAGAAGGTGGCCAATGGTTATATTTTATAACATATTGGATGTTAGTGCTATCAACGACTACATTATCGGATTGTCGTTAAACCAGACTGGAATGGAAATAAATCATACAAATGGAAGGTTTTCCTTAAGCCGCGTACACACGGGCGGACTGTATGGCCTACTTAGTCCGTCATACAATCCGACGGACAGTCCGTCATACTTTCGAATGAACGGACTTGACCACACACGGATGCACAAACAGTCCGTCGAAAGCTTGCGTGATGACGTGTACAGCACGTACGACGGGACTAGAAATAGGAAGTCCAATACACAGCAATGCACCCTTCCGCCGTGTAAATCCTTTCTGAGCATGCGCCATTCTTAGTCCGTCGAACTAGCCTACTCACGAGCGGATTGTCCGCTGAAACCAAAGTATGACGGACAGAATTTCGAAAAATCCGAAATACTTAGTACGCCAGACTGCACGCTGAAAAAGTCCGCTGAAGCCCACACACGAGCGGACTGTCCGCTGAAATGTGTTTCGACGGACTAAGTAGGCCATACAGTCCGCCCGTGTGTACGCGGCCTTACAAATCCTGGGAAAGCACTGACTAGAGTATCTGAGAGGCCTGATGTTCCTCAAACATCTACCTTAGACGAACCACCAAAAAAAGAAAGCATGTTGCATTATCTGCCCTAACAGCAAAAGACAGAAAAACTCGAACAGTGTGTTGTGTGCAAAAAAAATTGTATGTCAAGAACATCTGAAAGTGGTGTGTTTGAACTGCGGACAATGAAACTTTTTCATCATATTAGCATAACATTTCTAACTACCTATGGCCTACATCTACATATCAAAATGTCACGTTTCTCTCAATTGACAATTTCTTTATAATTTTTATCGTTATCTGTGAATTTATGTGTAAAATAATACGAGGCGATATACGCTTCACAGTTAATGCTCAAAATATGGAGAATACACTTTATTACCACCAAATGAGTAAGCATTGCTTAGTATTTCCTGGTTATCCAATATTTTACTAGCTGAAATTATATTTAAAATTCATAATTACCCTATTTCACAATAAAAATAATTATATTAAAACGTTTAGTTATTATATGTACCAAACTATAGTACAGGTCTCATTGGACCCTGGCGGTGTAAGGTGTTACAAAAAAGAGCCGGTAGACTGAGGGTTAATGTTTTACATTTGCTGTATCTGCAAAAGGGGCCAGACTGAAATGATCTAGCAAGACTTAATTTTCTGACTAAAGTTCCACTTTAAATTGTCTGTAAGCTTTCTACTGCTGTCAGTGACTCTAAAGCCTCATACACACGGTCGGACTTTGTACAAACTTTTCCGTGGACTTTTGTATAAAGGGCGTGGTCCACAAGTTTGTATTGCATACACACGGTCGGACTTTTTGACAACAAACACGAACGTAATGACGTCACAACGTACTGACGCCGCTTCAAAAAGAGGACGTTCAATGACTCCAGCGCCACCTTTGGTGAACTTCTGTATTGTAGTCTGATCTTTTGCATTGGTTCTGAGCATGCGTGTTTGTACCTTGTACAAAAGTCCGATGCTTTTGCATACACACGGTCGGACTTTGCTCCATCGGACTTTTGTTGCCAGAAAGTTTGTCCGTTCGCACAGCCAACAAAAGTCCGATGAAAACAGAAAAAGTTTGTCCGATGGAGCATACACACAGTCGGATGTTGCTCCAAAACAGCTAATTTGCATGTTTGTTGTCAAAAAGTCCGACCGTGTGTACGGGCCTTAAGGCTGGATTCACACCTATGTTTTTTTTAGTGCTTTTTGCATATTTGCACTACAGAACGTGTTCCATAGGAAACAATGGTAAATGGACTGTAGTGCAAATCTGCAAAATGCAAAAAGCACTAAAAATGCATAGGTGTGAATCCAGCCTTATTAAAGAGATTTTCACCTAACAGGAAAATTATGAGCAACAATCTTTTAATGGGAAAACTGGTTCATGGCAAAACAAAATCGACAAATCATCTAATGCAATTCAGGGATCAGCCCCCCTTCAAAGACATGAAAAGGATGTCTAGGAAGAAGATCCTATCTGACCAATAGACATTTTCCCTGATTCTATTAGCTAAAGGAGTCCGAAGGTGCCCAAATAATGCTTTTCCCCAGATCTTGATGAAATTGTCAGAATTAGGCAATTATCCTAAGGTCCATGATTACCCGTTTTATTGGATGATTAGATATATATTTGCTTGGGCCTGCGGTACTGACTTTTTATAAAAAGTAGAAAAAGGTACCGTTAATGACTATTGCAGTTGTCAGAAATAATTCATTATTTTTATCAGTTGTAGTGGTTACAGAAAATGCTTCATCCTAACATTTAAAACAAATTGCAGATAATGTGTGCAGTGTTACATTGACACTAATAAAAAAGGTTTCCTGGCAAAGGTAAAAAGTCCAATGTGGGAAGGAAGCATTGACTTGACAGCAATACACAGTGTGATACTGGGCCCCTATGCACATTGCTTGTAAATCCCCACTCCTTTGTTTACCTAGGGCATAAAGCCATGTGCTCAAACAAGACTGCTCTGTTACAAACTTAAACCAATCAGTATAAACTGCACAGACAATCTACTTCTGTTGCCCTACTTATAAGAATACAACATGCCCTCCTATTTTTTTTTACAGCACGGTCAACTTAAAAAAAAAAAGACTCAATCCTGGGGCAAAAATGTAATCAATTAAACATAACCTAAAATAAGGTAATATACGGTAATTAAAATGCACATTTCAGGACAATCTGTACAAGCTGAAAACTGGCCACTTGTTCTGCTTACAGCATTTATTTTTTCGGCATAGTCTTAGGCCAGTGATGGTGAGCCTTGGGCCCCCCAGATGTTTTGGAACTACATTTCCCATGATGCTCATGCACTCTGCAGTATAGTTGAGCATCATGGGAAATGTAGTTCCAAAACATCTGGGGTGCCAAGGTTCGCCATCACTGTCTTAGGCTATGTCACACCAGCAGTTTAGACCTTGTATACACTGGGCACCTCACCCCAATGCACAGGGCTCCTGTGTTTAGATCAGCCTTTCTCAACTTTTTTACCCCAGGTCTCGGGGAACCCCTGATAAAACTCATTCATTGGGGGTCAGTGAGAAGAATGCAATTTTTTACAGTGATGGTAAGAATGCCCTCTTACAGAGAGCTATAAAGATCATTGGTCTCATACCACTGGCTCCTCCAAGTGGCACTGGCTCAGAAGTATGTAGGCACCATCAAACAGGAGGCAAGTCAGCCACAGCTCAAGGAACCCTTAGCCATCTCTGGAGGAACCCTAGTTGAGAATGGCTGGTTTAGATTGAGGTGGAAGGTACAGGCATACCATCCAGCTGTAAAAGTCTGTGAAAGGCTGACAGGTGGTACACCTGTACCTTCCAACCACAACTAAATGCATCTGGGCTAAAAGCATGAGGCCTTAAAGTGGTTGTAAACCCTTACAGGCCACTTTTTGCTACAGGTAAGCCTAATATGACACAAATATTACATACACAAAGTCTGCTGCCTCTTTGCAATGACAATGAACTTAATCCTATAAAAAAAAATAAACACACATTTCCACTGCATTTGTGAAGTCCAGCCAGGGCCAATATCGTCTCCTACAGATGATTTCGCTGTGGGATGGAGGCAGCACAGCAAAACCCGTCTAGCACTGGCTTGTGGACTTTAACCACTTGCCTACTGGGCACTTTTACCCTCTTACTGCACAGGCTAATTTTCAGCTTTCAGTGCTCTCACACTTTCAATGACAATTCAATGGTCATGCAAACACTGTACCCAAAATTAAACTTTTAATCTTTTTTTTTTTTTTTTTTGTTAACAGAAATAGAGCTTTCTTTGGTGGTATTTAACCACTACTGGGTTTTTTAGACCCCTTTCACACCACACCGCCCATAGCGTGGGCAGTAAAACACCACTATTTTTAGCTGCGTTTTACCGCCGGATTTGCAGCGCATTTCGGTCGCTAGCGGGACGCTTTTACCCCCCCGCTAGCAGCCGAGAAAGGGTTAAAACCGCCGGCAATACGCCGCAATAGCGGCGTTTTGCCGGTGGTATTACAGCGCTGCCCCATTGATTTCAATGGGGAGCAGCGGTGGAGTAGCGGTAAACACACCGCTCCTTCACCACTCCAAAGAAGCTGCTGGCAGGACTTTTCCCTGATGTCCTGCCAGCACACCGGTCCCGTGTGAAAGCCCTCTGGGTTTTCACACTACAGACAATGGTGCAGCTTTTTTAGGGCGGATTGCAGGCACTATTTCTAACGCTATAGCGCCTGCAAAGCGCCCTGGTGAAAAAAAAAAAAGAAGTTTTCCTAAGTTCATCAGTAAATTGTGTAAATAAGTCATTTTTCTCCTTCACTGATGTGCGCTGATGAGGAGGCACTAATATGCCGCACTGATGGGCAGGCACTGAAAGGCAGCACTAATGGGCACTGATTGGTTTCACTCCCCTGCGAGGAGATGTCCTTGATCTGCTCTCCTCACAGTCTGTCAGTGTGAGATGAGGAGAGACAATAAAACGGCACTTTCTTGTTTACATGTGACTGGCTGTGATTGGACACAGCCGATCACATGGGTAAAGAGCCGCTCCATCGGCTCTTTAGAGAAATCAGGGTCACGCAGTGTCCTTCCTATTGGGGGTCGTGCCAAATGGCCGCTTACATTGTATAGTGCCTATGCCCAGCACTGGGGCTAGTGCGCTTGTAGTTACGAATGGAGAATCATCTCTGTGTATGATAGCTGTTGAGCGTTACGCGTGCGTTCCACCGGTGACTGCCACCGACCAGAGGGACCAGAAGTGAGGTAGGATAGTGTAACCAGGCACGCCTCAACGTACGTTTCGTTTTCACGTCCTCAGGAGCCGCCTCCTGAGGACGTGAAACGCATCTGGTAAAGAGACAGCCATTCTTTGAGCACATTTGGGTGATCGAGACAGCCGGTGGAGGTGGTTTAATTGCACAGTGGAAGAAATCTGTTTTCACATGCTCATTCACATGCTGGTTTGAAATCTTGCATAGAGGACATTTTTACACATTTTCTTTGTAGGACTGCAATATTTTTTTTTTTTTTTTTTTTTTTTTTTTTTTTTTTTTTTTACACAGGATTGGATTTTTGAATTTCAGTTTTCGCTTATAGCACCTGTCTATGGTTGGTTTGGAGCCATTTGTGGGTGATTTTAGTGCACCATTTATTATTATGAATATCACGTTATAGCACTCGAAAATAGTGGTGGTGATTACTAGTAGTGGTAACACATTTGTTTCAGTGCCCCTCATCACATTTACCCCAAACATTATATATATTTTAGCAGAGACCCTAGGGCAGTGATGGTGACCCTTGGCACCCCAGATGTTTTGGAACTACATCTGCCATGGTGCTCAACTACACTGCAGAGTGCATGAGCATCTTGGGAAATGTAGTCCCAAAACATTTGGGGTGCTGAGGTTCGCCATCACTACCGTAGGGTATAAAATGTCAATTGCTGCAATATTTTATGTCACATTTTATTTGCCCAGTGGTCTTTCAATCGCAATTTTTGGGAAAAAAATATACTTCAATGAATTAAAAAAAAACAACAGTAAAGTTAGCCCAATTTTTTTTTGTTTTAATGTGAAAGACGATGTTACGCCGCGAGAATCATGATCTTCCAAGTAAAAAAAAAAGAATTGGGATTCTCATTTTAGCCAGAATCGTGCAGCTCTAACATACATTACGCAAAGTTAAGACAGAAACCATGCTCGTCTATGGTTAGCTTTACCCATGTAGCCTTGACAGCCAGATGTGTGCCAGATATAGTCTACATATCTAACATGACCCCTGCTGCAAACACACTCCTCTACTTCACACATCCATAGGCTCTGCAAATGAGGAATCCCCATAAGTCTTAACATTCCGTGTTTACTATACCTTTACATAGTCTCGCATATCCTCTGGAGATGTGACTTCATTAGTCTTTGTATTTGCTTTCTTGTGTAGGACAGTGGGTACTTCCAATGCTGTCCTTTTGTCTAATATATCAACATACCCCTGTCTAAAGGCTGTGTACACACACACACGCAAAATACAGATTTCAAAGGGTTCGTACGGTAATCTGATTGTTAGTATACAGCTTTCATCTGAAACACCCAAGCACTTAAACCCTTAAACCCCCCCCCCCAAAAAAAAAACCAAAAAAAAAAAAAAACACTTTGAGCCTGCCCCACCTCCACAAACATAAATACACCCGTCAGGGTTGCCTACATACAAAAACAGTGCTTGCAATACGTTACAAATCGAGTCAGAGCAATCATTTTAGGGCCAAATTTACAGTTCTACTGATAAGGGCTTTTAAAGCCCCTATGAAAAATTTAGTGTTCCACAGTGAATGATCTCAAAGCAGTTGGGACCACAGTCAAACAAACCATTGGTAACATACCATGAATTGAAATCCGGTAGTACCCGCAAGGTTCCCACCTCAAGAACGCACATGTACAGGCCCGTCTGAAGTTTGCCAATGAACATCTAAATGATTCAGAGAAGGATTGGGAGAAAGTGCAGTGGTCAGATGAGACCAAAAATTGAGCTCTTTGGCATTAACTCGACCCGCCGTGTTTGGAGGAAGAAAAATGCTGACTATGACTCCAAGAACACCATCCCTACAGTTAAAGGGTTACTAAACCCTTGTGTGTTTTTTTTTTTTTTTAATAACAAATGTCATACTTGCCTCCACTGTGCAGTTCGTTTTGTCCAGTGGCTGGATCCTCCTCTTCTGGGGTCCCTCAACGGCACTCCTGGCTTCTCCCCGCATCAGGAAACCACCTAGGAGAAGCGCTCACTTTGGGGGTTACTGTGCAGGTGCGCTCCAGAGTCCAGCTTTTGCCTCCATAGACAGGATTTGATTGACAGCAGCGGGAGCCAATGGCTGCACTGCTATTGATCTATCCAGACCAGGACACAAGGCACCAACTAGAGCTGGTGTGTTCATTTCCAGCCGGAGAAAGACAGGGTTCCATTAAGTATAAGGGGGGCACTGGGGAGCTGGTACATGACAGGAGGTTTTTCACCTTAATGCATAGGATGCATTAAGGTGAAAAGCCATGAGGGTTTACAACACCTTTAAGCACGGAGGTGGAAATATGCTTTGTGGCAGTTTCTCTGGTAAAGGGACAGGCCGACTTTCCTGCATTGAGGGGCCAATGGACAGGGCCATGTATTGTAAAATCATGGATGAGAACCTTCTTCCCTCAGCCAGAACACTGAAGATGGTTCTTCCAGCATGACAATGACCCAAAACATACCACCAAGGCAACAAAGGAGTGGCTCATGAAGAAGCATGTCTCCAGACCTTAACCCTATAGAAAATTTATGGAGGGAGCTGAAACTTCGAGTTGCCAAGTGACAGCCAAGAAACCTTAAGGATTTAGAGAAGATCTGTGAAGCAGAGTGGACCAAAATTGCTCCTGAGATGTGTGCAACCGCAAACATGGTAACCAACTACAAGAAACATCTTACCTCTGTGCTTGTCAACAAGGGTTTCTCCACCAAGTACTAAGTTAAGTTTTGCTTGGGGATCAAATACTTATTTTACTCCCTAAACTGCAACTTAATTTATAAAACACTCGTATCATGTGTTTTTTCTGGATTGTTGGTTGATATTCTGTCTCCATCATTTAAGATACACCTATGATAAAAATTATAAACCCTTCATTTCTTTGAGGTTGCACTCACACCTAAGCGTTCTCAGCTCATACAACACTCGAAAAAATGCCTGAAAAAAGCTCAAAAAAGAACATGAGCTTCTTTGAGGCAGATTACAAGCGTTTTCCTGCCTTTTACATTGGTGACCTGAACAAAATCGCGGTTAAAAAAAAACAAAAAAAAAAAAAACGCACAGCTTTGAAACTCTCAGTTGGCAATGCAGCCTGAAAGTGGGCTAACTTACAAAATCTGAAGGGGATCAAATAATTATTTTGCTCTTTATTTTATTCTTTAGTTAATTCTCTTTTTACCTACAGCCTTAGAAAGTCTGATGCAAAAGTGACAAAAAAATTAAAGTAATAAAAGTTTCAAAGCAAATCAATTGTGAAATACAAGTTGGCATTGAGTATTTTCCTAGAATTACAGGAGCAGTTTTTTTTTTTCTCAGTGAGCTGTTTATTCATATTTATCAATCATCCGCACACAGGAAATCATGCCCAGTCCATCAATTGCAGTTTAAAACACATCACCATCCAAAGTCCTTTCTGAAGACTTTGTTCAAATCTTTTGCTTAAACGGTGAATTAGCAGTTTACTGCATGTCATGTCTGGGGCAGAATTTCATTTATACGCCACAAAGACTACTGTACAGGAGATTTTCATAAGCAAGTAAAGAAGACTTCAATGTGTTCCATCCATTTCAGCCCTGGCAACTGGAAAGCACTTAGAAAATGTAAAAAATGCACAGCGGGCATCTACATTGGCATTCACATGGTTCTTTGGTGTACAGGGCCCTACTGTGTTGCTCCATGAGCATTAGCCTTTTCTCTAGCAGGTTTATGCACATTATACTAAAACCTCTGAGCTTTTATTTAATTACTGTCCTGGACTTCACATGTAGGTTTTCAGGATCACTTACCTCTGCAGTGGCTATTTTCTTGCTTGTTTTTAGGCCTGGAAAACACCCCGAATATGGGTGCAACAGTTTACAAAAGGTGAACTTATCCTTTAAAGCAGCGGTCCCCAACCTTTTTGACACTGGGTACTGGCTGCGTGGAAGTAAATGATGCTAAGGCCTGAATCAGTGGGAACCCAGAGTGTGTCACTTGCCACCATTGCCTACCACCAGATGCAGAGTGTCACTTGCCAGATGGGGACTGTTACTTGCCAAGTGAGGGTGGAACATGCGGCGATGCGGGTCGGGCAGTGAGAGATTTAATCTCTCGCCTGCAGCACCTTAGTGTAGTGTTTGCGGCGGCTGTGAGGATTGGATGGTGGTGGGGTCGGGCGGGTGGCGAGAGATGACATCTCTGCTCGCGGCTGGCTGTGTGGATGGAACAGCTGTGATGCAGGGTGGGCCATGAGAAGTGATGTCATCTCTCTGCTTGCCCACTCCTGCCGAACCTCTGAAAGTGCAGCCTTTGTGGCCCGGCTGCAAACAGGCTATGGCCCGGCAGTGGGCCGCAGCCCAGGGGTTGGAGACCCCCGCTTTAAAAGGATCCTTGCTTAATTCCGGAAAGCACTGCAACAAGTTCAAACAAAGTTTGCAGTTCCAACACATGGAACAGATTCAGATAAATTATTACCCTCACTTTAAGAACCTATGGCTGTGACTCAATAAAAAGAAATACTGCCAGTTTGCACCTTAGGAAACTGGAGGTAATTAAGATCAACGCTGAGCTGTATGCCAATGCTCATAGAGGGGCATGTATGTGTTGTGAAGTTGTCCTGGCAGCCAATGACCCAGCGGACTAAGTGCAGCACGGCAGGAAGAAGCTCAATCTTATCACTGGCTATTATAACAAAGTGTGGCACAGTAAGCTATAGATGCTACTCACCCCAATAGCTACTATGGAATCCACCTTATACTGTCCACTGACAATTACAAGGGAGGCTGCGCCTGAAGTATAAGCCTAATCAATTCTGCCTGCTTTGTCATTTACAGCGGATGGCAGCTTGGGGATTCAACAACTGCCATCTAATCCAATAGCCAGTCTCAGTGTCCCCTGTGGTTGCCAGTGAGCAGATTCTATTGCCACTATTGGGCTGAATAACAGCTGTGCGTCATTGTTCCATCCTCTGCCATAAGAGTCAGGAATCAGACTGAGCCACCTCCTACATCCTCCTACTACACTGCACTGCTGTCTGCGGAGTCACTGGTTGCTAGCATGCCAGAAGTCATCGGCATCCTAGCAACCTAGGAGACCTATGCAGGAAGCTGTCCCATTCATGACAAGCTTCCCAGCACATGCGATCCCTAGAACAAAACTACTGAAATGCTGCGTCTGTCTGTGTGACAAGTGTAGTACACGAGCAGCGAGATCAGTAACACTGAGCTTGGGATTTTATTAGGCTCACCATAATGAGCTGCAATCATAATGAAGTTTCCGAGTATGAACACTTCAGTCTGAGTGCCAACCTTCTGACAAGTACATGATTCTGTTACAAGTACCCACACTGGCTGTGCAGAGGTGCGACGGAATTCTAGAGAGGGTCTATGCAACACTGTACCCAAATTTAAAAAAAATTCCCCCCACACAAATAGAGCTTTCTTTTGGTGGTATTTAATCACCGCTGAGTTTTTTTATTTTTTGCTAAAGACTGAAAAGTTTGTAAAAATAAAATAAATGTAAAAAAAAAAAAAAGTGTTTTTCTTATTTTGTTAGAAAATTTTGTAAAGAAGTAAATTTTTCTCCTGATGTGCACTGATGAGGCTGCACTGGTGGGCACTGATCAGGTGCCACTGACGAGCGCCGCTAATAGCCACAGATTGGCATCACTAATGGGCACAAATTGGCATCACTGTTGGGGCTGCTCTAATAATCAGGGTATTGAAGATCTGTACAGTCTCCCCTGTGTGGAGATGCCACTGATCGGCTTTCCTCGCCTCACACTCCGTCAATGTGAGTGGAGGAGTGACAATCACCGGCACTGTTGTGTTTCCATGTGATACACAACCAATCACATGGGTAAAGTACCACGTCATGGGCTCTCTACTGAGATCGGGGGCGCGTCGTGTCCGAGGGACACAGCACGCCCACGATCGCCACGCTGCATGCCGTATGATGTCGCCCCACAACGAGAGAGGATCCTGCATGCTGTCTATACAGCAAGCAGGCGCTGGTAAAACCAACTATGGCTTTGTCGGAATCCATTTCGATCAAATGACAGACACCAAACTAACACTAATGCCCCGTACACACGAGCGGAATTTCAGTCAGAAAAATCTTGGATGATTTTTCTGACGGAATTCCGCTCAAGCTTGACTTGCATACACACAAAAGTTCTCTGAACTTTCGACCATCGAGAACGCGGTGATGTACAACACTACGACGAGCCGAGAAAATGAAGTTCAATGCTTCAGAGGATGCGTCAAATTGTTTCCAAGCATGCATGGCCTTTTGTGCGTCCGAATAGCATGCAGACGAACGGATTTTCCGATGGAAAAATAGAGAATCTGCTCTCAATCTTTTGCTGGCCTACAGAAAAAGATGGATGGAGCAGACACATGGTGGGAATATCCAACCAAAAGCTCCCATCACACTTTTTCCGTTGGAAATTCCACTCGTGTGTATGGGACATAATTGTTATAATGCCATATTGCAGCTAGACACTGTTCTTAAACTATAGGTGACTTAAGTGATAATTACATTTCAATAATTATAGAACAATTACTACTCCTTTTACACACCTTTAATCAGGTCCTGAGGGTCTATTCATGCCAGCTCTGTATTATGTGGGTTCACTGGTGTGCATTGTGTAAGGGAGCTGCAGTGCCTTGGCACAATGAATTGTACTATTTACTTTTTCTTTTCTTGTTTTTACTCTATTGAAATGTCACAGTATGACATTTTATTCATTCCTATGCACCACAGCTTTCTGCAATGTTGTGTTTTACACGACAACCAATGCAGCACCTTGGTATCAACTGAACATAAGGCAAATTGCCTTCTCTATGCACCAGGACTTAGTTGGGCATGATTTATCCCCATGGGAAGGCCGAAACGCATTGCGGGTGGGGCTGTCTTGACTTTTCACATATAGGGTTTTGTTGTGATGTGTGGCTTATGGGACTCTCTTTCTTTGCATCAGTGCCCAATACATATGGTGTTAATGGACCCATACTCTGCAATAAAGTATACTGTCTTTGTTTTCGCAAAAAAGACTATGTATTAAAAGCGGAATTATACTGGGGTTCATTTTCTAAAGGCAGACAGTGTACTTTGCAGGTGCAGTTGCTCCAGAGCTTAGTAAATGAGGGGAAGCTCTGCTGATCATGTGTAAAATGCTCTTTTGTATTTTCCTTGCATGTGAATAGGTATTCTTTGCAAAGTGAAGCTACGCCTCATTTACTAAGCTCTGGAGCAACTGCACTTGCAAAGTGCGCAGTCTATTTGCCTTTAGTAAATCCCCCACAGTCTCCGAGCACCTCTAATAAATTCTGTTTAACCCCTTCCGGCCTGTGCTATAGCCAAAAGATGGCTACACACGCTTACTTTGCCAGGAGGACATACATAGATGTCCTCCTGTGATCGCGCTGCAGCACACGGGCAGCGCGCCCTGTGATCACTGAGTTCTTTGGACTCAGCTGATCATAGATCGGGGTAAAGGGCCAAACACAGTGGCCCTTTACCATGTGATCAGCTATGTCTATTGACAGCTGATCATGGAAGTAAACACAAGGTGGTTATCGGCTTTTCTTTGCTCACGCTGACAGCATGAGGAGAGAAGAGAGCCGATAACCGTCTTGTGTTAAAGGGATATCGGCACTGATAATCAGGGCACTGATTGTCAGTGCAGTCTCAACAGTGCCTCCTTATCAGTGTCACCTATGTGTGCTGCTTATCAGTGCTGTCTACCAGTGCCACCTATTAGTGCCCTCCAGTGGCACCCATCAGAGCCCTTCAGTGCAGCCTCATCTTTTAAGGAGAAAAAAAAAAAAATACCTGTTAAAATTACCTGGCTTTCAAAATTTTATATATAAAAAAAAAAAAAAAAGGAACTTTCATACAAAAAAAACCCTCCACCTCCTATTCCACGGAAAAAAAATGCACAGGAAGACTCCTGGGATGTAGGATATCATTTTTGCCTAGGCCAGAAACCAGAAAGTAAGTGAAGAAGGTTTAAAAAGACGTAAAGAATATATTTTCCTATCTGTTTACTATTGCTACTAGCATAACGATTACAAATAATTAATGCTGACTGAGGGAGTTTAGTTCCACTGTAAGGTCTCTTTCACACTAGTGTAACACAATATCTGGCACTGAACACGGGCACTTTTTTTTGCACATTGTCACGTTCGTGTGTAAAGCCCCATACACACGATCGGACTTTGTACAAACTTTCCCGTGGACTTTTGTACAAAGGGCGTGGTCCACAAGTTTGTATTGCATACACACGATCGGACTTTTTGACAACAAACACGAACGCAGTGACGTCACAACGTACTGACGCCACTTCAAAAGAGGACGTTCAATGACTCCAGCGCCACCTTTGGTCAACTTCTGTATTGTAGTCTGATCTTTTGCATTGGTTCTGAGCATGCGTGTTTGTACCTTGTACAAAAGTCCGATGCTTTTGCATACACACGGTCGGACTTTGCTCCATCGGACTTTTGTTGCCAGAAAGTTTGTCCGTTCGCACAGCCAACAAAAGTCCAATGAAAACAGAAAAAGTTTGTCCGATGGAGCGTACACACAGTCGGATGTTGCTCCAAAACAGCTAATTTGCATGTTTGTTGTCAAAAAGTCCGACCGTGTGTACGGGCCTTAAGACAATTCATTCCAATAGGCAATCTTCAACACGACAAACACAGCTGTTCCTTTTTCATCTTTGCTCATTCTGCACTTTCAGTATCGCTCTTACTTGTGCTCAAGAACCCACTTAATGTTAGGAGTGGTTTTTGTGCATTATGTGAACGCGTAAAAAGATAAAAAGTAAAAATAATGCACAATTTTGCACGAGTTGTCACAATACACTAGTGTGGATGGGACCTAAAACATGACAGTACCCGGGTATAATCTCCTAAAACACCAGAATCCCCCCCAATTACAGGAATAGCAGGACAAAGTAATATGTAATTATAATTTACAAAACACACACAATACCATTTTGGAGGATAATAAAAGTATTGCCTCTAGCACATTGCTTGTAGCATTGCTTGCTTTCAGTTTTGAATCGCAGCTTGAAAAAAATGCCATCCGATTGGTTGCTAGGGCTGACATCTCTGTTCTCCTCTGCACTGGCTTAATAGCCAATTTCGGAAACAAAGCACTCCAAAAATGTGAACGTTTCTTGTAGTAACCACAAGATCACCTTCAAGCAGTTTTGAAAATGATATCCATGTCTTCGGTGTGATGACAAATATCTAAATGCAAGTCACTTCCTGGTATAAATGTGATTTTCCACTCATCTGTATGGGTAGTGTCAATGTCTGGATCCACATGTGGACTACAGCTAGTGGGACACATCATAGCCACAAAACTAAATCTTCCTAGGTCTCCCTAGGCCATATATGCTTTGATTTTATTACCCGATCCATGTGTGACTTGATCAAAATGACCACATTCACAAACAACCAAATTGCCATGACTTCCCTTCTGATCAATTAACGCTCTTTTAATCAAACTATTCTGATTGGCCAGGGTGAAAAACGATTGCTCATTTTGTATCGATCTGCCGCACAGATACTACATTTGTGATCAGATTATGAGATTGCATGGTGGAAACGGAAATGCGATACATAACTTATGGATTTGGAATTCTGGTCATATCTTAACCGCTTCAGCGCCAGAAGGTTTACCCCTTCATGACCAGCCTATTTTTTTGCGATAGGGCACTGCGTCATTTTAACTGACAATTGCGCGGTCGCGTGACACTGTACCCAAAAAAAAATTTAAAAAAGTGTGTTCTTTTTTTCCTACAAATAGAGCTTTCTTTTGGTGGTATTTGATCAACTCTGTGGTTTTTAATCGATCAAAATTCAGTTGCCCATGTGTCATATCAAATGGGTTGTCAGCTATAAATCGATGATTCCTATTGGAAGAAGAAATCAATCTTCTATCAGACCGTGTATGGACAAGGTAACACAGGCCAGTTTGGATTGTAAGGATGACGTTAGGGGATTCTGCTGGTGGCAATAAAGCAACAACATCAGGATCACTAAGGCTGGCCATACATTACACAATTTTCTTATTTAATTTCCTTTAACTGTGTAGTGTAAGGGGCTGCTTGATTGCATACAAATTAAATGTGTTTAGGTTTGACCTCATATTATATTTTAGTTTTTTTGGTAAATCTACAGGAAAATTGTACAAGATTATTGTGTAATGTATGGCTAGCCTAAGTAGCTGTAGCAGTAAGATGTCACTCCGTCAATGGCTTGAATACTGCTGAATCTTGATCGCTAACAATGGGGCCGACAGCTGGCTGCCTCAGCTAGCGAGAGTGCGATTCCATAAGAACAGACAGGCGGCCTCCTGGCGATCTTTCTGCTGGCATTAGCGATCTTACCACTACTCATATTTTCCTAGCAGCAGAATTGAAAATCTAACATTGGTCAAATAGTTCTAAAATCCCACGCTTTGGGCACTTGCCCGGACAGGACTAGAGAGGGGATCTTCCAATGGGGAACACTAGTTCTGGTGACTACTGCAGATTTCCTTCACTTTGGAGGGATTTCCTCTCATTTCCTGTTGTGCCATGTTTACAAGTCTGTGTATAGGCATATTAAAAACAAAAGGGTAAAAAATAAAATAAAGAAAAATATTATGCCCGTATGCCTAAAAAATCTCACCACATACTCCAGTCAGAAGAAACCTAGTTATTAAAGGAGGACTGAAGGCAAATTCCCCCCCCCCCCCCCCCATTTTATATAAAGCAATGGACCTTTGTTTGCCTTTATCCAGCCCTTGGGGCACTTTTTCTCCCACTGACACCAACAATGGGGCACTATTCCTCCCACTGACACCAACAATGGGGCACTATTCCTCCCACTGACACCAACAATGGGCCACTATTCCTCCCACTGACACCAACAATGGGCCACTATTCCTCCCACTGACACCAACTATTCAGTACTATTCCTCCCACTGACACCAACAATGGGACACTATTCCTCCCACTGACACCGACCATGAGGTACAATCCCTTCCACCAACACCAATGATGGGGCATGATCCCTTTCACCAACACAATGGGCCACTATTCCTCCCATTGACACCAACCATTCAGTACTATTCCTCCCACTGACACCAAGCATGAGGTATAATCCCTTCCACCAACACCAACAATAGGGTACTATTCCTCTCACCAACAATGAGACACTATTCCTTCTATAGACACCAATGATGGGACACTATTCCTACCACTGACACCAGGACAATTTCAACTCCCACTGGCCACAGTCCAGCTCCCCTAAAGTCTGAAGGACATTAAACTGTCCGTTTGCTTAGAGAGTCCCCCCCCCCCCCCCATTGGGGAGATTTTCCTTCACTTCCTGTCCCAAAGGCAAAACAGGAAGTGTGGGGAAATCCCTCCAGAGTGAGCAAATTCCTGGTTGTCACCAAAACTAGTGTCCCCATTGGAAGATTTCCCCTCTATTCCTGTTCAGGGGACAACCCAAAATGTGGGATTTCCTCTTTCACTCTTGGTGTTAATAGTACATAAAGAGGATCATTTTTTTTTCAAATGGGGCACAGACAGCAGTAAAAACCAACAGGTGTTCTAATCCCTCTTTGTTATATCCAGCAATTAACAGCAATACGTTTCTTTTCACCGGCTTAGCATTGGAAAAAATATATAATTTTGAAATATTTCCAGTGTTTAAATCTGGTTATTAGCCACAGCCTCCACCTTCCTCTGTGCTTCTTCCCTGAAATTTTGGCCAGTGAGTGCTTATGTGGTCCCTCACTGAAAGCCTCTGATCTACAGATCCCATCTTTTCTAATGAAATCCATACATCCCATTGGCTAGTCTGTGCTAGCGTCATTGTGCGTGTGTGCCCATACACACAGACAACATCTGCATGTCGGGATGAAGTACTCTGTGAGTTTAACATGACAAGGTGGCTCCATAGGACCCAAGCATAGCAAAGCAAAGGAGGCACAAAAGTGGCAAGGTTGGGGCAGCAAACTTTGGTAACCTAAATGCAATATGTCACCTAACGCAATTTTGTTTTGGGTGGAATGGAGGTTTGTTTCCCACAGCTGAAAAACGGTGTTGAGTAATGTATGCGGCTGAAGCTATATACAATTGTTGGGGGCAGCTTGGCTCAAATGGATTCGTTAAAGTGAAAGTTTAACCAATCAGCTTTAAAGCGGAACCTAAGCCCTTGTTTACATCGATGGACAATTCACTGTCCAAATTCTCAAAAGTAGTTTCTGTACTACTTTTGGCGATTTGGGGGGTGCGATTTCCACTGACATCTGTGAGGAAACTGGCACGGATGTCTCTGAAATCGCCCTCCAAATTGGGACTTCAGTTGGACTCGCACAATTTAATTACCGCTGTTAGTGCAAACCTAGGCTAAAGGGGGAAGTTCCACTTTATGTTCTCCTCTACCACATTTCTTGGGGGGGGGGGGGGGGGGTGGACAGATACCTAGTTTTGATGTGTACCCAATCCACACTTCTGAAGGAATTGCCTAGGCGATCCCCCCTACACGCAGTCTTCTCGGACCATTTACAAAGTGCAGCGCAGTTCACACATGCGTAGGGGGAACCTGTGACGCCACAAGGAGTCACAGCCACCTTCCTATAGTTAAAGTGATTGTAAAGTCTGTTATTTTTTTAATAAAAAAAAAAGAAACATGTCATACTTACCTGCTCTGTTGCATTGGATTTGCACAGAGATGCCCTGATCCTCCTCTTCTCAGGTGCCTCTTCTGTGCTCCTGGCCCCTTCCATCTGTTTAGTGCCCCCACAGCAAGCAGCTTGCTATAGGGGCACCCAAGCTAAGTCACAGCACCTTGTATGCATTCGGGCACAGAGCTGTGGCCCAGCCCCACCCCTTTCTATTTTCATTAGCTGACCGACTTTGACAGCAGTGGGAGCCAATGGCACCACGCTGCTGTCTCAGCCAATTAGGAGGGAAGTCCCGGGCAGGGGAGACATTCCTATAACACGTAATGACACTGAATGTAGAGGGACCTCAGGTAAGTGATTAGGGGGTGCTGCTGCACACAGAAGGCTTTTTACCTTAATGCATAGAATGCATTAAGGTAAAAAACCTTCTGCCTTTACAACCACTTTATGATGCTGGTTGCAAAGACTGGCGAAGATGCGCCCCTGGTGAGGACAATGCTGGATCCCTGAATAAGCAAGTGTCCTTTTATTATAGTATTTGTAGCTGCTGACTTTTACTTTTTTTTTTTTCAAACAGACTAAAGAACCTGTTTAAAAAGGAGGAGCTCCAGTCTGAAAAGTGAGAAAAAAAAATTAAGAGTCAGCAGCTACAAATACTGTAGCCGTTGACCTTTAATATTTGACACTTACCTGTCACCGGCATTGTAAAAAAGTGAAACCTGCAGTGGAATCTTCAGGCTTCGCAGCCGGTTTCCTACAAGTGTGCGTGAGTCGCACTGCACTTTTTGAATGGTCCCGCTGTCTTCCGGGACCTGTGTATGTCCCAGAAGGCAGCAGGGGGGGGGGGGGGGGGGGGGAGGTGGGGGTCGGAAATGTAGTAGATTGCTGATTGGTGATCTTACTCGCTAGTGGGAGCAGGTCCCTGTCAAAACCATGTACCCGGTCCCCCCCCCCCCCCCCCCCCCCAAATGTGTGACACAGCAGTGTCTAGTCACAGGGCATAGTGACTATGTTGCAGAATTCAAGGTCTCTTTCACCTTGGTGGCCAGGGGGTGGTAACTTAGCTATGGATTTAACGTCAACCCGACTGCCCACATACCTAAAGCCAGAAAGGGCTGTTTACATAACAGAGCCACAAGGCTTTGTGTCACAGAAACTTTAAAAAGCAGCAAGTCAAGTTGGCAGTGCTATATACAGTGCCTTGAAAAGGTACCGTATATACTCGAGTATAAGCCGAGATTTTCAGCCTCTTTTTTGAGGCTGAAAGTGCCCCCCTCGGCTTATACTCGAGTCATCGCTGTCTGTCTGCCCGATCAGCGTGTCGAGCAGACAGACAGCGGCCATTCTAGGATTCAAAGGCCGCGCCTCCGTCTCCGCCTTCGCCTGTGATAGGCGGAACACTGAATTTCCCAGCAGTCTGTGTTCCGCCTATCACGGACGTCCTCTCATCCTCGTCCGTAGTATGAGGATGAGCGGACGTCCATGATAGGCGGACCACTGACTGCTGGGAAATTGAGTGTTCCGCCTATCACGGACATCCGATAGGCGGAACACTCAATTTCCCAGCAGTCAGTGGGAAATTGAGTGTTCCGCCTATCACCGACGGAGGCGCGGCTTTTGAATCCTAGAATGGCCACCGACGAAGAGCTGCGGGACGGGCCGGGACGCAGGCCGGGACGGGACGCAGGCCGGGACGCAGGCCGGGACGGGACGCAGGCCGGGACGGACACAGGCTGGACGGACACAGGCAGGCTGCACGGACACACACACACACACACACACACACACACACACACACACACACACACACGGATGCATGCACACACAGGGATGGATGGACACACACGGATGCATGGACACACACACACACACACACACACACACACACACACACACACACACACACGGATGCATGCACACACACAGGGATGGATGGACACACACACACACGGATGCATGGACACACACACACACACACACACGGATGCATGGACACACACACACACGGATGCATGGACACACACACACACACACACGGATGCATGGACACACACACACACACGGATGCATGGACACACACACACACGGATGCATGGACACACACAGGGATGGACGACACACAGGGATGGACAGGCATGTCTCACCCTCGGCTTATACACGAGTCAATAATTTTTTCCAGTTTTTTGGGGGTAAATTGGGGACCTCGGCTTATATTCGGGTCGGCCTATACTCGAGTATATACGGTATTCACTCCCCTTGGCCTTTTACCTATTTTGTTACATTACAGCCTTTACTTCAATGTTTTTTTCATCTGAATTATATGTGATGGATCAGAACACAATAGTCCAAGTTGGTGAAGTAAAATTAGAAAAATATATACATAAAACTATTTTTCAGAAATAAAAAAAAAACTGATAATTGGCATGTGTGTATGTATTCACCCCCTTTGTTATGAAGCCCATAAAAAGCTCTGGTGCAACCAATTACCTTCAGAAGTCACATAATTAGTGAAATGATGTCCACCTGTGGGTGATCTAAATGTCACATGATCTGCCATTACATATACACACCTTTTTGAAAGGCCCCAGAGGCTGCAACACCTAAGCAAGAGGCACCACTAACCAAACACTGCCATGAAGACCAGTGAACTCTCCAAACAAGTAAGAGGCAATATTGTTGAGAAGTACAAGTCAGGGTTAGGTTATAAAAAAATATCCAAATCTTTGATGATCTCTAGGAGCACCATCAAATCTATCATAACCAAAAAGGGAAAGAACATGGCACAACAGAAAATCTGCCAGGAGGCGGCCGCACACCAAAACGCACGGACCGGGCAAGGAGGGTATTAAATCAGAGAGGCAACACAGAGACCTAAGGTAACCCTGGAGGAGCTGCAGAGTTCCACAGCAGAGACTGAAGTATCTGTACATAGGACGACAATAAGCCGTATGCTCCATAGAGTTGGGCTTTATGGCAGAGTGGCCAGAAAGAAGCCATTACTTTCAGCAAAAAAAATGGCACATTTTGAGTTTACGAAAAAGCACGTGGGAGACTCACATAATGTATAAAGGAAGGGGCTCTGGTCTGATGAGACTTAAACTGAACTTTTTGGCCATCAAAGAAAACACTATGTCTGGCACAAACACAACAGATCACATCACCCAAAGAACACCATCAGCAGTCGGAACTGGGAAACTGGTCAGAGTTGAGGGAAAGATGAATGGTGCTAAATACAGGGATATTCTTGAGCAACACCTGTACCACTCTGTGTGTGATTTGAGGCTAGGACGGAGGTTCGCCTTCCAGCAGGACAATGACCCCAAACACACTGCTAAAGCAACACTTGAGTGGTTTAAGGGGAAACATGTAAATGTGTCGGAATGGCCTAGTCAAAGCCCAGACTGCAATCCAATAGAAAATCTGTGGTCAGACTTAAAGATTGCTGTTCACAAGCGCAAACCATCCAACTTGAAGGAGCTGGAGCAGTTTTGCCAGAAGGAATGGGCAAAAATCCCAGTGGTAAGATGTGGCAAGCTCATAGAGACTTATCCAAAGCAACTTGGTGCTGTGATAGCTGCAAAAGTTGGCTCTACAAAGTATTGGATTTAGGGGGGTGAATGGTTATGCACATTGACTTTTTCTGTTATTTTGTCCTTATTGTTGTTTGCTACACAATAAAAATAAAAAATAAAAACACATCTTCAAAGTTGTGGGCATATTACGTAAATTAAATTATACAAATCCTCATTAATTCCAGGTTGTGAGGCAACAAAATACAAAAAATGCCAAGGGGGGTGAATACTTTTGCAAGGCACTGTAAGTATCTGTAATAAATAAAGCATGTGACCTGTGAAAGTCAAGTGAATGGGGCTTATATTTGTGGTGCATTATTCCCATTGGCATTCATGAGGCAGCAGGATTGCTTCATGAATCTCTGACAGGAGCTGTTTAGCCACACTCTGAAAAGTGATTCACCATGAATCACTTTTCAGAGCTAATGTGAATCCACTCTAAATGTGTGGAGGGCTTAGCAAAGTCAGAGTAATAGGAGTAGAGTATATGTGACTGAAATCGGGTGTGGAAATGAATGTATGATTGCCCACAGAAGCTAGGACCTACCCCCCCCCACAGATGAAGGTAGCAGTACCCCCCCCCCCCCCACAGATGATGAAGGTAGTCAGTCCTCTCCAGTGATGAAGATAGTGCCCCCACAGATGGTAAAGGTAGCAGTGCCCCCACAGATGGTAAAGGTAGCAGTGCCCCCCACAGATGGTAAAGGTAGCAGTGCCCCCCACAGATGATGAAGATAGGGCCGCCACAGATGATGAAGATAGGGCCGCCACAGATGATGAAGATAGGGCCGCCACAGATGATGAAGGTAGCAGCGCCCCCCACAGATGGTGAAGCTAGCAGTGTCACCACAGATGAAGATAGTGCCTTCACAGATGATGAAGGCAGCAGTGCCCCTGTTCTGCACACAAAGTGTCCGCCTATCGAATAGTGTCCGGGCCGTACTGCTCAGGCGCAGAGCTTGCTCAGTACAGGGGACAAGGAGAAGCCGAACATCTCCGAAGAAGAACAGCGCCCCATCATCCAACTGGACATAGGGTTGCTCATAGTAACAGGGCCCCTCGCAGGCTCGCTTCACTCGCCACGCTTCGGGCACGGCCTCGCTTCACTCGCCACGCTTCGGGCACGGCCTCGCTTCACTCGGCTCTTTTATATTCTAACTCTATGTCCACTTGGATGGTGGGGCTTAAACCTGGCACAGTGCATAGGCACCGTTTATCTTCAGAGATGTTTGGCTTCTTGTCCCCCGTACTGCGCAAGCGCACTACAGGGCGGACACTATGTGATGGGGGACACTATCTGATCAGACACCCCCACAGATAATGAAGGTAGCAGTGCCCCCCAGTGATGAAAAAAAATGGGAAGGGCTAACTTTACTGGTTAGTTTTTTTTTTAAATTCATTAAAGTAATTTTTTTTTTTAAATTGCCTTTGATTGATCGCTGCGCAAATACAGTGTGACATAAAATATTGCAACAACCACCATTTTATTCTCTAGGGCGTCTACTAAAAAAATATATATAATATTTGGGGGTTCTAAGTAATTTTCTAGCAAAAAAAAAAAAAGATTTTTTACTAAACCAACAAATGTCAGAAAAAGGTTTAGTGTTTAAGTGGTTAAACTTTTTTCACACACAAAGTCTATTCCATTGACAAATTGCTACAATGTTTATACTTATGTTCAACTGATAAAGAATGTTTTGATTCTTGGCAGACTGACCGGTTTTTCCTTTCTTTTAAGGGCTGTGGCTTCAGAAGAGCAGAGAAAATTCTTTGTATAGAAAGAATTGTCAAACACTTTAGTCAAGATTGCGATAATGATTCTTGATGATTAATTGTGCAGCTCTAGCCCCCGGTGATAAAGGTAGGAGTGTCCCCCCACAGATGACGGCAGTGTCCCCCGGTGATGAAGGTAGGAGTGTCCCCCACAGATGACGGCAGTGTCCCCCGGTGATGAAGGTAGGAGTGTCCCCCACAGATGACGGCAGTGTCCCCCGGTGATGAAGGTAGGAGTGTCCCCCACAGATGACGGCAGTGTCCCCCGGTGATGAAGGTAGGAGTGTCCCCCACAGATGACGGCAGTGTCCCCACGTTGATGAAGGTAGGAGTGTCCCCCTAAGATGACGGCACTGCCGCCGGTGATGAAGGTAGGAGTGTCCCCCGGTGATGAAGGTAGGAGTGTCCCCCACAGATGACGGCAGTGTCCCCCGGTGATGAAGGTAGGAGTGTCCCCCACAGATGACGGCAGTGCCGCCGGTGATGAAGGTAGGAGTGTCCCCCGGTGATGAAGGTAGGAGTGTCCCCCACAGATGACGGCAGTGTCCCCCGGTGATGAAGGTAGGAGTGTCCCCCACAGATGACGGCAGTGTCCCCCGGTGATGAAGGTAGGAGTGTCCCCCACAGATGACGGCAGTGCCGCCGGTGATGAAGGTAGGAGTGTCCCCCACAGATGACGGCAGTGTCCCCCGGTGATGAAGGTAGGAGTGTCCCCCACAGATGACGGCAGTGTCCCCCGGTGATGAAGGTAGGAGTGTCCCCCACAGATGACGGCAGTGTCCCCCGGTGATGAAGGTAGGAGTGTCCCCCACAGATGACGGCAGTGTCCCCCGGTGATGAAGGTGGCAGTGTCCCCCACAGATGACGGCAGTGTCCCCCGGTGATGAAGGTAGGAGTGTCCCCCACAGATGACGGCAGTGTCCCCCGGTGATGAAGGTAGGAGTGTCCCCCACAGCTGACGGCAGTGTCCCCCGGTGATGAAGGTAGGAGTGTCCCCCACAGCTGACGGCAGTGCCGCCGGTGATGAAGGTAGGAGTGTCCCCCACAGATGACGGCAGTGCCGCCGGTGATGAAGGTAGGAGTGTCCCCCACAGATGACGGCAGTGTCCCCCGGTGATGAAGGTAGGAGTGTCCCCCACAGCTGACGGCAGTGCCGCCGGTGATGAAGGTAGGAGTGTCCCCCACAGATGACGGCAGTGCCGCCGGTGATGAAGGTAGGAGTGTCCCCCACAGATGACGGCAGTGCCGCCGGTGATGAAGGTAGGAGTGTCCCCCACAGATGACGGCAGTGTCCCCCGGTGATGAAGGTAGGAGTGTCCCCCACAGATGACGGCAGTGTCCCCCGGTGATGAAGGTAGGAGTGTCCCCCACAGATGACGGCAGTGTACCCCGGTGATGAAGGTAGGAGTGTCCCCCACAGATGACGGCAGTGTCCCCCGGTGATGAAGGTAGGAGTGTCCCCCACAGATGACGGCAGTGTACCCCGGTGATGAAGGTAGGAGTGTCCCCCACAGATGGGTCCCCCGGTGATGAAGGTAGGAGTGTCCCCCACAGATGACGGCAGTGCCCCAGTGATGAAAGTAGTGCCCCCCATAGATGAAGGCAGTGCCCCCTCCCAGTGATGAAGGGGGATGAAAGCAGGAAAGCAGTGCCCCCGGTGATGAAGGTAGTAGTGCCCCCCAGTGATGAAGGTAGTGCCCCCCACAGACGATGAAGGTAGTGGTGCCCCCCACAGACGATGAAGGTAGTGGTGCCCCCCACAGACGATGAAGGTAGTGGTGCCCCCCACAGACGATGAAGGTAGTGGTGCCCCCCACAGACGATGAAGGTAGTGGTGCCCCCCACAGACGATGAAGGTAGTGGTGCCCCCCACAGACGATGAAGGTAGTGGTGCCCCCCACAGACGATGAAGGTAGTGGTGCCCCCCACAGACGATGAAGGTAGTGGTGCCCCCCACAGACGATGAAGGTAGTGGTGCCCCCCACAGACGATGAAGGTAGTGGTGCCCCCCACAGACGATGAAGGTGGTAGTGCCCCCCACAGATGATGAAGGTAGTAGTGCCCCCCCCCCCACAGATGAAGGTAGTAAGGTAGTAGTGCCCCCGATGATGAAGGTAGTAGTAGTGCCCCCCCCCGCAGATGAAGGTAGTAGTGCCCTCACTAGGCCATGCGCACAGGTGACCTGCTCCCAGTCAGCCAGCTCTCACACTCACCCGGTCACTGGTGTTGTCGTGCTCGGGCTCCCCCGGGCCTCTCCTCCGGAGCTCAGTCATGTTGGTGTATGTTCGGTGATGAGGGTTGAGGATTAGCAGCAGGTAAGTATAGATCAGAAGGGGGAGGCGGCTCCCTGCTCTCCCGGAAGAAGTGTGGACTCGTCTCCTCTCAGCTCTATCCACCCCCAGCCCCGTTGCCAAGGGACACCAGCGGCTTCCCTGCTACTGCGGGCTGTCCTGGGGGTGACGGTGTGCTGCACCTTCCCCTATGACAGAAGGGCGGGGCTAAGCTTAGTGAGTAGGGGGCGCCGTCCACTCACATCGTACGGGGAGTGTCCATGAGAGAGACAGAGGGAGGGGCCACGGCGCATCAACAACACACAGCGCTGAGCAATACACAACACTGAACTACTGTGTACAGGAGGTGAGGGAGAGCACGTGACCACACCGAGTAATGGAATGTGCGCTTCACTCTCACCTTCTTCGACATTGTTCATCCGCTGCGAGGAACTTCACAGCATACATTGTTTTCTAATGACTCTAATACACACAACAGCGCCACCTAGGGAGTGCTCCCACTCAGCTATTCCTTACTACTCTATAGGAGACTACAAACATGGCGATTTATATATACCACCTAGACCAGCGGTCGCCTAACTCCGGCCTTTAACCACTTCAATACTGGGCACTTTCACCCCCTTCTCTCCCAGGTCATTTTTCAGCTTTCAGCACTCTCGCACTTTCAATGACAATTGCGCGGTCATGCTACACTGTACCCAAATTACATTTTTATCATTTTGTTTGCACAAATAGAGCTTTATTTTGGTGGTATTTATTCACGACTCCATTTTTCATTTTTTGCGATATAAGCGAAAAAAGAGCGCACATTTGGAAAAAAAAACTATATTTTCTTCTTTCTATTTTAAAAGAAATCCAATAAAATCGAATTTTTTCATAAATATAAGCCAAAATGTATTCTGCTACATGTCTTTGGTAAAAAAAAATTCTGTTAAGTGTATAATAATTGGTTTGTGTGATCACGGACATATGTATGCAAATGATCATGTACAGATGTGCCCAGGTGATCATGTACAGATGTGCGCAGGTGATCATGTACAGATGTGCGCAGGTGATCATGTACAGATGTGCGCAGGTGATCATGTACAGATGTGCGCAGGTTGATCATGTACACATGTGCGCAGGTGATCATGTACACATGTGCGCAGGTGATCATGTACACATGTGCCCAGGTGATCATGTACAGATGTGCGCAGGTGATCATGTACAGATGTGCGCAGGTGATCATGTACAGATGTGCGCAGGTTGATCATGTACACATGTGCGCAGGTGATCATGTACACATGTGCGCAGGTGATCATGTACAGATGTGCGCAGGTGATCATGTACAGATGTACGCAGGTGATCGTGTACAGATGTGCGCAGGTGATCATGTACAGATGTGCGCAGGTGATCATGTACAGATGTACGCAGGTGATCATGTACAGATGTGCGCAGGTGATCATGTACAGATGTGCACAGGTGATCATGTACAGATGTACGCAGGTGATCATGTACAGATGTGCACAGGTGATCATGTACAGATGTACGCAGGTGATCATGTACAGATGTGTGCAGATAATCATTGGGACATGTGATTTTAGTGGAACATATGTTGGGGACATGTGTTTTGGGGAAGTGTTTTTTGGGACATGTGTTTTGGGCACATTGTGTGGGGAAATGTGTGTTTTACATTGTTTGGTGACACTAGATTGGTGATCAGTGAGTAAAAATCTGTAAAAAACAGCTTATATTCACTGTACTGATCACCAGCTGGCTGCAGCAATCCGCTCTCCTCTCCTCACCTACAACTTCTGTGTGAGAAGAGTAGAGCCGATTGCCTAGCAACCGGCTCTGTGTTTACATCACATGACGGCTGTGATTGGACACGGCCGTCATGTGATCAGGAGGGTCAATCACAGAACTCTCCTGTCGATCCGAGATGCGCCGTGTCCTATTCCTTCTACTGACATCAACAATGGGCCACTATTCTACTGACACCAACAATGGCCCACTATTCCTTCCACTGACACCAACTATGGGGCACTATTCCTTCTACTGACACCAACAATGGGCCACTATTACTTCCACTGACGCCAACAAAGGGCCACTATTCATTCCACTGACACCAACTATGGGGCAGTATTCCTTCTACTGACATCAACAATGGGCCATTATTCCACTGACACCAACAATGGCCCACTATTCTTTCCACTGATGCCAACTATGGGGCACTATTCCTTCCACTGACACCAACAATGGGGCACTATACCTTCTATGACATCAACAGTAGGCCACGATTTCTGGCACTGACACCAACAATGGGGCCCTTATCCTTCCACTGACATCAACAATGGGCCACTATTCCTTCCACTGACACGAACAATGGACCTCTATTTCTTCCGCTGATACCAACTACGGGGCATTATTCCTTCTACTGATACCAACAAAGGGTCAATATTCCTTCTACTTACACCAACAATGGGCCACTATTCCTTCTACTGACACCAACAATGGGTCACTATTCCTTCCACTGACACCAGCAATGGGGCCCTTATCCTTCTACTGACACCAACAATGGGTCACTATTCATTCCAATGACACCAACAATGGGGCACTATTCACTCCACTGACATGAACAACGGGGCACTATTCATTCCACTGACAGCAACAATGGGGCACTAATTTCTCCAGTGACATGAACAATGTGACCCTTATCCCTCCACTGACACCAACAATGGGCCAGTATTCTTTAGACTGACACTAACAATGTTACCCTTATCCTTCCACTGACACCAACAATGGGCCACTATTCTTTAGACTGACACTAACAATGGTACCCGTATCCTTCCACTGACACCAACAATGGGCCACTATTCTTTCCACTGACACTAACAATGGGCCACTATTCTTTCCACTGACACTAATGATAGGGCCCTTATCCTTCCACTGACACCAACAATAGGCCACTATTCCTTCCACTGACACTAACAATGGGGCCCTTATCCTTCCACTGACACCAACAATGGGCCACTATTCTTTCCACTAACACTAACAATGGGGTCCTTATCCTTATACTGACACCAACAATGGGCCACTATTATTTCCACTGACACTAACAATGGGGCCCTTATCCTTCCACTGACACCAACAATGGGCCCTTATCCTTCCACTGACACCAACAATGGGCCACTATTCCTTCCACTGACACGAACAATGGGCCACTATTCTTTCACTGACACCAACTATGGGGCACTATTCCTTCTACTGACACCAACAAAGAGTCAATATTCCTTCTACTTACACCAACAATGGGCACTATTCCTTCTACTGACACCAACAATGGGTCACTATTCTTTCCACTGACACTAACAATGGGGCCCTTTTCCTTCCACTGACACCAACAATGGGCCCTTATCCTTCCACTGACACTCCCAACAATGGGCACTATTCATTCCACTAACACCAACAATGGGCAATATTCACTCCACTAACATGAATAGGGCAATTCATATTCCATTGACATGAACAATGGGACACTATTCCTTCCACTGACATGAACAATGGGCACTATTCCTTCCACTGACACCAACAATGGGGCCCTTATCCTTTGTTGGTTGACTGAGCGTGCCGCTGTCAACAGCGATATGCCGCGAGTGGCGGCTCCCGTGCGCATGCGCTGGAGTGACTTCATCGCAGCTTCGTCGAATGACAGAGGCGGAGCAGCAAGACCCACCGAGAAGATGGATGCTCCGGACTACAGGGGACAGCGGTGACTTCGCTGGCTCCTGTGTCAGGTAAGTGACACATAATGGACTACTATGCGATGCATAGTAGTCCCTTATGCTTTACCTTTGCAGGGAATCAGAGGAAGTAAACTCATCAGGTTTTACTTCCTCTTTAATATACAAGCTGTCAAAGTAAGTTAAACTGTTGTGTATAGTTCTGTTTCATTTGTTCACAGGTTTTGTTTGTCTGTCTATAGGACTACTAATGTGCTGCAAAGTGAGTCTTGCTATTAACTCGGCAATGCCTGGCTTTGCAGGTTTTTGGATCACTGTAGCAATTCTCTAATACTTGGATTTGCTGTTTTAACCTTTACAGTGCAGTTGCCTAGTGTAGGTGATCCTGTCAGGTATATTAACCCTTCATTGCACTGCTTATATGACAAAATGATGATTCAGTATGGATGTCACTGCTATGCATTGTGTTGCTGCTATGCGTTGTAAGGTTTGCGTTTAGGTGCAATGTGTTTAATTATTGCTATGCATTGACCTATTATGTCTATATGCAAGCGTGTAATAAAAAAAAAAAAACCCCAGTGTTCTGCTTAGTTAACAGTGCTTTAGGTAGTTGTTTAGTACACTAGAATCTGTAATTGCTTCTGTCAAACGGTTTAACCCTTGCTCAGAGCATATTTATCCATTTGCTGCTTCAATGTCTGCAAATGGGTGTGTGGATGGCCACTGATATTCTATTAAGGCTATGTCCTATCCAATACTGCCAGGTATTTTATTATGACCACAAACCTGCAGCTCATATCTTGAGCCATGACCTTACCCAGAGACCAGCCACGATCAATAAGGTGAGGGTCAGGTAGGTATGCTTTCGTATACAAAAAAGAGTGAGTGAGCAGTATGGATTGTAAAACTCTCCAGCCCTTAAGTACCAGCACCACTCCCCAAAGGAAAGTGGCAACTTGTTCTTCCAACAGTGACAGGTCCTGTTTGGCTCTAAAACTGCTATACATTCAAAGTGCTGCCAGAAGGGGCAGGCTAAAAGAAAGCATAAGGACCATCCTGGGCAGAATGAGGAGTGTGGTGATCTGATGTGCCCGCCAAGATGCTATGCCAAGTTGCATATCAGGCGGCAGTAAAACACAACTACAGATGTGTTCACTCAAGCGAAAACTGACTGGGTGGATGTTTAGTCGCTAAGGCTCAGGTACTAAGCTAATCAAACAGCTGAGTCTGTTTAAAGGGTACCTCCTGCCTAAAAAAACAGTAGGCCAAAGAGCATTCAACAGATTGGCCAGATGTGTCTTCATGATAGCAGAGGAGGCAAGTTCCCCTCTGTAAAGCCCAACTCTTACTGCAGAGGCAGTTGGCCAAGCCAAGTAATCTTCATCAGACTAGCCAGAAGTGCCAGTCTGCCAGCGGATAATACGTCAGCCTTCACAGAAACACGGAAACCGCAGTGGAAATGAAGATTTATACTAGGATTATGGTATGGCCTAGGTTGGAGTGTACTTCAGTAGCCAAGGCTATTTGGTTCTCAGCAGACGAGTTGAGGGCAAACTTGGCCAGTAATACACCTCTGTGGTGTTTGGTCCATGAGTGAAAATAGAGTGACCAGTGAGGCAGTGTAACCACTATGAAGACGGCAGGCTGTCCATCCTATTCTGTGGGGTTAGTCAAGCCCTTTGTTGTATCCCACTGATGGCATATACCTCTTCTAAGTTGATTCGAATATGATTCAAGATGGAATCGGAGACTAATCCCTTAGGCCGCGTACACACGGGCGGACTGTTCGCCCAACTTTGTTCGTCAAACAATCCGACAAACAGTCCGCTCAAAATTTGCATGAACGGACTTGACCACACACGATGAACGAACAGTCCGCTGAAAACGAGCGTGATGACGTGTACAGCACGTACGACGGGACTAGAAAAACGACGTCCTATACACTGCAATGCAACCTTCAGCCGTGTAAACCCTTTCTGAGTATGCGCGATACTTAGTCCGTCCAACTTGCCTACACACGAGCGGACTGTCCGCTGAAACCAAGTTTGGACGGACAAAACCAAGTTTCAGCGGACTGTCTTACGGAAATTCCGAAAAACTTTGTTCGTCAGACTGTCCGCTGAAACTGTCCGCTGAAGCCCACACACGAGCGGACTGTCCGCTGAAACACTGTTCAGCGGACAAAGTTGGGCGAACAGTCCGCCCGTGTGTACGCGGCCTTAGGCTAGTCTCCTAGGCCCAGGACAAAAAGTTGGTGGCAGGGCCTGAGAAGAGCTAGAGAAAAGACTGGAAGATCCATGATCGTCTTTAATCGCCTAAACTCAAGTCTGCTCCTCTTGATTAGCAGCAAAGTTCTTTTGCACTCAAATGTGCCCAGTAGGTGTTATATTGCAGAAATGTAATGCAAATTTGGGCAGGAGACTCAGGATCAGTGGAGCCTGTGCAGCACTTGTCTTTGTGTTGTGAAATGTCTGCAATAAAATCTTGGGACAGCAACGGAAGATTCCAGGTGTGCTGGTGAGCTACACTTTGCGCAATAAGGAAGTCAATAGAATTTCTTCCCACTATGGTTCTTTAGAGCAATCAAGGCTTTAAGCAAATGTTACCAAATCTTGTCCAACGGGAACAATTGGTCCATTATGGTCAGTCGGAAAGCAGATTCAGGCAAGATGTGTAACAAAGGATCAAGATCCAAAATGTCATATGGAGTCATTGAGAACAATCACTCAAAATTATTGGATAAAACTGCTACAGTTCTCTAGATCTAGCTGATGGGTACATGCGCACTTTGCTACACCCAGGCTTCTGAGAATTTCACTGCGGGCGCGTTCAGCAACCATTGACCTTTCCACATTTTCCAGAACATTGCTTCCAGTAGTGGCCATCTTGCAGAAGCAAGGGATTCAGGTTCCCTATGTGGACAACAGATGCAGGTGGCTCAACATCCTCCAGGTCCTGGCAAACCCTGATTCAGAGGGAAGGCCAATTAATCTCATAATAATAATTTAGGCATTCAAGAGAATACTGTAGAGTTGCCCAAAAGAAGGGTGACAGTATTAGGACTTATGTGGAGGCAAGTCCTAGCTCTAGCCCATCTGTTTGTATCCCATGGTCTAAAATGGTCAAGAAGATTAAGAACATCATAAACTGGCCTTCTAAGGTAATGAAAGATTTTGCTTCCTATTTTCAGGGAAGATTACCCCACATATGAGACTAGTCCCATCAATGGTGGCTAAGGATAGTTAATCTTATCAACTTTCATAAACTTCCAGACGTAACAATCATTAAAAGTCTATTGACTCTCGGTGACCTCCTAGCTCAAGTCAATAACATAGGCCAGTGGAGGACGAAGTGTCTAACAGCAGGGGTACAGTTATTCCCAAGTAGGGAAGTCATTTGGGCAACACAGCCTAGGAGGCCTCAGGTATGCTCCAAACAGACGGCTATAGGTAATCTCCTATTGTTATGGCAAGTGGCATCTCCTATTCAGGTTTTCCAACGGTAAAACCTGTCCCATCTCATCGCTGTATTCTAGTGTCTCAGAACTTCCTGTCGGATATGGTAAAATATGAAGCCTTGGAAATCAAGGGTGGTCAATGGGAAGAATGTTCCCCTTTAAAAGTGTGCTCAGAATGCCACCCTTAGACGACTAAAAAAATATTTTGTGTCATGCTGCTGGCTTTGCAAAGTGATGCTGAACGCTGTAGGCACCATCAAAAAGGTAGTTCATCAACCGCAGCGCAAGGAACCCCTAGCAACCTCTGGAGGAACTCCAAGGGTCCACGGAACTCTGGTTGAGAATAGCTGCACTATACCAACATTCAGTTCAATGAATCTCAACCTGGCAGTAAATTCAATGTTCAGGAATGGAAGTCATTCCTGCAAAAGGAGCTTCCCTGAAGTGGAAGCAGTGGATCTACTAACATCCAGCAGGTTAGCCTGTATAGCTACCAGACTCGTGATCTCTACGCCCCTCATCAGGATCATAGTGCATGGTTGGGCAGGTTGAAAAAAGGACACAAGTCCTTCTAGTTCAACCAGGATCTGTAGTCTTACAGCTGGGATAAGGGCAATGATCTGGTGGCCTTACAGGTCATGATGTCCACAAAGTACAGTCTTTTGGCCCAAGTTACTCCTATTTTAGTCTTCCTGAGATCTCAGACCTTGCACAGCAGAGCCAAGTGTATCCAAATTCAGCTACGTTACATCTAGCAACTGGGAGACCAAGTTAGAAAGGCTCATTGTGGGATCTCGCCTTCATTATTTGAAACCTTGTGGAAGCCGGAGGAACCTACGGCAAACTCCAGGTGTACTAGAACATGGAAAATCTTGCAGAATTTCAGGATGAATCCTCTGCTCCCAACTGCAACTAGGGTCATTCTTCTGAACAGGACTACCTCAATAGGTTCAGTGACACCAAAGTAGTATTTCTTAAGAATATCGCGTCTTTGAGAACGCTTTCAGAGATCCAAGCATCAAACAGTAGACTACCTTATTGCTACCATAATCAAACAAAATGGCTCTAGTTTCTTCTTCACCAGCACCAGACGAAGGTCTGCATCTTTGCTTCTGGGTCAAGACATCACCCTTTCGGCATGTCAAAACTAAAATGTCAAGCGTCACCACAAGCTGGAGTAATGGACTCTGTGGAAGAAATACATGGAAGTGATCCTTCTCTAGAAGGTCAGACAGTGGCCTCTTCAGGTCTGGCAGTATCACAAGAAGACTTGCACTGTCCGCTAAGGCGATAGCATTATCTCGGGTCAGAGTAGCCTAAGGGGCTTATAGAAGGAAGATAGTCATCAATCTAGTGCAGAGCTCACTTTATCAGATGGCTGTGCTCATGGGCAAAATTCAGAGGTCCAGAATGTTATAGGATACCAACCAGGCTCATATACTACAAACCATTTTTTTTTTTTTGCCTATTGCAAAGTCAATCAGGCAACATTGGAAGCAGGGGAATCGACTTCAGTTTTAATCTAATGATATGTTTATTCAAATGCTTCAGTATGGCCGTCCCTTGTAGGTTGTGAGTGTGCTACATCCCATTTGTGTATGCTGTCATTCTTTGTGTCAGGAAAACAGAAAATTTTATACTTGCCCGATGGTAATTTTCCTTTCCTGATGCAAAGCATGACAGCATACAGGTCCCTCCCTTGTGCGTTTCACATTTGAGTATAGTTAAGAGAATACCGCCTAGGGGGAAGCGACTTATTTAAATATAGTATAACCAGTCCTGACTGGGTGAGAGGCGGAGCCTCTCACCATTCGTGTATGCTGTCATGCTTTGCATCAGGAAAGGAAAATTACCGTCAGGTAAGTATAACATTTTCCATTTTCTAGCCCTCCAGGCTTGCATCTCCATACCAGTACTCTAGGCTGACTCTCAGGAGATATCCCAGGAAAGGCTGAAGACCTAAAGTAGAGCTCCATTCACAAGGGGAAGCTCTGTTTATCTGCTTCCTATTTTTGACAGGTACCTGTCCCCACTTCCGGGACACCTGGCTGCAGTGAAGTCCCCCCCCCCAGAAGTTTGGCCCCCCCCATTCTTCCTCCGCTGCCGGGCCAGTTGGAAAGCGCAGCGCACTTTGCACATATGCAGTAGGGAACCGGCTATGAAGCCGAAAGGCTTTACTGCCAGTTTCCCTTACCACGAATGGCGGCAGCACCCGAGAGCCAATCGGAAAACTGGCTGGGGTGCTGACATTGCGGGATCCTTGGACAGGTGAGTGTCCTAATTAAAGTCTTTCAACATAAATTGTTTTGGCGGGGGGGTGGACTCCTCTTTAAACCGCTTCCGGTCCACCCCTTGTTAGTCCCCAGCAGTGCATAATATTTTTATTATTATTATTATCATTTAGGATTTGTATAGCGCCGACAGTATACGCACCACTTTACAACATTAGGGTAGACAGTAGAAAAAATGGGGTTTCCTCGCTCTATCAAAGTGAAAAATATCTAAATGTGGTATGTTGGTTAGATTGCTGCTAGACCTAAAATGTATACCATGCACTCGTACAAAAATAAATAAAAAAGGTGATCAGCACAAACTATATACCATATATTACTACAAAGATGGAATATCCTTGTTTGATATGTATTCTACCTCATAAAGTCCAATAAATCAATAATAATACTAATGGTGAATCCTAATGCAAATTGCTGCTGTGTATGCAATTATTTAGCTGGTGTGCAATCTATGCAACTAATTTTCAAAAAATGCGCAACACATTGCCATAAAGTGAATAAAATAGCTGCTGCTGTGCAGATAATTAAAACAAACAATATGGTGCAAAATTGTGAAAATCATCATCAAGTACTAAATATCAAATAATTGAACAAACACTAAATAGTGCAAAATGGTGCAATCGGGGGATGAATGAAGTCACGACCTGTGACGTAATGCCTAGGGAAGTTACTGGATTAAGGAGCAACTGGAAGTGACACATAGAGACGTTTGTAACCGCACATTGTTTGATCTGCCTGCTGTTTTCAGCATTGTTGTAAGTAGCCATTTTTTAAACATAAATAAACCTATTTGAGACATATTACGCTATGGGATCTTCCTGCTTATTCCCCGCTTTCATTTGCCGTGGATTAATGGACAAACTAACCAACTGGGAGCCATTATTGCAATACAGCACTCTCAAACGTTTACAGTTTATGGATGAACTTTTATGGGTATCACTACTCAATATAAATAGGACTGTATTGGTACACCTACACACTTAAAGGTGTACACAAAGGATCATTTGATACTTGCCACTTTATGATCTTGCACCATTTTGCACTATTTAGTGTTCATTCAATTATTTAATATTTAGCACCTGATGATGATTTTGCACTATAAATTGTTTGTTTTAATTATCTGCACAGCAGCAGCTATTCACTTTATGAATTTATGGTAATGTGTTGTGCATTTTTTGAAAATTATTTATTGACGTAGTTTGCACAGTATCAGTTTGCACAGCAGCTAAATAATTGCATGCACAGCAAATCATTTATTAGCTGATTGGCCACCATGCACAGTTGCACCAGTTTCTGAGTGCTCCAGTCTTAGTAAATCCCCTGCACTGTTTTGAAATTCCCGGCATAAAAATGGACTTTAGACTTTTGTTTTTTTATACAAAGTCTTCTTTTATCAGCTATGTTTTTACTGCAGTCACACAAATATCCTATTTATCATTTGAAGAATATAGACCCATTTAGGCAGACAGTGGGACTGCCAGTACACTAAATCCAATATAAAAAGTTGATTATCTCACTCCTCTACCTTACAGAATCAAATTTGTTTAAAACACAGAAAAAAAAATGCAATTTTACTTCAGCAGGGGATCATCTTGCTCTGGATTAATAGTAGTTGGCTTCAAGCTGCCTACAAACGTCAAACAGAAGCCAGCTGCTAAATGACCTTTCTAATGAAAGATCCTTCTGCAAACATGCAAGTTTAGATTGGGTTTAACACCTGTAAGTTTATTTAAAGGGGAACTAAACTCTGTGCCTAAGAAAGGCAGGAAGAGGGCAATAGATTGGTCACCAGTAACTGATCCTTTCCTGTTACTGGCTTAGCATGCCTTATTCTGCACTGTTTGGAGACAGCCATTTGGTAGTGGCAGGGTTTTCTCTTTTCAGAGCTTACAGCAAGGATACAGTGAATAGCACAGCTGTGACTTCACCAAATCTCTTTATAAATCTGAGGCACCAGTGCCTTAGTGCTGATTCACACAGGGGCAACACGACTTCAGCGCTTCTTTGCAAGGTGACTTCAACGCAACGTTGAGCGATTACATACAGCACAACTTCAAGTCGCCCCCAGGACAGGCAACTTTGGCTGTGGCCAATCATAGAATAATCGGCTATCTGGGAGGGAGGGGTTTGCCTGGGTAAACTAATTTATTTTCCTGTAAAGTAGCTTCAATCTAGATGGAAATCTGACTTGGAAGTGACTTCCATTGAATTCTATGGGTACAGGTCACCTAAAAGTCACCTTGAAGTAGTACAGGAACCTTTTCTGAAGTTGGAGCGACTTCAGTAGTGTACAAGAGGGCTCTCATTGACTAAAATGTAGTTCCCAATGTTAAGCGACTTGAGGGCTGACAAGTCAGATCCCAAGTCGTTGTAGTGTGAACCAAGCCTTAGTTTTCACACTGCAGATATACAGTTATAATTGTGTACATACATGCCAGGAAGTGTAATACCATACTGCCCCATGTCATAACATAGTACATCTTCACTTTTTAATTTAAAACCCACTTTGCACATCATTAATAATATTTCCTTCCTTGTTACCAGGTTTTGGTGTCTTCTAGACAGCCAGTGTCATTTAACCCAACTTTTGGGGGTGCATGTTCATGTCCACCTGGGCTTAGAACACTAATGTACTGAATGGTGTTCACATGTCATTATGTGCCAGCCATTTGGTAAATGGGTAGAGACCACCCACTGTTTCTGCCAAAGAAAGAGGGACCTTTTTTCTTGAAGTATGGAGGTTAGTGGTTGTATGTAGAAGCTGGAGTTTGGCTTTAAAGTAGAACTATGATCAGATTATATTATCGCATATATAAAGTAGGCTGCCTATATTGGTATGACTGGGCTTTTAGTTCTTCTAAGTATCCTTTTTACTAAAGATATGTAGCAATATAAATATTGCCAAAAAATGTATGAAGAAAAATGACTAATTTGCATAATTTTATCACAGAAAAAAATCGTATTTTTTTATTTCTAGTGCAAAACATCAAAAACCAGTGCATAGCATACTAGCTCATTATGAAATACTTACCTTAGAGCGAAGCTGTTGCAGCGGTCCCTGTACACCGATGCGACGGGCAACGTGTTTCTGGAATGTTACTTCCGGGTTTGCGGGCTCCGGCGCTGTGATTGGCTGAAGCCGCAATGACCTCACTCCCACCGGTAATGGCACAGCAGCTGAAGAAACGTCACACATGAGCCGTTTCTTCAGTGTGCATGTGCTGATGACGTTGGCACATGCGTATACAGTGAATATCTCCTAAACTGCAAGTTTAGGAGAAACTCAAGGGATCTACAGGTAAGCCTTATTGTAGGCAAAAGTGGCTGTAAAGGGTTTAAAACCACTTTAAGTGCCCAGTGGGAAGTGGTTAATATATTTATAAATGATTTAGGGTCTGGGATTAAATGTACCATTTCAGTCTTTGCTGATGACACCAAGCTATGCAGTGGAATAACATTCTTACAGGATGTCGCCAATGTACAGTTTATTTGAGCAACTATGTGGCAAATGAAGTTTAATATTTGATAAATGTCAAGTTATGCACTTGGGGCTAAGAATATGCATGCATCATACATACTAGAGGGAGTACAACTGTGGGAATCAATGGTGGAGAAGAAATGGAACTTCCGCTGATCACATTTGGCACCTTTTTTGGGGGGGGGGGGCAGATACCTGTCTAATCCAGGCATTTACTCCCACTTTGTCGAAAGATCACTGCAGTTTCTGCGGCCATCTACGCCATGTCTGGCCCCTGCTACATTTCCCCCGCTGTCTTCTGGGAGACACACAGGTCCCAGAACATAGCAGGGACCAGTCAGAATGTCCACGGGTCAACTTCTGGTGAGGACATAGCAGGCTCCCTGGACAGGTAAGTGTCCTTATTTTAAAAGTCAGCAGCTGCAGTATTTGACTTTTAAATTTTTATTTGTATTTTTTTTGCAGGCGGAACTTCGCTTAAACAGCATACAATTCCAAGCTAATATTTCCAAAGTGAGCAAAATCGTTTCCTGTATTAAGAGAGGTATGGACTCCAGAGCGAGAGATCATTTTGCCCCTGTACAAGGCATTAGTAAGACCTCATTTGGAATATGCAGTTCAGTTTTTGGGCACCAGTTCTCAAAGGATATCGGTGAACTGTAGAAAGTGCAGAGAACAACCAAATGATAAGAGGCACGGAGGAAGAGGAGATACAGGGGGATATGATCAACATGTATAAATATATAAGTGGTCCATATAGTAAACTTGGGGTTAAGTTATTCACTTTAAGGTCATCACAGTGGACAAGGGGGCACTCTACGTCTGGAGGAAAAGAGATTTAATCTCCAAATACGGAAAGGTTTCTTTACAGTAAGAGCTGTGAAATAGACTTCCTCAAGAGCCAGTTCTGGCCAGCTCAGTAGCTTGCTTTAAAAAAAGGACTGGATGTTTTACTAAATGTACATAATATAACTGGATACTAATATTTATAGGTAAAGTTGATCCAGGTAATATTTGATCTGAGTAGCCCAGTCCACAATGCTGGAAGTTGAGGAGTGACTGCAGGGATCGGGCTGTCAGCTTATATTGTCTCTGTTATTCCCTGCCTCCTCCCCACTCCTTCCTGCAGCTGACAGAGGGACAGGAGCAGCTGTGAAGAGAAGGTCACTGTCAGCAGCCTGATTAAGCCCGACCCACTACCCAGGGAACAGAGAGAAGGAGGATATTGATTGCTCTGCCTGCTGGGAGGAACTTGATTTGATGGGTAGATGTAGTCTCCACATTGTGGAACTGCCCTTTGGAAAGGGGCAGCAGGGAAGGAGAAATTACAATACCCAGGGAGCCTATGGAGAGGAAGCAGAGCAAGAGTGAGGGGAAACTTAGGAGTCTGCACAGGGAGAAAAAAACATCACATGGGAGGATACAGAGGCTGTGGCCCTAGGCTGTGGAGTATGCTGTAGTTCGAGAGAAGCCTAAGAGGATCAGGGACTGGCTGCTGCTGGAGAAAAGGTCATTGAATGCATAAGGCCCCAAGCTGCACACCTGCCTGCAGGGACTGAGCTGCTGCAAAGGGGACCAGCTTTCCAACCTATCTGCTGTTTTGCTGCTACAGGCCCCAAAGAAGGGAAACCGTGAGTACTGAGACCCCTGTTTCCCCATACTGCTGTGTACTGCTTGGTGTGAGGACCGAGGAGCTGCCATTAATGCTTAGGACTCCAGGGAGGGAGAAGGCTGCAGTTTCATCCAACGCTGACTTGAGGGGGTAATCCTCACTGGGCCTCAAGAAGACACATCGAGATTAATGGGAATACTCTTGTATGAGAATGTGAGTGCTTCAAAATGAGATCCAGGGTAGTGATGGACGAACTTCCGACGGGACGTTTCGCGAACGCGGACAAAAGTTTGCGAAACGTTCGTGGCGGACCCCATTGACTTTAATGGCAGACGAACCTTAAAAACCTCCAGGTCATATTTTCAGCCACAAAATACTTACTAGCTGTGCACACATAGTCCCACAACATGGACACTGACATAACACAAAAGTATTAAGTGAATCTGGGATAAACAACGACAAGCATTCATTTTTTTATTTTTATTTTTATCTGTGAAATTTTGACAATTCAGGAGCGCATGAAGGCCATGGAGGAGAGGCAAGGTCAGGGCAGGCTATGAAGGGGGTGCAGGAGATGATCAGTGCCACGGTCAGGGCAGTGCAGACCTGTGCTTGAGCCCCTCCCTCTGCCTGGCCCTTACCCCCACCTATGCAGGGCTCCACTGCGGTGGTCCGGTGGTGCCATTCCAGTGCTGATCCTCAGCCATGATGCTGGCACTGCCTGCTTATTGGCTTCTCCGCTGCCATCTCCCTCATTGTCTGAAACCAGCACCATGATAGAGAGCACTGGCACCGTGAGAGAGCACTGACACCAGCACCGAGATAGAGAGCACTGATACCAGCAACTCTCTGCGGGACCCAAAAATATGACGCCGCTCAACCTCTTCAAACAGGAGGGTACGGGCATATAGTACGGTGTGCTTTTTTTTTGTACAAGGAAGTGAACCAAAGGTAGAAAAAAGTCTGTGTGCTAGATTAAATAAATTGTTTTATGCATATACAGTGGTGTGAAAAAGTGTTTGCCCCCTTCCTCATTTCCTGTTCCTTTGCATGTTTGTCACACTTAAGTGTTTCGGAACATCAAACCATTTTAAACAATAGTCAAGGACAACACAAGTAAACACAAAATGCAATTTGTAAATGAAGGTGTTTATTATTAAAGGTGAAAAAAAATCCAAACCATCATGGCCCTGTGTGAAAAAGTGATTGCCCCCTAAACCTAATAACTGGTTGGGCCACCCTTAGCAGCAACAACTGCAACCAAGCGTTTGCGATAACGTGCAATGAGGCTTTTACAGCATCCTGGAGGAATTTTGGCCCACTCATCTTTGCAGGATTGTCCTAATTCAGTTACATTAGAGGGTTTTCGAGCATGAACGGCCTTTTTAAGGTCATACCACAACATCTCAATAGGATTCAGGTCAGGACTTTGGCTAGGCCACTCCAAAGTCTTCATTTTGTTTTTCTTCAGCCATTCGGTGGTGGACTTGCTGGTGTGTTTAGGATCATTGTCCTGCTGCAGAACCCAAGTTCGTTTCAGCTTGAGTACACGAACAGATGGTCGGACATTCTCCTTCAGGATCTCTTGGTAGACAGCAGAATTCATAGTTCCTTTTATCACGGCAAGTCTTCCAGGTCCTGAAGCAGCAAAACAGCTCCAGACCATCACACTACCACCACCATATTTTACTGTTGGTATAATGTTCTTTTTATGAAATGCAGTGTTCCTTCTACGCCAGATATACTTGGACACACACCTTCCAAAGAGTTCCACTTTTGTCTCATCGGTCCACAGAATGTTGTCCCAAAAGTCTTGGGGATCATCAAGATGTGTTGTGGAGAAATTGAGACGAGCTTTGATGTTCTTTTTGCTCAGAAGTGGTTTTCTCCTTGGAACTCTGCCATGCAGGCCATTTTTGCCCAGTCTTTTCCTGATGGTGGAGGCATGAACGCTGACCTTAACTGAGGCAAGTGAGGCCTGCAGTTCCTTGGACGTTGTTGTGGGGTCTTTTGTGACCTCTTGGATGAGTCGTCGCTGCGCTCTTGGGGTAATTTTGGGCGGCCGGCCACTCCTGGGAAGGTTCACCACTGTTCCATGTCTTCGCCATTTGTGGATAATGGCGCTCACTGTGGTTCGCTGGATTCCCAAAGCTTTGGAAATGGCTTTATAACCCTTTCCAGACTGATAGATCTCAATTACTTTCTTTCTCAATTGTTCCTGAATTTCTTTGGGTCTCGGCATGATGTGTAGCTTTTAAGGATCTTCTGGTGGACCTTACTGTGTCAAGCAGCTCCTATTTAAGTGATGCCTTGATTGTGAACAGGTGTGGCAATAATCAGGCCTGGGTGTGGCTATAGAAATTGAACTCAGGTGTGGACAACCACAGTTATAGTATGTTTTAACAAGGGGGGCAATCACTTTTTCACACAGGGCCATGATGGTTTGGATTTTTTTTCACCTTTAATAATAAACACCTTCATTTACAAATTGCATTTTGTGTTTACTTTTGTTGTCCTTGACTATTGTTTAAATTGGTTTGATGTTCCGAAACACTTAAGTGTGACAAACATGCAAAGGAACAGGAAATGAGGAAGGGGGCAAACACTTTTTCACACCACTGTACATGGTCTACTGGTCACATGTGTTGAATTCCTCCGAGTTCCATGCCTCATTCATTTTTATAAATGTGAGGTAGTCAACACTTTCGTGAGCTAAGCGAGTGCACTTATCGGTCACGATTTCCCCCCCCCGCTGCACTGAACATCCTTTCGGGCAGGACACTGGACGAGGGGCAAGCCAACAGTTCCATTGCAAAATGGGCAAGCTCTGGCCAGAGGTCAAGCCTGCCCACCCAGTAGTCTAGGGGTTCATCACTCCTCAGAGCGTCCACATCGGCCTTACCCCGATGTAGTCGGACACCTGTCTGTCTAGGCGTTCCCTGATGCTGGATCCGGATGAGACCTGTCGATGGGCCGGCTGAAAGAATGATCTCATATCAGAAGTCACCAACACATCTTCAAACCGCCCTCTTCTTGCAGGCGCTGTTGGATTGGTACCCACAACTCTTTCTCTGGGAGTGGGAATTCCTCCTCTGCCAATGCACGCAAAAGCAGAATGCAGCATTTCTCGAAGCAAGGCCTGTAAGTGCTCCATTCTGACAGCCCTCTGTGATGGTGGTAACATTTCCGCCATTTTGTGTTTGTACCGGAGGTCTAAGTATGTTGCCACCCAGTACTGGTCCTTGTCCCTTATGCTTTTTATACGGGGGTCCCTGTTAAAACACTGGAGCATAAAGGCCCCCATTTGCACTAAACTGGAAGCAGTGTGGTGGCCTGGCTCCTGCTCATCATTCAGGATAATGTTGTCCTCCTCGTTCTCCTCTCCCCATCCACGGACAACAACGGGGATCCCAGAAAGGTTTAAAGCATGCTCTTCTTGCTCCTCCTCATCCGCCCCAGCACCATCCTCTGACTCCTCTTCAGACTCCTGTCGTTGACTTGTCTGAGTAGCCCTCCCTGGGATTTCATCCAGCATTGCGACTTCCTCATCTTCCTGCTCCTCCACGGGTTGATCAATGACACTACGCAATGCATGCTCCATAAAGGAGGCATAAGGTACAATGTCACTGATGGCACCATGGTTGCGACTGACCAGTTTGGTGATCTCATTAAATGGCCGCAGAAGTCTGCATGCGTCGCACATGAGCAGCCACTGGCGTGGTGAAAAAAAACAAGCTCCCCAGAACCTGTTCTGCCGCAGAGTTCATACAGGTAGTCATTAGGCTGCTCCAGCAGAAACGTGCAGTTATCAAGCATATAGAAGGTTGAGTTCCATCGCGTCGGGCAATCGCAAATAAGACGCCTGACCGGCAGATTGTGTCGCCGCTGAATGTCAGCAAGGCGAGCCATGGCCGTGTAAGATCTTCTGAAATGGGCCGAGATTTTCCTTACCTGCCGCAAGATGTCCTGGACCCCAGGGTATTTTGACAGCGAATCGCTGCACGACCAAGTTTAAGACGTGTGCCATGCATGGTACGTGCATAATTTTGCCCTGTTTCAATGCGCTAAGCAGATTGGCACCGTTGTCACACACCACTTTACCAACTGTCAAATTGAGCTGTGTTGGCCACTGATCTGCCTGTGAACGCAAAGCTGAAAGGAGTGCAGGGCCAGTGTGGCTCTTGGCTTCCAGGCACAACAGACGCAGCACAGCATGGCAACATCTCACCTGGCATGTCGAATAGGTTCTGCGTAAGAGACGCTAGCAGTGGAAAAGGAGTCAGCCGAGGAGGAGAGGGAGGGTGGAGTAGGAGAAGGAGAAGAGGCAGGCCTGCATGCAATCCGTGGCGATAAAACCAAATCTACACGGGTGCCACGGGTTACATGCTTGACGGCCATCAGAAGGGTCATCCAGTGGACACTAAAAGTTCTATACCTTCCTGTGTTTGCTAGACCACGTGTCCGTGGTCAGATGTATCTTGGCACCGACACTGTGTGCCAGAGATACATTCACTTGCCGCTGAACCATATAGCTCTGGGATGCCCTTCTGTGAGAAATACTTCCTTCCTGGGACCTTCCATTGTGGTGTTCCAATGGGCACAAATTTTCGAAAGGCCTCAGAGTCCACCAGTTTATATGGCAGTAGTTGGCGGGCTATCAGTTCTGACAAGCCAGCCATCAACCATTGGGCAAGAGGGTTATTCAGCATCATCCCCCTTTTTTTTTTTTTTTTTTTTTTTTTTTTTAAACTCTCGAACATTTGGCCCACGGAAGCCTGCCTTTTTCCAGAAAAATGTGAGGACGGCATGGAAGGTGGAGTGGAGGACAATTGTGAGGAGAGAGGAGAAGTAGAAGACTAGGCTGGATGGTGAGAGCCTGGAGTGTGGTTTTGTGGGTTCCGTTGCTCCCACTGGGCTCGGTGATGGCAGCTCATGTGCCTTCTTAAGGCGGTCGTCCCTAGGTGAGTGTTGGGCTTACCGTGACTTATGCGTTGACTGCAAAGATTGCAGACAGCAACACTCTTGTCAGCAGCGAACACATTAAAAAACTGCGGAGCCATGCGTCGGCATCCTGGGAGCGCCAGATGTGACTGTACATGGTTGATGCCTCGCTCCTTATACATTCGCGGTCTGCTTTGTCCCTCCTGTGCAATCTAAGTTCCGCCTGCTTCTCCTCCCTATCTGCTGGTCCATATCTCCCTCTGAACTCCCCTCCTCTTCCTCTCTTGTGGGCACCCACGTGACATCACTAGACACGTCATCATCGCTGTCACCTTCCCCACCACTATAATTAGATCTTGGAGTAGGCAGCAACACCGGGGACCAACCTCCTCCTTGGGCTGATCTGGGTACTAGCGTGAGACTGCTGAGTGACGGTTGTTGCTACCTCCTCTTCCTGATCCAATGCCAAGAGTGGCTGCGCATCGGCAATGTTTTGTGATGGATCGGAAAATAATTCCTGTGACTGGGTATGTGGTGGTGGTGGTGTTGGTGGTAGTGTCTTTGGGGGTGCACACAGCAGAAAGTGAAGACGAGGGTGCAGATCAAGAGGATGAGGGTGCAGAAGAGTAAGGCTGAGTGAGCCACTCAACCAAGTCTGGTGCGTCCTTTGATGTAATCAAACGCACCTTCTGCAATTTGCCACTTTGGCTCAAGCCTGTTGCTCCTGCCCTACCCCTACTACCCCTGCAGAAGGGCCTGCCACTTCCTCTGCCTGTCATTTTTTAAATGACCCTGTGACAAGTCTCTAGAGAAGTGCAGTATGTATGTGGAAGAAGGTATAGAACACCCCGCTTGAACCGGTCGTTTTGGGGGGCCACTGGTCTATCACACCAGTTATAATACTATTTTTTTATTTTTTTTATTGCATTTGTCACTCTTTGCCCTTGTACACACGGTCGGACATTCTGCCAACCAAATCCGTTGGATTTTGTCCGATTGATTGTGTCCGAAACTGTTGCATACACATGGTCGGACCAAGTTGTCGGAAATGACGTGATGACGTTATTTCGTTACTACGGGACTACGTTCACGCTAGTAGCCAATAGCTTTGGTGTAGGAATTTGATCTGAGCATGCGTGGCACTTTGTCCGATCGGAATTCTCTACACATGATCGGACAAGGTCCGATCGGACCAGTTTGTCGGAAAATATTTCCAACAAGTTGGAAAATTGGATTGACGGATATTCCAACGGAATCAGTCTGATGCATACCACACACAGTCGGATTATCCGACAACACGGTCCGATAGGACACATTCCGACGGATTCTCCGACCGTGTGTACAAGGGCTAAGTAGTATTGCTGCAGAACCGCTCAGCAGTCACAATGCTGCACAGTGGAAATGCACTATACTATGCGTTCTATATTTGCAAGTATTTTTTATACGTGTATTACACCCCTCTATACTGCACACCGAATAGTACACCTATACCAGTCCTTTAAAAGGACCTTTGTGGACCTAATAGTAGCTAGCTAGTAGTTAGTGAATTGCAGACTCTCCCTCCCTACACTGATAAAAGACAGCTGCAGAATCGGTCAGCAGCACAGCAGTGCACTATAATCTGCTTTCTATATCTGAAAGAAAGTATATTGTGCGTGTATTACAACCCTATATACTGTACACCTATACCAGTCCTTAAAAAGACCTTTGTGGACCTAGTAGCTAGTGATTTGCAGACTGTCCCTGCTCCAAACACCAAACTGTCCCTCAGTCCCTACATTGATAAAAGACAGCAGAATCGGGCAGCACAGCAGTCAGCAGTGCGCCATAATATACTTTCTATATTTGAAATTAAGTATATTATAGGTGTATTACAACCCTATATACTGTACACCTATACCAGTCCTTAAAAGGACTTTTGTGGACCTAATAGTAATAGCTATTAGCTAGTGATTAAACTGACTGCCCCTGCTCCACACAGCGTCCTTTCCCTACACTGACAAAAGACAGAATGTAAAATGGCCGCCAGATCAGGTCTATTTATAAGGTAGGGGGTATGTCCAATTGTCCATGTGCTGAAATGTCTCAATTGGCTGTCCTGTACCCCATGATGGATGTGTCATGGGTCAAAGTTCTTCACAATGTAAACGCATATGACCACCGTGTGAACAGCGCCAGAAGTCCGCTGGTTTGACAAATCTCGAACAAGCAAAATTCGCCGTGAACCATAAGGCCATCTCTATAACAGGGCCCCAGCACTGGCTAACTAGGAGTATGGTGCTTCTTTCAGAATTGTGAGCACTGATAATGTGGGACCCTGAGGAAAGAGTGGCTTCTTTTGGGATAAGCATTACACATAGCTTAGGAAAGTAATGCAAAAATATCCGTGCTCAGACTGACTGAATAATGTGGAAAGCGGCTAGCACATTTGTTGGTCACAAACCAGAAATATGAAATATTAAAATACAGTGTTTTCCTTGATCGACTAATGTCCTTTTTCCTTTAAATAAAAGACACTCGGTCCTTAACAGTGTGAACATGAACTGAGATCCTGAGTGGAAACCGCCACCTCTACCATTAACCTACTTTGGTCTATCAAGGAAAGCACAGCATTTTCATATTTTATATTACACATAGCTTATATGGAACTTTCTCTTTTAATTTTTTTAGGTAAGTGGTTTTGAAGATAGCAGGTTGTCATATTTGCCCTTCTCCATTTTGGTATGCAGCTACATTTTGTAAGTATTTAGTGAGTGGGGTTTCTATAGTCTAACTTTTTACTTAAATATAAAAAATTATCTTCTCCTTTCCTTGATAGGGTCAGACCATACAGAAACCCTTTTCTATCATATTACATCTTAAATCTAACTCGCGTGCATGCTCCCGAAGATTGAATCAATCCATGAAACGCGTAGAGCTAATATATGCCTTGTTTCAATTCATCATGTATCTCATAGGTTATTGCTCTAATGTGAACTGTCTACAATCATGTGGCATTTTGTTTTAGTATATATGTATGTATATAGTGTTTGATTTTACAATGAATTATGACTAACATTTGTACCTTATTACTAACATACATAATAAATTTGACTGGTTTTACACCTGCGTGCTTTATTTAAAGTCCCACTTCTTTTTACCTTTTGCATTTAGACAGGTATGAAGGCACTGGACCTTACCAGGTTACCGCTGTATTTAAAGTCCGAAACTGTACGCCTCCTTTTTATATTCATTTTAGGGATGGGAGTGTTTATTCAATTAGGCCTGACCACATAACATAGTTTATGCATTCACTACGTTTATCATCCTCTGGTTGGCTAGTTTCCCCTCTCTGTATAGGGTATAACAACCCATGGGTTGAGACTAGAGGTCGACCGATATGGGTTTTTCTCTGGCCAATGCCGATGCCGATATTTGGAAATCATGGCGGCCGATGGCCGATATATGATGCCGATTTTTTTATATATAATATATATATATAAGATACATTTTTTTTTTTTTATCCCCCTTCATCTCATAAAAACAGACACCTTTCCCACTGGGGCGTTCTTTAGCGCCTGTAAAGTGCCCGCAAAACGGCTCCCCTGCAGTCTGTGTGAAAGACAGAGTGCTTTCACACTGAGGCGATGCGCTGGCAGGATGTTAAAAAAAAAAAGTCCTGCAAGCAGCATGTTTGGAGTGGTTTATACCGCTCCTCCACCACTCCTGCCCATTGATATTAATGGGCACCACTGCCGAAGCGCATACAATGCGATTTGGCAGTGGTGCTTCACGGGCACATTTAACCTCTTCTTCGGCCGCTAGCTGGGTTATATGTGCCCCACTAGCAGCCGAATAGCACCGCTAAAATGATGGTAAAGTGCTGCTAAAACTAGCAGCATTTTACCATCAACGCCTGCCCGCTCCAGTGTGAAAGCAGCCTATAAAATAAAAACAGGTAGTCAAAACTTTTGGATGAAAAAAAAAAGGGCTAACTTTACTGTTTTTATTAATTTTTTTATTTTTTTATTTTGTGCAAATGCCGTGTGACATAAAATATTGCCTAGGGAACAACCGCTATTTTATTCCCTAGGATCTCTGCTAAAAAAATATATATAATTTTTTGGGGGTCTAAGTGATTTTCTGGCAGAAAATACAGGACTTTTACTTGTAGGCAACAAGTGTCAGAAAAGATTTAGTCTTTAAATGGTTAAACTTAGAACTCTACACACAGAGATGAGTTCATTCATTCAAGTGTAAACATTGTATCTTTTTGTTCTTTTCTTGGCAGACTGCCCAGAGAGGAAACAAGTGCTTCTAATGCCGCGTACACACGATCAAACAATCCGGTGGAAAAGTCCGGCAAACTCAAGTCCGCCAAACAATCCCCCCGTGTGTAGCCTCCGGCATACTTTTTTGACCCGAAAGTACGGCGGACTTGGAATGCCGTGTTGCACACCAATCTGCCCGCCGTACTCGCATTTCGGCGGACAATCCAGCCGTGTGTGTGCCAGTCCGCCGTACTTTTGAAATGAGCGGACTTTTCCCGCCCGGAGAAAAGTCCGCTCATTTCGAGCGGGTCTCCAGGTAGGCAGGGCCCGCGAAGGATACGTCGCTGGCCCCGCCGCCTGGTATGGACTTAAAGGGGAACGCCAACGCCGAAAAAAAAATTGCCGTGGGGGTCCCCCAAAGTCCACAACAGACCCTTGTCCGAGCACGCTACCCGGCCGGCCAGGAAAGGAGGGCAAGCGAGCGCCCCCCCCCCCCCTCCTGAGCCGTACCAGGCCGCGTGCCCTCAACATGGGGGGGTGCCTTGGGGAAGGGGGGCCGCGCGGCCCCCCCACCCCAAAGCACCTTGTCCCCATGTTGATGAGGACAAGGGCCTCTTCCCGACAACCCTGGCCGTTGGTTGTCGGGGTCTGCGGGTGGGGGGTTTATCGGAATCCGGGAGCCCCCTTTAATAAGGGGGCCCCCGGATACCGCCCCCCCCACCCTATGTGAATGAGTATGGGGTACAATGTACCCCTACCCATTCACCTGTAAAATAAATTACAAAAAAAACACAACACACGAGATAAAATACTTTATTGCACAGCTCCGGGGGTCTTCCGTCTTCGGGGGTCTTCTCGCCGGACTCCTCCGCTATCTTCTTGTAGCTCTTTTGCTAGCGGAGGAGTCCGGCTTTCTTCCTCGCCGCCGGCCTCTTCTCCCGACTTCGGGGGTCTTGTCCCCCTCTTCGGTTCTTCTGCCGGGCCACTGCGCCTTCTTATAGCTCTTTTACAGGCGGTGGCCCGGTCTTCTGTCGCCGCCGCCTTCCGTTCTTCTTCTTCTCCTGGAGATGTTGACTCGACGCTCTCTCCGGCCACAATGCCAGGGACGCGCTGCGCGGCCACTTATATAGGGACAAGGGGCGGTGTCACATGGCTTTATGTCACATGGGTTGGTGTCACATGGTAACCCCACCCCCTTATGATGTCACAGTCCCCATGTGACCTCAACCCATGTGACCAACCCATGTGACATAAAGCCATGTGACACCGCCCCTTGTCCCTATATAAGTGGCAGCGCAGGGCGTCCCTGGCATTGCGGCCGGAGAGATCGTCGAGTCAACATCTCCTGGAGAAGAAGAAGAAGAAGAACGGAAGGCGGCGGCGGCGACAGAAGACCGGGCCACCGCCTGTAAAAGAGCTATAAGAAGGCGCGGTGGCCCGGCAGAAGAACCGAAGAGGGGGACAAGATCCCCGAAGTCGGAAGAAGAGGCCGCCGGCGAGGAAGAAAGCCGGACTCCTCCGCTAGCAAAAGAGCTACAAGAAGATAGCGGAGGAGTCCGGCGAGAAGACCCCCGAAGACGGAAGACCCCCGGAGCTGTGCAATAAAGTATTTTATCTTGTGTGTTGTGTTTTTTTTTGCACTTTTATTTTACAGGTGAATGGGTAGGGGTACATTGTACCCCATACTCATTCACATAGGGTGGGGGGCCGGTATCCGGGGGCCCCTTTATTAAAGGGGGCTCCCGGATTCCGATAAGCCCCCCGCCCGCAGACCCCGACAACCAACGGCCAGGGTTGTCGGGAAGAGGCCCTTGTCCTCATCAACATGGGGACAGGGTGCTTTGGGGTGGGGGGACCGCGCGGCCCCCCCTTCCCCAAGGCACTCCCCATGTTGAGGGCACGCGGCCTGGTACGGCTCAGGAGGGGGGGCACTCGCTCGCCCCCCTTTCCTGGCCGGCCGGGTAGCGTGCTCGGACAAGGGTCTGTTGTGGACATGGGGGGGACCCCCACGCCGATTTATTTTTTTTATTTTTTTTTCGGCGTTGGGGGTTCCCCTTTAAGTCCATACCAGGCAGCGGGGCCAGCGACGTCTCCTTCGCGGGCCCCGCCTACCTGGAGACGCGCTCGAAATGAGCGGACTTTTCTCTGCGTGTGTGGGCGAGTCCGTTCATTTCGAAAGTACGGCGGACTTAGTCGCCGTATTAGTCCGCTGAAAAAGTGCCGTGTGTGGGCAAGTAGCCCGTTCGGAAATTCCAACGGACAGTCTGGCGGACGTCCGCCAGATTAAGTACGTCGGACAGACGGCTACGTGTGTACGCGGCTTATGAAGACTCAGGCAACTTGCATTGACTTCTATTACAGAAGTCATTTCCAAGTCACGCTGTAGTTCTTTCTAATCGGCCTTTTTATCAGTACAATCGGCCGATGCCGATTCATTAAAAAACGGCAAATATTGGCAGATATATCGGTCGACCTCTAGTTGAGACCTTCTACCCCATTCCTCTATTAGATATACAGTTAATTTTCCTGCAATGCTGTGTTTGTCATATGATCTGGTTTCAGGAGCCCATTGAATCCCATAATTTCCGCGAGCTACCATGCTTACTGCGGGCTTTCCTCCTCCCCTTTCATCTAGATGGGTGGATGCCCTTTGCACTACGCATCCATGTCACACCCCTCACACCAGAAGTGTGGCATTGCATGGTGTGGCGTCACATCTAGCAGTCAGACGGTAGGATGTTTTTGGCGCCAATAATGGGCGGCTTGGCCGCTCAGTTTATGACATCTCCCTCCCACAGGTAATGCTAGTATGACGTTGGTGGGTGTGTTGTGGCTGCACCCTTATAGGCCTCATTTGCGGGCGTCACATTTACCTTGTTGGGCTTCTTTGTTCTCTCCACTTCATACTATCAATCACCCTGGACTCTAGGTTTCTATGCCTTAGTTCCAGGTAATTTGGTAACTTATAACTTGCTATCAGTTCTATTTTGGCACATCAAGGCATTGGTTTACATTCTCCTTGGTTACTTTGTTTATTTTTCACTATTTTACCCACTTTCCCCTTCACTTGCTTGGTACTCATTGCCCCTATTTACCTACTTGCTTGTCCTGCCAAGTACAGGACATATTACACATTTTATATTATATTATATCCTTTTTTTTTATAGAAGTCTTCCTTTGCTGGCTTGAACCGTCATGGCCACTCATGGCTATCTCTATTTCATGGGAATCTGCGCCCCCTGGATTTGGTCCTTGTTTGGCTGCTTAGGCTGTCCACACCACCTCAGCTCCTGGTAGTGATGCCCCTATAGGGTTTCTGATCCTCTGCGCCACATTCTCATCATGCAACTACATTTGTATTTAGGGAGTGGGGTTTCTATAGTCCAAACTTTTTATTACTTTTTTTTATATTTATCCTCTCCTTTCCTTGATAGGGTCAGACCATATAGAAACCTTTTCTATCATATTAGATCATACATTTAACTCGTGTGCATGCTTCTGAAGATTGGATCAATCCATGAAATGCGTAGAGATGATAGATTCCAGGTACCTCCCCCCCCCCACTTGCTGGAACCTTGGAGAAGTTTCCAGAAGAATGGGAGAGAGGTCAGGCCAACAGGGGCAGTGTGGAGTTTGGAGTTTGGGTGGAAGCTGGAGATGGCATGCTGAGGAGGCTGTCGGAGGCCCTTGAGGGTAGCCCCCTAGTCCTAGGGAAGGTGACCTCAGGCCTGGGGCTCGGGTGCTGGAGGGACCTTCTCAAGTAGCATGGAGGAAGCCTTTCCAGAGGCAGGGGAGCAAGAGTGAGGACAGCAGGAGCAAGCTAGAACATCCAGATGATCTCCAGGGAGCAGACTGCCAGGTGGGCTGGTGAGTGTGACTGTCTGGGAGGTCTGTGGGAAGTAGCTATGAGGGCTAGTGAAAGGGGTAGCTTCAGGCACTGGCAGTCCACCTGGCTGAACCGCTGGTGCTGGGATCAGTAGCCACATGAATGTAGCTGGACACTGAACATTTCTTTATACACCAAAGGGGCCCACAGTCCCTGCCTGTAATGGGTTTTTGCTTCATCTGGCTGAATGCCTTCCCAGACTCCCCAAACTGTGTTCCAGCTGGGTCTGTGTTTATGCAACTAAGTGATGTGCTGGAGGAAGAGGAGTATATATAGTTAAGGTGTCCCTGAAGAACTTTTGGTCCAGTCAAGTGGGCATCCCATAATCATTCTATCCCCATCCAAGTTTATTAACCCCTGTTAAAATACGAAAACCAATTTGCTGGACTGTTTCCTGCCTCAAGAGAGCCTGTGAAAATTTGGTGTGCCTGGCTGTGCGGGGTGGGGGAATCCCTGTTCACCAGCTGCTCCTATGGGGATGCGCTACAAATATCAGTAAAAATGGTATGCCCATGTAAATGTAGCCTTAAAGTGAAATTACTTTAAATGTTTGTGGATTTTTAAGTCTGATATAAAGCCTGACTCATTTATACATATTATAAAGTTATGCTTTAAAAAAAGGCCTCACTCATATGGGGGAGTCCCTAGTGGATCTGCCTGCTCAGCAGGAAAGCTGTCCGCTGATTCCTGCTGCGCAGGTGGACGACAGGTCTGTGTCCGCTCCACTGATGCAGAGCAGACACAGCTAGCTTTCCTTTATGAGCGGTTGGATGTAAACCGACCGCCTGTCTGTTTCCATCCGACTGTCATCCATTCCAATCCGCCAGACGAATGGATAACGAATCTATTTTAGCTGATATGATCAGATTGGATGTCCGTTGACATCTCTATAGGAATCAATGGATGGTCTGATCAGTCCACCTAAAAAAACTGACAGGCGTACCAAATCGGTCTGCCCCTGTGAAAGGAGCCTAACGTTCCATCATAATCTATTGTCTCATTTGAAAATGTGCAGCTTAAAGTAAAACTCTATATTTTTCTCTTGTTGTTCCAGAAATACAGCTGTAAGTGGAAATTTCCCACGGGCAGAGATATTTTACCGTTGACAATGGTCACTGGAACAGGTGCCCCAATGAAAAGATTTCCCTTAACTCCCATTTTAGTGAATATTGTAAAATGTTGGGTCATACCTCACTTTATTCTAGTGATAATGGCTACCACTTTAATTTCAAACTAGGGTACATGTTCAAACTAGTATTCCTGTCAGCCTCTCACTTGTAATTTTTTGATGGCTTAGTTGTGATATCTTGATATCTCTTAGATAAGCTTAAGGAAGCAGTGGAACGAGAAATAAAAATATCAAAGATATCCTCTTCTATTGACTTTGCAGCTTGAATGAGGAATTCCCCATTTGTTAAACATGCTGTCAAGAGGCTATAGTGATGGGGTTAATAAGCACAGGGGAAGTAAAAAAAATGTATTAGTCTTAATAGGTTGTTTGAACAGTATTCTTCAGTACTGCAACAATAGGAGTACTGAAAAATTAGACACCTGATACTAGGAGAAAATGGACTTTAATGATTTCAGAGCATTAGGAACAGTGAAATATGATTTCTTGCTTTGGGCTACTGCACATTGCTGCTAGGCATCTTCTGGGTGTATTATGTTCTGGGTAACTTTGCACTGTCTTATGTGGCACTTTTGGCAAGCACATTGCTGCAGGGTGATAGAACTTGCCATACCCACATGGCTACAAGAAAAGTTAAAGAAAATAGTAGAGGCACTTTTGTTTTTTGTTGAGTGCACACTTGTTCTTGCTACGGTATGTAAAAAATGTCCATTAAGTGGCTCTGAATAAGGACCATGAGACAAGAATAAAAAATCAAAGTTTTATTTGTTTGAGGCTCAATAGCAGTTTGATTTATGTATATATTGTGAGGGTACAGCACAAGTGTAATGATTCCATAGAATTCATCTATTCACAAAATTTTTAGGGCTTTTCTACCCACTTTTATTCAAAAGAAAAGAACATTACAAGCATTTTTCCATGCAGGTGCTTCAGCAGCACAGAAGACGCAACTCAAAAAAAGTCTCCTGCCTACCTGCACTGCTTAGTCCTTCAGTCTTTCACTACACAGACACAATTTTTTTTCCCTTCTAGCAACAGCCTACTTAAAGCATAGTTCTACCCAAAAGTAGAAGCACCGCTTATTTGCGCCCCCCCCCCCCCATGACACATTTGGCACCTTTCTGGGGGAAGGAGGGAACGGGTACCTGTTTTTGACAGGTACCCTTACCACTTCCGGGAGACGACACCATGGCTCCGTCCCTTGGAAGTTCTGCCCCCCTCCTCCTTCCACTCATCGTGCATGCACAGTAGGGAACTGGCTGTGTAGCCGAAAGGCTTCACTGCCAGTTTCCCTTACAATGACTGGCGGTGGCAGCACCTGACAGCCAATCTGAAAATCGGCTGGGGTGCCAACATCTCATGCTCCCTGGACGGGTAAGTGTTCATATATTAAAAGTCAGCAGCTACAGTATTTGTAGCTGCTGACTTTTAATTTATTTTTAATTTTTTTTCCCCAGGTGGAACACACCTTTAAATTACCTACAGTATCTTCGAGGCCAACCGACCAGAATCACAGATGCAAACTGACCCTGATCAGAGTGGCTGCCTTTCGAGAACCAACATCTGCCTGCCAATCAATTTCACAACTAATCAGATACTCTTTAAATGCAAAACCATGGGGGCGTGGCCTGACGCGAGTTCCGGATGGACGCATAATCCCGCAGCTCCGGGGACTGGGGACTGTAACGACCGAAATCGACCGCATCCGAGCCATCCATGCACAGCGTTCTGCAACGGACAGCATTCGGCAGCTCCCGGAACCATGCCCGGTAAACAGCGAGGCGCGGGGAAGCCACGGACTTCTACTCCAGGATACTGGACAGGGAGTCCCAAGATGGCGCCCGTGCCTACTTACCACAGAGAGCCTCAACGTGCACGAGGGGCACCGACTCAGGTAAATTGAGGCTCAATACCGCATCTGTTGCCAGCCACTGATCCTACCCCTCCTCCCCATCCACCAGCAGCCCGGCTAAATCGAAACCTAGGCTGGATGGAGGCGGATTGAGTATGGTGGGAAGCCCAGCCACTGATTCAGGGGATGATACCCGGGAGCTGCCAGAACCCATTGAGTCGTTCCCCACCCAGAACCAATCCGTACTGGACACAGTGTTAAAAGACATGTTGCTGTCATTGTGCAGCACCATCCATTTGGATCTGGCGTTGTGTATGCATAGTTTCAATAAGGATCTCAATGCCATAGGCGACAGAGTGGATCAGGGATCCTCCGGCCGAACTCTTCCCCCAGTTAAGCATTGCAGCATAAGCTACCCAAAGTTCTTATAAATTGACGCTCTCTCCTTTTAACAAGTGCGAATGCTCGCACAATGTCTATGTTCTCTAGTTATGTTTTATTTCCTTTTTTCTTCTTTTTTGTTTTGATGCTGAAATGTAATGAAGACGCAGACTATGTAACGAATGAAGGCTGGCAGTGGATATACAACCTACCCACAATCCTGAATCAAGGAAGTTTGAGACTGCATGTGATCATCTGTGGGGATTGCTTTCGCACAAGAGTGAGTACTACCATACACACATCAGCTGGTGACTCCTCAGTGCCCTGCGGCGACAACCGTGGGTGCGGAGAGACTTTCCATCACAAGTTAGATCTAAGATATTCGCGTACCTACTTTAACCTGTCATTTTATGGCTGTGAATATTCTTTCAATTAATACAAAGGGGCTTAATCACCCCATGAAGCGGTACTCGCTTTGGAGAGAGGCGGAGTCCCATAAGTGTGACATTGTTTGTGCCCAGGAAACCCATTTTTTGGCTGCCAAGGCCCCCAAGTGCTCTCATAGAAGCTACCCACACATATTTACATCTAATGCGGATGCTAAAAAGAAGGGGGTACTAACGGCCATAAGAGACTCTGTGACGTTTAAACTTTATGAGTCTATAAGTGACCCTCAAGGCAGATTCCTCATACTAATATGTGTTTTAAATTCAACTACTTACACCATTGTGAATGTGTATTTCCCCAACAGCCACCAAGTTAGATTCTTTAATAAACTGATGCGGAAAGTGAAACACATACAGCAGGGTCTGTTGATAGTGTGTGGCGATTTCAACCTCACCCCAGACCCGGTTTTGGACTCTACCTCAAGGTCTAACAGACTATGTCCAGCATTACAGCCTACTATTCATCAACAAAATCTTTACGATGCGTGGAGATGCCTACACGCTAATGAGAGGGACTTCACGTATTTTTCGCCTCCACATCAGGTTTACACTAGAATCGATCTGTTCCTAGTGGATCAACAGACCCTGCTGTGGGCAGCTTCTGTGTCCATTAATCCGATAACATGGTCTGATCACGCATCGGTGGTCTCCATGGTGGACTCGACGTCAGTTGATGCGAGGCCGGTATGGAGAATTAACTCCTATGCCCTGCAGCGGGGAGACTGCAGGAAGGTCTTTCAGGAACGGTTGACTGAATTTTTTGTCAATAATGCTGATTCAGTTAAAGATCATTTTTATGCTATGGAATGCCCATAAGGCATTTATGCGTGGGATATGCATTCAGATGGGTGCGAGGCTAAAGAGGCAGAGACAAAGCAAATGAAAAGACTTGGTGAAGGCAATTTCTGATTTAGAGATGACCAACAAGTCTAACCCGACTGACTTTATCTCCCAGAAACTTGCTCCGCTTAGACACGACCTACGAATACTTCTTGAAAATTTTGAGAAGTATAGGAAAATGACATTCTCCGCCAGTGGAAACAAAGCGAGTAGACTTTTGGCCCAGGCTATTAGAGGTCACAGGTATAAAACTAAAATTCCCTATATCATTCACCCAATCACTAAACAAAAAGAATTTCACCCTTAGGCCGCGTACACACGGGCGGATTGTCTGCCCAACTAAGTTCGGCAGACAATCCGACAGACAGTCCGTTCAAAATTAGCATGACCGGACTTGACCACACACGATGAGCAGACAGTCCGCTGAAAGCGTGCGTGATGACGTGTACAGCACGTACAACGGGACTAGAAAAACGACGTCCTATACACTGCAATGCAACCTTCGGCCGTGTAAACCCTTTCTGAGCATGCGCCATACTTAGTCTGTCCAACTTGCCTACACACGAGCGGACTGCCCGCTGAAACCAAGTTTGGACGGACAAAACCAAGTTTGAACGGACTGTCTTACGGAAATTCCGTAAGACTTTGTTCGTCAGACTGTCCGCTGAAAAAGTCCGCTGAAGCCCACACACGAGCGGATTGTCCGCGGAAACACTGTTCAGCGGACTAAGTTGGGCAGACAGTCCGCCCGTGTGTACGCGGCCTAAGAAGATAGCTGACGCTTTTAGTTCCTACTATGGTTCGTTATATAACCTGAAGGATGATCCTATGACCCACCAACCTACCCGGGAACAGATTACTGTTTTTTTTTTTTTTTTTTTATCCCGACTGTCCATTCCAAAACTGACTCAGGAGCAATTGACGTCCCTGAATGCCCCATTTACTGAATTTGAAATCCAGAAAACAATTGATTCCCTACCATCTAACAAATCTCCAGGTCCAGACGGTTTTAGTGGGGAATATTACAAGACGTTTAAAACCACTCTCTCCCCGTATCTTTCTAGAATCTTTAATAGCGCTGCTGTCTCTGCCTCTTTTCCCTCCGGAAATGTTAGAAGCTCTGATTATTATGCTACCTAAGCCAGGGAAGGAGCCAGACTCACCATCTAATTTTAGGCCAATATCTCTTTTTTTTTAAACGGCGATCTGAAAATTTATGCAAAATTAATAGCGGCTCGCATGGTGGACATCCTTCCCACATTAATCCATCCCGACCAAACGGGTTTCACCAAAAATAGACAAGCCTCAGATGCGACCCGTAGATTAATATAATCCACTTGGCTGAGGTGCAGAGAAGGCCTTCTCTGCTTCTAACATTGGATGCAGAGAAGGCCTTTGATCGTATCCACTGGCAGTACTTAAGAAGTGCTTGGGGCCTTTGGGTTCAAGGGGAGCATTGTATCAGCTATTATGGCATTATATTCCAGACCCTGTGCTAGAGTGTATCTATCAGGGGTACTGTCCCCTCCGCTTCATATCTCGAATGGAACGCAGCAGGGCTGTCCACTGTCTCCTTTTGATTTTTAATTTACTGATGGAACCTCTTGCCATCCATTAGATCATTAGATTGTAAAGAGGTGGAGAACAGCTGAAATACCGAATTTGAAAGAGATAATAAGAATGGTAGACCTGCATATAAATTATGAGCTGATGTTTGCTGCTTCCCAGGGAAATTTAGCGTCTAAACGTGTACTATGGCAACCATGGTTAGATTGGTATAGTTCTGCCCAGAATAAATGAATCTACATAATTGCTACTGTCACTGATACGCGAGAAAGGTTCTGTTTTGGCAATCCCTGCTCTCTTTTGCCTTCATGCTTTTCTGTTTTCAACTTTTGATCAGATTTTAGAGAATATGTATTCTAACCATACATGTCCTTTCTGTAGTTTGGCATCTAGTTGTTCTGTTTTGTACCTAACATCACAACTATAACATGTATTTGTACTACGAATAGAGTCATGATACCTTTTGTACACTGTCATTCAAAATGCTTTATTTTTGTTAATTCCTTTATTATTCAATAAAAATTATTGATACTAAATGCAAAACCATGCATAAAGAATATGTAAATCCAACATTTTATATGCATGATACGTGCCTGCTGTACCATGTACTTGTAGGAAAATGTACCCTATTTGCTTTGTATTGCTTCATTTGTGTGAAATCCCTGGTGTTCCTGCCTGTCCCTCTGCTTTCCTATCAAAAACTGACCACAGTAGTCATAAGAGCACAGCATAGTCAATTTTCTAGCTGTGCTGAAAATTCAGTCTGCTCTCCTCCAGTGCTCACACTTGTCCTGACATGCCTTCCCCCTCACAGCCTATACACATTTGCTTTGCCTTTCGTTTTCTATTTTAAACTGAATGGGTTGTTTTCAAGGTTGAATGAGTTGTAAAGGCAGAAGGTTTTTTATCTTAATGCATTCTATGTGTTAAGTTAAAAAGATTTATGCGTTTAGCAGCCTCCCCAGCACCCCCTAATGCTTACCAGAGCCCCATCTCTGTCCAGGGATGTCCATAAGTGTCCTGTACTGACCAGCCCTCCATCGACACACTCCTCCCAGACCTGTGAGGTCTTCGGCAAAGCTTAAGGGGCAATGGTCAACTACGGGAAGTCAGATGTCATGCTCTTCAGAAAGTGGTTCCTGCCTTCTTCTGCATCCATCCCCTTCAGCATCAAAACAGATTTCATCAAAATTCTTGGTCTGGTTTGGAGCTGAGGGCGTAAAATGAGACAGGAGTTTGGACTATGGGGCCTTAGAGAACTCCACCATCGAAGGGAAAACACTGGTACTCCGCAGTGAGATTCTCCCTGTGTTGCAGTACCTTGTCCAGGCCTGCCCCCCCCCCCCCCAGGTCAACACCTGCAAGGCCACCACCAGGGCGGTGTTTTACTTTATCTGGGACAAAATGGACAGAGTTAAGCAGGTGATTATGTTTAAGGAACTTTTCAAGGGCGTTAAGGGCATGTCTGACATTGCCACACTACTGAGGGTGTTCTTTGCTTGTAACTGCATTTACAGGACCTTGGTGGACAGAACTTTGGACTCTGGTGCAGGGATGAGCTTTATGTTTGTGTCGAACTCATGCTCGACTTGGACATTGGCTGTTCGCCAGTTTTGCCGAACAGCAAACAAGATTGGGTGTTCCTGGCAAATTTGAAAGCCGTGGAACACCCTTCAAAAGTCTATGGAAGAAATCAAAAGTGATCATTTTAAAGGCTTATATGCATGGTATTGTCATAAAAAGTGTTTGGGGACCTGGGCCCTGCCGCAGGGGCCATGTATCAATGCAAAAAAAAGTTTTAAAAACCTGCAGTTTTTTCGGGAGCAGTGATTTTAATAATGCTTAACCACTTAAGGACCGCTGCATGCCAATGTACGTCATCACAATGGCATGTACAGGCACAAGCACGTACATGTACGTGCTCGCCTTCCAGCGGGTGGGGGGTCCGATCGGACCCCCTCCCGCTGGATGCGGCGGTCCGTTTCGCTTCAGGAGCGATCCGGGATGAGGGGATGGCCGTTGGTTTCTGTCCACCCCCTCTCGATCGCTCCTGGCGATTGAGAAGCTTCCTCCCACTGTGTATAGTAAACACAGGCAGGGAGGAAGTGATGTCATTCTCCTCGGGGCGGTCTTTTTGACCGGACTACGAGGAGAAGTGAAAGTAAGTGTGCACCAACACTACACTAACACGTAGGCACACACAGGCATACAAACCCCCCCCCCGATCACCCCCCTGATCGCCCCCACTCCCCCCCCCCCCCATTAACAGTGTCACTGATTGCAGTGATCATTTATTTACTGATCACTGCATTCAGTGTCAGTTGTGACAGTAAAAATTGTCAGGGCAGTTAGTGTTAGGTCCAGGGTAGCCCCCTACCACCCCCCAATAAAGGTTTAACCCCCTGATTGCCCCTAGAGTTAACCCTTTCACCCCCTTTTGCCAGTGTCACTAAGCGATCGTTTTTCTGATCGCTGCATTAGTGTCGCTAGTGCCGCTAAGTAGCTAGTTATTTTTTTTAGGTTCACCACCAGGTTTTTATAGCGCTAGGTACCCCCATATACTACCCAATAATGGTTTTAACCCCCTGATTGCCCCTAGTTAACCCTTTCACCAGCGATCACAGTATAAGTGTCACTGGTGACGCTGGTTAGCCAGTTAGTTATTTAGGTTCCCCGTCAGGTTTTTATATAGCGCCAGGGACCCCCATATACTACCTAATAAAAATTTGAACCCCCTGATTGCCCCTAGTTAACCCTTTCACCAGTGATCACCGTATAAGTGTTATGGGTGACTCTAGTTAGTTTGCTTTTTATAGCATCAGGGCACCCACCATTTATTACCCAATAAAGGTTTAACCCCCTGACCACCCGGCGGGTGATATCAATTAGGTTTTAGGGTCAGGGTCTGCGTCGCCCCAGGCAGCGCTAGGTTAGTGCAAGTACCGCTAACACCCACGCGCAAAGCATAAACCTCCCGTAGTGGTATATAATCTGAACAGATCAATATCTGATCTGATCAGATCTATACTAGCATCCCCAGCAGTTTAGGGTTCCAAAAAAACGCATTGTTAGCAGGATCAGCCCAGATACCTGCTAGCACCTGCGTTTTGCCCCTCCACCCAGCCCACCCAAGTGCAGTATGGAACGATCGCTGTCACTTACAAAACACTAAACACATAGCTGCAGCGATTGCAGAGTCAGGCCTGATCCCTGCGATCGCTAACAGTTTTTTTTTTGGTAGTGTTTTATATTTAAATCCGGAAGGCAGTGCTTGGTTTTCGGGGTCCTGTACGTGGCTAGGCTCCCAAAAAGTCCCCCACATGTGGTATCCCCATACTCGGGAGAAGCAGCAGAATTTATTTTGGGGTGTAATTTGACTTATGCCCATAGCATGTGTGAGCAATATATCATTTAGTCACAAATTTGTGCAAAAAAAAAAAAATTGTAATATTCCTGCAACTTGTGGCAAAATATAAAATATTTCATGGACTCAACATGCCTCTCAGTAAATAGCTTGGGGTGTCTACTTTCCAAAATGGGGTCATTTTGGGGGGTTTTGTGCTATTTTGGCATTTTATGGCCTTGGAAACTGTGATCGGTATTGAGGAGTGAAATCAAAAATTTGCACCCTTAGAAACCCTGAAGGCAGTGATTGGTTTTCGGGGTGCTGTACGCAGCTAGACTCCCAAAAAGTCCCACATATGTGGTATCCTCGTACTCAGGAGAAGCAGCAGAATATATTTTGGGGTGCAATTCCACATATAACTATGGCATGTGTGAGCAATATATCATTTAGTGACAACTTTTTGTAAATTTTTTTTTTTTTTTTTTGTGTGTCATTATTCAATCACTTGGGGCAAAAAAAAATATTCAATGGGCTCAACATGCCCCTCAGCAATTTCCTTTGGGTGTCTACTTTCCAAAATGGGGTCATTGGGGGGGGGGGGTTTGTACTGCCCTGCCATTTTAGCACCTCAATAAATTAGATTGGCAGTCGTGAATTAAAAGCTGTGTAAATTCCAGAAAATGTACTTTAGTTTGTAGACGCTATAACTTTTGCGCAAACCAATAAATATACGCTTATTGACATTTTTTTTACTAAAGACATGTGGCTGAATACATTTTGCCCTAAATGTATGACTAAAATTGAGTTTATTCAATTCTTCTTATAACAAAAAGTAGAAAATATATTTTTTTCTCAAAATTTTCAGTCTTTTTCCTTTTATTTTGCAAAAAATAAAAATCGCAGAGGCAATCAAATACCATCAAAAGAAAGCTCTATTTGTGGGAAGAAAAGGACGCAAATTTCATTTGGGTACAACATTGCATGACTGCGCAATTACCAGTTAAAGCAGTGCAGTGTGAAATTGTAAAAAGACCTCTGGTCCTTAGGCTGAAAATTGGTCCGGGGCTGAAGTGGTTAAAGTGAAACCATAAAAGTGTAACATTCCTTTAAATTTTGTACCTGGGGGAGTCTATAGTATGCCTGTAAAGGTAAAAACAATAGTGATGCGCTATGATCAATATTCCACCCTAACTAAAAGTGCAATGTGCAAAAGCTAAGTATAACACTGTGACCGCTGGGGGAGAAGGCCGCCAAACCAACTCACCCCAACACTACCAAAGCCATAAAGTGGTTTAAAACAATGTGCCACTACCTATAATATCAACACCAAAATAAATATAAGTAAATGACCAATAAATATTAAAAACATTAATGGTGTTAAAGTGCAATGTGCTATATGTGTAGATTGAACAAGTGACAACAGGGGGAAAAAATTCCACAAAACCACCCCCTGACACTGAACATACAATGATACTAGAACATAGTCCTTACACATACGTGTACATTGTATCAAGTAAAAAGTACCGTGAGGTAAAATAAATCACTGTGAAGAAAAAAAAAAAAACATATATATATATATATATATATATATATATATATATATATATATATATATATATAAAATGATAAATATGTGCAATAAAGTGCATGCAGCAATATAAGGGCAAAGTCACCAAAAGACCCTGATAATACTAAATGACACGGACTATGGTATACAGTTCAGTATAATGAATGACATATGAGTACAAAAAGCAGCCACTCCTGAGCATATTGAAATACCATATAATATGTTAGTTTGGGATGAGCATGCAACCTTCACCATTCTCCAGGTGGGGTGCTCAAAAAAGGTATACCGGTACTATGCTCGTGGATGGATGGATGCTTATGAGGAAGAAGAAGCAAAGAATATCATTGCGCAATGCTTGAATAAGAAACGGCATGGGGATATCCCCACAGGGGAACCCCGAACCAAAGTTTAAAAAAAAATGTTTTGGGGTCCCCCTAAATTCCATAGCAGGCCCTTCAGGTCTGGTATGGATATTAAGGGTGTCTTTTTTTAACCTTTGTCACATTTATTTTGTGAAATGGTAGGGGTATTTGGTACCCCATTACCAATTCACATGGGGGGCGGGATCTGGGGGTCCCCTTGTTAAAGGGGGCTTCCAGATTATGATAAGCCCCCCACCCACAGACCCCTACAACCACCGGGCAAGGGTGATTTTGAGGGGGACCCCAATGCCATTTTTAAAAAAAATGTTGGCACAGGGTTCCCCTTAATATCCATACCAGACCTGAAGGGTGACTCCCACACATTTTTTTTTTTTGGTTCGTGGTTTACCTGTAGGGAAATCCCCATGCCGTTTTTATCAATGAACTTTTATGTGTATTGCGGACCGACAATTCATCGTAGAAATTATTTAGAAATGTCATTTTGCTGTCAGACTGTTTTAAAACAAGGGAAACATGCACCCCTTAACAGGCATACTATAGACACCCCCCAGGTGCAAAATTTAAAGGAATATTACACCTTTATTGTTTCACTTTAAGCATTATTAAAATCACTTCTCCCGAAAAAACTGCTGTTTTTAAAACTTTTTTTTGCATTGATACATGTCCCCTGGGGCAGGACCCAGGTCCCCAAACAATTTTATGACAATACCATGCATATAAGCCTTTAAAATTAGCACTTTTGATTAATCATGTTCGTGTCCCATAGACTGTGTTCGCGAGTTCGAACACATTTTTTGCCTGTTTGCATGTTCTGGTGCGAACCGAACGGGGGGGGGGGGGAGGGGTGTTCGGCTCATCCCTACTCTGGTGGTAACTCCATGTCCCGTTTCTTCCTCCTGACTCTTTGGCAATCAATCTTCCATGAGACTTAGGTCTGCTTGCAATCTTTGTACGATCTGCGTTAGTGCCATGATCGATTGGAAAAAGTCCTCAGGTGCAGAGGCCTCCCTTTCAGACTACATTACTGCTGACTGATACTATCAGGGATCAGATTGGAGACTGAGTTGACGAGGTCGGCTTCTTATACCTCCTGTCCTGGCTCCGCTGAAGGTGAAACGGAGGAAGCCAAAGGGCAAGAGGGACACGAGTGCCTGAAGAGGGTGGTCCCGGGTGGACTGCTTGCCAGGATCCAGTAGTCTGGAACGAGCTGTGGTGTGCAGAGCAGGAACAGAAGGCAGCCAGGCAGTTAACTAAGGGTTAACTGAAGCCAGGGACTTAGACAGGAGCTGGGTCTCAGAAACGGCCTGGTTCGTCAGCAGGCGGGCAGCGCGGCACCAAATCATCAGGGAGAAGCAGGGTCAAACAGGAAGCCAGGCTCAGAAACCAGTAATCAGAGGTATGGAGAAGTCCAGGAGCAAGGACAAGGATAGCCAGGGGTTCAGCAATCAACCAGGCAAGGAAAGGATCGGGACAGCTGAAGATCTGTCAGCAAGATGCTGGGGACAAGACTCCCCTTAACCACTTCCGTATTGCCAATGTACGTCAACACAATGGCACAGGCAGGCACAATCACGTAGATGTACGTGCCTGCCTTCCAGCGGGTGGGGGGTCCGATCGGACCCCCTCCCGCTGGATACGGCGGTCCGGTTCGCTCCAGGAGCGCTCCGTGATGAGGGGATGGCCGTTGGTTTTCGGCCACCCCCTCTGGATCGCTCCTGGCCAATGAGAAGCTTCCTCCCACTGTGTATTGTTTACACAGGAAGGAGGAAGTGATGTCATTCTCCTCGGGGCGGTCTTTTTGACCGGACTACGAGGAGAAGACTAATAGTAAGTGTGCACCAACACTACACTAACATGTAGGTACACACAGGCACACAAACCCCCCCCCGATCGCCCCCCGATCCCCCCCCGCAGTCACAGTGTCACTGATTGCATTGATCATTTCTTTACTGATCAATGCATTCAGTGTCAGTTGTGACAGTAAAAACTGTCAGGACAGTTAGTGTTAGGTCCAGGGTAGCCCCCTATCACCCCCCAATAAAGATTTAACCCCCTGATTGCCCCTAGAGTTAACCCTTTCACCCCCTTTTGCCAGTGTCACTAAGCGATCATTTTTCTGATCGCTGCATGTGTCGCTAGGTAGCTAGTTATTTTTTTAGGTTCACCGCCAGGTTTTTATATCGCTAGGTACCCCGATATACTACCCAATAATGGTTTTAACCCCCTGATTGCCGCTAGTTAACCCTTTCACCCCCTTTTGCCAGTGTCACTAAGCGATCATTTTTCTGATCACTGCATTAGTGTCGCTACAGTCGCTAGGTAGCTAGTTATTTTTTTAGGTTCACCGCCAGGTTTTTATAGCACTAGGTACCCCGATATACTACCCAATAATGGTTTTAACCCCCTGATTGCCGCTAGTTAACCCTTTCACCCCCTTTTGCCAGTGTCACTAAGCGATCATTTTTCTGATCGCTGCATGTGTCGCTAGGTAGCTAGTTATTTTTTTAGGTTCACCGCCAGGTTTTTATAGCGCTAGGTACCCCAATATACTACCCAATAATGGTTTTAACCCCCTGATTGCTGCTAGTTAACCCTTTCACCCCCTTTCACCAGCGATCACAGTATAAGTGTCACTGGTGACGCTGGTTAGCCAGTTAGTTATTTAGGTTCCCCGTCAGGTTTTTATATAGCGCCAGGGACCCCCATATACTACCTAATAAAAATTTGAACCCCCTGATTGCCCCTAGTTAACCCTTTCACCACTGATCACCGTATAAGTGTTACGGGTGACTCTGGTTAGTTTGTTTTTTATAGCATCAGGGCACCCACCATTTATTACCCAATAAAGGTTTAACCCCCTGATCACCCGGCGGGTGATATCAATTAGGTTTTAGGGTCAGGGTCTGCGTCGCCCCAGGCAGCGCTAGGTTAGTGCCAGTACCGCTAACACCCACACGCAAAGCATACACCTCCCGTAGTGCTATAGAATCTGAACAGATCAATATCTGATCTGATCAGATCTATACTAGCGTCCCCAGCAGTTTAGGGTTCCAAAAAAACGCATTGTTAGCGGGATCAGCCCAGATACCTGCTAGCACCTGCGTTTTGCCCCTCTGCCCAGCCCACCCAAGTGCAGTATCGATCGATCACTGTCACTTACAAAACACTAAACACATAACTGCAGCGATCGCAGAGTCAGGCCTGATCCCTGCCATCGCTAACAGGTTTTTTGGTAGCATTTTATATTTAAATCCGGAAGGCAGTGCTTGGTTTTCGGGGTTCCGTACGTGGCTAGGCTCCCAAAAAGTCCCCCACATGTGGTATCCCCGTACTCGGGAGAAGCAGCAGAATTTATTTTGGGGTGTAATTTGACTTCTGCCCATAGCATGTGTGAGCAATATATCATTTAGTGACAACTTTGTGCAAAAAAAAAAAAAGTTTGTAATATTCCCGCAACTTTTGGCAAAATATAAAATATTCCATGGACTCAACATGCCTCTCAGTAAATAGCTTGGGGTGTCTACTTTCCAAAATGGGGTCATTTGGGGGGGTTTTGTGCTATTTTGGCATTTTATGGCCTTCGAAACTGTGATAGGTAGTGAGGAGTTAAATCAAAAATTTGCACCCTTAGAAATCCTGAAGGTGGTGATTGGTTTTCGGGGTGCCGTGCGCGACTAGACTCCCAAAAAGTCCCACACATGTGGTATCCCCGTACTCAGGAGAAGCAGCAGAATGTATTTTGGGGTGTCATTTCACATATGCCCATAGCATGTGTGAGCAACATATCATTTAGTGACAACTTTGTGCAAAAAAAAAAAAGTTTGTAATATTCCCGCAACTTGTGGCAAAATATAAAATATTCCATGGACTCAACATGCCTCTCAGTAAATAGCTTGGGGTGTCTACTTTCCAAAATGGGGTCATTTTGGGGGGTTTTGTGCTATTTTGGCATTTTATGGCCTTCGAAACTGTGATAGGTAGTGAGGAGTTAAATCAAAAATTTGCACCCTTAGAAATCCTGAAGGTGGTGATTGGTTTTCGGGGTGCCGTGCGCGAATAGACTCCCAAAAAGTCCCACACATGTGGTATCCCCATACTCGGGAGAAGTAGCGGAATATATTTTGGGGTGCAATTCCACATATAACCATGGCATGTGTGAGCAATATATCATTTAGTGACAACTTTTTGTAAAAAATTTTTTTTTTTTTTTTTTTGTCATTATTCAATCCTTTAGGACAAAAAAAATAAATATTCAATGGGCTCAACATACCCATCAGCAATTTCCTTGGGGTGTCTACTTTACAAAATGGGGTCATTTGGGGGGGATTTGTACTGCCCTGCCATTTTAGCACCTCAAGAAATGAGATCGGCAGTCATAAATTAAATGCTGTGTAAATTCCAGAAAATGTACTCTAGTTTGTAGACGCTATAACTTTTGCGCAAACCAAAAAATATACGCTTATTGACATTTTTTTTACTAAAGACATGTGGCTGAATAAATTTTGCCCTCAATGTATGACTAAAATTTAGTTTATTCGATTTTTCTTATAACAAAAAGAAGAAAATATCTTTTTTTTTCAAAATTTTCGCTCTTTTTCCATTTATATCGCAAAAAAAAAAAAATCGCAGAGGCAATCAAATACCATCAAAAGAAAGCTCTATTTGTGGGAAGAAAAGGACGCAAATTTCGTTTGGGTGCAATATTGCATGACCGCGCAATTACCAGTTAAAGCAGCGCAGTGCGAAATTGCAAAAAGACCTCTGGTCCTTAAGGTGTTTATTGGTCCGGAGCTGAAGTGGTTAAATAAGCTGTCGGGCGCCAAGGGGAATTAAGGCTGTGTGCGTGCGTGAGGACACGCATGTGCCCCCCTCAGCGTGAATGTAATTTATTGCATGCTTGGAAACTGTATTGTTATATAGTGTATTTATGCGCTGCGTTGCAGTACAGGGTAGAATGTATCCCGATTAAGTATTTGTTTTTTGTATATTCTAAATAATGTTTTCTAATACCATTCAGATATTTATACAGCAGCTTTGGTTAAGGGCAGGGGTGGATCGGGGGAGGGGGCGTGAATGCTTAAATTCTCCCCCCCCACAGGAAAACAGTGAGCAGGCTGTGCTGATGCCGACTCCCCATCAACCGTTGCTGCCACAGGACACAGGGCAGTGGCACAGAAACTGACAGGCTCTGTGAAGGGAGTGACACAGGCAGAGCCACAGCTGCAGGGAATTTCCACCCCTCCTTCTCCTCCGTGAGCCGAGCATTAACCTGACAATGCCCTCCTATTGGCTACATTCAGGGCCAATGGCTGGGAAACTAGCAGCTAGAGGATTATGGGACATGTAGTCCCGGATACCAGCAGGCCCCAGGATGATTCCCTGAGAGGACTGCAGCCCCCAGCATACCGAATGATAGGGGGTGGGGAAGAGAGGATAAGAGGGACCATAAGGCTGTCAGGTGGAGGGAGCCAGTGATTCTATTATTATCCTCCAAGGTAACAACTTGCCTCCCAGTGAGGTGAGCGAGGGGAATGGGGGATGCAGGATGCAGGCTTCCATTGAGGTACAGGACCTTATCACTGGCTTTCCTCCCCTCCACCTAGCTGCTCCCACCCTGTCCTCCCCTCCACCTGGCTGCATCTACCCTGTCCTCCCCTCCACCTGGCTGCATCTACCCTGTCCTCCCCTCCACCTGGCTGCATCTACCCTGTCCTCCCCTCCACCTAGCTGCACCTACCCTGTCCTCCCCTCCACCTAGCTGCATCTACCCTGACCTCCTCTCCACCTGGCTGCATTCACCCTGCCCTCCCCTCCACTTGGCTGCTCCCACCCTGTCCTCCCCTCCACCTGGCTGCTCCCACCCTGTCCTCCCCTCCACCTGGCTGCTCCCACCCTGTCCTCCTTTCCACCTGGTTGCTCCCACCCTGTCCTCCCCTCCACCTGGCTACTCCCACCCTGTCCCCCACCTGGCTGCATCCACCCTGTCCTCCCCTCCACCTGGCTGCATCCACCCTGTCCTCCCCCTCCACCTGGCTGCATCCACCCTGTCCTCCTCTCCACCTGGCTGCTCCCACCCTGTCTTCCCCTCCACCTGGCTGCATCCACCTTGTCCTCTTCTCCACCTGGCTGCTCCCACCCTGTCCTCCCCTCCACCTGGAGGGGAGGACAGGGTCTGTGGTCAGACAAAGATTGCTGTTCACAAGCACAAATCATCCAATGTGCTTGAGCAGTTTTGCAAGGAGGAATGGGCAAAAATCCCAGTGGTAAGATGTGGCAGGCTCATAGAAACGTATCCAAAGCGACTTGGAGCTGTGATAGCCGCAAAAGGTGGCTCTACAGAGTATTGACTTTAGGGAAGTGGTTGTGCACATTGAGTTTTTCTGTTATTTTGTCCTATTTGTTGTTTGCTTCACAATAGAAAAAAAGAAATCTTTAAAGTTGTGGGCATGTTCTGTAAATTAAATAATGCAAATCCTCAAACAATCCATTTTAATTCCAGGTTGTGAGGCAACAAAACATAAAAAATGCCAAGGGAGTGAATATTTTTGCAAGACACTGTATATCTGTAGGGTTTACTTATCTCTCTCCAAAGCTCTAAGTGTCGAGGCAGGAGAGCAGCACAGGGTTGGGATTGCGGCTTGCAGTCTAACCAGAGGTGAAGGTTCTCTCGACTGGAGAACCTGTCGTGGTCAGAGATAGAGGGGAAGCTGTTGCCAGTAAGGGCCTTATTACCAGGGACCACAGTGAGTAACTGAAGCAAGTACCGGGAGCAGTATTCTCACCCACCCGGGGATGGTGAAGAATTGGGAAACTTCAGTGGGAATCAAGCCAGGGACCCAGCCAGTGGAGGTGACACTTTCAGAGCAGTCCGGTGTGGGTGAAGCTTGAGAGGTATCTAGAGTGCCAAGCTAGAGACCCAGCAGAGAAGCGGGGGTGATGCTTGAGGAAGATACCACGGTGAAGATTGAAGGAGCTCAAGGGATCAGCATCATTGAATCAATGGGTCTAATGAGAGACCTGGAGCTCAGTGGGCTGACAAACTATAAGGAGAGATTGTAATGTAAGTGAAGGAACTGTGGAGCCTTGTGTTTGGAACTGTTAAAGACTGTTGCCATAGGAGACAGCATTCCTACACATGCAGATGTGGCATCTTGCCGGATGCCTTTCCTTGCATGGCTGTCTTCCTATTGAAGACTCTGAGTCTACCCATTAATCTTGCAACTACCTAAGGGTGTCCTGGCCCTAACCCTCTCTCCCCCAAAAAAGTTTGTTATGAGAAATAAACTTTCTTTTGCATTCAGGAAGTGTCTGGCGTCCAGTAACTTTAACTATTCTGCACCCACCATGCCTCATAACCCACTAAATACAGAAGGATGTTAGCTATCCCTGGTTCTGGAGGTTCTCATCAGATCAAAGGAGGCCTGGGATCTTGCTACATCAACATGAGTCACTTCTGACAAGCTCTCCGACACAGGAGATAAAAGTAGCTGAAAAAGTGTGTCTGGGAGGGAGCTTAAAGGGAGATAGGCAGAGCTGTAGTCTTCTTATCTCTTTGGTTTTTTTTCTGCCTATGTGGAGGGGGGGGGGGGGGGGTGTCCCATTCCTCCAATCAACTCTCATAAAGTACAAACCCAGCCTCCCCACCCACCCCTATGTACTGCTGAAAGAGGAAGAAAGATTTTTAACACAATCTGCACTTTCCGAAGAGTGTAGAAAGTTGAAGACAGTAGATATGCTTGTAAGGCCCCTTTCACACGAACAGACCATTTATCCGTTTTTCTTCCGTCAACGGACGACAATGCATTCCTATGGGCAAACAGATGACCATCTGTTACCATCCATTAACCTCCGCTTCCGATTTTATCAGTTTTTTTTTTTTTAACGTACAAGGCTGAAAATTGATATTAACTGACGTTAATGGACGATGTCCGTCAACATCCAATTTTGTTTTGTTTATCTGTGAACTCAACCTATGACCCAAGCAGTAGTTGGACAATAGGAAGTACATCCCCAGTACAAAATTAACAGAAGGAGGGAGATTGTTTTCAAAGAGACTTGAATGATGAGGCAGAGCAAGCAGTTCCGGAGCTCCACAAAGAAAAAATGGAAAGTCATGGATGTTAGCCCGTAAGCGACGTTTGGATGTTCCATCTAGAAAGTAAGAAACTAGGTTTCCATATAGTAAGGTTTTGTGACCAAATGTTCCTCATTTTTATTGTTGTACATCATCAAATGTCTCAAAGTATGAGGAGAACACTGAAAATAATGAGACCGAAGCAGTGCAGGAAGGTGAGCAAGCCACACAAGTTGGAGAAGGCCAGTCTGTGGATGAGACAGCAGATCTGAGTGCACATCCAAGCTCTTTGCAAAGATCTGTACATGTAAGCATACTATTGATCACTACGTTTTTTATCTGATGTACACCAAGGCATCATTGCATTTCTCAATTGGCATATTCTCTACAGGTTAGTCATGACAGGCTAACAACATCACAATCCGGTGTGGCAAAAAGCCTGAAAACCAAGTGATGGACAAAGCCATGAAGTCCTTCCTGGACGAGATGACCTCCTCTATCCTCCCTGGCGGTATTCCCGAGTCTGGCTCGGGGTGGAATTTCAGAACCAAAAGCGGTAACCCCGAGCCAGACTCGGGATCGCATCGCAGGATCCAAGAAGAGCCTACTTACCTTGTCCCCTGGATCCTGCGATGTCCTCCCTGCACTGCGAGCGGCTTGTCCTCCGCTCGATTCATCAGGGAGCCGAGCTCCGTTCCCTGTGAGCGTTGCGACACACGGGGACGGAGAGCGGTGCCAAATTCAAAAAGTGAAACACACACTATACATACAGTATACTGTAATCTTACAGATTATATTACTGTATGTAATTATTACACATCCCTTTTGTCCCTAGTGGTTTCTCTAGTGCCCTGCATGCAGTTTTATATTATAAAAACTGTTCTTTCTGCCTGGAAACTGGAGATTGTCCATAGCAACCAAAACTGTCCCTTTACAGCAAAAGTGGTTTTAGACCAGCTAGAAAACAGCGATAATAAATTAGAATCACTTGCAGAATTGAGCGATAGTGATTTGTGCAGAGATCCGTCATCAAACACTGAAAAGTAATGACAGCGACAATTCTGCAACTGAGCAAATTTCAGTGTTTTTGATTTGATTACATTATTGAATAATTTTTATTATTATATTTGGTATAATTATTTATAGTTATTATATTATAATTTATGATTTTGTTTTTCAAACTTTATCATACCCGGGATGTCTACTAGACTCTTGTTTGGACAGATTTAAGTGAGTTATTTCTAAGAATTACAGGCCTACAATATAAAACGCCAAATTTCCATGCAAAATAATGGTATCGCTTTCAGCACCAAAAATGTGAAATTATCATACCGCCAAGGAGGTTTAAAGACAGGAGAGTAAGGATCCATTCTGTGATCCAAATAACTCAAATGCTTCCTTCATGAGGACAATTTATCATACACTTCAAAAAGCAACAGCAGAGACGCAGATGGAGATACATATGGGTTTATTTAATTGTATGGCGGGATGTATTAGAGCTGCCAAGTCAGGAATGCCATTGCCAACTATTCCCCAGTATGAACCCTCTCAGAGGTCATACCGTCAACTTTCTTATGAGTCCCCCATATCTACCTCTCTATCCACAGACCCCTGTGCATTCAAACAGCTCAATGCACAATACCCAGAGGCCTTCTTGTGCTTCCTCTCTGGCTCATTCCTCACAGGGAACATATCCTCCGAGTGTAAACACTAGCTCAAATTCTGCCGATGTTTCTCAAGCTAATAGCCAAACCAGCTCTGGTTCTTCTTCCCAAACTTCTAATTCATATGCCCCATCCCCCACCTCTGTTTATCAGGATTTGTAACCTGTTTTTTTTTTATCAAAAAAGATAGAGGGTTGCCTGTCAGATAGGACAACACATCCTATTTTTATGAAGAATACATGAAAAAACAGCCAACTTTGGGACTTTAACGGTGTCAGAAAATAAAATATTTTTATAATTAAAAATACTATATTCTTTATCAATGTCATTAAAAACATTTCATAAAAAAATCCTCATTTGCATGTCAAGTTGAAATCATGAGTTTGTAAAAACACTACCACTCTACATGTTTCGCTTTGAGTGAGCTTCTTCAGGAGATTCTAGAGTGCTGTATGAAATGATTACTAAAAAAGTAAAGCAACAGACAAGACTGGGATTAATTACTACAAAAATTAATAATTTGATAATAAATAGAGATGCACCGAAAAGATGAACACACTTGATTACAGTTAACCCTTAAACGTTCTGCTCCGTTTGGTAGTGCACATTTTGAGTCACACTAACTCTTTGAAAAATGTGGCCTTTAAAGGGTTAGATATTTCATAAACACAAAAATTGCTTTAACAATCAAACATTATTAATTGAAACATTGGAGGACCTACCGAGTATGCAAAATTTACTTAATATAATCTTGGGCATTTGGAATGATTCCAGTAGGCAATTCCATATCACGAACATGATAAATACAGGGGGGCAATACACTATTAGGTACTATAGAGTCCTATAAGGAAGGAAGCAACAAATATCTCTTGATAAAATGTATATATGGTAAACAAAATAGGGACTTGGCTTCCATTTATTACCATATAAACATACCATCTTCAAAATCAATATTGGGTATCGTTGGACCCAATAATTAAATCTTTAAATGAAAATTACCTGAATCAACATTGATGGGATCAATGAGGCTAAACAGTTGGCATTCAAGCTTATATATTAGCCAACAATTCAGGAATGGATTTGCTGGGTAAAGATGAGGGGGGCAGGATCCAGCTCTATTAGGAAATCACTCCACCAAAAAAATCCCCAAGTATGGAGAGAGTATAGCGCTGGCTTGCCTAAAAAAACAAGCCAAAACAAAGAGTAGTAATTTTGAAAGAATAATTCAGTTTTTCAAGATGAATGGTGTACTGCATAAGGATAATGGGCTAAATAATTAGCTTACCTGTCGGCAATGTTGTAATGAAGATACAGAGGAAGAGGAGGGATAATACCCTCTCTCTCATGCAGGATCCTCAGACAGAGCATGGCACCCTAAGCCGCATGTTTTTAAACCCCCCCCCCAATTCCAGAAGCGTCTGACATCACTTCCGGAAGGCGGATGTAATTTCCAGGGTGCCAGTGCCCATGCGCGATCCAAAAAACAGGAACAGCACATCGTGCATGCGCCATCCTCGGTTCGCCGTCTTGATTATGAGCTCCCATTACATCGTAATTGCCGCTGAGTGTAAACACTCAGAGCAGCGCTGCAGTTATGGCAGTTAGCGCAAAAAGGGAGACAAGTGGCCATTAAGCTTAGCTGGAATAATAGCTCACCTAACAAAAGTAACACTGCATTAAATCCTAGCGGGCCCAGTTTCTAATCCAGACTTGATCAAATAAGGAAGAATAGGTGCCCAGGGCATCCGTGTGGTGACCAGAGGCTATATAATGAGGTCATTCTGCTGGATTGTCTTCAACAAAATAATTTTTGAAAAGAAGGCAAATATTTATAATTTGACAATTTTGTTAAATATTAAATATTGGTATAGAAATCCGTTTCAATGCTTCATTACAGAACCAAATACAATTGATCACAAAGTAAAGGTGTATATAATTACATATAGATAACACTTTTTTTTTAAACATAAAAAACTATAGAAAGCCAAGCAGTCTAAGAAAATTTGTTGTACATTGTACGCAGTCCTTCTTGAAGTTCAAATATTATGCTGCACTGAGTCTTTCTATAAGAAAGGTTTATAACTTAGTGCATCAGAACCTCACTCATTCATGGTCAGAAAGGTCCCATGACTAATCCAGGAGTCAGAAAGGTTTCCTGTTTTTCAGGTCAGCATAAACAAGTTCGCCAAATCTTGCAAAAGTATTGGTATCTTCTAATGGCTGACACTGCTATCTCAAAACATTTAAAAACGTACCCTGAAATCACTTTCAGAAGATCTAAATCACTTAAAGACAAACTTGTCAATGGTCACTATGAATTAAAGGCAGGAACCATCTCCATGTCCCTCCCTTCCTTGGCCCAGGCCTTTTACTTATGTATACATATCTTTATGCCAATACTCATTAATTTTACTCTACTACTTCAGATGCCTGACAAACATACTCCTGTTTATAGCCTATACTCTATGGACTAACGAGGTCTCTAGGGATACATCAGTACACTGCCATTACACACTCACAGTCCACCTCTCTCTCCTTTCCTATCTTGTCACTTGTTAATATCCCTCTGCTATCCTATGTTTCTAACAATTTCCATGTCCCTACCATCTTTGGCTCAGGCCTTTCATTCATATATACATATCCTTATGCTAATACTTATTGATTCTATTTCATTACTTTAGATGCCTGAGAAACATACTTATGTTCACAGCCTATACTCTTTATGTACTAACGAGGTCTCTAGGAATATATCACTATATCCATGTCATGCCTGCTCTCCGTTTGGCCCCTGGCGGGGTCCCATCTGACTCTGCCCTTCAGCTCCCTGGTGAGGCACCTGCTGCCACTGTCTTGGAGCCACACACCTGTAGCCATGGTCAAGCTCAGTGGTGAGTATTAGCACCCAAAAACCCACCCTACCCTGTGCCTTTATAATTAATACTGTGCCATATTGCCAAATACATACTTTTTCATCCTAGGCACATTGTTACACACATCCACCCATGAAGAGCGTGCTGGATCTCGTAAAACGCATCGGGCAGTATGATGGCCGTGTACTATGACTGCCATTACATCAATGTATCAATATTCCTTGTTTATGTATCTTTTTTAAATTGGCAATTGTTGGTGATATCTATGCATGTAAATATTTTTACTTGAATAAACCATATACTGTATTTACTACTGTTTTTTTTACTGACGGAAACGGTATCCACTTCATTTAAAGTTCCGGGGCGAATCCATCATTTTATTATATGTTACAGGGATAGAAGTGGCTTACTGGGGACACCAGACCGTTCACCTTTTTCTATTAACGGAATGGAAGACGCATGAAGACAGATGAAGCAACGGATAAGAACTGATACGTTTTTAACATGGCTGATGGCGCCCGTGTTACTGAGGCCTAAAACTTACGTAGGAGGATTTATTTAATCTCTATGTGTCATCTGAGGCTGTTCACGTCACTGGGTATTGTGAGGGTTTACAACCACTTTAAGGTCTTTTAAGTTTTGTTTCTTTTGTTTACAGGGTCAGCAGCAGCAGAATGAAGTTGTCAGTGACACTGCAAAAATTACTCCTTGTTTGTTGTCATTTCTAATGCAGTTTAGTCCTTGTTACAGCCACAAAAATGTATTTATTTTTTATTTTTTTAAAGTCAACAGCTACAAAACTGTAGCTGCTGACTTTTAATAAGGACAATTAACTGTCCAGGGAGCCCGCAATGTCGGGTGCAGGTGCTGCCATTGTAACTAAGGGAAACTGCCAGTGGAGCCTTCAGGCTTCACGACCAATTTCCTACTGCACATGCATGAGTAGTGCTGTGCTTTCTGAATGGCCCTGTCGTGTTCTGGGACACACACAGGTTACAGAAGGCAGCGGGGGAGCAGGAGGAAATGACGTCTTGGGCCGCGGCAGGACGGAAGAACACTCAGTACTTCAGAAAAGGTAAAAAAGGAAGCAAAAAAAAAAAAAAATAGTTATCCAAAAACGAGTGGTGGAGGGGTGGTCTTTCCTTTAAGATAAAGTTGTAAAATTGGGTGGAACTCTGGTTTAAAGCACCAACGTATCACATCACCCTATACTGTTCTTGCCATGGTTGTTAATAAACTATAATAAAAAAAGGAGAAAAAAAATAACCACCAAATTAGCATGATATCTGAGAGGCCTAAAGGGAGAGGCAGAGGTTTCCATGCAGCTATCTGGGAGTGAGGAGCTTCTGTATGCACAGGCCAAAGCAGTGGTCATGGAGGAGCAACAACAGACTTTCGTTTCAGGCAGTACATATGCTATACATCCAAAGCATGCAGAGGTGGTGGTAGAATGGATTAGTTAATGGAAAGCTATTATCCTCTTCCACTGTCTCCCAGACGCAAAGTAGCATGAAGTCACTATCAACTGCAAAAGTGCCCTGATCATCTTCCTCATCCACAGCTATTTTTGGCATTGGCTCACAAACTGGCATGGCAGAGTCTACTGAATTATTTGATCACAGCCACTTGCTGCAACAGGAAATGCAGCAGTTGCTTGCATCTCTGGTTGAGGAAGAGAAAAAAGGTAGCATAGAGGGAGGGGACAACATAAAAAGAGAACCAATTGGCACTGATCTTCCTGAGCAACAGCCTACTGCCAAGTTGTTTACAGTAATGAGGGATAGGAGGGTATGATGAGGTCTCCAACCATACCTGGGTGCCAGATATACAGTAGTAGAGGAGGAAAGTAAAGGAAAAGCACATTATTGAAGAAGGAATAAACAGCGAGCCTATTCTACCAGTTAGAGCTCCACAGTGCAGGACACTTTGATAACGTCACATCACTTCTGCCATCTGTGAAATGCACGCCGAGCCGCGGCGGACCCAGAAGAGGCTTTTATTGATTGCCTATACTCGGCAAAGGGAATATTTGCCTTCCTCGTTGTAAGTGTCATTTTATACTTTTTTATTAAATAAATAAAATTACTACAATATGAGAGTTTCTCTCCCGCTATTGACCCTGGTGGGACACGAGTAATACCTACAGCAGAAGCTGCATACTATAGGTAAAAGTCTGCAGGGGACACAGGAGGAGATAGGAGATCCTTTGAGAACCCCCTCACCAGATAAAAGAAAGTTAGACCCTTATGCTGAAAAGCTGGAGGTCCATTGTTTCTGGTGAGTAGGGTCATGAGAGGGGTGTGTGCTACACTCTCTCACGGCATGATATTTTTGGAGCACTTTTGCACTTTATTTATGATATATTAAGCACGGAGCACTTTTATGAGGAAGATGTATCGTGAAATGAACTATCTTTGTTTTTGCAACACCTGAGTATTTCAGCACTTTATTCATGAATTATTGAGCACGGAGATATAAGATACAAATGTTTGTATAGGTGTTTTACACCTTCTAAACAGTGGCTACAAATGAAAGAAACTGTACACATGGTTTATCATATAGCACAAGTTTATTTGATACAAGTACGTCACTGTGCCTGCCTTCAGCTCTGGTCCTTCCACCAGTGTGCATCCAATCAGTCATCTCTGCTACTCTAACGCACATCAGAACCTGCTGGTAGAAGACTTACAGGCACTTGTGCCACTCTGTCCTCTGGAGTTACCTTACCAGGGCTCCTGAGCCAGGGGCTTACCTCTGCGCTTTAGACTCCATCACCAGGTACGTTATACGCACCGAGGCAGAGATTCTGACAGCTCTATAGAAGCGGGCCTAGTGGTGGTCAACCCCATGCCATCTTGTGCCAGGAGAGGTTGTGTGTGGCAACAGCACCAACCTGCTGTCTGCCTTGCAGCAGGAAAGTTCATGCACATGCCTTGCCTGGAAAATCCTCTGCTTAGGTACCCTGGTTTACAGGATATTCTGAGGCAGGTGAGAAGAGCTTGTAGCCAGTTCAGGTGGCCATACCCAGCATGAACTCTATCTGCCCTCAAACCTTCTGATATTTGAAATGTCCACCCTTTTGGAACCCTACCTGTCTTAGTATGGCATGGAGAGAGTTATTTTTTTTTTTTGCCCACATGATTGACTGCTTATTCAGGACAGATGCACCATATTGTCCACATTTAAGGAGGCAGCCAGATTGGAGAGCTGTGACAATGTGGGCATCACAGTCAACTTTCCTGTTGTGTTCCTGCTCACAGGAGAAACTGCATGGGATAATAAAAACCTCTGTAACATTACCAGAAAATGTGCTTTCCTAATGACACCACAAAGCTACTTATTCACTCCCTGGTTATCTCACGCCTCAACTACTGCAACTCCCTCTTCGTTAGCCTACCTTTTACATAAGCTAACCCCACCCTCAATCCACCATGAAAGCTAGTGACAGTCTTGTCCACCTTACCGACCTTTACCAACAACCACTGGAAATTATAGTGCTATTTGTACTACTAAAAAATAATGGGAGATTTTAACTACCCGAAAATTGAGTAATGGCACTGCTAGAACAGTTAAAGGGAAAAAAATTATAAACCTATTGCAGAACAATTTTATGGCCCAGTTTATTGAGGCCCCAACTGGGAATGATGCTCTGTTGGACCTGGTAATCTCAAACCATGCAGAGCTTATTACTAATGTTCATATAAAAGGAACATCTGGGTAGCAGTGACCATAACATGATTTCGTTTGAGGTTAGCTGTAAAAACACATACGTGATGGGTAAAAACACTTAAGAGAGCAAATTTTCCAAGGATGAGTGCTGCTATCCAAGACTTAGACTGGGAGGAAATATTGTCATTGATGAACACAGAACAGAAATGGGAATTCTTCAAAAAGACTGTATGTGAGGGGAGGGGAAAGGGGGGGGGGTGGGGCCCCCCATCTCCGTGTGGTTTTTTTTTTCTTCTTCTCTTCCTTTCTTCTTTTTCTTTTTCTTATGTGTGTTAAAGTACTTATGATATGTATTCACTATGTATGCAAGTAATGTATATGTTTGAAATTGTTTAAATATGTGTAATGCTTTACAATAACTTGAAATAAAATTAGAATTGAAAAGAAAAAAGGAAGAAAAAAGAAAAAGAAAAAAAAAAGACTGTATGTGAACTCACTGCAAAGTATATTCCCATGGGCAATAAGTTTAAAAGGCTAAAAATATAAAATGAAGGAACACTATTATCATTTAAATGTTACAAAGAATATACACAGATTGCAAAAGATAGTAGGACAAACCCCCACACATTCTTCAAATATATTAATAGTAAAATGGTTAGATCTGAGCATTTAGGCCCTTTACAAAATAATCTAGAGTGGGTGACTGGGGACAAAGAGAAGGCAAATTTATTAAATACTTTCTTCAGTTCTGTGTATACAAAGGAGCATGGAAGAGCTCAAGTCCATAATGGGGATGGTACTGACACAGCCCCAAATGATCCACAATGGCTCAAAAGTGATATGGTCCAGAAATATTTAGACAGAATAAAGGTGTATAAAGCACCTGGATCCACCCACGGATCTTAAAAGAATTGAACTCTGTCATTTCAAAGTCATTGTATCTAATTTTTAGGGACTCATTAATGACTGGAATAGTACCACTGGATTGGCGTAGGGCCAATGTGGTGCCTATATTTAAAAAGGAACAAAGTTTTTACCAAGTAACTATAGACCTGTTAGCTTAACTTCTATAGTTGGGAAGTTACTAGTTTAACCACTTCAGAGCTTTCTTTGGTGTTATTTGATCGCCTCTGCTGTATTTATTTTTGCGCTATAAACAAAAAAAGAGTGACAATTTTGAAAAAAAAAAAACGCATTACTTTGTACTTTTTGCTACAATAAATATCCCAATTTTTTTTTTAAAAAGTAATTTTTTTTCTGAGTTTAGGCCGATATGTATTCTTCTACATATTTTTGGTAAAAAAATCACAATAAGTGTATATTGATTGGTTTGCACAAAAGTCATAGCGTCTACAAAATAGGGGAAAGATTTATAACATTTTTATTATTATTATTTTTTTTTTTTACTAGTAATGGCAGCGATCTGCAGTTTTTATCGTGACTGCAACATTATAGTGGACACATAGGACAATTTTGACACATTTTTGGGACCACTGGCATTAATACAGCGATGCTATAAAAATGCATTGATTACTGTAAAAATGTCACTGGCAGTGAAGAGGTTAACACTAGGGGGCAATCTAGGGGTTACGGTGTCCGTTTATGAAGCAGTGAAATCTATTCACTGCTTCATTCTCTGGAATTCACAGAGGAGATCTTTCTCCTCTGTGTGCCTGTTTATGAAGCAGAGTAGATCGCTTCACAGTAAAATATATTTCTGGTTAAGTATCCAGTGTTGTGGCGTACTGTTTTTCCCCACCAGGTGGAGCCAGTGGATCCTGAGGTTACAGTACAGGTACTTTGCATTTGTATTATGTTGTATTGTGTTGCATTGCACCACAGCTGTGCCAAGGGGATTGAGTCAAGTTAGTGGGGTTATTGGTAGAGTGCAGGCCCAAATCAAACTAGCAGCTCCTTTGGGGGTTAGTGCTACATACATAATATAACTGGGTACTAACATTAATAGGTCAAGCTGATCCAGGGAAAATCCGATTGCCTCTCTGGGATCAGGAAGGAATTCTTTCCCCTGCTGTAGTAAATTGGATCATGCTTTGCTGGGGTTTTTTGCCTTCCTCTGGATCAACTGAGGGTATAGGATTGTATATGGGATTGTATGATATTATTTTTTTATTTATTTGTTTTTATGGTTGAACTGGATGGACTTGTCTTTTCAACCTGACTAACTATATAACTATGTAATCAACCACTCAGTGTCCACCCTCCTCTCTGCCAATCCCTTCACTGGCTTCCGCATGCCCAACAAATAAAATTCAAAATACTAACAACAACTTACATAGCCAACCACAACTCTGCCACATCACTAACCTCTTCTCAAAATATTAACCAAACTGTCCTCTTCAATTCACCCAAAACCTCCCACTCTCTAGCTCCCTTGTTATCATCTACCCCAGGATTTCCCTTTGAGTCTCTCTCATCCTAGGGAAATCCATATTCCAATCTGTCCAATAACCTCCTACTCTGCCTTTATATGATGCATGAAAACTAATTTCTTCAGGTAGGCCTTTCCCGCCTCCACCTAATAGTCTCTACTTAGTTATTACCTTTTGTATCACTCCACCCTCCCTTTTTGATTGTGAGCTCTCGCAGGCAGCAGGGCCCTCTAATCCCTTTTGTATTAAATCATATTGTACCTGTCCTGTCCCCCTTTATTTTATAACATGCTGCCAAAACTGTTGGTGCTATAAAAATCCTGTATATAATATAATGTATCGAGGGCAAAGACTGATATGAATGTACAATATATATGTAAAGCGCTGCATAAAATTGATGGCAGAATATAAGTACCTGTAATAAATAGATGAATAAAGAATATAATAATAATATGATTTGCTCGATAGGTTTGAGCATACAATAGCGATTTATGCTTGCTCTTGTTCATTTACCCATAGTAAAATCAGGTCCATTGTATAAATATGCACATATTTTATGCACATGTTGTTTAGTATTGCAAATTCTGCATTTACAGTGGTTACAAATATTTTACCTGATATGCTAATAGACAGTTTAACACAAATAACTTTATTATACTCTTGTTAAAACATTGGAATCATTGCCTATTTTTTTTTTTATGGCTATGCAGTATTATACTGCCATCCAGTGTGCAGAAGGTAATATAGCAATGGGATTATTCTATTACACAAATCCAAATTGAGTATGTTGTTTATACTATAATTTTTATTTTTATTTTTTTAAATCTTTATTTATACAAAGGAACTACAAATCCATCAAGACAATGTACCACAAAACATGTACAAATTCTCACTTAATACAAAAAGAAAACAAACATTTCAAAACAGTATATCATTATAATGCAGATCAAAGTAATGAAAACTATTCAGACTCCCCTGATACTCACATTACTTTCTCATTTCCATATCTAAGGGATAATTAAAAATAATATTCCTAAATTTACTCGGACAAATGCATCAGTTTCTTCTTTTTTTCCTTTTAAAAGAAAAAACAAAACAGAACACAGAAAAAAAAAGAGGGGGGGGGGGGAACAAACAGGGGACAGAGGGGTTAGGAAAATATCCAGGGTGATGTCTTTCATGTGTATATTAACAAAAAGGGCAGGAGGACCTCAATCCTCAGAACTTTTCCAGAAGTAACTTCCTCTCATCCGAATTTACAAACATGTTCCAGTGTGACCATGTTTTGGTATATTATTGCCTTCTGTCCTGAGCCAAAAACACTAGATCTTCCATGACGTTAATACTCCTAACCTTGTTCAACCACATAGAAATGGAAGGAGGATTAGAGTCCCTCCAATGCATAGTAATACAAGCTTTAGTGGCATTCACCAAGTGACAGATTAAAGATTTACTGTATGTCTGGATTGGAATTTTGAGCAGTGGAGCAGGAAGAAGGCAGGATCCTCCGGTTTTGGGAAATTTGTGAATTTTTGAGAAATCTTCTTGACCTCCGACCAATGCTGTTTAATCCTCGGGCAAAGCCAGAAGATATGAAGTAAGGTTTCCTATCCCTCCCGACATCGCCAGCAACGGTCTGAGACCTCTGAAAAAAAACCTAGAAATGACTGACAGAGTATGATACCAACTTGTTAGTAATTTATATTTCTGTATATGCCTACAAATAGATGATTTCAGGGAAAGGTGGATGATTTTCTAACGCTGTGCAGTTGAAAAAGTTCAAATAAAGAGGTTGTAAACCCACAAGGTTTTTTACCTTATTGCATTCTTTTCATTAAGTTGAAAAACCTCCTGTGCTGCAGCTGCCCCCCAGAGCCCGCCTTTTACGTACTTGAACCTGTCTTTCCAGCGATGGGGACTAGCACACCATCTCCAGCCGGTGTCTTGGTCTTGATTGGATAGATTGATAGCAGCGCAGCCATTGGCTCCTGCTGCTGTCAATCAAATCCAATGACGTGGGAGCCGGGGGCGGGGCCGAGTCCTGCTGTCTGTCAATGGACGCAGCAGCAGGACACAGGAGCATACCCGCATGAGTGCGGCTCTCCAACGGGGCACTCGAGAAAAGGAGGAGCCAGGAGCGCCACTGAGAGGCCCGAGAAGAGGAGGATCAGGGCCACGCTGTGCAAAACCAACTGCACAGAGGAGGTAAGTAGGACATGTTTGTTTGTTTGTTTTTTAAAACTAACCTTTACATATTCTTTAAGGTCTCTTTCAAATTTATTAAGACTTGGCATCAAATAATTATATGGAGGGGTTATTAGCAAAACTTATATCTTACATAGAGTGTGTGGGAGAGGATCCTTGTCCTCACAATACACTTCAAACATTGCCCATTGATGTTGGAAATTCGCCGGGGAGTACTAAAGATTGAAAATAGTGACTTATCTGAAGCACCTGCTAAAAGTTTAATCCATATCGACCATCCAACTGCACCAATGTAGAAACCATGGGCCAAGTATCAGAACTCAAAAAATGAGAGGCCTGAAAACATCACTTCTCAAGAAGATCACAAAACAAGTTGGATCCTGTGTCTGGAGAAAAACCAGGAAAAACCAGGAACAAACTGGGGTACAGTGGCGATTGTATTGAAGAGAGTTTAGAAGTCTGGCAAGCCATGAAACCCACTCGGAGTGTAAGGCCTATAGTAGGATGCAACCTAAGAGAGACCAGATAAGGCTGCATAGCACCACGGCATCATATGCACGGGGAGCCAGGCTGTCCAGAGTTTTTAATATCTCCATGTCTACACCAATCAATCACTTTGCCAAGATGGACTGCTTGATAATATTTCAATGGACCGCCACTCCACCGTAGCATTTGGGTAGCGTCATAAGATGTCTACAGAGTCTAGGTCATTTCTGAGCCCATATAAACTTAGTAAAAAGAGCAAGAATTTGGTGAAAGAAGGCCACGGGAATGTGAAGTAATGCCTGAAAGAGATGCATAAACTTTGGTAGGATACTCATTTTAATGATGTTACATCATCCAAACCACAAATGTAAACCTCAGTGCCACCTTTCTAAAAGAGAACGGACCGAACAAAGGTGGAAAATTCAGTATGAAAGTATTAGGTATGTTTGGAGAAATGTATGTGTCCAAGTAGGTTAATGCAGCAGACGCCCATTTAAAGTTAAAGTTAAGTTTTAAAAAATGACCCAGGGAAGGGGACAAGGCAACTCCTATGACTTCAGATTTAGTATAATTTATTTTCAAATGTTATAGGGCTCCATAGCGGTTGATTTCCTTCATAAGCTTTGGCAATGAGACGTGGGTGAGGCATAGAAAAGAGAAGATCATCTGCATAAGCTGAAACGTTATGGTTAAGATCCCCTACTTGTAACCCCAAAATATTGTAGTTTAGTCTAATTTTGTTCAACAAGAGTTCTAACGAGAGGACAAATAACAAGGGTTAAAGAGGACATCCCTGACGGGTGCCATTTAATATAGAACAAGGCTCCGAAAACAACCCATTTACCTTAACAAAGGCCTGTGTGGCAGAGTACACACTAGCAATCCACTGAAGCATCTGATCACCCAAACCCACATGTCTCAAGACTGCAAATATAAAAGTCCAATTTACCCTATCAAAGGCCTTGAATGCGTCGGTACTCAGAAAAATGTTGGGAGTGTAAGTACAATTGCCATAATGTACCAAGTTGAGCACTTTGATAGTATTGTCTCTTGCTTCAAGAGAGGAAATGAATCCCACTTAGTCCAGATGTATCAACTGAGGAAGCTGAAATTGAAGCTGAGAGGCAAGTAGTTTAGTAAAAAAACTTCAGGTCCACATTAGGTAAAGAAATCGATCGATAACTACCACACTCCGACGGATCTTTTGCCTCTTTCGGAATGACTGATACATGTGCTAAGAGCGAGGCTGGGGGGTGGGGTAAAGAAGTGAACTGTCCCAAGGCATTGAACACTTTAATCATATGTGGGGCCAACAAGGGCAGAAGAGCCTTATAATGCTGTGTAATAAATCCATCGGGGACCCAGTGCCTTCCCAGATTTAGCGGTCTTCACTACTGTGTGTAATTCCTCAATGGTAATGTTCGATAAAGTATGTTGTTTCCTAAGGGTCTTGGCTAATAATTTACCACATTTGTCACCGAATTCATATGATAATTTCCTGCTGAATTGCAATGCCGCTTTAGCTTTAGAGCAAAGAAGATCTTGCTGGAGTTGAGCAAGATCATTCCCCAAGGTGGGAGCAGATGTTGTTTTATGTTGCAATTCCAGGGCCTGGATTTCCGCAAGTAGTTTTGTTATTTGTGCTTCTCTGGCTTTCTTAACACAAGATCTGTGTTTGATCAAGATCCCCCGAATGACCGCTTTGTGGGCTTCCTACACCATATCCAAATCACTTCCCGGAATGTCGTTCATCCAGAAATATGCTGTAATTCGGCCAAGACCTGGGGAATCTGTAATAGGTTCTCATTCAAGCGCCAATGCCACTCCAAGGAGTAAGCCGAGCTGGATAGAGAAACACGGCAAACAACCGGAGTATGATCCGACCAGCTTATATTTCCTATAGAAATATCCAGAACAGAAGAGAGTAATTGGTGGGGGAACTAAAAAAAAGGTCAGTGTGAGAATATAGTTGATGAGGGGATGGAAAAAAAGTATAATCTCTTTCTCCCATGTGCAAGATATGCCAAGCATCCATGCAACATTTGTAAGACTCATTTCCTGGGGCAGAGAGGAACAGAGAAAGCACCAGAAGAAGTATCAACCATAGGGTCTAGAGGAATATTACAATCCCCTCTGAGGATTAATTTGCCTTCCGCAAACTCCACCAACTTCAAAATAATGTGTAGTGTACGCCATCCATTGAACCACTTAGGAGAGAAACTTCAGACCAGGCATCGAACAGTTAACTGGAACTTTACTGAAGCCAGAAAACATGCAGGAACAGTTCTTGTAGGCAACTTCTTATGTATAATCCTGTACATAGGTGCTTTAGTAGACAGAGGGTATCATAGCTGAGTAGCAGCAAAAAGTTCTTAGAGTCCATGATTGGCAAGTAATTCACAGAAGGTAGCATGTCCATAGGAGTTCTTAAGTGACCATAAGAGTCCTCAGTCGCAGTGCATAGCTGGCTGATGATTGGCCAAGCATGCACCGTGACCCCGCATGCTTGGCCAATCACAGCGCCGGCAGTGAGGAGAGCCATAATTGGACACAGGTTGGATGCCTGTGGCCAATTATAGCGGCGTTCATAGAGAGAAGGATAGGCAGGGACTGTGTCAGCTGTGCTTTACTACTTTAGATAGTGCTGTTACAGTGAGTGTAGTGATCAGTGAGAGAGCAGGATAGGCAGGGACAGTGTCAGCTGTGCTTTACTTCTTTAGATAGCGCTGTTACAGTGAGTGCAGTGTTCAGGGAGAGAGCAGGATAGGCAGGGACAGTGTCAGCTTTGCTTTGCTTCCTAACCTAGCACTGTTACAGTGGGTGTAGTGTGCCTCCTGCACAGCATACACCTGAATCTACCCCCCCCCCCTCATTGCTGGTGTTGTGTAGTTAATTTGTGCAACACAGGCATCTGCCTAACATTAACATAACATATTTTGGGTGTGGGGTTCCCCTTAATATCCATACAAGACCCAAAGGGGCTGGTAATGGGCTGGGGTAGGGGGGATGATGGGGTAGCCATGCCATTTTTCTCAAAGATTTTCATCCATATTGCCAGGACAAGACATTACAATAAAGCCACTAGCAGTTTTAAATGGCTTTTTTTCCTTTACAAATGTCATTTTGTGCAGGGACTGTTCTAAACATGGGAAACAAATGCCACTTCACAGGCATACTTTAGACACCCCCCAGGTACGATATTTAAAGGAATATTTCACTTTTTTTTTCACTTTATGCAAATGACTGCTCCAGAAAAAATGTCAGTTTTTAAAACTTCTTTTTGCATTGATACATGTCCCCTGGGGCAGAACCCGGGTCCCCAAACCCTTTAAAGGACAATAATATGCATATTGGCCGTCATAATTAGCACTTTAGATTTCGAACGTTCGCGTCCATTGTAATTAATAGGGTTCTAACGTTCGTGCGAACTTTCGGTCCGTTCGCAGGTTCTGGTGTGAACCGAACCGGGGGTGCTCGGCTCATCCCTAGCAGTCAGTATAGAAAAATATTAATCCTTCTGTAGGCACCTGCCTACAAGTGGACATGCAGCTAGTATTCTGGCCCCAAATACAAGGCAGGAGGGTGGGTCATAAGTTCTGCCCTCATTGTAATGTGAGTGGGTACGTTTAGGTTCCATGAGTAAATCTCTTTTTTAGTATCTAAAGGTTCACAGCAGTCCCCCTTATCTTCCAGTAGAATAACGCTTATGTGCAATCGTGTACTATTAAGCAATATAAATAGTGCAAAGTATCACAAACGGTTCTCCCTCCTTTCAACATTGTTCAAAAATTGCCTTTTCAATGCATATTTATATACAGGCAGTCCCCGGGTTACAAACATCCAACTTCCAAATGATTCATACTTACCAACCGAGGCAGACAACAGGAAGTGAGAGGAAATCTACCCCTAGGAAGAGAAATTCACTCCTGTAAGAGTTATCATGGGAAAAAGGTGTCTCCACTGAAGCTTTATCACCAATCCTTGTTTCCACAACAACCCAAATTTTTCAAAATCCAATTGACATAATGAGAGAAAGTGAGGTGAAATCTTCTGAACATGGACACAGACAGTAAAACAAACATTACAGGAGTATTAACCATTCCCTATGCTATCCTAAAAACATAAAAAACATTTTGGGCCGGAGCTACACTTAAAAAATGTACCTGTTCCGACTTACAAACAAATGCAACTTAAGAACAAACCAACAGAACCTATCTTGTTTGTAACCCAGGGACTGCCTGTATATATAAAATAAATCTTTTTAATTTAGTCCATTCAAATTGTTATCCTATGTGACTTCAAGTGCAGTCTCTTGTGCTGGGTTTAATCACTCCTGTGCATATGTGAACACACTCCGTGCTCCCCCTCTTGTGTCCCCACTCACTGAATAATTTCCAAGAAGCCAGGTGTTTGTGTTTTTCCTCTGATGGTCTCTCCTCCACTCCGTTTGCTCTGTGCCTCCAATTGCCTCTAATCATTTTATATACTCGATACAACTCATAGGTGGAAAGATAAGCAAGGGAATGCTCCCATAGTGTAAAACTGTTTTATTAAGTTTGATTAAAAGCAAAGAGATTGCACTCACTTGTTTGCAAAGTTATACAAGTTTAGATCAGTATGTCTCATGGACACTAAGTCGGAATTTTGCCCCGCAGGTCATGTGTGACATCACCGGTAAACCCCGCTTTGTCTTTATTAGTCATGTTCTTGTGCTAAATGCAAAAGAAAGAGCAATTTGTCCCAATTGAAAGGAAAATCACACCTTTTCCTTCAACTTTATTCAAGAAAAGGGTAAAAAAAAAGAAAAAAGAATGTGAAGGTTGTATATCACCTGTGTCGCTTTTTACACTATTAGATATCTGTTGCTATGTATTATTGCATTTATGCATTTTTTTATTTTTTGCAATATCTATTTTTTCCTAAATTTTGTATTGTAAAACAATAAAAAATGATAATAAAAAAGGTACCTAGACACTCCTGTGCCTGCAGCCTCAAAGCTGCCCTGATTATCAATGCAGCCCCATCAGTGCCAATCAGTGCCCATCAGTGTCACCTATCGATGCCCATCAGTGCTACCTCATCAGTGCAGCCTCGTCAGTGCCCATCAATGCAGCTCACCTCATCAGTGCCCATCAGTGCAGCCTTATCAGCACACATGTGAAGAAGAAAAATTACTTATTTGCTAAATTTTATAATAGAAACTAAGAAAACCATATTTACTTTTTTGTTTTCGTGTTTAGCAAACAAATAAAAAAAAAAACAATGGTGCTAAAATACCACCAAAAGAAAGCTCTATCTGTCCCAAACAAATAATAAAAATGTAATTTGGGTACAGTGCTTCATGACCATGCAATTGTCATGTACAGTGCAATGAAAGCTGAAAATTGGCATGGGAAGGAAGGGAGTGAAAGTGCCTGGTATGGAAGTGGTTAATAATACTTTGAAAAAATCAACTCTCTGCAGTATTTCTTAAATAACAGATTATAAAAGTTAGATTCAGGTGAATCACAAAAAATTATACAGAAAATAATCCAGCATTGACAAACAGACAGAGAATTGGGCAAACTTACTGGTATGGCTGCTGTCCTGAAAATTGGAAACAGCGGCATTTCATGCAAAAACACATCTTTAGGGAACTTGCCTATGCCGACATCATACATTAACTTCCTTATATACTTCCTTATATAAGCCTGTTATGTGGCAACCACCAGTTCCTGTTTTCTTGTTCAATTATTTTATTGAAAAGGAGTATAACAACAAGAAGAATAGCATACAGTATACAAGGGTATACCACTGTGTAGAATAGGTATTAATCAGGTACAAAAAATGGTTAGTAGCTGAACATGGTCTACTTGCTAATATCCCACAAAGTAACATTTTAGAATAGGATAATTGTGGTTCGTCACAATATTTGATGGAGGGCCATCTAAGATTTACAAACTTGGTCTGAACAATCCCAACATTGGTCATTCAATGAAGTGTGGAAAATCATGTTCATCTGACTGCAGCCTGCATATATCATTAGAAATAGGCTATACAGATCAAACACAATGCGGGCTACCATGAGGTAGAGGGTATCAAGGACAAAAGAGATAGAGAAATAATAAGGAGAAAAAAAGTAGGCAAGAAGGGAGATGAGGAAGAGAAGATACATTCCCTGAATGTAGAGCTTCCAATGAGGAGGCATCAAGTAGGGCACAAAGTTGTGTTCCTATTACCATGGCAGAAGTACCATTTCTTTAAAACTTGGCACTAGACACCATATTTTATCAAACTTACCAAAGAGATCTTGTTCAAGGGTTTCCATCTTTGCATGTAGCAGGGTACTGTTCATTCTGTGTTAAGTCTCGACCACAGTCAAGGTGGGGACTTTCCATGCCCTAGCTCTGTTTTGCAGCTGTCAAAAGCTGGGTCAGCAGCTTGATTTGATTACATTTCAAGACTTCCAGCCTCAAGCTTAGAAGGGCAGTTTGATCTGTGGGAGAGAGAGTTTGAACATCTGAGAGGCGAGTGCAAAGATAGCTTTCCAGAAATCCTACACTACTGGACAACTCCACCATATGTGCAAATACGTGCCCACTTGGCAACATACTAGGGGGGCCCTCATCTGGCTTGGCGAGTAACTGGGAGTAGAGATTTAAGATTGAAACAAACTAGTGTGCCTCGCTGTGCTCTGCAAAACAACCCCTTTTGTGCACCTGTGCAATATGGTATAATCAGTGCGAATAATATTCAAATAGTGAATAATACATTCTAACAATAAAGTGCTAACGTGCAAATGATGTATACTGTACATATAAATACAATATCATAAAATCACTTGAATATAATAACCAACAGTGAATAATAAAAATGATCAATCAATATCCTTATAGCGTGCCACGCGTCCGATGTCCACCGGTGGCCTGTGATCGCGACAAGGAGAGGCAGAATTGAGAAATGCCTATGTAAACAAGGCATTTCCTTGTTCTGTCTAGTGTCATCAGGAGCAGTGATCTCTGTCATGTCCTAGGTAGCCCATCCCCCCTACAGTTAGAACACACCCAGGGAACACATTTAACCCCTTGATCGCCCCCTAGTGTTTAATCCCTTCCCTTCCAATGACATTTACACAGTAATCAGTGGCTATTTTTAGCTCTGATCTCTGTATAAATGTCAATGATCCCAAAATAGTGTCCAATTTGTCCTCCACAATGTGGCAGTCCCGATAAAAATCACAGATCACCACCATTACTAATATAAAAAAATATATTAATATATTTTTATTCATAAAAAATATATAAAAAGCTCAAATCCTAAAATGAATAGTCCACTAATTATATATAGCAGCGCTCAAACATGTGAATCTTGTTCAGAAGACATTCATTTTGTGCTCATGAAACAATGGTGATTGGATACAGTCCAGTTTGTGAAAAGGAGAGAGATACAACCAGCTTGCACCTCACGTTCCACCTTTCGTACTCCAAAACAAGAGCCCCCTTTGGGGGTGCACTCACCAAAATTCTAAAGCATTAGAGCCTTCATGATATCAAACCAATTACTCCTTGGCCGCTAGATGTCTCAATGATGGGAGGTCCAGTGTTTTTCATGATCAAACTTATATTAAATTAAAAGCGGATCCCACACGTCTATATCAGAATCAATTAGGCCGCGTACACACGCGGGGACTGTTCGCTCAACTTTGTTCGTCAAACAGTTTCAGCGGACAGTCCGCTCAAAATTAGCATGGACGGACATGACCACACACGACGCACGAACAGTTTGCTGAAACCGTGCGCGATGACGTGAACGGCACGTACGACGGGACTAGAAAACGACGTCCTATACACTGCAATGCAACCTTCGGCGTATAAATTCTTTCTGAGCATGCGCGGAACTTTGTTTGACGAACAAGCCTACACACGAGGGGACTGTTCGCTGAAACAAGGTTTCAGCGGACAGTTTTTCGGAAATTCCGAAAAACCTTGTTCAGCAGACTGTTCGCTGAAACTGTCCGCTGAAAGCCCACACACGAGCGGACTGTCCGCTGAAACACTGTTCAGCGGACAAAGTTGAGCGAACAGTCCCCGCGTGTGTACGCGGCCTTAGAGAAATTAGTAGAATTAGGGATAAGAAGAAACGTTCTTACGAATAAGGAGGCACGATACCTTCTTCCTTCAAGTAACCAAATTCCTACACTTTACACCTTACCCAAGGTACATAAGGATTCAGAAAATCCTCCGGCCAGGCCCATTGTGAACAACATAGGATCGGTTTCATCTAGATTAGGTCAATATCTAGATACCTTTCTTCAGAAGAGTGTGCTCAACACTAATGCATACCTAAGAGACACGAAAAGTTTTTTAAATCTTATAGGTGAAGTAGATTTAAAAGAGAAAAAGGACATTCTCTTGGTGACAGCTGATGTAGCATCTCTGTACTCGATTATTCAACATGATGATGCCTTACTAGTGCTAAATTGGGCACTCAGCCTAAGGGATGATCTCCCCCACTCTCAGAAGGTGTTTCTCAGAGACGCACTAGATTTTTGTCTCAGTCACAACTATTTTTGGTACAACAAAGGCTTTTATTTACAAAAAATCGGTGTGGCTATGGGTGGTAAGTTTGCACCCAGCATAGCCAACCTTTTTATGCCAGAGTGGGAGGACAAAGTCATTCATAGTAATCGACCAGTAGAATTACTTTTTTATAAACGATATATCAATGACTTATTTTTTATTTGGAACGGTAATGAGGCTCAACTGGATAGTTTTATTAATAGATTGAATAGCAATAGCCATAATATTTGTCTCTCTTCAGAATTGAGTAACAATGAAATACATTTTCTTGATGTAACGGTATATCGTAAAGGGGACAAATTGGAGACAAAGGTTTTCTTTAGGAAAATCGATCGTAATAGTTATTTGCCCATATCTAGTGGACATCATCCAAACTGGCTGCGGAACATCCCTAAGGGTCAAATAATGAGGGTCCGCAGGAATTGCTCAGAGTTTGATAATTACATATCCCAAGCTATGGTGCTGAGTGATAAATTTATTGCCAGAGGGTATAACCCCCAAGAACTACAAAAAGTGATTGAAGACGTGGGTAATGTTTCTAGAACAGAGTGTCTACGAGAACATAATTCGGAGATGCTATTAACAGTAGATAATCAAAAAAGTGATAATAGAGATAAGAAATGCCCTAAGAACAATAAAGAATGGGGCTTCATTTCTAATTTCCACACGCAACACAAAGAAGTGGAAAATATTTTTAAACGACATTGGCCCATTCTTTTGTTAGACAAGAAATTAAATTCAGAGTTACCGTCTTGACCACAATTTATTTACAGGAAGGCACCTAGTTTTGGTGATAAAATTATAAAAAAGGTCATTGATCCCCCCTCTCCTCCTCTCACATTCTGGGATAAGAATGGTTTCTTCGCCTGTCGTAAGTGTAAAGCTTGCCGAGAAATTAAGAATCCAGTCAGAAACCTAGATAAATTCATTTCACCTTCGAATAAAAGAGAATTCTCTCTTAAGCAATTTATCACGTGTAACAGCACCCATGTTGTGTATGCCCTAATGTGCCCGTGTGGCCTAATGTACATTGGAAGAACAAAGAGAAAATTAAGGGTGAGGGTAGCTGAGCATATACACAACATTAAAATAGGGTATAAAGATCATAACATATCGCTTCATTTTAAACTTCAATATGATAAAGACCCATCTGGATTGCGCTTTTGGGGGATCGAGCAAATTAGGCCCCATTGGAGGGGCATTAACCTTGTTCAAGAACTCTCGAAACGAGAAACCCAGTGGATATACTTAACAGATGTTTTAAATCCGAAAGATTTGAACATTGAACTTGATATAAATTGTTTTATTAGTGACATCTAACTCTGTTTGCCATTGAGTAACTTTTAACACCTATATCTATATTTCGTGTTTAGGTGTTGAAGGGTCATATCTCTTCTTTTTTGATTTTTGTATGTTTTTATTTTTATTTTTATATTTTTATTTCTATTTTTATTTTTATTTTTATTTTTATTTTATTTTTATTTTCATTTTCATTTTCATTTTTATTTTATTTTATATATTATATTAATAATTAGTATTATTATATTATACTAATAACAGGGAGGAAAAGACCAACACCCACCAATTACATTTTATTTCTATAATTTAAGACCACCAATCAACATTACCATATTAATTATATTAAGATTCGATGACCATTCTCTTGGTGATTACAAACCATATATGGCATATAGATATGGACCCTTATATAATATGGAATCCAATATTTTTACTAATTGTGGTATATGTGACCATATATACTATCCCCTCTGAACACTTCCCCCATGGAAATTACACTATTAGGTGTTTATTAATCTAAAGCTCATCATGTTGTATACCCATTGACAGTAAGTATAGGCTTCCCCCCTATTTTTTAAGAGTTCAATACTGTTTCTATCTGATGTATGAAGTATTCATATTACCGGTTGCTAAGAAAACATTGTAGGTCAAATTCTTTATTTTATCCCCCTGGCACCAGAAAACCCAATTGGAATATCCACCGTGATCTCTTTTGCCAATTTCCCTTATATAATTATTTCCTCTCAAGTGATGTTTGGAACTTCTATCCCCCAGAACTGTAGCCCTTCTGTGTTTTTATTCTGTTTGTCTCTAAAATGCACTCATATAGATAATGTTTATTAAATCCATTGTTAATGTTTCTCACATGTTCCTCTTTTCTGACTTTGATGGCCTGTCACGTACCTGGTAGGCGAGCCCAGAATGCAGGGAGTGGCCTCTCGTAGCCCCTGGCTCGAGAACCCCTGAGGGTGGTAACAGGGATTCAAAAGTTCAGAGGGCACAAGTGCCTGGCAGGTGTAAGGCAGATCCGGATTGTCAGCAGCAACACAGGCAGCAGATAAGAACGGCTGGTGACAGTCGGCAGGTGGCAGCAGGCACAGGCAGATGGACTGGAATAGCAGAAAATCGTCAGCAGGTGACAGCAGGCTCAGGCAGACAAGGCTGGAACAGCAGGAGGTCGTCAGCAGGTGACAGCAAGCTCAGGCAATCAGGCTGGGACAGCAAAAGGTTGTCAGCAGGTGACAGCAGGTATTTGGATATCTGATCGGATCAGCAGGAGGTAACAGCAGAGTCGGGTACAGGCCGGGTCGGTAACAGGCGGACAACAACGGTACAAGGGAAGAGGCAAAGACGTAGTCAGACAGGCAAGGAGTCGGTGGCAGGCAGCAAACGAACGTAGTCAGGAACAGGCCGGGTAACAGGAATCAAGGCAACAGATAGCAAGTAACAGAATCTCCGGACACGCTGTAGACTGGACAGCAAGGGGGAAGCGGAGGCAGAGTCCTTAAGAAGCCTTTAGGGCGCCAAAGCGGTCGCACGACGAGTCTGCGTGCCCCCGCGAGTAGCCGTGCGTCCGTTCGTGACCCCGCGCACCCGCGTGCGCTCGTTCGCAACATCGCGCACCCGCGTGCGCCCGATCGTACCAACGCGCACCCGCGTGCGTCCGTTCGCGTTAACACGCGCCAAAGGGTAGCGACAGGTTCTCAGCAACGGGCCCCTGCGAGCAGACCTCCCATGTGCGATCGGATCGCCAGGACGGTCATGACATTGCCCCCCCCAAGGGGCAGCCTCCGGATGCCCAATTGTGCCATCTTACCCGGATGGGACCTCTTAAAAGCAAGGATTAGTCTCTTCGCATGGATGTTGGATTCTGGTTCCCAGGAATTTTCCTCAGGCCCGTATCCTTTCCATTTAACCAGGAATTGAATCTGGTTCCGTCTCTTCCTACAGTCTAAAATGGATTCAACCTCGAATTCGATTTCCCCATCGATAATCAAGGGTTCCGGAGGACTGGTATCTCGGTTGGCAAAAGAATCCGGAACTGCAGGCTTGAGTAGAGATGCATGGAAAACTGGGTGAATCCGAAAAGATTCCGGAAGCTTCAATTCGAATGCCACGCTATTTAACTTCCTCACGATCGGAAAGGGACCCACAAATTTTGGGCCCAATTTCTTGGATGGGCAAGACAGCTTTAGATTCAGGGTGGACAACCAGACCTGATCCCCGACCTTGAGATCCAGTTCCCCCCTTCTCTTTCTATCTCTTTCTTCTTTATTGTACTCCTGTGTTTTGGTCAAAGTCTCTTGCAGAAGTTTGTTGTTTGTCGTGAAGAAGTTGAGGTTCTCCTGCACCGCCGGTACCGGACATTCGGGGAGATTGCCAGATAGAAATAGTGGGTGGAAGCCGAAGTTCGCAAAAAACGGGGATTGCTTGGTGGCAGAGTGAACAGAGTTGTTGTAGGCGAACTCAGCCAAGGGCAGAAGCGAGGCCCAGTCGTTTTGAGAGAAGGAAGAGAAGCAACGTAGATACTGCTCCAACGTCTGATTCGTCCTTTCGGTCTGGCCGTTGGTCTGGGGATGATATGCCGAGGACAAGCAGAGTTCAATTTTCAGGGCCCCGCAGAGCGCTCTCCAGAACCTAGAGGTGAACTGCACCCCCCTATCCGATGTGATATTAGCGGGGATGCCGTGGAGCCTCACAATCTCCCTAATGAAGGTCTTGGCCGTCTCTGTGGCTGAAGGAGTGCCCCTCATGAGCAAAAAGTGGGCCATCTTGGTGAGCCTATCTACCACTACGAAAATTGTAGAATAATCCTCCGAGAGGGGTAACTCGATGATGAAATCCATGGAGATCATCCTCCATGGTCTGTCAGGAACGGGCAGTGGCTTCAGAAGACCCCAGGCTCTCGACTTACTGCCCTTGCTCCGGATGCAGGTGGTACAAGCCTCCACATATTTCCTGCAGTCTTCTTTCATCTGTGGCCACCAGAACGTACGTCGGAGTAACTCCAAAGTCTTATGCACCCCAAAATGGCCGGCCAACAAATGGTCGTGACAGGAGCTCAGAACTAAAGTTCGTACTTCCTGGGGAACAAAGATCTTATCCTTGTACCAAAGGAGATCATCACTGGATAATAGCGGAATGTCGGGTGGAGAGGCGGTGCCTATGGAGGCCTGCTTAATTTGGGACAGTAAGTCTCCCTGGAGCAAGAGAAAGTTCCCTGCGGAAAGGATGGTATCCGGAGACGAAGGGCTTTCTGGTTGACTGTACATGCGAGACAAGGCGTCAGGTTTGGTGTTCTTGGATCCTGGACGGTAGGTAATATGAAACGAAAACCTGGAGAAGAAGAGAGCCCACCTGGCCTGGCGTGGTTTCAGTCTCTTCGCCGATTTAAGATATTCCAAATTCTTATGGTCTGTATAAACCAGGATCGGGTGGGTGGCGCCCTCAAGAAGATAGCGCCATTCCTCGAGTGCCGCCTTTATTGCCAGTAGCTCACGATCACCGACATCGTAATTCTTTTCCGCCTCGGATAGCTTGCAGGAGAAGAAGGCGACCGGGTGCAGCAGAGACTTGGACCCCTGTCTCTGGGAGAGCACTGCCCCAATCGCTATTTCTGAAGCATCCACCTCTAGGATGTATGGCAGAGTGGAGTTGGAATGTTTTAGGACTGAAGCTGATACAAATAAGTCCTTCAAGATCTTGAAGGCCTCCTGCGCCTTGGGGGTCCATCGGAACTTCTGACCCTGTTTGGTCAGTCCGGTGATGGGGGAAATGATAGAGGAAAATCCTTTATTGAATTTTCTGTAGAAATTAGCGAATCCCACAAATCGCTGAACCCCCTTCTTGTCAGAAGGGGCAGGCCAGTCCTGGATAGCAGAGATTTTCTGAGGGTCCATCTCGATTCCTTTTACTGAGATGATCAGACCGAGGAACTGTATGCTTTGTTGCTCGAAGACGCACTTTTCAGGCTTGGCATACAGGCCGTGAAGACGGAGACGAGCTAAGACATTCTTGACATGTTCTCGGTGATCAGCTAAAGTGGAGGAAAAAATCAGGATGTCATCAAGATAGATTATTACAAATAGGTCAAGGTAGTCTCTAAAAAATATCATTAACAAAGTGTTGGAATGTCGCTGGGGCATTGCACAAACCAAACGGCATAACTAGATGTTCAAAGTGCCCGAAGCGGGTACGGAAGGCAGTCTTCCATTCGTCACCCCTCCGAATACGGACGAGGTTGTAGGCACCCCGAAGATCCAACTTGGTGAATACTTTAGCAGATCCTAGTCTCTGAAATAGTTCGGGTACTAATGGCAGGGGGTAACGGTTTGTGATAGTAATCTTGTTCAGTGCCCGATAGTCCACACATGGGCGTAGGGAATGGTCTTTCCTTTCAACAAAGAAGATCCCTGCACCCACCGGGGAGGTGGAAGGTCGGATGAATCCCTTCTCTAGGTTGTCATCTAGGTAGGATCTCAGGGTACTCAACTCAGTCTCAGATAGAGGGAAAATTCTTCCGAAAGGAATCTCTGCCCCGGGTAGCAATTCTATAGGACAGTCGTATGGCCTATGGGGAGGTAAGGTTTCGGCACCCTTCTTACTGAATACGTCCAGAAAGTCATGATAATCCTTAGGTACGGCTTGTCGGATCTCAGCGTCTGTTTCCAAGCAGAGGAGGGCAGAAGAGTCCCTGTCGACAACCAGGCAGCAATGCTGGAGGCAGTAGGCCGAAGGGAACTCAATTCTTCCTGTGGCCCAATCGATGCGTGGGTTGTGTGCCCTCAACCAAGGCATGCCTAGAATGACAGGGAACAATGGAGACTTGATGACGTCTAGGCATAAAAACTCCTGGTGAACCCCGGCAATGGTAGCGGACAAGGGGGAAGTCTCCTGGGTCACTGGTCCGGACTCAAGGGTAGAACCATCGGCCAGAAATGCTGAAAGTCCTTTCTCCCTAGGCCGAAGAGGAATATTGTTCCTTCGGGCAAAAGACGAGTCCACAAAGCCACTACACGCCCGGAATCAATAATTGCGTGGGTTTGGATAGTCCTTCCTGGAAGCTGCAAAAGAACAGGAAGAGCCAGGTGAGAAGTGTTATTAGACAAAACGGGTGAGGAAGCAGGTGGGATGAAAAAGCACTTACGCATCTTAGCAGGGCAAGTGCGAACAAAATGTCCCGGTTCTCCGCAATAAAGACAAAGGTTGCTGGCCTGGCGGCATTGGCGTTCTTCGGGTGTCAGAGATGGTCGGAGTAACCCCAGCTACATGGGTTCCGGAAGGTCCGGTGTGGCCGTGGCAGGAGCAGAAGGGGCCGAATGAGTGGAGCTTGGCACACGTGGCATCATCCAGACGGGGCGAGTGGTTGTGGAGGAACGCTCCTGACGACGCTCTCTTAAGCGTCTGTCGATTTGGACCGAAAGGTCGATGAGGGCTTCCAGAGTCTCGGGGATACCTACTCGGGCCAGTTCGTCTTTCAGAGACTCTGACAGGCCCATACGAAATTGGTATCGAAGAGCTGCGTTGTTCCAGTCCGTGTCGGAGCTCCAGCGTCTGAATTCCAACACGTAATCCTCCACGGGCCTGCGACCTTGTTGCAGAGCGTGTAAGGCTGCCTCTGCGGTAGCAGCAAGTTGAGGGTCTTCATATAACCAGACATTGCCAGGAAAAAGGTATTCAGGGTGTCTAGAGATGGATCCTTCCGCCCAGGCCTGCGGTTCGTCCGTCAATAAGGAAATTACGAATCCTACTTTGGTTGCCTCGAGGGAGAAGGTCCTTGGTTGCAAGGCAAAAAAGAGTTCGCAGGAGTTGCGAAAGGCTCTAAACTTGTTCCGGTTGCCCAAAAACGGTTCCGGAGTAGGGACCCTAGGTTCGGGCGGCATCATCACCACCGATGGTGGGGCAGAGGACCCGGAGGTGGCTGGCGAGGTAGCGGATAGGGCTTGAACTTGTTCTTCCAATCGGCCGTAACCTTCCTGCAGGTTCTTCACCGCCTGGGTAAGGCCGGCAAGATGGCGGCAGAGCTCGTCCATAGGGGAGGCTCCCTGCATGAGGCTCGGACATGGCTGTCCAGTACTGTCACGTACCTGGTAGGCGAGCCCAGAATGCAGGGAGCGGCCTCTCGTAGCCCCTGGCTCGAGAACCCCTGAGGGTGGTAACAGGGATTCAAAAGTTTTAGAGGGCACAAGTGCCTGGCAGGTGTAAGGCAGATCCGGATTGTCAGCAGCAACACAGGCAGCAGATAAGAACGGCTGGTGACAGTCGGCAGGTGGCAGCAGGCACAGGCAGATGGACTGGAATAGCAGAAAATCGTCAGCAGGTGACAGCAGGCTCAGGCAGACAAGGCTGGAACAGCAGGAGGTCGTCAGCAGGTGACAGCAAGCTCAGGCAATCAGGCTGGGACAGCAGAAGGTCGTCAGCAGGTGACAGCAGGTATTTGGATATCCGATCGGATCAGCAGGAGGTAACAGCAGAGTCGGGTACAGGCCGGGTCGGTAACAGGCGGACAACAACGGTACAATGGAAGAGGCAGAGATGTAGTCAGACAGGCAAGGAGTCGGTGGCAGGCAGCAAACGAACGTAGTCAGGAACAGGCCGGGTAACAGGAATCAAGGCAACAGATAGCAAGTAACAGAATCTCCGGACACGCTGTAGACTGGACAGCAAGAGGGAAGCGGAGGCAGAGTCCTTAAGTAGCCTTTAGGGCGCCAAAGCGGTCGCACGACGAGTCTGCGTGCCCCCGCGAGTAGCCATGCTTCTGTTCGTGACCCCGCGCACCCGCGTGCGCTCGTTCGCAACATCGCGCACCCGCGTGCGCCCGATCGTACCAACGCGCACCCGTGTGCGTCCGTTCGCGTTAACATGCGCCAAAGGGTAATGACAGGTTCTCAGCAACGGGCCCCTGCGAGCAGACCTCCCATGTGCGATCGGATCGCCAGGACGGTCATGACATGGCCCTTTTTGTTCTACCTACGTAAATTAAGTTACAGGGACATTTTATGGCATACACTACCCTTTTGGTTTCGCAACACATAAAATCTCTGATGGTATATGTATGATCTGTCTTGGGGCTATTAAATGTCTTCTTTTTCTTTATATTTTTGTGGCTCTCACGCAGCTGTAGCTACGGCCACAGCTGTGGAAACTCTTATGCCGTGTACACACGATCAGCAGGACAACCCACCGGACCTTGCAGCGGAGGTCCGCCGGACTTTCCGAACGAGCGGACCTGCACACACACACCCACACACGACCGGACTTTTCTGGCGGACAATCCGCCAGACTATGGCGGGGGTCCGCCAGACTTTTGAAATGAACGGACTTGCCCACACACGGAGTAAAGTCTGTTCATTTTGAACGTGGCTCCAGGTAGACGGAACTAGCGAAGGAAGTGAATGTCGCCACCTCCATCGGCGAGATTGACACCTTGCAAGCCCCGTCACCTGGTATGGATTTAAAGGGGAACCCCTATGCCGAAAAAACGGCATGGGGGTCCCCTTAAAGTCCATAGCAGACCCTTATCCGAGCACGCAGCCCGGCCAGTCAGGAAAAGGGGTGGAGACAAGCAAGCATTCCCCCTCCTGAGCCGTACCAGGCCATGTGCCCTCAACATGTGCCCCCTACCCTATGTGAATGAGTATGGGGTACGATGTACCCCTACCCATTCACCTGGGGGAAAAAAGTGTACATAAAAAAACACAACACAGGTTTTTAAAGTACTTTATTAGACAGCTCTGGGGGTCTTCTTCTGTCTTCGGGGGTCTTCTCGCCGGGCTCTTCCACTATCTTCTGCTCTTTTGCTAGCTCTTTTACTAGCGGAGGAGCCCGGCTTTCTCTTTCGTCGCCGCCGCTGTCCGGGGGTCTTTTTCCGACTTCGGGTATCTTCTTCCTACTTCGAGGGTCTTGTCCCGATCTTCGGTTCTTTTTGCCGGGTTTCCGCTTTCTTCTTCCAGCTCTTTAACTAGCGTTGGCCTGGTCTTGTGGCTGTCGCCGCCTTCTTCTTATTCTTTTCTTCTTCCTTCCAATGTTGACACGACGCTCTCTCCAGCCTTAATGGCAGGGACGCGTTGTGCGGCGACTTATATAGGGATAAGGGGCGGGGACACCAGGTGATGTCACATGGTGACCCCGTCCCTTATGATGTCACAGTCCCAGCATCCTCCGGGACTGTGACATCATAAGGGGCGGGGTCACCATGTGAACTATACACTCTTATAGCTATTAAAGTGGTGATCACACCAGATGTCGCCAGTGTAACAATTCATCAAATCATTAAATTAAATATAGCAAAAATAAATTATATAACACTTGCAACTGATTGGAGCTCTACATGTTACGCTACTTGCGCTTCTTCAGGAGCATCAGAGAGACGGACTTGCTGAAAAAACATAACAAAATCAAAATATATATATATATATATAGATTACTACAACATCATAAAACATATTACAACCATATATACAAACTCTACAATGAGCTAGATCAGGTAAAGCCAACACCAACCTGGTGAGATTGCTGACCAGCCATCACAAAGCAAACCCGAAAATAGCTTTACCTCGGCATCACCTCATCTAGCTCATTGTAGAGTTTATATATATGGTTGTAATATGTTTTATGATGCTGTAGTAATCTATATATGATATATATATATATATATATATATGATATATATATATATATATATATATATATATATAATATAAAAAAATAGATTTCGTTATGTTTTTTCAGCAAGTCTCTCTGAAACTCCTGAAGAAGCGCAAGTCGCGTAACATGTGGACCTCCAACAGTTGTAATAATCAGTTGCAAGTGTTATATAATCTATTATTGCTATATTTAATTTAACGATTTGATGAATTGTTACAGTGGCTACACCTGGTGTGATCACCACTTTAATAGCGATAAGAGTGTATAGTTTACCTGTATACAGGCCTTGCATACTGATATTATATTAATCGATTTTGAGATATGGTCTGGTCTTGCTTCAATGTTTTTAATATTTTTCTATGTACAATAAATGGAATTTTTTGTATACTAGAGTGTTTTGTGCCTATAAAGTCCAAACCCGTTTTGGTTTTCTTTTTCTTTACATCCTAAACAGTATTGCAATAGAAAATGTCATATTTATTTGTTTACAAAGGGAAAAAAAAACATAGCAACTGTGAAGCTATTGAACAGGAACTTGTCCATGATCCAGTGGTACAGGGCGGTAAGTTGTATGTGGATACAATTATTCCATTAGGAGAGGTTTTTCAGTTACTGAAATAAATTGAAAGCATACTGGGACTTATCAGGTGCTACCTAGATGTATTGTACATACACTTCAGGGTAGATTTACTGAGGCAAATAGACTGTGCACTGAAAGTATGTATTGATAGTGTAGCTGCGCTAATTTTCCCTAGAGCTTAGTAAATATATTGAAGCTGCACTTTGTAAAGCATAACCACTCAGGTGCATGGAAAATTTTAAGAAAAAATGCATTTTGCTTGCACATGATTGGATGATGGAAATCAACCGTGCTTCATCTCATTTACTAAGCTCTGGGAAAAATGAGTGCAACTGCATTTGCAAAGTGCAAATACACTTCTGAATTGCACAGTCTATATGCCTTTAGTAAATCCACCTTGTTATAAATGTAGCACTATCCCCATAGGGGCCGCTGATAATAACTGGTTCTTCCCTAAAAGTACAGAGGCTGCCCACCACCAGCTCTAATGAAACAGTCTAAGGGATGTCTTTTTAAGACATATTGCTTGAAGTAACATTAACAGGAGGGCATAGAATACTCCAAAATATTTAGCACATAGCAATTAGAGGACAATCTTCTCATTACCACTTAAGGACCGCTGCATGGCAATGTACGTCGACACAATGGCACCGACAGGCACAAGCACGTACATGTATGTGCTTGCCTTCCAGCGGGTGGGGGGTCCTCCCGTTTCGCTTCAGGAGCGATCTGGGATGAGGGGATGGGTGTTGGTTTCTGGCCATCCCCTCTCGATCGCTCCTGGCGAATGAGAAGCTTCCCCCGCCTGTGTAGTGTAAACACAGGCAGGGAGGAAGTGATGTCATTCTCCTCGGGCGGTCTTTTTGACCGGACTGCGAGGAGAACACATAGTAAGTGCACCAAACACTACACTGACAAGTAGGTACACATAGGCACACAAATTATCCCCCCCCCCCCAGTCACAGTGTCATTGATTGCAGTGATCATTTATTTACTGATCACTGCATTTAGTGTCAGTTGTGACAGTAAAAAGTGTCAGGGCAGTTAGTGTTAGGTCCAGGGTAGCCCCCTACCCCCCAATAAAGGTTTAACCCCCTGATTGCCCCTAGAGTTAACCCTTTCACCCCCTTTTGCCATTGTCACTAAGCAAACGTTTTTCTGATCGCTGCATTAGTGTCACTGGTGCTGCTAGGTAGCTAGTTATTTTTTTTAGGTTCACCGCCAGGTTTTTATAGTGCTAGGTACCCCCATATACTACCTAATAAAGATTTTAACACCCTGATTGCACCTAGAGTTAACCCTTTCACCAGCGATCACCGTATAAGTGTCACTGGTGATGCTGGTTAGCCAGTTAGTTATTTAGGTTCCCCGTCAGGTTTTTATATAGCGTCAGGGACCCCCATATACTACCTAATAAAGATTTTAACCCCCTGATTGCCCCTAGTTAACCCTTTCACCTGTGATCACCGTATAAGTGTTACGGGTGACTCTGGTTAGTTAGTTTGCTTTTTATAGCATCAGGGCACCCACCATTTATTACCCAATAAAGGTTTAACCCCCTGATCACCCGGCGGGTGATATCAATTAGGTTTTAGCGTCGCCCCAAGCAGCGCTAGGTTAGTGCCAGTACCGCTAACACCCACGGGCAAAGCATACACCTCCCGTAGTTGTATATAATCTGAACAGATCAATATCTGATCTGATCAGATCTATACTAGCATCCCCAGCAGTTTAGGGTTCCAAAAAAACGCATTGTTAGCGGGATCAGCCCAGATACCTGCTAGCACCTGCGTTTTGCCCCTCCGCCCAGCCCACCCATGTGCAGTATCGATCAATCACTGTCACTTACAACACACTAAACACATAACTGCAGCGTTCGCAGAGTCAGGCCTGATCCCTGCGATCGCTAACAGTTTTTTTGGTAGTGTTTTATATTTAAATCCTGAAGGCAGTGCTTGGATTCGGGGTCCTGTACGCGGCTAGGCTCCCAAAAAGTCCCCCACATGTGGTATCTCCGTACTCAGGAGAAGCAGCAGAATTTATTTTGGGGTGTATTTTCACTTATGACCATAGCATGTGTGAGAAATATATCATTTAGTGACAACTTTGTGCAAAACAAAAATAAATTGTAATATTCCTGCAACTTGTGGCAAAATATAAAATATTTCATGGACTTAACATGCCTCTCAGTAAATAGCGTGGGGTGTCTACTTTCCAAAATGGTGTCATTTGGGGGGGTTTTGTGCTATTTTGGCATTTTATGGCCTTCGAAACTGTGATAGGTAGTGAGGAGTGAAATCAAAAATTTGCACCCTTAGAAATCCTGAAGGCAGTGATTGGATTTCGGGGTGCCGTACGTGGCTAGGCTCCCAAAAAGTCCTACATATGTGGTATCTCCGTACTCAGGAGAAGCAGCAGAATATATTTTGGGGTGAAATTCCACATATAATTATGGCATCTGTGAGCAATATATCATTTAGTGACAACTTTTTGCAAACTTTTTTTTTTTTTTTTGTGTCATTATTCAATCACTTGGGACAAAAAAAAAATAATATTCAATGGGCTCAACATGCCCCTCAGCAATTTCCTTGGGGTGTCTACTTTCCAAAAAGGGTCATTTGGGGGGGGGGGGGTTGTGTTATTTTGGCATTTTATGGCCTTCGAAACTGTGATAGGTAGTGAGGAGTGAAATCAAAAATTTGCACCCTTAGAAATCCTGAAGGCAGTGATTGGTTTTCGGGGTGCCGTATGCGGCTAGACTCCCAAAAAGTCCCACATATGTGGTATCCCCGTACTCAGGAGAAGCGGCAGAATATATTTTGGGGTGCAATTCCACATATAACTATGGCATGTGTGAGCAATATATCATTTAGTGACAACTTTTTGTAAACTTTTTTTTTGTGTCATTATTCAATCACTTGGGACAAAAAAAAACTAATATTCAATGGGCTCAACATGCCCCTCAGCAATTTCCTTGGGGTGTTTACTTTCCAAAATGGGGTCATTTGGGGGGGGGGGTTTGTACTGCCCTGCCATTTTAGCACCTCGAGAAATGAGATAGGCAGTCATAAATTAAAAGCTATGTAAATTCCAGAAAATGTACTCTAGTTTGTAGACGCTATAACTTTTGCACAAACCAATAAATATACGCTTATTGACATTTTTTTTATTAAAGACATGTGGCTGAATACATTTTGGCCTAAATGTATGACTAAAATTTTTTTTTTTTCGATTTTTCTTATAACAAAAAGTAGAAAATATATTTTTTTTAAAACATTTTCAGTCTTTTTCCTTTTATATCGTAAAAAATAAATATCGCAGATAAAGCACTGCAGTGCGAAATTGCAAAAATACCTCTGGTCCTTATGCTGACAATTGGTCCGGGGCTTAAGTGGTTAAGTAAACATGAATGTTGGACAGCCTAAACCCCCACAGCTAAAGACCATGAAGTGACCTTTTTAAAAGGCTAAGAGAAAGAGGTGAATGGCAATAACCGTGCTAGATTTGTGCCACATCCAAAGTTATTTAGAGCAAAAAAACATGGTTATTTCCCCTTTTAAATTGACTTTTTAGGCAACATGTATTTAGTGGTATCAAACAAAAAAGTGTATTTTAAAATAGATCAAATTTTTTCAAGTTAAACATAATAGAATCAATATAAACATAAAACAATGACTCGCTGAACACAGTCAGCAGATATCACCATATAAATCATAAATGATAAGACCTCCTTACACCCAACACGTTTTGGAGTTCCTTCTTCAAGGGTGCGACAATAAGGAAGGGTCAATCTGAAGCATAAGATATACAGTCAGTACAGACTTATACATAACATTATTTTATATATATATATATATATATATACAGTACAGACCAAAAGTTTGGACACACCTTCTCATTCAAAGAGTTTTCTTTATTTTTATGACTATGAAAATTGTAGATTCACACTGAAGGCATCAAAACTATGAATTAACACATTTGGAATTATATACTGAACAAAAAAGTGTGAAACACCTGAAAATATGTCTTATATTCTAGGTTCTTCAAAGTAGCCACCTATTGCTTTGATTATTGCTCCGCACACTCTTGGCATTCTGTTGATGAGCTTCAAGAGGTAGTCGCCTGAAATGGTTTTCACTTCATAGGTGTGCCCTGTCAGGTATAATAAGTGGGATTTCAAGCCTTATAAATGGGGTTGGGACCATCAGTTGTGTTGTGCAGGAGGTGGATACAGTACACAGCTGATAGTCCTACTGAATAGACTGTTAGACTTTGTATTATGGCAAGAAAAAAGCAGCTAAGTAAAGAAAAACGAGTGGCCATCATTACTTTAACCACTTTCAGACCGGACCATTTTGCTGGTAAATGACCAGAGGTCTTTTTACACTTTGGCACTGCGCTGCTTTAACTGGTAATTGCGCGGTCATGCAATGTTGTACCCAAACAAAATTTGCGTCCTTTTCTTCCCACAAATAGAGCTTTCTTTTGATGGTATTTGATTGCCTCTGCGATTTTTATTTTTTGCGATATAAACGTAAAAAGACCGCAAATTTTGAAAAAAAATGATATTTTCTAATTTTTGTTATTAGAAAAATCCAATAAACTCAATTTTAGTCATACATTTAGGCCAAAATGTATTCAGCCACATGTCTTTGGTAAAAAAAAAGTCAATAATTGTATATTTATTGGTTTGCGCAAAAGTTGTCACATCTACAAACTAAGGTACGTTTTCTGGAATTTACGCAGCTTTTAGTTTACGACTGCCTATCTCATTTCTTGAGGTGCTAAATTGGCAGGGCAGTACAAAACCCCCCCAAATGACCCCATTTTGGAAAGTAGACCCCCTAAGGAAATTGATAAGAGGCATGTTGAGCCCATTGAATATTTTATTTTTTTGCCTAAAGCGATTGAATAATGACAAAAAAAAAAATATTTTTTTTTTTTACACAAAGTTGTCACTAAATGATATATTGCTCACACATGCTATGGGCATATGTGAAATGACACCCCAAAATAAATTCTGCTGCTTCTCCTGAGTACGGGGATACCACATATGTGGGACTTTTTGGGAGCCTAGCCGCGTACGGGGCCCCGAAAACCAAGCACCGCCTTCAGGCTTTCTAAGGGCGTAAATTTTTGAGTTCACTTCTCACTACCTATTACAGTTTTGAAGGCCATAAAATGCCAAGATGGCACAAAACCCCCACAAATGACCCCATTTTAGAAAGTAGACACCCCAAGCTATTTGCTGAGAGGCATGTTGAGTTCATGGAATATTTTATATTTTGCCACAAGTTGCGGGAAAATTACAAACTTTTTTTTTTTTCACAAAGTTGTCACTAAATGATATATTGCTCATGCATGCCATGGGCATATGTGAAATGACACCCCAAAATAAATTCTGCTGCTTCTCCTGAGTACGGGGATACCACATATGTGGGACTTTTTGGGAGCCTAGCCGCGTACGGGGCCCCGAAAACCAAGCACCGCCTTCAGGCTTTCTAAGGGCGTAAATTTTTGAGTTCACTTCTCACTACCTATTACAGTTTTGAAGGCCATAAAATGCCAAGATGGCACAAAACCCCCACAAATGACCCCATTTTAGAAAGTAGACACCCCAAGCTATTTGCTGAGAGGCATGTTGAGTTCATGGAATATTTTATATTTTGCCACAAGTTGCGGGAAAATTACAAACTTTTTTTTTTTCACAAAGTTGTCACTAAATGATATATTGCTCATGCATGCCATGGGCATATGTGAAATGACACCCCAAAAATAAATTCTGCTGCTTCTCCTGAGTACGGGGATACCACATATGTGGGACTTTTTGGGAGCCTAGCCGCGTACGGGGCCCCGAAAACCAAGCACCGCCTTCAGGCTTTCTAAGGGCGTAAATTTTTGAGTTCACTTCTCACTACCTATTACAGTTTTGAAGGCCATAAAATGCCAAGATGGCACAAAACCCCCACAAATGACCCCATTTTAGAAAGTAGACACCCCAAGCTATTTGCTGAGAGGCATGTTGAGTCCATGGAATATTTTATATTTTGCCACAAGTTGCGGGAAAATTACAAACTTTTTTTTTTTTTTCACAAAGTTGTCACTAAATGATATATTGCTCACGCATGCCATGGGCATATGTGAAATAACACCCCAAAATAAATTCTGCTGCTTCTCCTGAGTACGGGGATACCACATATGTGGGACTTTTTGGGAGCCTAGCCGCGTACGGGGCCCCGAAAACCAAGCACCGCCTTCAGGCTTTCTAAGGGCGTTACAGTTTTGAAGGCCATAAAATGCCAAGATGGCACAAACCCCCCCCAAATGACCCCATTTTGGAAAGTAGACACCCCTAAATTTAGGGGTACACTAGTGAGACTAGGTAATAAATGGCGGGTGCCCTGAAACTATAAAAAAATAACTAACCAACCAGCGTCACCTGTAACAGTTATATGGTGATCACTGGTGAAAGGGTTAACTAGGGGGCAATCAGGGGGCTTTATGCGGTAGTATATGGGGGTCCCTGGCGCTATAAAAAGCTGCGGCGAACCTAAATACCTACCTGCCTAACTAGCATCACCTGTGACAATAATACAGCGATCAGAAAAACGATCGCTTATTAGGCTGGGTTCACACTGGAGCGATGCGGGAACGCCACGAATGCGCGGCGGGTTCCCGCATCGCATGCCTCCTGGCGGCAGTTCACACTGCCCTATGCGAACTGCTGGGAGTGTCAGTGAAATGTTAATGACACCCCCAGATCAGTTCGCATATCGCAGTGCGATCTGCAAACTTGGATCGCATGGTGTGAACACCCATGCGATCCAATTCTGCTGCGGACCAAAAAAAGGGTCCCGTGCGAGTTTGCGGCGGGTGCGGCGGGTGCGACATGAATTCAGCCATACTATCTGTATAGCTGAACTCGAATCGCACAGAGATCGGATGTGATTTGCACTGCAGTGCGGTGCGAATCACATCCGTTCTCATAAACCGCTGCAATGTGAACCCAGCCTTAGTGACACTGGCGACGGGGGGTGATCACGGGGTTAAACCTTTATTGGGGGGGTTAAGGGGTACCTTAGAACTAAAGGGGGCTAACCCTAACTGCCCTAACAGTTATTAGTCACAAATGACACCCGCCGGGTGATCAGGGGGTTAAACCTTTATTAGGTAATAAATGGCGGGTGCCCTGAAACTATAAAAAAATAACTAACCAACCAGCGTCACCTGTAACAGTTATATGGTGATCACTGGTGAAAGGGTTAACTAGGGGGCAATCAGGGGGCTTTATGCGGTAGTATATGGGGGTCCCTGGCGCTATAAAAAGCTGCGGCGAACCTAAATACCTACCTGCCTAACTAGCGTCACCTGTGACACTAATACGGCGATCAGAAAAATGATCGCTTATTAGGCTGGGTTCACACTGGAGCGATGCGGAAACGCCACGAATCCGCGGCGGGTTCCCGCATCGCATGCCTCCCGGCGGCAGTTCACACTGCCCTATGCGAACTGCTGGGAGTGTCAGTGAAATGTTACTGACACCCCCAGATCAGTTCGCATATCGCAGTGCGATCTGCAAACTCGGATCGCATGGTGTGAACACCCATGCGATCCGATTCTGCTGCGGGCCAAAAAAAGGGTCCCGTGTGAATTTGCGGCGGGTGCGGCGGGTGTGGCGGGTGCGGCGAATGGCTGAACTCGAATCGCACAGAGATCGGATGTGATTTGCACTGCAGTGCGGTGCGAATCACATTCGTTCTCATAAACCGCTGCAATGTGAACCCAGCCTTAGTGACACTGGCGACGGGGGGTGATCATGGGGTTAAACCTTTATTGGGGGGGTTAGGGGGGTACATTAGAACTAAAGGGGGCTAACCCTAACTGCCCTAACAGTTATTACAGTCACAAATGACACCAATGCAAAAAAAATAAAAATGACATTGGTGTCACTGTGACTGGGGGGCAGGGGTAATTGGGGGGGTGATCGGGGGGGTGTGAGTGTGCCTGGCATGTTCTACTGTGTGTGTAGAGTGTTGGTGCAACTCACCGATCCGCTCTCCTCCGTATCGGAACGAAAAATACAGACACGGAGGAGAGAATACATCACTTCCTCTCCTGTGTTTACATTACAGGAGACAAAGTGATGTCACGGGGGATTTCTATTCGTCGGGAGCGATCGCGAGGGGGTGGCCATGAATGAATGGCCGCCCCCTCGTCCCGGATCGCTCCCGGACGAAAACCGACCGCCGCAGGCACCGATCGGGCCCCCGACCCGCGGGAAGGCAGGGACGTACAGGTACGCCCATATGCCTGCCCGTGCCATGCTGTCGACGTACATCGTCGTGCGGCGGTCGGCAACTGGTTAAGAAATGAAGGTCAGTCAGTCCGAACAATTAGGAAAACTTTGAAAGTGTCCCCAAGTGCAGTGGCAAAAACCATCAAGCACTACAAAGAAACTGTCTCACATGAGGACCGCCCCAGGAAAGGAAGACCAAGAGTCACCTCTGCTGCGGACCATAAGTTCATCCGAGTCACCAGCCTCAGAAATCGCAGGTTAACAGCAGCTCAGATTAGTGAACAGGTCAATGCCACACAGAGTTCTAGCAGCAGACACATCTCTAGAACAACTGTTAAGAGGAGACTGTGTGAATCAGGCCTTCATGGTAAAATAGCTGCTAGGAAACCACCGCTGAGGGCAGGCAACAAGCAGAAGAGACTTGTTTGGGCTAAAGAACACAAGGACTGGACATTAGACCAGTGGAAATCTGTGCTTTGGTCTGATGAGTCCAAGTTTGAGATCTTTGGTTCCAACCACCTTGTCTTTGTGCGATGCAGAAGAGGTGAACGGATGGACTCTACATGCCTGATTCCTACCGTGAAGCATGGAGGAGGAGGTGTGATGGTGTGGGGGTGCTTTGCTGGTGACACTGTTGGGGATTTATTCAAAATTGAAGGCATACTGAACCAGCATGGCTACCACAGCATCTTGCAGCGGCATGCTATTCCATCCGGTTTGTGTTTAGTTGGACCATCATTTATTTTTCAACAGAACAATGACCCCAAACACACCTCCAGGCTGTGTAAGGGCTATTTAACCAAGAAGCAGAGTGATGGGGTGCTGCGCCAGATGACCTGGCCTCCACAGTCACCGGACCTGAACCCAATCGAGATGGTTTGGGGTGAGCTGCACCGCAGAGTGAAGGTAAAAGGGCCAACAGGTGCTAAGAATCTCTGGGAACTCCTTCAAGACTGTTGGAAAGCCATTTCAGGCGACTACCTCTTGAAGATCATCAACAGAATGCCAAGAGTATGCGGAGCAGTAATCAAAGCAAAAGGAGGCTACTTTGAAGAACCTAAAATATAAGACATATTTTCAGTTGTTTCACACTTTTTTGTTCAGTATATAATTCCACATGTGTTAATTCATAGTTTTGATGCCTTCAGTGTGAATCTACAATTTTCATAGTCATGAAAGTAAAGAAAACTCTTTGAATGAGAAGGTGTGTCCAAACTTTTGGTCTGTACTGTATATATATATATATATATATATATATCAATAATTTTACTTACATATTGGTGAAAAGGGGTTTTAAACCTCTAGTCACCACCTCTAGTGGTGAGGGCAGCATGTGTACACAGCGCAATGAGATCTACAGTAAGAGCAATCCGGTCTCATTGACTGTAGACCTGCGCTCTTCTAACAGGAAGGGAGAGCACAACAAAGCACACCTCTTGCTGGATTTTCTCTCACTCTCCCACCGCTCCAGCCTCCGGGCAGCTGTCTCCTGGTACTGGCTGTGAGTGCGAGCGGGAGTTGGGGCAGGGGAAGGAGCTCAGAGGGGCAGAACTGTAATCTGGGTGGGCACAGCACAATCCACCTCAGCACCCCCTAAATCCGTTCCTGCAGTTTTCTGACACAAGTAGTGTATTTTGGGACATTCCCAATAAATGGGGTATAGACTATATAGTTGTTACAAGGCACTACAAGTCCAAGCATGGTGGGCTGCCATTCCTCACTGAGGAATGACAGTGTAGGGGGAACCTCTGGTAACTCTGATCTAAGGAGGATCTCTGCAGACTCTGGTGTAAGGGGGAATCTGAAAACTCTGGTGCAAGGGGGAGCTCTGGAGTTCCCTTTTTACACCAGAGACCACATCATTCCCCCTTAAATCAGAATCCCCAGCATACCCCCTTAAATCAGGGTTACCAGAACACCCCTTACATCCCAGAGTTCCCCTTTACAGTGTACAGTTGATGTAAAAGGGAATTCTGCAGACTCTGATGTAACTCTGTAAAGGAGCTCTGTGTATCCTGATTTAAGGAGGGGCTCTGCAAGCCTTGATTTAATTGGGGGACTCTAATGTAAAGAGGAATGCTGTGGACTTCGATGTAAGGGGGAACTCTATGGACACTGACGAAAGCAGGGAATGCTGGGGAGAATCCTATTTAAGCGGAAATTCTGTGGACTCTGATGTAAAGGGGAACTCTTATGTTAGGGAGGCACTCTGGTGTAAAGGAGAACACTGGGGTCTCTGATGTAAGTAGGGACTTTGGGAACCCTGACCTACAGGGAAATGCTGGGGACTGTGATGTAAGGGAGACTCTAATGTGAGCAGAGGGTTTATCCTGACTGAGATACCCTATTTGCTGTTTTGTAGGTTACCTGACCCCTGCAATGTATACATTATGGTGTACATTACATAGTCCTGACCAAGGTGTATATTGTCTCAATAGTTGCTGGCTTTATTGACGTTCTTTGTTAAAGTGATACTAAACACTGTTTACATTGTCCCTTCTATTTATGTATATGAATGATGGCAATGTAATTATTTTAATAAAAATAAATCTACAGTGGGGCAAAAAATTATTTAGTCAGCCACCAATTGTGCAAGTTCTCCGACTTAAAAAGATGAGTGAGCCCTGTCATTTTCATCATAGGTACACCTCAACTATGAGAGTCAAAATAGGGAAGCAAATCCAGGCAATCACATTGTCTGATTTTTGAAAGAATTTATTTGCAAATTATGGTGGAAAATAAGTATTTGGTCACCTACAAACAAGCAAGATTTCTGGCTCTCACAAACCTGTATCTTATTCTTTAAGAGGCTCCTCTGTCCTCCACTCATTACCTGTATTAATGGCACCTGTTTGAGCTTGTTATCAGTATAAAAGACACCTGTCCACAACTTCAAACAGTCACGCTCCAAACTCCCCTATGGTGAAGACCAAAGAGCTGTTGAAGGACACCAGAAACAAAACTGTAGATCTGCACCAAGAAATCAACTGTGTGAGCAATAATTAGAAAATTAAAGACATACAAGACCACTGATAATCTCCCTCGATCTGGGGCTCCATGCAAGATCTCACCCCATGGGGTCAAAATTATCACAAGAACGGTGAGCAAAAATCCCAGAACCACATGTGGGGACCATGCGAATGACCTGCAGAGAGCTGGGACCAACGTAACAAAGGCTACCATCAGTAACACACTATGCTGCCAGGGACTCAGATCCTGCAGTGCCAGACGTGCCCCCCTGCTTAAGCCAGTAGATGTCCGAGTCCATCTGAGGTTTGATAGAAGGCATTTGGATGATCCAGAAGAGGATTGGGAGAATGTCATATGGTCAAATGAAACCAAAGTAGAACTGTTTGGTAGAAACACAACTCGTCGTGTTTGGAGGAGAGAGAATGCTGAGTTGCAACCAAAGAACATTATACCTACTGTGAAACATGGGGGTGGCTGTTTCTCTGCAAAGGGAACAGGACGACTGATCCGTGTACATGAAAGAATGAACGGGGCCATGTATCGTGAGATTTTGAGTGAAAACCTACTCCCATCAGCAAGGGCATTGAAGATGAAACGTGGCTGGGTCTTTAAGCATGACAATGTTCCCAAACATACCGCCTGGGCAACAAAGGAGTGGCTTTGTAAAAAGCATTTCAAGGTCCTGGAGTGGCCTAGCCAGTCTCCAGATCTCAACCCCATAGAAAACCTTTTGAGGGAGTTGAAAGTCCGTGTTGCCCAGCGACAGCCCCAAAACATCACTGCTCTATAGGAGATCTGCATGGAGGAATGGTATTGAGATGAACTTTTAATATTGACAAAATACTTATTTTACACCATAATTTGCAAATAAATTATTTCAAAATCCAGGAAATGTGATTGTCTGGATTTGTTTCCACATTTTTCCTCTCATAGTTGAGGTATACCTGTGATGAAAATTACAGGCCTCGCTAATCTTTTTAAGTGGGAGAACATGCACAATTGGTGTCTGACTGAATACTTTTTTGCCCCACTGTAAGTAAATTTTTTGTAATGGATATACAACTGTCTTGTGACCCAGCTCTTCCCAGCCTGTCTGCAGGGAAACATAAGCAGAAGGAGCTTCTAGTCCTCTGCTGCTGGTCACATGTTTAAAATAAAAAAAATCAGCCTTTGGAATACAGAGTAAAAATAAATAGTTAATATCAATGAACTATTTTATATTTATATACGAATATATATTTTAAATCATATCTTTATTATTTTTTCACAATAACATGGTGTGGGTGAATTTCTGCCAGTCACAGGCTGTGTCACACCCCTCCAGTCTGTGTCACAGAATAAGAGGGATGTGAAGCCTCCATCAATTTACATGTAAGATCCCATCCACATGGTGTTTAGCTGGTTAGTGGGCATGGAGGAGGAGAGAGGGAGTGGGCTGACATTTACCACTCTATAGTCACATGGGCTGCTCAGATGTGATAGGGAGGAAATGCTCAGCATGGAAACTGACTGAATATTGAGCATGTGCAAAGCTGCCAACACTGCTCTGCAAAATCCCCTGCTTCATTGGGGACTTGGACAGAAGGGGGAGATAGAGAACAGCAGCATCAACCAAGTTTTTTGCAGAATACAGCAAATAAATCTCATCGTGACAGAGTATGAACAGCATGTAATACAGCATTTATTGATAGTTTTTTATGATGTGGGTTTAGTGACATTTTAAAGCGGAGTTCCAGGCTTTTTATTTTTATTAAAAGTCAGCAGCTACAAAAAGTGTAGTTGAATGAATGAATGAATGAAATACTTATATAGCGCACAATGCGAACTGAATCGCCTCTAGGCGCTGTGGCGAGCTTTGATCATCTGCTAAAAGAGGAAGGTCTTGAGTTTTTTCCTAAAAGCCAGGTGATTTTCTTCCAGGCGGATGTTTATTGGTAGAGCATTCCATAGCCGAGGCCCTTGGACAGCGAATCTCCGATCCCCCTTGGATTTATACTGGGCTTTGGGCACGAGGAGGAGGTTTTTGTTGGCTGATCGAAGACTGCGGTTTGGTGTGTAATGATTTATTTTCTCCATTAGGTATTGCGGAGCTTCTCTATGCACGCATTTGTGGGTGAGGCAAAGGGTCTTGAACGTGATCCGATTTTTTACGGTTAGCCAATGTAAGCTCCTCAGTGAAGGAGAAATGGATTCCCAGGGTTTTTTTCCTGTTATCAGCCTTGCCGCCGTGTTTTGGATCAGTTGTAATCGCGCAAGTTGATATTGTGGTAATCCTATGTAAAGCGAGTTTGCGTAGTCCAGTCGTGAATTAATGATTGTTCCAACTACCACTGCTTTGTCATTCTTTGGGATAAAAGGGATGAGTCTGCGAAGCATGCGCAGCAGATGGTGAGATCGACTGACTACTGCTCCTATTTGCGCATCCATTGACATTTGTGCGTCTAAAATAACCCCGAGACTCTTGGCTTTGGTCTTTGGGGAGATAGTCTGCCCAAAGACGGTTGGTGGAGACCAGGGGGTTTTGGTTGCGGGCTTATGATTTGGGTGTAAGATAAGAAGCTCTGTCTTTGATTGGTTCAGCTGGAGGGAGTTGGTGGTCATCCAGTCCTCTATTGATTTGAGGCAGTTTTCAAGTTGTTGTTGGTGATCTTTTTTTCCATTGATCCGGAAATAAAGTTGCGTGTCGTCAGCGTAAGAGTGGAAGCAGAGATCTGAGCATCTGATGATTTGAAGGAGTGGGCGAATGTAAATGTTGAAGAGAACGGGTGACAACGGAGAGCCTTGAGGGACTCCGCAGGTGACTGCCCGAGTTTCGGAGAGGAATTTTCCTAGTTTCACTGTCTGTGACCGATTTCCTAGGAAGGACGCGAACCAATGGAGATCTATGTCTTGGACTCCGGCTACTTCTGTGAGGCGGACGAGTAGAGTATTGTGATCTACTGTATCAAACGCTGCACTTAGGTCTAGCAGTATGAGGAGACACGGCTCTCCGTCATCTGCCGCTTCGAGGGCGTCATCCCAAATCTTGAGGAGAGCTGTTTCTGCTCCATGACCCGGGCGGAAGCCTGATTGCAGCGGGTCCAGGAGTTTGTGAGTATCCAGGTGAAGTTGTAGCTGATGTACTACAGCTTTCTCCATGATCTTTGAAATGGTGTTGAGGCTTGTAATTGGCCTACGGTTGTTTGGATCCTGAGGGTCCAGGTTTGGTTTCTTGAGTAGAGGTTTGACGATGCCTTGTTTGAGGATGCTGGGAACAATCCCTTCGTGGAATGATCGGTTTATGAGGTGGGTTATGGTTGGAGCCACGATGTCGGAGCATTCTTTCAGTAGTTTTGTGGGGATGATGTCAATAGGTGAGGTACTGTCACGCAGTTTATTAATGATGTTTTTTGCTGTGTCTACGGTAATTGGGGATAGTGAAAATTTTGGCGGTTGCGGTATGTTGGTGCGGACATCCTCTTTATGTATTTGCTGGCTGAGGTCGGATGTTTTCTTCTGACAAATTGTTTCCCTGATGGTTTTGACTTTATCGATGAAAAAATCTGACAGTTTGTCACAGTAATCCTGGGATTCGCTTTCTGGGGGTTCTAGGCACACCGGATTCATTGATTGATTAACCAGTTTAAACAGTTCCCGTGGTTGGTTTGCGGCCGTTGAGATTGTATATGAGAAGTGGTCCTTTTTGGCTTTGAAGATTGCTTTCCGATAATTCTCTGTCAGACCTTTGTAGTTAAATAGGTTTTCCTCGGTGGGATTTCTTCTCCATGTTCTTTCCGCTCTTCTGCGTTCTTGCTTTAGTACGGAGAGGGAGCTATTAAACCATCCAGCATTTTTCTTCCTGATGAGAGCCCTGCGTTTTGGTGCTACCGAGTCTGCTGATTGCAGTAATGCCTTGTTCAGGGAGTTGAGTGTTTCCTCCGTAGAGTGGTTTAAGGTTATTGTAGATATTTTTTTGGACAGAGTGGTTTTGAAGGCTTCGGAGTACAGTTTTTTATGCGATCTGGTCCAGTGCGTTGACTTTTAGTAGTTGCTGACTTTTAATAAACTGACACTTACCTGTTCCATGGTCCAGCGATGCAGCTGTACAGAGTGTCGCTCCTCTCCCCTCCTCTCCGCCGGTGCCTCCATTGCCACTCTGGGCACCCGGCCATGACAGCTTTTGGCTTCACGGCCGGGCACACACGGTGCATGCGCGAGTCGCACTGTGAGTCGCTCCTGGAGTGGACAGGCGATCTCCTGGGACCTGTCACGTGTCCCAGGAGATCGCCTAGAGGGAGGGGCCACCTACGGTAAAAGGAGGAGTCGCCTTGGCAGTCCCTGGGCGGAAGGAGGAAGAGGGACAGGAAGTCCCCCTCCTAACGAAGCCCCCACTCCCCCCCCCAAAAAAAATTATGGCATGTAAGGGGGCGAGGAGTGCGTAAAGCGGAGGTTCCATTTTTGGGTGGAACGCCACTTTAAGGTAGGCTCAGTCAGACAAAATTATATCCTTTTTATGTGCACAAAAGCATGTAATTTAAAAAAAAAAAGATTCCTCGTCCTGAGGTTTATATGTGTCAGGCTGTCATTTGTGGTACAGTAATTAGAAGTATTTTTTTGAGAGAGGGGGGTACAAAGACTGTGGTATAGGTGTGCAATGTACATAGTGACTAGGCACAGATTCTGTTTAACCACTTCCGGTACAGGCCAATTCTGACAGTCCTCTACTACATGTATAAAACATCTTTTTTTTTGCTTTTGTTTTTGCTAGAAAACTACTTAGAACATTCTATTTTTTTTAAGCAGAGACCCTAGAAAATAAAATGGTGGGTGTTGCATATTTTTTGTCACATGGTATTTGCGCAGCGGTTTTTCAAACGCAAATTTTTTGGATAAAATACACTTTAATGCATTTTATTACACAAAAGGCAATATAGTACACATTTTTTGATAAAATATAAAAGATAATGTTATGCCAAGCAAAAAGATACCAAACATATGCTTTAAAATTGTGCTCGCCCATGAAACGGCACCAACTACAGTACCTAAAAAATCCCCAGAGGTGAAATTTTAAAAAACCTTTACAGTTTACTAGTTACTAGAGATCTGGAGATAGAATTGTTGCTCTGACTTTGACGTTTACGGGCGATACCTCACATGTGTGGTGCAATGGCTGTATACATATGTGAGACCGATGCATGCGTTTGCATTTAAGCGCCAGCACAGGGAAGCTATACATTTTTAATTTTTTTATTTAAAAGAACCTTTTTACACTGTCTCTTTATTTTTATTAACTTTATTGCTGTCACAAGGGATGAACAACATCCCTTGTGACAGCATGGGCCGTGACAGGTCCTCTTTATAGAGAGATTTAGGGTCTTATAGACCCCAGACTTCTTCTTTGGCCTCAGACACAGATTGGTCTGATTGGCTGCTTCCCTGGCCAGTAATGGCCAGGTAAACAAATAGCCCAAACCGGAAATGATGGAATTATGGTCGCTTCCAGTTTCTATTGTCACACAGTGGAAAGAACAACATCAGTTGTTGCCGCTCTTATTACTTATACCGGCTTCAAAATTGCTGGCTGAATATACTGGTACCTCAGTCATCACTGCAGCGATAACCAAAATATCACCCTTCCTATCAGTATGCCACTGGACCAGAAGTGGTTGATGACTCCCTTTTAGGCCCATGTGTATGCTCCATCGGACAATTGTTTTCGGTTTTTCATCGGACAAATGTTCACTGTGAATGCTCTCAAACTTTCCAGCAACAAATGTCCAATGGAGGATAATCCAATTGTGTGTACACAAGTCCTTCGGACTAAAGTCCAAAGTACAAACACGCATGCTCAGAACCAATGCTAAAGATCAGACAACAATAGCAGAAGTTGCCCAAAGGGTGGCAGTAAAGAGCTGGAAAACCATGTGATTTGGGGAATGTTGGCTGAAAAAGTTCTGCTGTGTGTATGCAGAACAAGTTCGCGACCAACGCCCCTTCGGACAAAAATCCACGGAAAAGTCAGATGGAGGTTCAATCGTGTGTATGAGGCTTTAGACAAACCTGATTTCTGCAATTAAATTAATCTGAATGATATTCTCTCACAGTCTTATAGGAAAATTTTACATTTTATATCAAACGCAACACATTCCGCCCTTGATTTTTCTCTAGACTATTATTATTTAACGTACTTTATATAGAGCTGTCAATTTACGCAGCACTTTACATATACATTGTACATTCACATCAGTCCCTACCCTCAAGGAGCTTACAATCTAAGGTCCTTAACTTACATTCATATACTCGGGCCAATTTTAGACAGAAGCCAATCCACCTACCAGCATGTGTCTTTGGAGTGTGGGAGGAAACCGGAGTACCCGTAGGAAACCCACGCAGGCACAGGGAGAACATGCAAACTCCAGGAAGGAAGTATTGGGGTTGGAATTCAAACCAGCAACCCTTTTTTTACTGCTAGATGAGAGTGCTACCCACTACACCACTGTGCCGACTAAACACAGAAAATCACTGGGATGACTGCAGCACAGGAATTTCTTCTTCTGGCTGGGTGCTGGTAAAAGTAACAAGCCCCGTCAACTGTTTTGAAATGTCTCTAACATCCCCAGCTGCAATATTCCCTCTTTCTTGAAGGGACCACTTCCATTTCATCAGTGTCTGGTTCTGGGCTACAGCTGCCCTAGTGGTCTGTCCATTATATCTCACCCATCCTGCTATTGACAATGCTGTATGGATGGTGACTCTGTCCTTTCCAACATGTTGAAGTGCTGTGTAGGCCCCAAACAGGTACTTCTCTAGGGACATGTATCTCTTCTGTGCCCCTGACAGTTCCTTGGACCAAAATCCAATGGGTATTGCTCTCAGTCCTTTCTTTTCATTTGGCTGCCACAGTCTCCAAGATATGGTACCATGCAGCTCCATTACATCCAGCTGAAATGGTACCCCTTGTCTCACGGGTCCCAATCCCTGATGATGCAAAATGGCTTCTTTAGCAGCAAGGAATGCATTCCACTGCTCTGAACCCCCATGAGAACGCATTCTTTTTGTACATTGTATATAGGCCTAGAATCAGTTCAAGGTGTGGGAAATACAACCTTCGGAATCTCACAAGTAAAATGAACTTCTGTGCCAGCTTTTTGGTAGGGGGGGGGGGGGGGGGGGCAACAGCGCCCTGGATAGTTTGCACAACTGTCTCTGGAATTTTCCTCTGTGGCCCAGTCCACATTACTCCTAGGAATTTCTGCTCTGTGGCAGGACTTTGTCTCTGTTGATAGCCCACCTTCTGTTCTCCAAGTGCTGTATCAGCAGGTGTAGTGCAGTGCTTCAGTGACATCTTCTTTGCTCCAGACATCATGATGTCATCAATGTAGTGAAACATAGCGGTTTTCAAATTCAGGGTACATACATTTCGGGCAATCAGTCCATGACGAATCATTGGAGAATGAATATAGTCTTCAGGAAGCATGGTGAAAGTGTGCTGGCGGCCGTCCCACACCATAGCAAGCTGGTCTTGAAACTCTGGTTCTATCAAAATTGAAAAGAAAGCATTAGTCAGGTCTATCACAGCATGATATTCTCCTGCCTCTTTAGCAATTTTCTCAACAATTGAGATTATATCAGGTACAGCTGACTTTCATGGAGGAGCCACATTGTTTAGACCTCTGTAATCCACAGTCATTCTATATGTCCCATCAGGTTTCTTTATTGGAAACACCGGAGACGAGAAAGGACTTACAGCAAGTCTAAGGATCCTTACTCTTAACAGTTCTTGAATAGTCTCCCCAATTTCTTTGTGGCCTCCAGGAAGTCTGTACTGCTTGAGACAGACTGGCTTCTCTAGTGGAGAAATGTAGACAGGGATCCATTTCGCATGACCTCTGGCCACAGCCTTCACCGCCCTAATGAAATACGCTTTATCAGGATACCCGAATGTGAATGTACCCCTTTCAGTCTGAATTGACTGACCTTGAAGTACATCCATCCCAAGAATATTTTTGGGTAACTCTGATACCAAAACATTTGTCCAACATCCTGGTCCCTTGCCAATAGCCAATTTCACCCATGTCCTAACTGCTGGTGTGGTTTGTCCCGCCAAACCTTCTACATAAATCAATTCTCCTTTGTGATGGGAAGGATTTCCTTGCAAAAGTGTAACTTCAGCTCCAGTATCAATTAAAGCCATTACATGTGTAGGAGATGACTTCACCCACCATACAGTGACAGGTACATATGGGCTATGGTCGCCTGCTGTCACTGTCCTTACTGTTATTACAGGAGACCCACCTTTCCCTCATAAAGGATAATGAACCTCCCAATCCCCTTTTCTGATTCTCTCTAACTCCTCACCAGGTTAAAGGGATTTGGGTTTGGGTTCAGGTGCAGTTTTGGGAATTGGTTTGGCTAACAGGAGGGGTCTGTTCTGTTTTCTCTAAATCTAGGCTGATGTTAACTTCACTAGGAGTAGTGTTTCTAACCCTGACAGTTTTCCCCACTAAATGTTTCCACCTCTTCTGGATTTCGGCAGTAGAGATGCCATCTATCTCATCTTTAGGTACTCCTGTCTTTAATAGGTCCACTCACATTTCTTTCCTAGAGATAACTAACTTGGATTTCTCTTCACCTCCTGTCTTCTCTCCCACATTCCCTTTCTGCTCTATAGCTCTATATTTTCTGCTTATATTCTTCTTGTCTGGCCTTGACCTTATCTACTGCCCTGACAGGTTTTGTTTTAGCCTCCTCTAGCTACCCCAACTTCCTTAAGAGGGTAGTGGCTTCATGAATCTTGCTGTTTAATCCCAGGCCTCCCAGCAAGGACAATAAAGGAGCCTTGAGATTAAATGGCGCAGACTTCATCAACTTGGAGTGCAGAGCAGACGTAAAGGGTCCCATATCTGGACCCATCCATTCTGGAAATGTATTTAATCTGGGTATACAACCCATCTTTCATATCCTGGAAATACCCTCTCCCATTGTTCTCCAGGAATAAGTATTTGCCAGGTCACTAGGACTAGTGTATACTCACACTATTCCGTCTCTCACGAGGTCTAACAGTGCAAAATTCACACTAAACTCTTGGGCTTTTCGCATTGCCTGACACAATTATGGATCATGGGTTAACACTCCCATAGCCACTGCTTCCTTACCTGACAAAACAACACTGTCTGCCCCTTCATCCCACAAGCATAGGAGCCAACTCAATATGGGCTCCTCGGACCTTTGTATTGTTTTGCCAGCTCGTGGAGTTCAGTTTGTGTAAACTCCCATACTTCTTCAAATTCAACATCTCTGGGGTTGCGATAATGCACCCATCTGCCATATGCTCTCTATCATGTTGTTATTTCCTATGCTTAATAATGAGAGGTCTGGCATATTATTTCTTTCCCACTAGCAGATAATCATTTGAAATATCTATCTCCTCATCCTCACTATCATTTGAGAAGAGCACATCCTCACAATCCCAGTTTTGGGATGTGACAATGGCACGTACTCTGGCTTTACTAACAGGTTTACGGCCCTTAATTTTCCTTAAAGTGTTAATTGATTTGGTCATGAGGGCTGCACCGCTCTTGCAAATTATCAGCCCAACTAGTGGTTGAACGTATATACTCTGGAGCAACTGCTAGCTGGTCTTTTAATACCTTAACTTCTGCCTCTGCCTTCTCCCTTCTCTGTGATTTATCAAAAATAGCATTAAGGAACTACCAACTCACTGTGGACAATGTCCTCTTCTCTTTTTTACTTAAATACAAACCCTTAAGGCTAAAATATACAAAATAATCTGAGATTTTATCACCCCAAGTCATATTCAAGGGAGAAGCATACTTCACAAATTCTTTAGCAATGTCAGAGCTGGTTCAGCCCTTCCTTCTCTTAGCTAGCCGCTCAGCTGTCAGCTAATTGTCAGCTCTCATCTCTCTCCACAGTAGGGATGGGCGAACTGTTCGCCCGGCGGTTGGTTCCCAGCAAATTTTGCGTGCTCGCGATTCACCCAATCGGCGGACTATTGCCGCTGTTCGCCCGGCGGACATATGTGTTTACACTGTGAAAGAACTTTGACCCATGATGACACATCCATCATGGAGTACACGACAGCCAATTGAGACATTTCAGCACATGGACAATTGGACATTCCCCCTACCTTATAAATAGACCTGATCTGTCGGACATTTTACATTCTGTCTTATGTCTGTTTAGGGACAGGATGCTGTGTGGAGCAGGGAGAGACTGTAATTACACAAATCGCTAGCTATTAGGTCCACAAAAGTCCTTTTAAGGACTGGTATAGGTGTAATACAGTATATAGGGTTCAGTGCACTGCTGTGCTGGTGATTGCAGCAGCCTGTCTTTTGTCAGTGTAGGGACAGGACCCTGTGTGCAGCAGGGACAGTCAGTTTAATCACTAGCTAGCTATTACTATTAGGTCCACAAAGGTCCTTTTAAGGACTGGTATAGGTGTACAGTATATAGGGTTCTGGTGCACTGCTGTGCTGGTGATTGCTGAGCGCACTGCTGACTGATTCTGCAGCTGTCTTTTGTCAGTGTAGGGACAGGACGCTGTGTGGAGCAGGGACAGTCAGTTTAATCACTAGCTATTACTATTAGGCCCACAAAGGTCCTTTTAAGGACTGGTATAGGTGTACAGTATATAGGGTTGTACACGTATAATATACTTTCTTCCAAATATAGAAAGAATATTATCCTTGACTGCTGCCCTATTCTGCAGCTGTCTTTTATCAGTGTAGGGACTGAGGGATAGTCTGCAAATCACTAGCTACTAGGTCCACAAAGGTCCTTTTTAAGGACTGGTATAGGTGTACAATATATAGGGTGCTGGTGCAGAGCTGTGCTGCAGATTACTGTCCTATTCTGCAGCAGTCCTTTATCAGTGTAGGGACTGAGGGACAGTCTGCAAATCACTAGCTACTAGGTCCACAAAGGTCCTTGTAAGGACTGGTATAGGTGTACAATATATAGGGTTGTGGTGCACTGCTGCTGACTGCTGCCCTATTCTGCAGCAGTCTTTTATCAGTGTAGGGACTGAGGGATAGTCTGCAAATCACTAGCTACTAGGTCCACAAAGGTCCTTTTTAAGGACTGGTATAGGTGTACAATATATAGGGTGCTGGTGCAGAGCTGTGCTGCAGATTACTGTCCTATTCTGCAGCAGTCCTTTATCAGTGTAGGGACTGAGGGACAGTCTGCAAATCACTAGCTACTAGGTCCACACAGGTCCTTGTAAGGACTGGTATAGGTGTACAATATATAGGGTTGTGGTGCACTGCTTCTGACTGCTGCCCTATTCTGCAGCAGTCTTTTATCAGTGTAGGGACTGAGGGACAGTCTGCAAATCACTAGCTACTAGGTCCACAAAGGTCATTTTAAGGACTGGTATAGGTGTACAATATATAGGGTGCTGGTGCAGGTCTGTGCTGCAGATTACTGCCCTATTCTGCAGCAGTCCTTTATCAGTGTAGGGACTGAGGGACAGTCTGCAAATCACTAGCTACTAGGTCCACAAAGGTCCTTGTAAGGACTGGTATAGGTGTACAATATATAGGGTTTTGGTGCACTGCTGCTCGATTCTGCAGCTGTCTTTTATCAGTGTAGGGACTGAGGGACAGTCTGCAAATCACTAGCTACTAGGTCCACAAAGGTCCTTTTAAGGACTGGTATAGGTGTACAATATATAGAGTGCTGGTGCAGGGCTGTCCTGCAGATTACTGCCCTATTCTACAGCAGTCTTTTATCAGTGTAAGGACTGAGGGACAGTCTGCAAATCACTAGCTACTAGGTCCACAAAGGTCCTTTTAAGGACTGGTATAGATGTGCAATATATAGGGTTGTGGTGCACTGCTGCTGACTGCTGCCCTATTCTGCAGCAGTCTTTTATCAGTGTAGGGACTGAGGGATAGTCTGCAAATCACTAGCTACTAGGTCCACAAAGGTCCTTTTTAAGGACTGGTATAGGTGTACAATATATAGGGTGCTGGTGCAGAGCTGTGCTGCAGATTACTGTCCTATTCTGCAGCAGTCCTTCATCAGTGTAGGGACTGAGGGACAGTCTGCAAATCACTAGCTACTAGGTCCACAAAGGTCCTTGTAAGGATTGGTATAGGTGTACAATATATAGGGTTGTGGTGCACTGCTGCTGACTGCTGCCCTATTCTGCAGCAGTCTTTTATCAGTGTAGCGACTGAGGGATAGTCTGCAAATCACTAGCTACTAGGTCCACAAAGGTCCTTGTAAGGACTGGTATAGGTGTACAATATATAGGGTTGTGGTGCACTTCTGCTGACTGCTGCCCTATTCTGCAGCAGTCTTTTATCAGTGTAGGGACTGAGGGATAGTCTGCAAATCACTAGCTACTAGGTCCACAAAGGTCCTTTTTAAGGACTGGTATAGGTGTACAATATATAGGGTGCTGGTGCAGAGCTGTGCTGCAGATTACTTTCCTATTCTGCAGCAGTCCTTTATCAGTGTAGGGACTGAGGGACAGTCTGCAAATCACTAGCTACTAGGTCCACAAAGGTCCTTGTAAGGACTGGTATAGGTGTACAATATATAGGGTTGTGGTGCACTGCTGCTGACTGCTGCCCTATTCTGCAGCAGTCTTTTATCAGTGTAAGGACTGAGGTACAGTCTGCAAATCACTAGCTACTAGGTCCACAAAGGTCCTTTTAAGGACTGGTATAGGTGTACAATATATAGGGTGCTGGTGCAGGTCTGTGCTGCAGATTACTGCCCTATTCTGCAGCAGTCCTTTATCAGTGTAGGGACTGAGGGACAGTCTGCAAATCACTAGCTACTAGGTCCACAAAGGTCCTTGTAAGGACTGGTATAGGTGTACAATATATAGGGTTTTGGTGCATTGCTGCCCTATTCTGCAGCAGTCTTTTATCAGTGTAGGGACTGAGGGACAGTCTGCAAATCACTAGCTACTAGGTCTACAAAGGTCCTTTTAAGGACTGGTATAGGTGTACAATATATAGGGTGCTGGTGCAGGGCTGTGCTGCAGATTACTGCCCTATTCTGCAGCAGTCCTTTATCAGTGTAGGGACTGAGGGACAGTCTGCAAATCACTAGCTACTAGGTCCACAAAGGTCCTTGTAAGGACTGGTATAGGTGTACAATATATAGGGTTTTGGTGCACTGCTGCCCTATTCTGCAGCAGTCTTTTATCAGTGTAGGGACAGAGGGACAGTCTGCAAATCACTAGCTACTAGGTCCACAAAGGTCATTTTAAGGACTGGTATAGGTGTACAATATATAGGGTTGTGGTGCACTGCTGCTGACTGCTGCCCTATTCTGCAGCAGTCTTTTATCAGTGTAGGGACTGAGGGACAGTCTGCAAATCACTAGCTACTAGGTTCACAAAGGTCCTTTTAAGGACTGGTATAGGTGTACAATATATAGGGTGCTGGTGCAGGGCTGTGCTGCAGATTACTGCCCTATTCTGTAGCAGTCCTTTATCAGTGTAGGGACTGAGGGACAGTCTGCAAATCACTAGCTACTAGGTCCACAAAGGTCCTTGTAAGGACTGGTATAGGTGTACAATATATAGGGTTTTGGTGCACTGCTGCCCTATTCTGCAGCAGTCTTTTATCAGTGTAGGGACTGAGGGACAGTCTGCAAATTACTAGCTACTAGGTCCACAAAGGTCCTTTTAAGGACTGGTATAGGTGTACTATTTGGTGTGTAGTATATAGGTGTGTAATACACGTATAAAATACTTGCACATATAGAAAGCATAGTATAGTGCATTTCCACTGTGCAGCATTCTGACTGCTGAGCAGTTCTGCAGCGATACTACAAAGAGTGACAAACGCAATAAAAAAAAAGTATGATAACTGGTGTGATAGACCAGTAGTGATGGACGAACTTCCGACGGGACGTTTCGCGAACGCGAAACGCGAACGGGCACAAACGTTCGCGAAAACGACCGTTCGCCGCGGGCTCCATTGACTTCAATGGGAGGCGAATTTCGCAAACCTTTAGGTCGAATTTGCGGCCACGGGGTAATTATTAGGGGGTAGCACGTAGTCCCACCACCTGGACAATAGCATAATACATGTATGAGGTGAATTTGGGATCGATAACTACAAGCATTTTTTTTTTATTTGGGAAATTGTTCTGACAATTCAGGACTATGGAGCTAATGAAGGCAATGGAGGAGAGGGAAGGTCAGGGACCAGGGTAGGCAAACAAGAGGGTGCAGGAGATACAGAGCACTGACAGCAGCACCGTAATACAGAGCACTGACATCAGCACCGTGACATACAGCGCTGACAGCAGCTCCGTGACATACAGCGCTGACAGCAGCTCCGTGACATACAGCGCTGACAGCAGCTCCGTGACATACAGCGCTGACAGCAGCTCCGTGACATACAGCGCTGACAGCAGCTCCGTGACATACAGCGCTGACAGCAGCACCGTGACATACAGCGCTGACAGCAGCTCCGTGACATACAGCGCTGACAGCAGCTCCGTGACATACAGCGCTGACAGCAGCTCCGTGACATACAGCACTGACAGCAGCTCCGTGACATACAGCGCTGACAGCAGCTCCGTGACATACAGCGCTGACAGCAGCACCGTGACATACAGCGCTGACAGCAGCTCCGTGACATACAGCGCTGACAGCAGCTCCGTGACATACAGCGCTGACAGCAGCTCCGTGACATACAGCACTGACAGCAGCTCCGTGACATACAGCGCTGACAGCAGCTCCGTGACATACAGCGCTGACAGCAGCACCGTGACATACAGCGCTGACAGCAGCTCCGTGACATACAGCGCTGACAGCAGCTCCGTGACATACAGCGCTGACAGCAGCTCCGTGACATACAGCGCTGACAGCAGCACCGTAAGCAGCCCCAGGAGGAAGTCAGCACAGCACAGGGATGGTGTGATCCCCTCATAATAAGAACCCCCAGGAGGAAGTCAGCACAGCACAGGGATGGTGGGAGCCCCTCATAATAAGAACCCCCAGGAGGAAGTCAGCACAGCACAGGGATGGTGGGAGCCCCTCATAATAAGAACACCCAGGAGGAAGTCAGCACAGCACAGGGATGGTGGGAACCCCTCATAATAAGCAGCCCCAGTAGAAATATGACACCGCTCAACCTCTTCAAAGAGGAGGGTAGGGGCATATAGTACGGTGTGCTTTTTTGGGTCAGGGAAGTGAGCCAAATGAATTAAGAAGGTCTGTGTGCTTGATTCCAAAAATTGTTTATAGACATATACATGGTCTACTGATCACATGTGTTGAATTCCTCCGAGATCCATGCCTCATTCATTTTTAGAAATGTGAGGTAGTTAACACTGTCGTGAGCTAGGCGAGTACGCTTATCGGTCACAATCCCCCCTGCTGCGCTGAACGTCCTTTCGGACAGGACACTGGATGAGGGGCAAGCCAACAGTTCGATTGCAAATTGGGCAAGCTCTGGCCAGAGGTCAAGCCTGCCCACCCAGTAGTCTAGGGGTTCATCACTCCTCAGAGCGTCCACATCGGCCGTTAACCCAATGTAGTCGGACACCTGACGGTCTAGGCGTTCCCTGATGCTGGATCCGGATGACACCTGTCGATGGGTCGGCTGAAAGAATGACCTCATATCCGAAGTCACCAACACATCTTCAAACCGGCCTCTTCTTGCAGGCGCTGTTGGATTGGTACCCGCAAATCCTTCTCTGGGAGTGGGAATTGCTCCTCTGCCAGCGCACGCAAAAGCAGAATGCAGCATTTCTCGAAGCAAGGCCTGGAAGTGCTGCATTCTGACAGCCCTCTGCGACGGCGGTAACATTTCCGCCATTTTGTGTTTGTACCGGGGATCTAAGTACGTTGCCACCCAGTACTGGTCCTTGACCCTCATGCTTTTTATACGGGGGTCCCTATTAAAACACTGGAGCATGAAGGCCCCCATTTGCACTCAAGCGGAAGGTATGTGGTGGTGGTGGTGTTGTTGGTGGTAGTGTCTTTGGGGGTGCACATAGCAGAGAGTGAAGAAGAGGGTGCAGATCGAGAGGATGAGGAGGGTGCAGAAGAATAAGGCTGAGTGAGCCACTCAACCAAGTCTGGTGCGTCCTTTAAAGTAATTGAACGCACCTTCTGCAACTTCCCACTTTGGCTCAAGGCTGTTGCTCCTGCCCTACCCCTACCACCCCTGCGGAAGGGCCTGCCTCTTCCTCTGCCTGTCATTTTTTAAATCACCCTGTGACAAAACTCTTAGTCCCTATACCGCTGAAGGACTGCTGCAGTATAGGGCAGCGGTCAGCAGTAGTGCACGTCAACCCTATGTATTGTGGACCGATAGCGGTCCTTACAGAACAGCAGACTGTACTGCACTCAGGCCTATGTACCGTAGCACCCTATACCAAGTTACCAGTCCTTATAAGAACTTTTGTGGACCAAGCAGGTTGTGTGTTAGTGATTAGCAGACTGTACGTCAGTCCCTATACCAATGAAGGACTGCTGCAGTATAGGGCAGCGGTCAGCAGTAGTGCACGTCAACCCTATGTATTGTGGACCGATAGCGGTCCTTACAGAACAGCAGACTGTACTGCACTCAGGCCTATGTACCGTAGCACCCTATACCAAGTTACCAGTCCTTATAAGAACTTTTGTGGACCAAGCAGGTTGTGTGTTAGTGTTTAGCAGACTGTGCGTCAGTCCCTATACCGCTGAAGGACTGCTGCAGTATAGGGCAGCGGTCAGCAGTAGTGCACGGCAACCCTATGTATTGTGGACCGATAGCGGTCCTTACAGAACAGCAGACTGTAACGCACTCAGGCCTATGTACCGTAGCACCCTATACCAAGTTACCAGTCCTTATAAGAACTTTTGTGGACCAAGCAGGTTGTGTGTTAGTGATTAGCAGACTGTACGTCAGTCCCTATACCAATGAAGGACTGCTGCAGTATAGGGCAGCGGTCAGCAGTAGTGCACGGCAACCCTATGTATTGTGGACCGATAGCGGTCCTTACAGAACAGCAGACTGTAACGCACTCAGGCCTATGTACCGTAGCACCCTATACCAAGTTACCAGTCCTTATAAGAACTTTTGTGGACCAAGCAGGTTGTGTGTTAGTGATTAGCAGACTGTACGTCAGTCCCTATACCAATGAAGGACTGCTGCAGTATAGGGCAGCGGTCAGCAGTAGTGCACGGCAACCCTATGTATTGTGGACCGATAGCGGTCCTTACAGAACAGCAGACTGTAACGCACTCAGGCCTATGTACCGTAGCACCCTATACCAAGTTACCAGTCCTTATAAGAACTTTTGTGGACCAAGCAGGTTGTGTGTTAGTGATTAGCAGACTGTACGTCAGTCCCTATACCAATGAAGGACTGCTGCAGTATAGGGCAGCGGTCAGCAGTAGTGCACGGCAACCCTATGTATTGTGGACCGATAGCGGTCCTTACAGAACAGCAGACTGTACTGCACTCAGGCCTATGTACCGTAGCACCCTATACCAAGTTACCAGTCCTTATAAGAACTTTTGTGGACCAAGCAGGTTGTGTGTTAGTGTTTAGCAGACTGTGCGTCAGTCCCTATACCGCTGAAGGACTGCTGCAGTATAGGGCAGCGGTCAGCAGTAGTGCACGGCAACCCTATGTATTGTGGACCGATAGCGGTCCTTACAGAACAGCAGACTGTAACGCACTCAGGCCTATGTACCGTAGCACCCTATACCAAGTTACCAGTCCTTATAAGAACTTTTGTGGACCAAGCAGGTTGTGTGTTAGTGATTAGCAGACTGTACGTCAGTCCCTATACCAATGAAGGACTGCTGCAGTATAGGGCAGCGGTCAGCAGTAGTGCACGGCAACCCTATGTATTGTGGACCGATAGCGGTCCTTACAGAACAGCAGACTGTAACGCACTCAGGCCTATGTACCGTAGCACCCTATACCAAGTTACCAGTCCTTATAAGAACTTTTGTGGACCAAGCAGGTTGTGTGTTAGTGATTAGCAGACTGTACGTCAGTCCCTATACCAATGAAGGACTGCTGCAGTATAGGGCAGCGGTCAGCAGTAGTGCACGGCAACCCTATGTATTGTGGACCGATAGCGGTCCTTACAGAACAGCAGACTGTACTGCACTCAGGCCTATGTACCGTAGCACCCTATACCAAGTTACCAGTCCTTATAAGAACTTTTGTGGACCAAGCAGGTTGTGTGTTAGTGTTTAGCAGACTGTGCGTCAGTCCCTATACCGCTGAAGGACTGCTGCAGTATAGGGCAGCGGTCAGCAGTAGTGCACGGCAACCCTATGTATTGTGGACCGATAGCGGTCCTTACAGAACAGCAGACTGTAACGCACTCAGGCCTATGTACCGTAGCACCCTATACCAAGTTACCAGTCCTTATAAGAACTTTTGTGGACCAAGCAGGTTGTGTGTTAGTGATTAGCAGACTGTACGTCAGTCCCTATACCAATGAAGGACTGCTGCAGTATAGGGCAGCGGTCAGCAGTAGTGCACGGCAACCCTATGTATTGTGGACCGATAGCGGTCCTTACAGAACAGCAGACTGTAACGCACTCAGGCCTATGTACCGTAGCACCCTATACCAAGTTACCAGTCCTTATAAGAACTTTTGTGGACCAAGCAGGTTGTGTTTTAGTGTTTAGCAGACTGTGCGTCAGTCCCTATACCGCTGAAGGACTGCTGCAGTATAGGGCAGCGGTCAGCAGTAGTGCACGTCAACCCTATGTATTGTGGACCGATAGCGGTCCTTACAGAACAGCAGACTGTAACGCACTCAGGCCTATGTACCGTAGCACCCTATACCAAGTTACCAGTCCTTATAAGAACTTTTGTGGACCAAGCAGGTTGTGTATTAGTGTTTAGCAGACTGTGCGTCAGTCCCTATACCGCTGAAGGACTGCTGCAGTATAGGGCAGCGGTCAGCAGTAGTGCACGGCAACCCTATCTATTGTGGACCGATAGCGGTCCTTACAGAACAGCAGACTGTACCGCACCCAAGCCTATGTACCGTAGCACCCTAGACAGACCAAGTTACCAGTCCTTATAAGAACTTTTGTGGAACAAGTGAGTTGTGAATGATTAGCAGACTGCAGCAGAAGGGCAGCAGTCAAGTATAATATTCTTTCTATATTTGGAAGAAAGAATATTATACGTGTACAAGCCTATTACCGTACCACTGATACCAGTCCTGAAAAGAACCTTTGTGGAACTAATAGTAACAGCAAGTCTTTAAAATTATCCTCACTGCCTGACACACTGCTTCCTGCCTGTCCCTATACAAATTGGCAAAAAAGAGTAGGCTGGAACGATTAGCTGGAACAGCTCTTTTGTGGACCTGATAGTAACAGCTAATGATGATGATGATGATGATGATGAAGAAAGACTAATCTGGCTGAGCTGTCCCTAAAATAGCAGCATACAGCGCTCTGTCCCTTTATCTAAACTGACAAAAGAAACTCAGGCTGCTGACCTAACACCTATACCAGTCCTGAAAAGAACTTTTGTGTACCAAATAGCTAGCGTTTTCTCTGTCCCTACTCCACACAGGATCCTTTCCCTACAGTGACAGAAGAAAGAATGTAAAATGGCCACCGGATCGGGTGTATTTATAGGTTAGGGGGAATGTCCAAGTGTCCATGAGCTGTCATGTCTCAATTGGTTGTCCTGTAACACATGATAAACGTGTCACGAAAGGTTAAAGTTCTTGTATACATTAAACACGTAAGTCCGCCGGGGCGAACGACGGAAAAAGGCGTTCGAACCCGCGGACGGCGAAAGTCGGAAATTCGCCGCGAAACGACCGCCGGGCGAACCGTTCGGCCATCACTATAGACCAGTGGCCCCCAAAAACGACAGATTGAAGCGGGGTGGTATATACCTTCTTCCACATACATAATGCACTTCTCTAGAGACTTTTGTCACAGGGTCATTTAAAAAATGACAGTCAGAGGAAGAGGCAGGCCCTTCCGCAGGGGTGGTAGGCGTAGGGCAGGAGCAACAGGCTTGAGCCAAAGTGGCAAATTGCAGAAGGTGCGTGCGATTACGTCAAAGGATGCACCAGACTTGGTTGAGTGGCTCACTCAGCCTTACTCTTCTGCACCCTCCTCATCCTCTCGATCTGCACCCTCTTCTTCACTCTCTGCTATGTGCACCCCCCAAAGACACTACCACCAACACCACCACCACCATATACCTTCCGCTTGAGTCACAGGAATTATTTTCCGATCCATATCAAGACATTTCCGATGTGCAGCCACTCTTGGCATTGGATCAGGAAGAGGAGGTAGCAACAACCGCCACTCAGGAGTCTGACGACCGTACCCAAATCAACCCAAGGAGGATGTTGGTCCCCGCTGTTGCTGCCTACTCTCTAATTATAGCGGTGGGAAAGGTGACGTCGATAATGACGTGTCTAGTGATGTCACGTGGGTGCCCACAAGAGAGGAAGAGGAGGGGAGCTAAGAGGGAGATATGGACCAGCAGATAGGGAGGAGAAGCAGGAAGAACTTACATTGCACAGGAAGGACAAAGCAGACTGCAAATGTATCAGGAGCGAGGCATCAACCATGTACGGTCACATCTAGGGCTCCCAGAAGGCCGGCACATGGCTCCCCAGTGTGGGCTTTTTTTAACGTGTCCCGCTGCTGACAATAGTGTTGCCATCTGCAGTCTTTGCAGTCAACACATAAGTCGTGGTAAGCCCAACACTCACCTAGGGACGACCGCCTTAAGAAGGCACATGAGCTGCCATCACCGAGCCCAGTGGGAGCAACGGAACACACAAAGCCACACTCCAGGCTCTCACCGTCCAGCCCCGTCTTCTACTTCTCCTTCTCCTCACAATTGTCCTCCATTCCACCTTCCATCACACCATCCTTACGATTTTCTGCAAAAAGGCAGGCTTCCGTGGGCCAAATGTTCGAGCGTAAAAAAATGATGACGCCGGATAACCCTCTTGCCCAACGGTTGACGGCTGGCTTGTCAGAACTGATACCCCGCCAACTACTGCCATATAAACTGGTGGACTCGGAGGCCTTTCAAAAATTTGTGGCCATTGGAACACCACAATGGAAGGTCCCAGGAAGGAAGTATTTCTCACAGAAGGGCATCCCAGAGCTATATGGCCATGTTCAGCGGCAAGTGAATGTATCTCTGGCACACAGTGTCAGTGCCAAGATACATCTGACCACAGACACATGGTCTAGCAAACACGGGCAGGGAAGGTATATCACTTTTACTGCCCACTGGGTGAACCTTCTGACGGCCGTCAAGCATGTAACCCGTGGCACCGCCCAAGCTCCCCAGAAGCCAAGAGCCACACTGGCCCTGCACTCCTTTCAGCTTTGTGTTCACAGGCAGATCAGTGGCTAACACCGCTCAATTTGACAGTTGGTAAAGTGGTGTGTGACAACGGTGCCAATCTGCTTAGTGCATTGAAACAGGGAAAAATTACGCACGTGCCATGCATGGCACACGTCTTAAACTTGGTTGTGCAGCGATTCGTTGTCAAATACCCTGGGGTCCAGGACATCTTGCGGCAGGCAAGGAAAATCTCGGCCCATCTTACACGGCCATAGCTCGCCTTGCTGACATTCAGCGGTGACACAATCTGCCGGTCAGACATCTTATTTGCAATGGCTCGACGCGATGGAACTCAACCTTCTCTATGCTTGATAGGCTGCTCCAGCAGAAACATGCAGTTAATGTCTACCTGTACGAACTCTGCGGCAGAACAGGTTCTGGGAGCTGTTTTTTTTTTCACCGCGCCAGTGGCTGCTCATGCGCTATGCATGCAGACTTCTGCGGCCATTTGATGAGATCACCAAACTGGTCAGTCGCAGCCATGGCGCCATCAGTGACATGGTACCTTATGCCTTCTTTATGGAACGTGCATTGCGTCATGTCATTGATCAAGCCGTGGAGGAGCAGGAGCGGGAAGATGAGGAAGTCGCAATGCTGGATGAATTCTCAGGGGGGCTACTCTATCTGAGTCAACAACAGGAGTCTGAAGAGGAGTCAGAGGAGGATGGTGCCGGTGCACATGAGGAGGAGCAAGAACAGCATGCTTTAAACCTTTCTGGGATCCCTGTTGTGCGTGGATGGGGAGAGGAGAACGAGGAGGACATCATTATTCTGGATGATGAGCAAGAGCCCGGCCACCACACCGCTTCCAGTTTAGTGCAAATGGGGGCCTTCATGCTCCAGTGTTTTAACAGGGACCCCCGTATAAAAAGCATAAGGGTCAAGGACCAGTACTGGGTGGCAACTTACTTAGACCCCTGGTACAAACACAAAATGGTGGAAATGTTACCACTGTCCCAGAGGGCTGTCAGAATGGAGCACGTGCAGGCCTTGCTTCGATAAATGCTGCATTCTGCTTTTGCGTGCGCTGGCAGAGGAGGAATTCTCACTCCCAGAGAAAGAGTTGCGAGTACCAATCCAACAGCGCCTGCAAGAAGAGGCCGGTTTGAAGATGTGTTGGTGACTTCTGATATGAGGTCATTCTTTCAGGCGACCCATCGACAGGTCTCATCCGGATCCAGGATCAGGGAATGCCTAGACCGATTTGTGTCCGACTACATCGGGTTAACGGCCGATGTGGACGCTCTGAGGAGTGATGAACCCCTAGACTACTTGGTGGGCAGGCTTGACCTCTGGACAGAGCTTGCCCAGTTTGCAATGGAACTATTGGCTTGCCCCTTGTCCAGTGTCCTGTCCGAAAGGACGTTCAGCGCAGCAGGGGGATCATGACCGATAAGCGCACTCGCCTAGCTCCCGACAGTGTTGACTACCTCACATTTATAAAAATGAATGAGGCATGGATCTCGGAGGAATTCAACACTTGTGACCAGTAGACCATGTATATCTCTATAAACAATTTATTTAATCGAGCACACAGACCTTTTTTCTACATTTGGCTCACTTCCTTGTACAAAAAAAGCACACCGTACTATATGCCCATACCCTCCTGTTTGAAGAGATTGGCATCCCTGGTGGTCCAGTGTGGGCATCCTCGGGGGCCTGTGCCCATCATATTCAGCCACCTGTCAGAGGAGCAGCCAAACGGCTCTCTTCTACTCACGTCTCACAGACGCGAGTGAGGAAAAGCTGATCACTGGCTCTTCCTATTTACACTGTGATCAGCCGTGATTGGACACGGCTCACCACGTGGTAAAGAGTCTCCGTCGGAGACTCTTTACCGAGATCATAGTTGCGGGATGTCAGACTGACACCCCGCAAAACAACGATTGCCGCGTTGCCCACCCCCGGGGGCGCGCAGCGGCTCAAAATCCTGATCACGTCATATGACATCTGGTCTGGATTTTGAAACCACTTTGCCGCCGTGTTTCTGCTATAGGGCAGGCGGCAAGTGGTTAATGACCTTAGGATTATGAAGTTTTGTTGCACCTTCCCAGATAGCAAGGACAACTTGCCACAAATTAGTGACAGTGTTGAATTGTAAGTCTTGTCAACTCCCTTCACATTTTCACTGGTAAGTTGTACACTTGCAGAGCACTTGAAGCACAAGTTCTAGTTGGTACTTTTCCAATTTGTAGCAAATGTGGCAAGTCTCTAGCAGCAGCAATTTTGCAGTTGTGAGTCTACAGCAAGAGCTCTGCACGTCACAGTGACCCCTGTGGTGGGATGACTATTGCACAACATAACTGATCCAAAACTTGCAGCAGATTTGCGAAATTTTTGCAAAGAAAGTTGATCTCTAGTCATGCAGTGTGGACTTGCTGCAATTGTGTATATTTATGTATATATATTTATTCTCACAGGAGCCAAGCTCACAATTGCCAAAGCGTAGGAAAAAACCTAAACCCTCTTTCTTGGAAGGCAAAAGAAAAATATCTTGGATAATGACTCAAGAAAAGTTAACTAGTATTCTGACTGATACTGTTATGAAATTTGAAAACCTCTGGGAACCCTGGGCTAAATATGTCTGAATTTCCTTTACCCAGGGTGTGCCTTTAAGTTAGGCATTTTCTTCACCCCTTTCACCTCTTCCCTTTTTCTCTCATACTTTTCCCCTCCTCTTTTTATTCCCCCCCCCCCCCCCCTTCTGTAGGGGTTCCTGGTGATGCTATGAGGGAGACCCTTTTATTTTATGTTAATATAAATAAAAATATTAGATTACATAACCTCTTTTTTTGGAAATAATGCTGGTCCCTCTTTACCAAGCAACTAAGGGATCCTTTAAATATAACCGTGAATGTGGTCAGAAGTTTCCTCCCCTGTCAGCTTCCGATAGGGGCACTAGGAGGACAAATTTGTCCTCTTTTTTTCAGTTTGCTTTTACTTCTCTTATTTTACTTCATCATATTAATTATTCAATACCCTTAGACCACATACACTGTTTCATTGCTTTGTCGTTATTTCCTTCTTTTTCAAATGAAAATGACTATTTTAAGCTGGCATTTACCAGTTATTGTTATTACCAACATACAGGCATACCCCAATTTTAAGTACACATTTGGGGTTTATTTACTAAAGCTGGGAAGTGCAAAATCAGGCTGCATAGAAACCAATGGGCTTCCAGATTTTATTACCGAAGCTTAATTGAACAAGCTGGGATTAAAAGGTGGTTTCTATACAGAAGTGAGCCTGATTTTGCACTTTCCAGCTTTAGTAAATAAACCCCATTGTGTACATAAACGTGGGGTATGCCTGTATATCACAATGTACTAAAATGTATCACTTTATTCTTGAAAATGAAATACTTTGAAAGAAAAATAAATTTACAAAAAAAAAAAAGGAGGCAATTGAGATGAGTTTTCTGAGTACATTCTAATCTAAGCAGCAGGCACAACTAGTGTTTCACAGTGAGAGCTGCTATCTCTGTTGCTACTGCAGTTCAGGTTCATTTCTTTAGTTTAGCACTAGAGGGAGGCAGAGATCCAGACATAAAACGCTCTATAGTCCCGAACACACAGCATGGCAGGAAATGCATGCTCTGACCACCAACCATTTTTTACTTGCGCTAATTAGACCATCAATACAATCGCATAAATTAGGTGGCATTAGCACCCTCTGGGTAACATAGTAAACATGATGAGAGCAATCTGGAATAGTTGGCACACACCTTTACATTACAGATTACACAGGTCTCTTTAATTCCTTGTGCTGGATGTTTGTAACAATCATAACAGTGAATACATTAAAATAATGAATGATACTTACATCACTCCTAAATAAAAATAGCCTGCATACGGTTTAACAATTACCTGAAAATGCATCTCTTTAAAAAAAAAGATGGATTTTGGACAAATTTACATCCATTTTATTTATATTATTTTTAGACATTATATTTTGCATCACCAGCATTAATGTAAATGAAAGACAATAGCAGCTAATTCATTAAAAGTCTGCTGAGCTATATCATCTAAATGTCTACAGTGCACTACATAGTGCCATAAATTACTGGGAAAACTCTTATGTACCCACTACATGAACAATACATGAACAATAAGGCACTATGGACTTATATCAAATCAGAATACTGCCGCATCATAGGATAAATAGCTAGAGATAACATGAGTTACATTTCTGAGAATTGAAAATGCAATTTAATTGCTTCATTCTGTTATTTCTAAGGATTTCAGTGGGGCAGCTAAACTTGAAAGAGATACACAGTCATTGCTTAAATTATATAATAATAATAATAATCATAATAGCCTAAAGATTTCAGGGGGGGCAGCTAAACTTGAAAGAGATACACGGTCATTGCTTAAATTATTAAATTATATAATAATAAAATAATAATAATAATAATAATAATAATAATAATAGCCTAACGATTTCAGGGGGGGAAGCTAAACTTGTAAGGGATACACAAGTCAGTCATTACTATAATAAAAAAATACTACTACTACTACTACTACTAATAATAATAATAATAATAATAATAATGTCCTAAGAATTTATGTATGGCAGCTAAAGATGTGGGATACACAGTCAGTCATTACAGTGATTACTTTTTTTTATTAAATAATAATACAAAATAATAAAATAAAATATAACAAATCATAATCATGTCATCATCATATGGCAGCCAAACTTGTACGGGACAAAATCAGTCATTACTTAATTTATATACTGCTAATCATCATCATCATCATCGTGTCAGCGTGACAGACAAACTTGTAGGAGATACACAGTCATTGCTTAATAATAATAATAATAATAAAAATAATAATAATAATCGTCCCAAAAGATTTTCAGCAGCCAAACTTGCGCGGAACACATAATCAGTCAATACATCAATTATATAATATTATTAATAATAATAATAATAATAATAATAATAATAATAATCATTAAAATAGCTATTATTAATAGTATTAGTGTTAGTAGTAGAAGTAGTAGTATTACTAGTATTAATATTATAACAAAGCCAAAAACTGTTTTCTCCAACATTAGCACATGATTCTGTTAGACTGCAAGCTTCATGGACAATTTGGATCATCTTCTCTTCTTAAACCAGTAGTATTTTAGCTCTGATCCTTGTTTCTGTATTCCTGCTCAGCGATGAATGGTGCCCACTCAGAGATAGACAGTGTCCTCGTCTAGTAAGGTGTGCACACAAGAGATCAGAAGCTATTTGTTTCATGTGAATAGCCAAAGCTACTCATGAAAAAGTCATGGCATTTGCATTTATTTTCTCAGTCAATAGAAAATATGAATATGATTGCAGCATTAAGGTGGGAGTTTGTGAATGCAAGCTCTGGCATCTATCATATATATATATATATATATATATATATATATATATATATATATATATATAGATAGATAAAATGCTAACTCTGCCAGATATCTGTTGATGTGTTTCACAAATGTATGGACTTTATAGATCTGATTGAAGATTTTCTATATGTATAAGAATCGTTGTATTCCATACACAGATGGTTTCATTAGCTATGAGATGAGATGGAGCTGCCAAGTGTGCTCAGTCCCTGGGTGATTGTGCGGCTACAGTCTATAATAGTGTATAGAAAGACTTTTATTATTTCTACAATTAGCATTAGTATTGAGCCCGATGGGACTTCTCCCAGAATTGCAGCCATTTCCCATACATATTTGCATCTCAGGCAAATCCTCTGAATGTTTGCATATTGGGATAATATTAACTTATTAAAAAAAAAAAAAACTATTTGTGCATAATAATATACTCTCACATTTGAAGCACTTCGCATGTGTCAGTAAGCATCAGTCCGTCTATATTCTGCGAGTAAACTAAAGAGTGAACCTTAGCCTGATGGCAGGGGTCTAATAGACCCCCAAGTTGGGTATTGGGAGGTATGAAGTCATTAGATGATAAGGAAGGAATCATTACTTCATTAAATCCCTGATTAACACATCACATTAGTAGCCACCATAATTGGTATCATGGACACAATTGACCACATGCACGTTAGCTCATTTGTGTAGGTGACAGTTTATTAGGGTTAAAGCACACACTGTGCAAATCTGAATCTCTACAACCCTGGTGTAGTCACCATAATGTGGGGAGCCCTACTAAAACCCTTTCCACAGCCACACTGGGGTGCAGGCAACGGTCAGCTGCCTGTGGATTTGCTTTGATTTAATAAAAATGGGTGGGGGAGATTATATTTTTCTATACTTTCTGTGAATTCCCTTGTATGATGTGCTATGGTATGGCTCCCGTTAATATATATATATATATATATATATATATATATATATATATATATATGTGTGTGTGTGTGTGTGTGTGTGTATTCAGTAAATGTATAGGAAATGTAGGTTCTCTAGTGTGATATATATACAGTATATATATATATATATATATATATATATATACATATCTATTATACTTATGGTATTGTGTGTGAATGGGTGTTTATGCATATTGACTTTGTAGTAAAATTTTGTACTCTAGTGTGATAGCCTAATATACTGTTTATATATATATATATATATATATATATGTGTGTGTGTATACAGTATGTTTGTGTATTGTATGTGTGCGTGTATATATATATATATATATATATATATATATATATATATATATATATAAACACACATCTGTTATACATATGTGTGTATGGGTGCTTATGCATACAGTGAGATCTGTAGACTTTATAGGTATTATTTGTACTGTAAATATGATATACAGTATACATATGTGTTTGTGTGTGTGTGCATTTGTGCATAATATGTGTATGTGTATATATGTGTGTATGTGTAGTTAGTATATATATATATATATATATATATATATATATATATATATATATATATAAAAAAATTTTTTAAGAATATGTGTGTGTGTGTAGGTTTTATGGGAAAGGCAGCTTGTAGAATGGCCGGTGGCCCCCCTAGTGGGGTGAGTTGTGTCCCCTTTAGGACCTGTCCATAGTGTAGTTCATGAATACAGTGACAGGAGCCCCCTGACGTTGCGGCCATCCCCTGCCTGCTGTCAGACGAAATAAGCCGGCCATCCTGTGCAGCGATCGGAGAGGCTGACATGACAGAAGTGGGGGTCTTGGATGTCCTCCTGCAGATCATTTAGCAAACAAGAGACATCAATGATCACACTTCCACCAAGAGGCGCGCCTAATATGCAAATGACAGCCTGCTCGGCTCTCCATGGGACTGCTCGTCCAGCCAATCAGGACGCGAGGTGGGATCTATGACACGTCACTTGGCCCCCATCTCCTCCATTGGCCCCGTGCTATAGGTGAAAGCAGACACTCCCCTGCTGGGTGATTGACAGCTGAAAGTTTGTGCCTCCATCCCATCGCCTTAAGGAGCTAGGAGATGAAGAAAACATTGTATTACCTTTGAGAGCTCCATCTGTGCTGTCAGAAAGAAGGTAGAGAGGTGGGAGGAGAAGGAGGGTGCCTTCACACTGCTTTCCTGTGAGATCACACAGCCCCAAGTACTGCTTGCTTTACTGTGATCACATCTGAGGAGCAGGGAGGGGATGAAGAGGTGATCAATGTGTCTTCTGGAACTTGGAGCCCCATCTTCCTGTACTTTACCTCTATGTGGACCCTGAGATAAGGACAATCCAGGACTGATCTATCCATTCTTGGCACAAGAAGTGTAGAGCTGGACTCATCCTGACTCCTAAACCTTCCAAGATACAAAGAGAGACTCTTGGCTACTTTCCTGTGCTGATGAACTAGAAGGACCAGCGTTGCTTAGACTTACCTGCTCACCCTTCTTCTTCCATTTGTTCTCCAGCGTTGTGTGAAGCTTCTCTGCTCTGTGATGTTAGCTCTAGGGCAGATGGATGGCACCAGGCAGAGCGCTTTCCTCCTCAGCAGCCCTCCCTTGGCAGCTCTACATAGCATGGCAGAGATGAAGACTCCTCTGTACCCAGCCTATGCTCTGCAAGGACAGCCCTGTTCCTCCTCTGCTTCATCCTCATCCCCGTCCTCTTCTTTATCCTCCTCACCTTCTCCTCCACTGGGATCGCCAACTCAGGGCTCCCTCAAGCATTCATCCTCCTCACCAGGAGGCCTGTCCTCTCTGGGCACCCCACCACCCCATATCTCAATAGCTACCCCCCATGGGATCCAGGACATCCTGAGCCGCCCAATCATGCACTGTCTGCCCTCTCTAGCAGGAGCAGCCCTGACCCCCAGCACTTCTGTTTCCCAAGCTACTGTGGCCTCTACCTCCTCTCCTGCTGGCCTCCTGGCAGGGCTACCCCGCTTTAGCAGTCTAAGCCCTCCTCCACCCCCCCATCCTGGACTCTACTTCAGTCCTAGTGCAGCAGTCGCTGTGGCCCGTTACCCCAAACCTCTGTCTGAACTGCAAGGCAGGACCCCAATCTTCTGGCCGGGGGTGATGCAGAGCCCACCATGGAGAGATGCCAGGCTGGCCTGTGGACCCCGTAAGTGTTTTATCTTTTGGATGTTGGGTCAGGGGCTGAAGGGCACAAACTGTAACTGGTGGGACCATTTTTAGGTTCAGGCCTGGAAGAGGTGCACCTTAGAATTTATGGAAAAATTGTATCGTTATAAAGTATCTATATATGTTTAACATATTTATAAATTGCAAGTTTACATTTAAATAAAAAAAAAAAAAAGGGAAATTGCAATTCTACATCTTTATATTAAAAAGATTTAGAAATTGAAAGTCTACATACAGACGAAACAAGTTTGGAAATTGTAATTCTACTTATATAGTAAATACAGTTAGAAATTGTTATTCTTCATATATGAAACAGGTTTAGAAATTGCTTTTCTACTTTTTTTTTATGAAACTGGTTTATAAATTGTAATTCTACATATATATTAAATGCATTTAGAAATTGTAATTCAATACATTTAGAAATTGTAATTCTACTTTTATTTCTCAAACAGGTTTAGAAATTGTAATTCTACATATATATTAAATACATTTAGAAATTGTAATTCTACATATATATTGAATACATTTAGAAATTGTAATTCAATATATATTGAACAGGTTTATAAATTGCAATTCTACATGTCTATTAAACAGGTTTATAAATTGTAATTCTACACACATATATATTAAATAGATTTAGACATTTCAATTCTTCATAAATATTGAACAGGTTTAGAAGTTGCAATTCTACATTTACATTAAACAGAAACCGTATATATATATATATATATATATATATATATATATATATATATATATATATATATATATATATATATAAAGCAGCAAGACATTGTACTTTGTAGAAGTACGTTGTAGACATTGCACTTCTACATTATGTTAACATAACATACTACACTACACACACACACACACACACATATATATATATATATATATATATATATATATCATATATACTATACCATACTATATATACTACATATATATTACATAGATTTAGACATCGTAATTGTCTAAATCTATTAAATCTAAAATATTAAATACATGTATAAATTGCAGCCCTACTTTTGCATGGACACAAAGCATCGAGCAGCTAAAATGCTGACCCTTTATTGACATTTACTGTGTACTGTAAAATAAAGATCATTTGATGAAGAAATATTATGAAATTTTTTTTTTTTTTTTTTTTTTTAGTTTCTACGTAAAAAATAAAAATATTCAAGAAATATTTCAGTAATTATTATGGCAGAATGGAGTTGTACTAATTGGAAAGCAAATACTTGGCAACGAATTCATTATAAAAGGAATACATATTTATAAATATATTTGATTAAAAAAGCTTTGAAATAACCAAGTATTTTCTGTGAGGAAATGGAAAATTCTACCTAGTGGGATTGCAAATGGATAGAGTTTGGAAAGAAACCAGAGAAGTAAAGAGTTGTACAATTGTGCATTGTGCCATTTCTAAACCTGCATACACAAATAATTACAAAAACTTTTTACAGAGACAACAAGCAGCCATATCATATAAATCTATTATAATAAACAATTGTTATCTTTCTTGCTGGATGTGGAGTTATTTATGTATCAAAAGGGTTCACTTTGCGGTGTCATCTGTGCAAATATCTATACTAAAAAATCAGTAGTTCCACTTAATTAATACTTTTTTATTTACTATAGAAGCCAGAGAATAATAATAATAATAATAATAATAATAATAATAATAATAATAATAATAATAACAATAATATTAATTTAAAAAAAAATATTATTATCGTTCATGTTATTTTTATGATTTTTATCCCAGGGCAGGATATGTTGTAATTATCACAAAATATAGATTGTGATTACGTATCTCTTACTTCCTCGCAATACACATAATTGAAGGGTACAGATGAGGGAACATGCCATGAAATAACATACCCTATATATACTCTTTTCAGATCAAGGTTCGGTGCTGCTGGATAAGGATGGGAAAAGAAAACACACGAGGCCCACATTTTCCGGCCAGCAGATTTTCGCCCTGGAAAAGACATTTGAGCAGACGAAATACTTAGCTGGACCAGAGAGGGCCAGGCTGGCATATTCCCTGGGTATGACAGAGAGCCAGGTCAAGGTGAGCGCTCAATCAAACTCTTAATAAAGCCTTTCTTTTATTATTGCAGAGTGCATATACAGCTTTGTTATATTGAATCATATCTACAAAAGTACACAAAGAACACATAATAATAGGCTCAGCAGTGCCACAAGGGACTTACTCTCACGTCAAATTAGTACTATTATTTACATTATTATTTTATTATTACAGAGTACATATACATGTTTGTTATATTGGATCATTTGTTGGTCCATTCTTTATTTTCACTAATTCCTTTTTTGCAAAAATACACACTGAACACAAAATAATAGTTTCAGCACTGACCCAAGGGACTTCAAATTGTTATGATTATTATCCAAATAATTGTATTATTATTTTAATATTACAGAGTACATATACAGCTTTGCTATATTGAATCATGTGTTGGGCTTTTTATTTTTTTTTATTTTCAGTTATTCCTTTCTAAAAAAAAATGAACAATGTAATGGTCTCATCACTGACCCAAAGGGACTTACTCTCATATCGAATTATTATTATTTAAATTATTTATATTTATTTATTATTATATATTATTTATTTTATTTATAATTAGTAGTACAGAGTACACATACAGCTTTGTTATATTGTTTCATATGCGGGACTTTTTATTTTCAGTTACTCCTTTTTGCAAAAATTACACAACGATACAATTTTCTAAAGTGCTACATTAGGGCATCCTTGATGATTGTCAGACTTCTTGAGATTGCTACTACTGCTGCTAAAGCTTATAATAAAATGTTTCACATAAATATTGAAAAAACAAACAAACAACGAGCAATATTTTTTTTTTTTTTACTGATCAGCCAACGTCTGTTGGTTATAATAATATGTTTCATATAAATATTTAAAAAAAAACAAACAACGAGCAAAAAGTGTTTTTTTTTTTTTTTTTTACTGATTAGCCAACGTGTGTTGGTTAAAAAAAAATAGAAAAAGCGTAATCCTAAATAATAATAATAGCAGTAATAATAACAATAATTGAGGAAATTCTTCCAATATTATACATGTTTGAAGGAAGAGCCCTGGGCCAGTGCTGAAATTATTATTTTTTTTATAATAAAGTTTTCTGAAATGGGAGATGATTAGGATATAAGAAATCTGTAAAAAAAAAAAAAAAAAAAAAGTGAGTCTGGTGTAGCACCCCTAGGAGGTCCCATCACCCCGGAGACTTCGCTGAAGCTCCAAGCTTGTTGCAGCTATTGTAGGAAGCAGGGAAAAAGTTGAAGAAGAAAAAGAGAAGTTTTCATTATACGAGGGCCACAATTGCAGCTGGATCACCTGTTGCCATTGTAAAGACTTGTCTTGTGCCGTGTCAGTGTGTTATCTGGAGGCACTCATTTGTCATGGTAAATGTCTGATAGTGAATACACTACAACCTATTCAGTGATCCCAGGCAGGGTTCTATTCTCCCCCCTCAATTCCCAGGCTCCCAACAGCTAGCTGTACACACACCTGCTACAGAATAGACGGCCGGGACACCACCACATTGGCCTGCAACCTCTTCTTCTCTGCAATATATACATTCCTATTATTTGCTCTCCACAGCATGATGGTGAATGTGGCTTTTAAATTGTATTAAAACTTTTAAGTGGTAATTTTTTTTTAAAGGGGTCGTCTACTTTTATGAACAATTATAAACGATATCCTTAATTTAGCTATCAACTTAACACAGCTAAAAACTGTATCCTTTACCTATATGCATCTATCTGCACCTATATAAGAAAATAAAAGTTATGCTTATGCCTGTAACTATGGACAGATTTATGACAATCTGAAACATATTATATATATATATATATATATATATATATATATATATATATATATATATATATATATATATATATATATATGGGGTGGGTGTGGTGGGAAATTAATAAGAGCAGTTGTGTCCTTTAACCATTAACACATATAGTGCTACAGTGATCTAATATATATATATATATATTTATATTTATTTATTAGATCACTGTAGCACTATATGTGTTAATGGTTAAAGGACACAACTGCTCTTATTCATTCATATATATATATATATATATATATATATATATATATATATATATATATATATATATATATATATATATATATACACACACACACACAGACATGCTTTTTTGTGTAAGGGTGGACAATTATTAGAATATAATTGTGTTCACACATTTTGAGTGGGGTTGGGGTGGAAAAGGGCTTTTGCATTCACTGGTAAGGGCTTGGAAGGTAATTTACTACAGTGTTTTTTTTTTTTTTTTAATCTGTATAAATTGCTAACATTCCCTGCAGTTAAGGAAAAGTTCTATTCTCTATAAATTGCCAAAAGGGTCGCCAAAAGTTCGCTAGCATGGTGAACTAACTATATAAATATAGTATATCTGTCATCTTTACAGAAAATAAATTGCAAGGGTTTGTTTCCTTACATTTAGATATCTAGATATAATAACAATATGCAAAGGTAAAATTAACGTAATGGATTCATATAAAAAAATATATATTTCTTATAACAACCTACAGAATTGGATGTTAGGGTAGGGAAAGGGAAAGGGCTGTGTGACTTTTGGCATTCTTGGTGTATAGGAGAGGCCTTTTCTAATTGGTTGGGGTGTCATGCGAGCTTAAACGGGTGTCCTCACTGTAGTTTCTGTAGAGGGCGTCGCTTCTCATTATTCCCCATAGAATGGATCTGAACCAGCCAACTAGGATTGGTTGTTAGTTTATATTATTATATAATAAATTGTTAATATATTAGTCTTTCTACTGAAAATTAAATCTTACATGTTGAGGTTGAATTAGTAAAGGATCTGAAAATCTTCAATCAATAACCTGAGCACCCAATTACGTGTGTGTATATATATATATATATATATATATATATATATATATATATATGTATATATATATATATATATATATGGATTTCCTTTACATATGATTGGACATTAAAGTCAATGCTCAATTTATTAAGTGAAGATTATCAACTAGTATAGTAAATACGCCTCAGCTACTAAAGAAACTGTAGAACCTTGAAACGTTATACTTCATTATTATTTATATTAAAAAGTCTTGAAGGTTTTTTCCCTTTACGTGAAACATTTTAAATATAGTTACATACATACATATAGTTACATATAGTTACATTTTAAATCTGCATAAAAAATAAATTTGTCTGGCTAAAACGCCTATAAGGGTCATATATATTTAAAAATAAATCCTGGGTCATATTTATCAAACTGGGGAAAAAAGAACTTGTTTACAACAAGCATTCAGGTGCCTTATGTTTTATCTTGGTTGACCGTTGAGGATTAATTAAAGATTAATGATGGAACATTAATGATAACGCTTGATTGGTCACTAGTTAATAATATGCACATGTTCCAGAGTTATCTTAAAACTTTTATCTGTTCAGTACATTAGGTTCTTTAACACAAGAATAAAGTTCTTCACATCTTTTTCAAATCTCATTGCCCTCATCTGAAAACAAACTATACATTTTTCCTTCTTTTTATTTATTTATTTTTGGACACTAATATCCTAGTTTCATGAATTGAGTCTATGTTTTGCTCCCAGAAACTCATGATAGCACAATGGTGTGATGGTGTGATGGTTGATGCTTGCGTTATTTTTGTTTATTTTCAAGCTTCCATTGCTTTACATTCACCTAGTAATACATAACAAATGCCCCCCCCCCCCCTCCTGGTGGCTACATCACCCCTCCACTGTATCCATGGAGGGAGCCATGGTTGTTACCCTAGACTGCTCTGACTACAAACAGGTTACTAGCTTATCATTCTTGTTATGGTGTGGCAGGGCATTTGGTAGTATACAGAAGATATCAAGGAAGGAAAATGGTCTTCAATGTAGATATCAGAAAGTAATAGAACACTGCATTTCTGGCAAGATCAACAAGTATTTTTTGTATTTGCTGAAAATGCTCTTAGCCTGGAAAAAACCCCCACTAATACAGCCAACACCATTATGGTGCAATATATTGCATTTTTTTTGTCTTGGGTTTAGTTGTTTTTAATGAATTACTGTATTGGTGCTTTATAATACCCATACTGTTTGATGCCCCTTGTAGGTATGGTTCCAGAACAGAAGGACCAAGTGGCGCAAGAAGCACGCAGCAGAGATGGCCACAGCCAAGAAGAAGCAGGACACCGAGACCGAGAGGCTGAAAGGAGCTTCAGATAATGAGGAAGAGGATGATGACTACAACAAGCCCCTAGATCCTAACTCAGACGATGAGAAGATCACCCAGCTCCTGAAGAAACACAAATCAAACAGCTCATTGCTCCATCAACAGTCAGAGAATGACAGCTCATCTTAGAGGGCTTCGGAGCCCACCAGCTTGGGGACAATAGACATGAAATGGATGCGACAGTCTCAGAACCTTCTCTGACCACCTTGTCCTTCCATGATCAGCACTGCACCTGTAGTCAGGGCGAAATAAGGCTTTTTTATTTTGTGAGATGTATATATATTTTTCTAAACTCTAAGCGATGAAGGAACAGACTTCTGTAGCATTACGCTATCACACACCTACAAGCAAGCTACATACAGCTGATGGCTGAATTTTTTTCCCCTTTTACCCAGCTGATCACCTCTGGAGGGAACAAACAGTCCCTGAATCTATGTCCAGACTGCTCAGGAATTGGCAGTCCTAGCAAAGGATTCACTAAATCAACTCGTTTGAAGGCTCTTGTAAATAAATAGTGAGTCACTCTGACCAGAGGTTACTCCACTGTGAATGTTCTAATGTAAAGTAACTGTCTTTTGTGTTAAAAAATGCAAAGAGGGATAAAGGTAGGGGGAGTCATGTGATCCCCTCTTCCACATCTGTTACTTTCCACCCACCCTGACCCTTTAGTGTCCAGTAAGTTAAAATTTGCTCATTGCATAGCATCTCTACAACCCCCCCCCCCCCCCCCATTCCCTCCATCAATCAGTTACTTTTTATTTGGTTACACAGTCCTTGGTATTTATTACTAATAAAGTATATATTTGAGCATAGAGTGGTATTCAAACAATTCCACTGACTCTAATGCAATCGATCAATGCTACTACTTGCAGGGGGTTCAACCCAGACTAGATCCTATATTGCAATACAAAACTTTTTTTTTTTTTTTTTTGTATGATAAATTTACTATAGGATATGTAAATTGCATTCTTTTTAAGCTATAGCTACACTGATATATTGGCATCTTAAAGGCTATTAATTTATATAAAAACGTGTTCCAGTTTTGAGAAGCGTGAAAAAGACTTTTGCAAAACTCATAAATATAATGCACTTTTTGTTAATGAAAAAAAAAAAATGTTCGAGGTGACTAAAATGGTAAAGCCAGCCACCTAAAATAAGGAACTCTAATAATATGGTCTCGTAAGAGATCTAATAAAACTGCTTAAAGGACAGTATTTCTTTTTACATTTTGTTTTATTTTTTTTATTTTTTATTTCAGCACTTTGTTTTCTTTTGTCTGTATATGTTTATTATCTTCAGTAAAACACTTGTTCTCTTGATTTCAATTTAGATTTGTATGGATGGTGACACTTATGCTTCTTGTCATTGTGTTTTTATAACACACAAATTCACGTGGAATACAAAAAATAAATATAATGACACACTTCACCAAACAGTGCCATGAAATATATCTAAAGCAAAGTTATTAAATCCATTTTTTTTTCCTCTTAGGACAAATAAATAACAGTGTTTGGCCTACATATAAGTAACAAACACATCTATCTATCTATCTATCTATCTATCTATCTATCTATCTATCTATCTATCTATCTATCTATCTATCTATCTATCTCTTTTATTCTATTTATTTATGTACCTATCTATAGACGAAACATAATATACAGGCATACCCCACTTGTATGTACACAATGGGGTTTATTTACTAAAGCTGAAAAGTGCAATATCAGGCTCACAACTACATAGAAACCAATGAGCTTCTATGTCTTATCACTAAAGCTTAATTGAACAAGCTGGGGTATTTGATTCTATGCAGAAGTGAGCCTGATTTTGCAATTTTCAGCTTTAGTAAATAAACCCCATTGTGTACTTAAAAATGGGGTATGCCTGTATCATACATTTTCTAGATACCTATTTGGACATAAGGCTGGTACAGAATTGATTTTTACATAGGGTGTAAACTATATAATGTGATTATTTGTGATTATTTGAATGTATCTGCTGGGGTTTTGGCAACATTACACTATGCAAATATACCCTTTACCTCACCTTAGTACCAAACAAGGTAATGATAACTATATTGAAAAGCACAAAAAAAAAGAAAAAAAAGACACTATACCCAATTAGGCTCCATGCACACTGGACTTAAAAACGTCTGTTCTCTCGGGAGTAAAAAACGCTCATATAGAGCATTTTCTGTACAACAATCCATTCGCTAAAAAGCACAGAAAATCATGTTGCATGCTTAAAAATATCATAATTTACCAGGGCATGCAAACAGAATTGTTCTAGAATTTATTTAACAATCACATTGAATTTGATACTTTTTTTTTTTTTACTTGTTGGTTTTGGTAAAACACTTCCATTAGTGCAGAACGGATGTTTTATACATTGGAATGGATATTATGCAAAGAAAGATGCAATCAGCAACATCCAGACAAGTGGGGGCTGATCACTTGTGTCCAATAAAGATATTTGTAAAATCTAGCGCAGTGGATTGACTGCAGAAAAACGCATAATGTGTGTGAACAACATGTCTTCCATCCCCAGTATGCATTCCAACTGTATATACGACTTAAATAGGGGGTGTATCTATCTATCTATGATAGATAAATATCTCTATCTATCTATCTATCTATCTATCTATCTATCTATCTATCTATCTATCTATCTATCTATCTATCTATCTATCTATCTCTCTCTCTCTCTCTCTCTCTCTCTCTCTCTCTCTCTCTCTCTATCTATCTATATACATAGATAGATATATGTATATCCATATAGCTATAGATAGATATCTATATCTATCTCTATAGATATGGATAGATATAGATGTATCTATCTAGATAGATATAGATATTTTTAATGTGTATAGCAAAACGATTATGAGGATAACTGTAGTGTAGTGCTGCAGAGTACTGACGTTGTATGGCAGACACTCACTAGGATGCCACTAAAGTGCCATCACCCTCACTAATGGCAATCAAAATGCTGAGAATATATGCTGAATGTATTCTGTATTACCTTCATCTATTCTCCATTAACAAATGGCAGAGATTTTCTACACTGGCTCAGCAGTCCTGCTTTTTGGATCCAACAAAAATCATAATACATTTTCCTTCAATTGATTGGCTACATTATATATTATTAGTGTGTTCCTTAGTAAATAGCCAAAAATGCAGTTACATTGTTGTAGTTTAATGAGTACTTTCTTTCCAGACAAAATTATTTTCACTTTATTTTTTTTTATATAGTACCCTTTTAATCAGAGCTTACATAATTAATATTGTTCATTATCATGGCTAATTATTGGCTGCTCTGATAAGCGCACAAATATATCCCCAGTCCATGCACACTGGTTTACAAATCGCTGTTTCTTTCTATGAGTTTTGTGTTCTGCCTGTAGAAGCAGCTCAATGTTATCCTATGGGGGTTATTTACAAAGGCAAATCCAGTTTGCACTGCAAGTGCACTTGGAAGTGCAGGCGCTCTCAATCTAAGAGGTAGATCTGAAATGAGGGCAAGCTCTGCTGATTTTATCATCCAATCATGTGCAAGCTAAAATGCTGTTTTTTATTTTCCTTGCATGTCCCCCTCCGATCTACAGCGACTTTACTTCCAAGTGCACTTTCAGTGCAAAGTCGATTTTCCTTTAGTAAACAACCCCCTATGTGTCCATCCACATTAGGAGAAACTCCTAAGAGAACAGACTTTTTTTTTCTCGTTCAAAAGATTTATTTGTTTTAGAAATAATAAATAACAACAAAACAGACTTTTTTTAAAGCCCAGTGTGCATGAAGCTTAGAGGCAAATTTTGAGCTCAGCGTTTAGCGGCAGGAAAAAAAAAACGTTTGGTTTACATTTTTGATTGGAAAACACTAAACTCTTCTAAACTCGACTAAACTCTGTACAAAAATGCTCTATATGAGTGTTTTTTTTTGCCAAGGGAATTGGAGTTTTTTTTTAAAGCCCAGTGTGCATGGAGCCTAAGAGGCAGGAAAAAGCTTTTTCTAATTTGCATTTTTGAATGGAGATTTCTGGCAAAAAAAACAGTAAACTCTCCTAAATTCGCCTAAACTTTGTACAAAAACGCTCTATATGAGCTTTTTTTCTGCCACGGTAACTGGCGTTTTTTTTTTAAAGCCCAGTGTGCATGGAGCCAAGGCATAAAAAACCCTTCTGGTTTGCATTTCTGATTGGAGCTTTTTGGCAGAAAAAATGCTAAACTCTCCTAAACTCGCCTAAATTCTGTACAAAAACGCTCTATATGAGCGTTTTTTTCTGCCATGGTAACTGGCGGTTTTTTTATAAGACCAGTGTGCATATAGCCACTTATCAGCAGCCATAGATTTCGATATAACAGCGCCTCTAGTGGACACATTTCATAGGTATGTTGACTAGTTTACATAGGGTTGCATTTGTGAACACAATCCCAACTCATGGCAACCAAAAAATAATTTCACCCTATGAATACAGTTCACACCAGTGCGTTTGCTAGTGCTGAAAAAAAAGCACTGCATAAACAACTTTTTTTTCAGCACAATGCAACACGTTCAAGTTCAGCAAATGTGCACAAGCGCGTATAAACACAATGGGATTTATTTACTAATGGCAAAAAGACCGTACACTTTGCGAAGTGTGGTTGCACTCTGCAAGTGCAGTTGCTCCAGAGCTTACTAAATTAGCGGAAGCTCTGCTGATTTCCATCATCCAGTCATGTAAAAGAAAAATGCTGTTTTTTTTATTTTCCTTACACGTGATTGGGTACTCGTTGCAAAGCCTTACCTCATTTAATAGGCTCTGGAGCAACCACACTTGCAGAGGTCTATTTCTCTTTAGTAAATGAACCCCAGTGCACTGCAAGTCAAACAAGGAACAAAAACCAAAACAAAACAAAACAAATACGTAAAATACATGCCAGTGCATTACAACACGTTACAAAAAATGCAATGCCACACACATGCATTGTGATGTGAATGAGCCCATACTGGCTTGAAAGGCAGCTCACAAACATTATAGTATTAAACCAAAAAAACAAAAATGAATTAAACTGCAGTTCACCAATTCTTAGATGTGGTGACTGCATTAGCATTCTTTTTTAGGCTTTTTCTTTTACATTATACGTTTTTTTATTTCTTTAAACCTAAGGAAAAATAACTGACAGATCACTGTACTACCCCCCCAACCACACACTGGCCAGTTCTCCCAGCCATTGGCTGCCAGCACTGGTCGTCTTCCAATTGGATGCCGGTTTTGCAGCCCATTCGACAGTATTAAGCACTGGCCGAAAGTTCCTGCTGAACCAACCATTTTCAGCAGATTTTTGGCCCATGTGTACCCAGCATTACACTATCTCCCCCCAGACTGACAATGTTGCTGTCCAAAGGTGTCTTCTTCACTACTTCATCCAGAATGCAGACACGCTAAAGCTTGCCATAGATGGAAAGAATTTCTAACTTAAAAATTCATAGGGAAAGAATATTCTAAGAAAGTTTGTTGATTTTTTCTCACTATTAGTGGGTTAAATTGACATTCACTTTGACCAGAACATTCTAAGGATCAGGATGCAAAATTTTTCCCAGACTAACAAATTTCCAACAGAGAATGTGGTTTTCATTGGATCAAGTCCATTCATTCCAAAATCAAATGTTAAAGTGGTTGTAAAGGCTGAAGGATTTTTACCTTCATGCATTCTATGCATGAAGTTAAAAAACAACCTGTGTGCTGTTTCCCCCACACCCCCTAATACTCACCTGAGCCCCACTCGATCCAGTGATGTGCACAGGAGCTTCGGCTGTCCTGGGTCTCTCTCTCCTCATTGGTTGAGACACAGGAGAGGAGCCATTGGCTCCTACTGCTGTCAATCACAGCCAGTGAGCCAATGAGGAGAGAGCGGGGCAGGGCCAAGCTGCGGCTCTATGTGTATTATGGACACCTAGGGGTTGATTTACTAAATGCAAATAGACTGCACTTTGCAACTTTGCAGTTGCTCCAGAATTTTGTAAATGAGGTAAAGCTTCATTTGGAAAGAATACCCAATCACGTTCAAGGAAAATAAAAAAATAACAGCATTTTTGCTTGCACATGATTGGATAAAGAAAGTCAGAAGAACCTCTGTTCATTTACTAAGCTCTGGAGCATCTGCCCTTCCAGAGTGCAACTACACCTGCCTATAGTAAATCAACCCCATAGAGCGGGGCTCAGGGGAAAGCATGCACCAGTGCCCCTATAGCAAGCAGCTTTCTATTGCTGGCACTGGTGAAGGGGGAAGAGTCGGGAGAGCTGGTGGGCAACCAGGGAGGGTTCTGTGTGCAAAACCACTGCACAGAGCAAGTAAGTATGACATGTTTGTTTTAAAACAAACAAACAAACAAACAAAAAAAAAACACCTTAAAAGCAAACTAAATCTTTCAAATGGCACTTAAATGTTTCGAAAATGTTCTGAGCATTTTCAGACAAATTTTCATAAGACTTTTCCTAAGAATTTTCATTGGAAATTCTATTCATCTATGGCCAGCTTAGGACCAGAAGTATGTTACTGGCTGGATCACCAGGTGAAATAAATGAAAATTTTGGGTTTAAAACCACTTTTGTAAAAGGTGAAGTTGTTAGCCGGAACTGATTATATTATGAGAGCTGGAATTTGACTGGATTTCCATGGGCAGTACAAATACTTCTACACCCAATCAGTTTTAACTGATCAGGTCCATTGTCCCTTAAAATATAGAGCTTTTAAGGTGGCCCTTTTATGAAAATGAAAGCTGCTAAAAGAATTTGCTTACGAAAGAAAATGATAAAGAATTATGTATCCTGTTGCCTACACCAATGAACACTGTGTTGATGATGAGGAAATACCCTCAAAGTCTGCAGAAGAACTGATACTGGCAAGAGATTCGATCTACTGTGTATCCTACAGCATTCACTGGTTCGTCCAGCACACCTCTACATCACTACAGAATAAGAAAGAGCTTGGGTTTGATCCTTAGTTGGGTTTCGACCAAATCCAAAAGGAAAAAGTCACTCCTGTGCACCCTATCATTTGTGGCCAGGGCATCCCCTGCTCTGCAGCTACATGTGCATAAAGGGATGGGGTTGCTCATGAGATCATTGGCCTAATATGGTCACATGGCTATATTAGTATAAAATCATTGACCTAAAATGGCCATGTGGCCATATTAGGCCAATGATGTCACAAGCATCCCCCATCCCCTTGTGTAGAAAGTTTGGAAATACCCTAGCTGCAGCTAATTGGGTAGCAATGGGGTGGGAGTGACCAACCTTCTGGGTTTGGTCCAACCTTAGCTCATCCCTACAATAGAACACTATAGAAAAGGAGAGGCATGCACACTGGGAGAGGTAGCTATTCGCTATTCAAGTTATTTTGCTGATTTTACATTTTCATGGCAGGATTACGACAATGACTCTTTTATTAAGAAAAGGGAGCTTTATGTATCAATTTATAAAAAGGATAAGGTACAGAAGTCAGAAGATCTACCAGTATTCACTCATCAATGAATGGAGGATAGGTGGATGTCGATGAATGAAAGGCTTGTCTGCCCCAAAATCATAGAGCAATTTTCATTGATGGAAGCTATAATACACAGAAAGGGAAGGCACTCTACATTATGATGGCAGGGGATGGGCTTACCTACTCTGGTTGTGGCTGCTTTCTAAAGAAAATTGTAAGATTTTGCACATCTTTTGCTTTGACACATTTGGAATGTTTTTAGCTGGATACAGAATGTGGAAAGTAGAGAATCCCAGGTCCTGCACTGTGCCTGCGCAGTAGTGGAAAGACCTTCTAAAAAAAACTACAGACGCATTGGAGTTGAATTACTAATACTGGAGAGTGCAAAATCTGGTGCAACTCTGCATAGAAACCAATCAGCTTCCACATTTTTTTTAATCAAAGCTTAACCCCCCTGACGGTATTCCCGAGTCTGACTCGGGGTGGATTTTTTATACCAAAAGCGGTATCCCCGAGTCAGACTCGGGACAGCGTCGCTGGATCCAGGAGGAGGTTTCCTTACCTTCTCCTTCGAATCCAGCGATGTCTCCCCGCTGTACGAGCGAGCCGTGCCTCGCTCGATCTATCACATCGGCGATCTCCGTGCCCTGCGAGCGTTGCGACGCACGGGCACGGAGATCGGCGCCAAATTCAAAAAGTGAAATAAACAGTATACATACAGTATAATGTAATCTTACAGATTACATTGCTGTATGTAAATATTTCACATTCCCTTTGTCCCTAGTGGTCTGCCCAGTGTCCTGCATGCAGTTTTATATTGTAAAAACTGTTCTTTATGCCTGGAAACTGGAGATTGCCCATAGCAACCAAAACTGTCACTGTACATCAAAAATGATTTTAGACCAGCTAGAAAACAGCGATAATAAATTAGAATGACTCGCAGAATTGAGCGATAGCGATTTGTGGGGAGATCCGTCATCAAATACTGAAAAGTAATGACAGTGACAATTCTGCAACTCGGCAAATTTCAGTGTTTTTGATTAGATTACATTATTGAATAATTTTTATTATTGTTATATTATTATTTGGTACAATTATTTATAATTATTTATTATATTATAATTTATGATTTAATTTTTCAAACTTTATCATACCTGGGATGTCTGCTAGACTCTGGTTTGGACAGATTTAAGAGAGTTATTCCTAAGAATTGCAGGACTACAATATAAAACGCCAAATTTTCATGCAAAATAATGGTACCGCTTTTAGCACCTAAAATCCGAAATAATGGTACCGCCAGGGAGGTTAACTGAACAAGGTAAAGTTAAAAATGGATTGGCTATCATGCACAGCTGCACTAGATTTTTCACTCTCCAGTGTTAGTGCATCAACCCCATAGTTTTGCAACATGCATGCGTGCACTTTTTTTTAACTTTTAAAAAAAAATACACAGTTCCCTTTTTTTATTTATTTTTGACAACTTTATTTAAAGTGCAAAAAGTGACACATCAATCAGGTCACCGCATAGCAGCACTCTGTGCAATGTTGCTCCGTGGTGACATGCGGTGTCTTTCTGTGCGCTGCAACAAAATGCAGCATGTCTGTATTTTATCGCAGCTCACTGCACAGCACCTGCGGTCTGCATTGCAGTGTGAAAGGGGCACATGGAAAACAATTGTGTTCTATGCGCCCTAGCAGTGACTGGTGTTCTTCCAGTGCAGAAAAAATGGCAGTCGCGATATATATATATATATATATATATATATATATATATATATATATATATATATATATATATATATATATATATGTACAACTGGCAGTCAACGTTTCGGGCTATGAAGCTAGCGCCCTTTCTCACAATCTCATGTCTGCGGCAGACATGAGATTGTGAGAAAGGGCGCTAGCTTCATAGCCTGAAACGTCGACTGCCACGTTGTACCTGGTACTTTTTGATATTTCTATCTGATGTAATCCTTTTTGGGAACGAAAGGAATTTTGTGCAGCAATCCGCAACGTTGTGTCTACATATCTGTCCATGGGAAGGACTAGATTGTAGATTGCTTGTGCTTCAAGGATCGTTCAGTGCAGCTTACCTCTACAATTGTGATATATATATATATATATATATATATATATATATATATATATATATATATACATACATACACACACACAGTGCTGTGAAAAAGTATTTGTCCCCTTAAAGACGCAGTTTATAAATTATTATTTTATTTATCAAAGGTAAATAGCTGTTCAAACCTGCCTGGCCCTATGTGAAAAAGTAATCCCCCCCCCCCCCCCATGCTGAATCATGAATGAACTGTGATTAATCACAATATTTTTGAAAGCTGAGTTAAATTTCACTTGCCATACCCAGGCCTGATTACTGCCATACCTGTTGAATCAAGAAATCACATAAATAGAAGCTGTCTGACAAAGTTAAGCACGCTAACAGATCACAAAAACCACACATCATGCCACAATCTAAAAAAATTCAAGAACAGATTAGAAACAAACATGTATCGGTCTATGAAGGGTTTCTCAGGCTTTGGAACTTCAGTGAACCATGGGGAGAGCCATTATCCACAAAGTGGAGATAACTTGGTACAGTGGTGAACCTTCCCAGGAGTGGCCGGCCTACAAAAATGACTCCAAGAGCATGTGGTCTCCTGCTGTTGTAGCCCATCTGCGTCAAGGTTTGATGTGTTGTGTGGTCAGAGATGCTATTCTGCATTCCTTGGTTGTAACAAGTGGTTATTAGAGTTACTGTTGCTTTTCTATCATCTCAAACCAGTCTACCCATTCTCCTCTGACATCAACAAGGCACTTTTGTCCACACAACTGCCGCTCACTGGAAATTTTCTCTTTTTTGGACCTATCTCTGTAAACCCTAGAGATGGTTGTGCGTGAAAATCCCAGTAGATAAGCAGTTTTTGAAATACTCAGACCAGCTCATCTGGCACCAACAATCATGCCATGTTCAAAGTCACTTAAATCCCTTTTCGTCACCATTCTAATGCTTGGTTTGAACTTCAGCAAGTCATCTTCACCATGTCTAGATGCCTAAATGCATTGAGTTGCTGGCATGTCATTGGCTGATTAGCAATTTGTGTAACCAAACAATTGAACCGGTGTACCTTATAAAAAAAAATGGTCGGTGAGTGTGTGTATGTATATATATATATATATATATATATATATATATATATATATATATATATATATATATATATATATACTGGGACTTTTACTTTTACAAGTATAAAAAGGGATGCTAGTGTAGCACTGACCCCCAAAGGAGCTGCTGGTTTTATTGTGCTTACTGTTACCTTCTTGATTGATCTCCGTCTAGGGTTTCCCGTGGTAGATGGCTCAAAGAAATGTGGAAACTTACACTGAATCTTCTTTTAGGTTATTTATTTTAAGCATAAACAGAGTCTGTCAGTTTAGGGTAAAGGGTTAAGATTAAGTTCAGGTACTTTGGACTGAAAAAAATGACAAGTCTCTTATAGAAGAAATCCAGAGAATAACTGTTTCATAGCTGGATTTTACAACCCCCAGATAGACCTCCTCTCACTAGGCCTAGCAGCCGGTGGGGTGTTAAGTAAAGTCTCTGCCACAGACTTGAATGTAGAATACTTGAGAAAAATCTCTGCCACAGACATGAGTGTAACTGAGGGACATATGAGAGACAAATTTAAAGAGCTATCATAAGGTACCAGTATCTCTCAGCCAGCCTGGTGATACCGCATGAGTGTAGATCCATGAAGTGTCCTTCAACTGAGCCTCCAGGCTCTTTCAGAGAAGCCAGCCTTGTGCATGGCCTTCTCCTGAAGAGTCCTCCCCTGGGTGCTTCTCCAGTTGCTGGGCCTCTACCTTAGATGAGATGGCACCGGACCACCTTTGAATCAATAAGCCCCGATATCCATTCAGGCCTGTCCCGGCAGTTGTGTCGCCTCAGGCTAGCCAGCCCCGAGACTTGGAAATGCATGGTTCCGCACCCCAGGCTAGGAGGGCCATGGGGGCTGGTCAGGAGGACCAGAACCAAACAGACAGAAAATATTCTCTGGACCGGACAACAACCCCTGAATACGTGATGTCAGTACCTTAAAAACCATCTCCCAAAATTCACAGCAGGATAACACGCCCACTGGGCTGGTTCTGAAAGAAACGTGGCATTCAATACACCCAGCTAGACTGCGTTCTCACACTTGCCGGTGGTGACAGCGACACCTGCGGTCAAGGAAAACCCAGTGCAACCCAGCCAGACTGGTAATGAAACCATAAATTTAGTAAAATTAGCCCCAAAACCCAACTGTGGTTTCAGGAGAATTAACTTTTAAAAACATATAGCGCATGCTTGTCAGGAGCCAGTGCTCCACTAGCGTGGTGGTACTACATGCAGTAGTAAGTGGCAAGTGTGTCCTATTACTGATAAGTGGCACACATGTTGCGGGCCAGTCCAGAGAAGTTTCTTGTGAACATAGGCATAAAACCCACGGATATCTACAGAAGACTTCAATCACAGTAAGACATTTGAATGGTGTAAACATTTCAAAGATGGCCGTACGTTCATCAGTGATGATCCCGACTGTGGTTGTTCCCTGCCCACAGCAGTCGTTCCTGTGATCATTCAGCACCTGGAACGCCTGATCCTGGATAATCGACGCATAACCTGTTGTGAAATTACACAAATGACAAATCTTTCTGAATCTGATGACGAAGTGAAGCAGGTTGTCCTATGATGATTCAGGCGTACTGACAAATCTTTCTATGCGAAAGCTTTCCAAGCATTAGTTAAATGCTGGGATAGGTGTATAAATGTAGCAGGGGAGTATGTCGTAAAATAAATGCAGTTTCCACTCCTTGAAATGTGTTCTTTTATTATATAAACTCAAAAGTCCAGATTTAACTTGAACACTCCTTGTATATTTTGTTAAACAACTGCAGTTTTTTTAATATGTGCATTGAATCAAACACAATGAGACCTGCAGTATAAATAGCAAATTGTTTTATTTGTTAGTTTGTCTGAAAATTTTACTGGCAAGTTGGAAAAGTTGGTCCGTCGGATATTCCGACGGGAACAGTCCGATGCAGACCACACACAGTTCGAATATCCGACAAAACGGTCCGATAGGAAACATTCCGTCTGAAACTCCGACCGTGTGTACTAGGGCTTAGACTTCTATGGAGGCTTTGAAGATGCTTTGAAGCACCACAAATGCTTCATGGGGTAAAATTTTTGAAGAGAAGCCGTAGCAAAGTAAAGCAAAAGCAAGGTGTAAACAGGACTGTAAGCTAACCATTTTATTTAGTGACAGGAGCTTTGACTAGCATTCAGAGAGCTTTAACCTCCCTGGCAGTATGATTATGTCAGATTTTTTAATCTCAAAGCGGTACATTGTTTTGCATAGAAATTTGGCGTTTTATATTGTAGGTCTGTAATTCTTAGTAAAAACACACTTAAATCTGTCCAAACAAAAGTCTAATAGATAAAGTTTAAAACATGAAATCATAAATTATAATGTAAAAAATAACTATGAATACCGTATTTATCGGCGTATAACACACACTTTTTTCCCCTTAAAATCAGGGGAAAATTGGATGTTATACGCCGATCCCCTGCTGTTTCTAACCTCTTCTGCCGTTCTCGGTGGCTTTCAGGTATTTTCGGCCACTCTCGGCTTTCTTTGGCTGTTCTCGGCTATTTTCGGCCACACTAGGCCGTTCTCAGTGGCTTTCGGAAAGCCGGAAGCCACAGAGAACGGCCGAGTGCGGCCGAAAATAGCCGAGAACGGTCGAGTGCAGCCGAAAATACTCAAAAGCCGCCGAGAACGGCCGAGAACTACCGAGCGTCGCCGAGATACACAGAACATCTGCTCTGTATCTCGGCGGCGCCATTTTTAAACGAAAAGACACTGACAAGGCTGCAAATAACTGACAAGGCTGCAAATGACTGACAAGGCTGCAATGGAAGGCTGCAAATGACTGAACAATGAACAGGTGAGTGTTCATTGCTCCCGGCTGTGGCTTTACAACCAGGCATGCACTGCGCATGAGCGAGACGCTCTGTGTGCTATGAATGGCCGGGCAATCTTCTGGGACCTGTGACGTGTCCCAGAAGATTGCAGGGAGGAAGGGGGAGAGGTGAACTTCCTTCCAGCACCGCGGTGCCCCAGGAGGAAGTGGGAGCGGGATGCTTCTAAAAAAAAGGGTATCCCCTCCCCCTCAAAAAAATGACATGCCAAATGTGGCATGTCAGGGAGTCACCATCAATTAAAGCGGAAGTTACATTTTTGGGTGTAACTCCGCTTTAAGACACATTCAATTACGTCCTAACTTCTCTGGTGACTAGGATCATAATATAAGTGTGCAAGATATCTAGAATACCTGCTTTAAGCATAGGACATTTATGTAGTTTGAAATACCATGACCAATATATTAGAAGGGCCCCGGTTCACCTCCAGCAATGGTCATGTTGGCCAAGGGCTCCTCCCACTGTCTTCCTTTAATAGGGATGAAATTGGGTAATAAGCACCTGTGAAGTGGAGGATCTTTGCCATCCTGGTCACTCACATGCTCCAGGCCAGAAGCCCACTTCAAAAAAATAATGATTGCCCACACAGCCAATTCAAAAATTTCTAAATGAGCCCTAACAGCAATCTCCCCCTCTGTTCTATTGTGTTTTGACTGGGGGATGGCCCCCTTGCCAGAACACTCGGGTCAGCGTTCTCAGCCTTCACCTGAGAGCGCTAATTGGGAGCAGATCTACTTTGGTCATGGTCCTTCGAACAGCCGGCTTCTGTTGGACAAGATCCCGTACACACGGGCCGAATGTCAGCCAGTTTCAATTGTATCGGTCGGCCGATGCCGCCTGATATTCGGCTCACCTGTTCTAGGCTTAAGGCAAAAACAAAGATCTGAGCACCTAACAATTTACAGCAGAAAACAAAGTTCTGGGTAGATCGGACACAGTGCAGTAATGCGAACCATTACACTGCCATACTACCTATTAGCCGAGTATGTCACTAGAATTATACATGCTTACTTACTTAAAGCAATATTATATAAAAAGCAAACCTTTCCATATGGGACACCCATATAGAAATGAAAACCTAAAGCTTTTTACTCTTTCCACATTCTCCAAAACAAAACATTTTGGCTGAGCCTCCACTTTCAGCAGCATTTATCTATAATAATGTTGATTATTACCTTTGGGGATGTTGATGATTGTAATGAATACAGAACAACATGTTTCTTATTCTTGTGAGCCTCAGTAACAGTTTCCACTTTTATTTGTGATGAATTAATAACCTAAGATGGGTAATAATTGTATTATTCATGGTCCATTAGTGTATTTTGCAGGTAATTAACAGAAGAGTTGTCTTCTTATATACAAGGAGTAAAGATTTCCCACTCTGTGCAAGGCTGGACATATGGTGAACGTTTGAATGTCACTTTCCATGTGTCCGAATGTTTCTTTCAGGATGAGAGCATTCCAATGAAGATCCAGGCACCAGACAAAGTACTTTTGTTCCCCATCATGTTTATTATATTGCACTTGTTTAAGGGAGATGGGAATGTCAGCAACAGATGGATGCGATTTCTTTCCTGTTAGTCTATAGTGGGTAGAATAATGCAGTGTTAACTGGTGCATTTGTTGAATTAGAAGTCACACTGTAACTGACTGATTAAAAAGCCTTACATAAAATGAAAGTGAATAGACAGAAGGTAGATATAATAAGCTGCTGACTATGTAAATGTCCTCTGTCATCTGGGGTGGATGGTACCATGTTGATGGTTACCAGAATTTCCAATATCATGGGTTGTGACTGCTGATCTCTTTACATTGCAGAATGTGTCATCATTAAAGCTAAGTTCCACCAATTTAAAAGTCAGCAGCTACAAAAAGTGTAGCTGCTGACTTTTAATAATCGGACACTCACCTGTTTATTGTCCAGCGATGTGGGCGAACGAAGCCCCACTCCTCTCCCCCTCCTCTCTGCGGTGCTGGAATTGTAACTGTGGGCTCCCGGCTGTGGCTTTACAACCAGGCATGCACTGCGCATGCGCGAGACGCTCTGTGTGCTGTGAAAGGCCGGGCAATCTTCTGCGACCTGTGACGTGTCCCAGAAGATTGCAAGGAGGAAGGGGGAGAGGTGAACTTCCTTCCCGCGCTGCGGTGCCCCAGGAGGAAGTGGGAGTGGGATGCTTCTAAAAAGAGGGTATCCCCTCCCCCTCAAAAAAATGATATGCCAAATGTGGCATGTCAGGGGGTCACTATCAATTAAAGCGGAAGTTCAATTTTTGGGTGTAACTCCGCTTTAAGACACATTCAATTACGTCCTAACTTCTCTGGTGACTAGGATCATAATATAAGTGTGCAAGATATCTAGAATACCTTCTTTAAGCATAGGACATTTATGTAGTTTGAAATACCATGACCAATATATTAGAAGGGCCCCGGTTCACCTCCAGCAATGGTCATGTTGGCCAAGGGCTCCTCCCACTGTCTTCCTTTAATAGGGATGAAATTAGACATGTGCAGAGTAAAATATTTCGTTTCGGAATTTCGTTTTAGTCCAAAAAATTAATTTATTTAGTTACTCCCGAAATTCATTTTTATTTATTTAGTTTTTAATTCAAAAATTGCATTCGTCCAAAAATCCACATGAATTATGGTCGAATCTGTCTTTGAAGGCTTATGGTGTCTGTCGAATGTATAAAGAAGATTCGACGGAGCTAGCATATAGCATACTTCGTGTGAACTTTAGAACCCTATTCTATCGGACTCCAACGTTCAAAATCTAAAGTGCTAATTTTAAAGGCTAATTTGCAAGTTACTGTCCTAAAAAGTGTTTGGGGACCCGGGTCCTGCCCCAGGGGACATGTATCAATGCAAAAAAAAGTTTTAAAAACTGCAGTTTTTTCGGGAGCAGTGATTTTAATAATGATTAAAGTGAAACAATAAAAGTGTAATATTCCTTTAAATTTCGTCCGGGGGGGGGGTGTGTCTATAGTATGCCTGTGAAAGGGCGCATGTTTCTGGTGCTTAGAACTGTCCCTGCACAAAGTGTCATTTATGCAGGAAAAAAAGTCCTTTAAAATCACTCGCAGCTATTATGAATTGTCGGCTCCGTAATACAGAGAACACACATTGAAAGTCATTGATAAAAAATAAAATAAAAAATAAAAATAAAAAGCGTGGGGGTCCCCCAAATTCAATTATCAGGCCCTTGAGGTCTGGTATGGATATTAAGGGGAACCCTGCGTCAAATTTAAAAAAATATTTGACATGGGGTTCCCCCTAAATATCCATACCAGACCCTTCAGGTCTGGTATGGATATTAAGGGGAACCCCGCGTCAAATGAAAAAAAAAATTGATGTGGGGGTCCCCCTAAAAATCCATACCAGACCCTTTATCCGAGCACACAACCTGGCAGGCCGCAGGAAAAGAGGGGGGGACGAGAGAGCGCCCCCCCTCCCTCCTGAACCGTACCAGGCCACATGCCCTCAACATTGGGAGGATGCTTTGGGGGTCTGCGACCCCTCAAAGCACCTTGTCCCCATGTTGATGTGGAGAAGGACCTCATCCCCACAACCCTGGCCGGTGGTTGTGGGGGTCTGCGAGCGGGGGCTTATCAGAATCTGAAATCCCCCTTTAACAAGGGGACCCCCATATCCCGGCCCGCCTGTTTGAAATGGTAAGGGGGTACAAAAGTACCCCTACCATTTCACAAAGAAAGTGTAAAAAATTGTTAAATAAGACAAACACACTTTTGAAAAATTCCTTTATTAAGAATAAAAAAAATAAAAAAAAGATTCCAGCGGTGGTAATCCACTCTTGCTATCCAGCAATGGACGATCATCTCTCCGGGGTCCAGCGATGGCTCATCTGAATCAGCGCAGCGAATCCATCCATTTTCTGTCTCCACGGAGGAGACACTGCAGGGATTCCGGTGGCCTGACAATTGTTATATGCGGAGGGCGGGGCCACCCTCTGATGTAAGAGAAACCTGCCTGTGTTACATCAGAGGGGTGCGGGGTCACCCATACGTCACGGGGAACCCCGGGTTTCCCCTTGCGTCAGAGGGGGCGGGGTCAGATGACATGCCATATCCATATTGGGCCTTTCTTTTAATGCTTATATTTTTCAATTTGAATGACAATTGTGCTTCATCTAAATATTAGACCAAACAAATGGTTGTAATTTTTTTTGATAACATTTATTAAAAATGATATCAAAATTATGTCAAATAAATTCATATCTTAAAAATGTGATTTTCTCTAATGGCTTGAATTATTACCTGAGCATTGCATGTCAAAATAAAATCAGGTCTATAGACTGTAAAAAAAAAACTTTTGAAAAATCTCGGTGAGTCATGCATGGAATGGTGTTCTGCATATGTGTATTATTGCATACATATGTGGCTAGATGTTCAGAAGCTAGCTGATGTAGAAGATGTCATGCGCTGGTGCTTGGATAAAGATATTTTCAGTGCTTTTCAGTGCTTAGTGAGACTGTCACTTTAGTTTTTTTCATTTTCATTTGACTTGCAGAAGTTATAAAATATTATTTTGATATTTAACATGCACAGCAAACTAGGACTGCACCATATACGTTGAATGTCAAAATCAAAAATAATATAGATAGGATAAGAAGTCACTATTACTGTGTGTCAATAAATCAGTTTTTTTAAAAAAAATTGAAAAATCCTATTATTAAGGAAAATGTCTTAGTGGATCTTAAGGTATTAGCAATAATTTTACAACCAGGCTACTCTGACATAGTTGGTTAGACTTCAATGGGGTTGATTTACTAACATCAAATAGACTGTTCACTTTGCAGAGCTTAGTAAAAGAACAGAAGCTCTACTGACTTCCATCATTCAATCTTGTGCAAGCAAAAATGCATTTTTTTTAATTTTCTTTGCACATGGTTGGGTGTTCTTTGCAAAGTGAAGGTTTGCCTCATTTACTAATTTCTGGAGCAACTGCTCTTTGCAAAGTGCTCAGTCTTTTTGATTTTAGTAAATCAACCCCAATGTTTGGACATATAAGTACAGTAGATTAAAGTCTTTGAATGGATTTAATAAAGACATAATATGTACACTTACTGTGCCTTCATTATCTTTCTTAAATTATGAATATCTGAAACTTGTATGATTTGTCATTGTTTGCTCTTTATATTATAATATATAATATATTTATAAATGCTATACACTCCTGCATTTAAAATTATGTGTTTTCAAGTACATTTGTAAGCATGTTTTATATGTGTTTTGTAGTGTCTTTTAACATGATCTTAGTGTAAAATATTTACATGGGGAGAGAATTTCTATGTGCGACTGACTATGCATACAAAAAAATTTTACAATTTCGCACTGCACTGCTTTAACTGGTAATTGCGCGGTCATGCAATGTTGTACCCAAATGAAATTTGCGTCCTTTTCTTCCCACAAATAGAGCTTTCTTTTGATGGTATTTGATTGCCTCTGCGATTTTTATTTTTTGCGATATAAATGGAAAAAAATGATATTTTCTACTTTTTGTTATAAGAAAAATCGAATAAACTCAATTTTAGTCAAACATTTAGGGCAAAATTTATTCAGCCACATGTCTTTAGTAAAAAAAATGTCAATAAGCGTATATTTATTGGTTTGCGCATAAGTTATAGCGTCTACAAACTAGAGTACATTTTCTGGAATTTACACAGCTTTTAATTTACGACTGCCTATCTCATTTCTTGAGGTGCTAAAATGGCAGGGCAGTACAAACCCCCCCAAATGACCCCATTTTGGAAAGTAGACACCCCAAGGAAGTTGTGGAGAGGCATGTTGAGCCCATTGAATATTTTTTTTTTGTCCCAAGTGATTGAATAATGACAAAAAAAAAAAAAGTTTACAAAAAGTTGTCACTAAATGATATATTGCTCACACATGCCATAGTTATATGTGGAATTGCACCCCAAAATATATTCTGCTGCTTCTCCTGAGTACGAGGATACCACATATGTGGGACTTTTTGGGAGTCTAACTGCGTACGGCACCCCGAAAACCAATCACTGCCTTCAGGGTTTCTAAGGGTGCAAATTTTTGATTTCACTCACTACCTATCACAGTTTCGAAGGGTAAAAAAAAACGCAAAAATAACACAAAACCCCCCCAAATGACCCTATTTTGGAAAGTAGACACCCCAAGCTATTTACTGAGAGGCATGTTGAGTCCATTAAATATTTTATATTTTGGCACAAGTTGCAGGAATTTTACAATTTTTTTTTTGCACAAAGTTGTCACTAAATGATATATTGCTCACACATGCTATGGGCATAAGTCAAATTACACCCCAAAATAAATTCTGCTGCTTCTCCCGAGTACGGGGATACCACATGTGGGGGACTTTTTGGGAGCCTAGCCACGTACGGGACCCCGAAAACCAATCACTGCCTTCCGGATTTAAATATAAAATGCTACCAAAAAAACTGTTAGCGATCAGGCCTGACTCTGCGATCGCTGCAGTTATGTGTTTAGTGTTTTGTAAGTGACAGTGATCGATCGATACTGCACTTGGGTGGGCTGGACAGAGGGGAAAAACGCAGGTGCTAGCAGGTATCTGGGCTGATCCCGCTAACAATGCGTTTTTTTGGAACCCTAAACTGCTGGGGACGCTAGTATAGATCTGATCAGATCAGATATTGATCTGTTCAGATTCTATACCACTACGGGAGGTTTATGCTTTGCGCGTGGGTGTTAGCGGTACTGGCACTAACCTAGCGCTGCCTGAGGCGACGCAGACCCTGACCCTAAAACCTAATTGATATCACCCGCCGGGTGATCAGGGGGTTAAACCTTTATTGGTTAATAAATGGTGGGTGCCCTGATGCTATAAAAAGCAAACTAACCAGAGTCACCCGTAACACTTATACGGTGATCACTGGTGAAAGGGTTAACTAGGGGCAATCAGAGGGTTCAAATTTTTATTAGGTAGTATATGGGGGTCCCTGGCGCTATATAAAAACCTGACGGGGAACCTAAATAACTAACTGGCTAACCAGTGTCACCAGTGACACTTATACTGTGATCGCTGGTGAAAGGGTTAACTAGGGGCAATCAGGGGGTTAAAACCATTATTGGGTAGTATATGGGGGTACCTAACGCTATAAAAACCTGGCGGTGAACCTAAAAAAATAACTAGCTACCTAACGACACTAGTGACACTAATGCAGCGATCAGAAAAATGATCGCTTAGTGACACTGGCAAAAGGGGGTGAAAGGGTTAACTAGGGGCAATCAGGGGGTTAAAACCATTATTGGGTAGTATATCGGGGTACCTAGCGCTATAAAAACCTGGCGGTGAACCTAAAAAAATAACTAGCTACCTAGCGACACTAATGCAGCGATCAGAAAAATGATCGCTTAGTGACACTGGCAAAAGGGGGTGAAAGGGTTAACTAGGGGCAATCAGGGGGTTAAAACCATTATTGGGTAGTATATCGGGGTACCTAGCGCTATAAAAACCTGGCGGTGAACCTAAAAAAATAACTAGCTACCTAGCGACATCAGTGACACTAATGCAGCGATCAGAAAAATGATCGCTTAGTGACACTGGCAAAAGGGGGTGAAAGGGTTAACTCTAGGGGAAATCAGGGGGTTAAACCTTTATTGGGGGGTGATAGGGGGCTACCCTTGACCTAACACTAACTGCCCTGACAGTTTTTACTTTTACAACTGACACTGAATGCAGTGATCAGTAAATAAATGATCACTGCAATCAGTGACACTGTGACTGGGGGGGAGGGGGGGCGGGGGGCGATCGGGGGGATCGGGGGGTGGGTTTGTGTGCCTCTGTGTACCTACATGTCAGTGTAGTGTTGGTGCACACTTACTTTCTGTCTTCTCCTCGTAGTCCAGTCAAAAAGACCGCCCCGAGGAGAATGATATCACTTCCTCCTTCCTGTGTATACAATACACAGTGGGAGGAAGCTTCTCATTGGCCAGGAGCGATCGAGAGGGGGTGGCCAGAGACCAACGGCCATCCCCTCATCACGGATCGCTCCTGCAGCGAACTGGACTGCCGTATCCAGCGGGAGTGGGTCCGATCGGACCCCCCACCCGCTGGAAGGCAGGCACGTACATGTACGTGCTTGTGCCTGCCTGTGCCATTGCGATGACGTACAATGGCAATACGGCGGTCCTTAAGTGGTTAAAATACACAATACAAAAACACATTTGGAGTTGATTTACTAAAGGCGTAAAGGCTGTAAACTTATCTAAGTGAATGTTTACTTTGCAAAGTGTATGTTGATAGGTTTGTAAATAAGGGAAATCTGGGTTCAATTTTAATACCCTTTTACGTACAAGGGAAATAAAGGAAGTTGGATATTTTCTAGCAAATACTTGAATATTCAGAGTAACACAAGTTCATCTTATTTACCAACATACAGTTTGCTAAGTGAACAGCTTCTACTCCTATAGTAAACCAACACTTAGGGGTAGATTTACTAAAACTAGAAAACTCAGAATCTGGTGCAGCTGTCCATGGTAGCCAATCAGCTTCTAACTTCAGCTTGTTCATTTAAGCTTTGGCAATAAAACCTGGAAGCTGATTGGTTTCTATGCAGAAGCAAACTTGATTTTTCTCTCTTCAGCTTTAGTAAATAAACCCCTTAGGCTTCATGTACCGTGCTGCTGCTAAACGGACGTTTTCAGCTGCCCCTGAACTCTCCTCTATGTTATCTTATCGGTACATGAAGTCATTTTTCACTATTTGAAAAAAACAAAACAAAAAAAAGCTTCTAAACGTGGCTAAACATGGCATGTAAACATGGCAAAACTGACGTTTTTAAGCGTCGGTTACTATCTTTCACAGTAAATCTTTCAGAATGTCCCATGTACAATAAGCCTGAGGCCGCGTACACACGCGGGGACTGTTCGCTCAACTTTGTCCGCTGAACAGTGTTTCGGCGGACAGTCCGCTCGTGTGTGGGCTTTCAGCGGACAGTTTCAGCGGACAGTCTGCTGAACAAAGTTTTTCGGAAATTCCGAAAAACTGTCCGCTGAAACTCTGTTTCAGCGAACAGTCCCCTCGTGTGTAGGCTTGTTCGTCAAACTAAGTTCCGCGCATGCTCAGAAAGGATTTACACGCCGAAGTTTGCATTGCAGTGTATAGGACGTCGTATTTTTCGTCCCATCGTACGTGCCGTTCACGTCATCGCGCACGGTTTCAGCGGACTGTTCGTTCGTCGTGTGTGGGCAAGTCCGTCCATGCTAATTTTGAGCGGACTGTCCGCTGAAACTGTTTGACGGACAAAGTTGAGCGAACAGTCCCCGCGTGTGTACCCGGCCTAATAGGTGAAAAGTATACTATTGGAAGCAATAGTGGCGAACTCTCCAAGTGCTGTAGCTGAAATATTAAATGCATTTAAAGCGCATATGTGAAATTAGCTCTTAGATAGATATTGAGAAATCACCTTTATCGCTGCAGGCAAGTGAACACTATCACTTTTATTAGTGTTTATCTGAATGATTTCTAAATGTCCTACCATGTAGCCTGACTGTTTCCTTATTGCATGACTTTAGATTTACAAAAAATATTAATATTTTAAATACTTAAAGAAATGAAATATATACCACAGTTTGCTTTTCAGTTGAATATACAGTTAATTTTAGTATGCCTTCATTATTTTAATTACACATCTATTCTGCGTTAACTTTAATTTCCATTAATAATATGCTAATAATGCTTAAAATAAACAGATGACAACAAACAATACAACAAATCAGTGAGCAGAATATCATCTTGTATAATAAATTTTGGGTCTCAGGTAGAGTAACAATAATAGATAGCAATAGAAGAGGCTGATTATTATTGATGGAGACAGAAAGGGAAAGCTATTATGCTCATAAGTGAAAACAGTTGGATATTGATTGCAAGGGTGTTATTCTCAACCCCACTTCTCCTGAGCACATTCTTACATGCTAACTGAGGTCACTGAGGACAATTACCCAGTTTACCTCCTGCTGATATTATAGGGGAGAATCCCTTAAATGCTATTAGCTTAACAAATGACCAATTTGCTAAAACCAGCAGCTCCCCTTGACACGTGAAACGTTTATTGCTCTGACCAATCAATTTGGCATTGACAACAGCAGTAAACAGAATGAAAAGGAGTACAATCCTGCTAAATTGTAAAGGCTATTTGTTGGTCAAAAAATTAAATAGCTTTTTTAATAGGTTCGTATAATAAAATACTGATACAGAATGAAAGCCGAAGTGTTATAAAATCCAGTTGAACCTTACATTATAAAAATGCATTACATGAATTTGCATGCATACATATGGATTGCATACAACCAACAAACAAGCAACATTAAAAATGGCTGACGCTAGGGTAACTCATGATAGCAGTCTCTACTAGCAACAGTTTTCAATCCCTGACCACACATCTGTTCCAGGGCAGTGAGCATCTCTTCTCTGACATTAATATACTTCTATATTATTATTATTATACAGGTTTTATATAGCGCCAACAGTTTGCATAGCGCTTTACAACATGAGGGCAGAAAATACAATTACAATACAATTCAATACATGTGGAATCAGAGGGCTCTGCTTGTTAGGAGTTACAATCTAGAAGGGAGGGTCAAGTGAAACAAAAGGTAATAACTGTGGTGGATGAACTGATGGAGAAAATTAAAGTACAGTTGTTAGGTGTGGGTAGGATAGGCTTCTCTGAAGGGTTTTCTGGTATCATCTAAAAGCTAATTGAGTAGGAAATAATCGAACAGGTTGGGGTAAGGAGTTCCATAGGATTAGAGAGGCACTGGAAAAGTCTGGAGGGTGAGCAAGAGAAGAGGTGAGGAGGGTGCTAGAGAACAGGAGGTCTTGAGAGGAACAAAGAGAATGATTAGGTTTGTATTTTGAGACTAGGCTAGGGATGTAGCTGGGGGCTAAATTGTGGATGGCTTTGTAAGTTGTTGTTAGTATTTTGAATTTAATTCAATGGGTGAGCGAAAGCCAGTGGAGGGATTGACACAGAGCGATTGGTATATATAAAATGTATATTAGTGCAGGGGTGGCATGTAGTCACTTTCAGCAAAATGTATTAACTTTAAGTGTATCTAAATCCAAAACCAAACATTTTAGATATTGCAATGTTCCAGTATTTAGCTGAGGTGAGTGCATTCGTTTCTGCCAATAGCATTGTCTTAGGGTCACAATGCTCACACACCGCAATGTAACTATGGAGAAACAGCATCATTACCATAGGGTCATTTTTTTATTTGGACTACAAACACCTGCGCCTATTCTCATCCTTATCACATGAGGAGGTGTTCTGTATTTCTCTGAAGATAGCTGGGAAAGCTGATAACTTTAAATGATTGGCTATGCTGTTAGGCTGCATTGGTGGGCACTGATGAGACTGCATTGATGGGCACTGATGAGGCTGCATTGATGGGCACTGATAAGTCTGCACTGTTGGATAATGATGAGGCTGCACTGATGGGTGATGATGGGCACTGATGTGGCGGCACTGATGGGGACTGATAAGCTGCACTGATGAAGAGGCACTTATGAGGCTTCACTGATAATGAGACACTGATGGGCACTGATATGCTGCACTGATGGGCACTGATATGCTGCAGTGATATGCTACACTGATGGGCACTCATATGCTGCACTGATAGACACTGATTGGCACTGATAGGGCTGCACTGATAGTCAGGGCACTGGTGATCAGTGCCCTGATTATCAGTGTAAATGTCTGCTGTCACAGGAAAGCTGGTTATCAACTTTCCTTTCCTCACACAGTGACAGTGCTGAGGAATGTAATGCAGATAACAGACATTTGTGTACATGAGATCAGCTGTGATTGGACACAGCTGATCACATGGTAAAAAGTCAGTGTCATTGACACTCCCACGTGTGCTCCCACAGGGGTGCACATGAGTGGCGTGACCTGGAGGACATCATATGATGTCCACCCAGAAGGAGAGTCCTGCCTGGCCTTCAATCGTCTATAGGCCAGGCAGAAACTGGTTAAATGTAAGCTGATAGCAATTCTTGCTGAATGGAACTTAACCATCTGGGAGACACAGTGCAGAGACATACCCACAGTCGTGAGACCCACCCATCTTGAGGAGATTAGTAGAATGGACGAAAACAAGCACCAAATTTTCAATCAGAAGTCCATCTGTCCTTTATTCTTGATGGCAAAGTCACAACCAGTATAAAAGAACTATCCAAAGCATTTCAGGGGCCAAAGCATTCCCCTTCTTCGGGACTCAAGAGTGCTTGCTAAAAATCCAAAAAGAACTCTGGTGTAAGCCCCACCTGCTTACACTGTTTATTAAAATTCTTACCCTGACAATTGCAGTTTACAACGTTCAATGCTTCTGGCTCCTGTTATCTCAGTGTTGCATCCATGAAACTTTGAGTCATTACAAAAAAGTTAACAGTGGACAGTGAAGTCTTCAGTCAATCTGTTAGCTTGTAGAAGGGAGGACGAGGGAGAAGCAGGGGAGTGCCTCGCAATCCTAGGCTACGGGCCTGTATGTTTCTATTGATGCACACAGTGTAGGAAGACACAATTTTAGTTCATGCATACAACGGTAACGCCATAAAAAAGAAGAAAAAAGAATAAAAGGTGGGGCAGCAGTCAAAGCACCAGCTTAAATGTTAAAATATCCAGGGATTAAAAGATAAAGAAGCTGCATAATCAGTAAGTGTTTAAGACAGCTGCTAAAAATGCTTAAGAAAACTAAGGGTCTACTGTCACTTTAAATGCCTCCCTTACTGTTAGTTAAGCGTGTCTTCCTTTACTTAGATTGGCTTATTCCTCTCATGCAATTTCTGGTGATTATGCACATCCCTTTGTTGAGTTGGTCTGAGTAATGAATTCTTTCTGTGTTTTTTTTTTCTTTTCATCTTGTGCTGCAGCAATGTCCTCTGCTAGCAGCACACCGTAGAGTCAATCCCTGCTTCCATACACAATACATCGGCCTGGGTCTCCAGCAGTGCTCTTTATAGCTAATCCCACCCTCTTGTCAGTGTGTCTTTAGTTTCTTTTCTGAGCTCATGTAACTGCCCGAGCTAGACATACAGGGGGTCCCTGAGTTAGTAACACTCGACTTGCGAACAACTCCTACTTACAAACAGCAGGAGGCACTGGCAGCATAAAACATTGGAAAACAACGTCAGAAAACATCGGAAAACGATGTCGGAAAACAGTGGAAAACATCGGAAAACAGTGGAAAACTACACCGGAAAACAGTGGAAAACATTGGAAAACAGCGTAAAACATCGGAAACGCCGTTCTGCGCATGCGTGTCCGAATTACGAACAAACAGGCAGTCCCTAACCTGTTTGTAACTCGGGGACCCCCATACTATGATTTTTTTTTTTTACCTATCTGATGTTTATCTGTGAAGATCTGCACAATTTTTTGATTTAAGCTTTCTATGATCTGCAAGATGTCATTTGGACCAAGTCACTGTCTGCCAATTCTACAGAGAATGTAAGTTATAGCTATCTTGCCACATTTGTAGAGATCACAGTTGCAGTGCTTAGATTGGAGAGGCAGAACTGCATTTTTCCACCTCTGATCACCGACAGCAGACACTGATTTTTGATGTTAGGATTTTATTACTTCCATTGACCACTGACGCCTGGCATTTCTTCCACTGACCATCCATGCCAGGCATTTCTTCCTTCCACTTACCACCTACACCGGTCATTTCTTCTTCCCACTGACCACAATTGCTAGGCATTTCTTTCTCCCACTGAACATTAGTGCTGGGTTGGGATGAGCTCGGTGTTCGACTCGAACATCGGGCGTTCGTCTGTTCGGCGAATTCAGAACTTTGTGGACCCTTCACACCAAATTCGTGTGGTACGAACGGCCCACAATGCACTACGCCATCGCAGTGCATTGCTGGCTCATGATTGGCCAAGCTTGCACTGTGACCCTGCATGCTTGGCCAATCACAGCACCGGCAGCGATGAGAGCCATAATTGGCCACAGGCAGGATGCCTGTGGCCAATTATAGCTCAGGGGGTTTAGTACACGCCCCACACTATATAAGGCCACCAGCGCGACGGCCTTGTGTAGTGTGTTCAGACGTACAGGGAAAGAGCAAGATAGGCAGGGACAGTATTATTTTCTCAGGCATCTCCAGGAGTTAGTGGGTGTTGTGTGCCTCCAGCACAGTATACACCTGTATCTACCCTTTATTGCTAGTGTTCTCTCATACAGGCATCTGCAGGAGTTAGTGAGTGTTGTGTGCCTACAGCACAGCACAGCACAGTATACACCTGTATCTACCCTTTATTGCTGGTGTTTTCTCATACAGGCATCTGCAGTAGTTAGTGGGTGTTGTGTGCCTCCAGCACAGCACATTATACACCTTTTGATTTTGAACGTTAGAGTCCCATAGACTTTAATAGGGTTCTAAATTTCGTACAAATTTTTGGGCCGTTCGAAGGTTCTGGTGCGAACCGAACCGGGGGGGGGGGGGTGTTCTGCTCATCCCTAGTGCTGGGCAACTTTTACCCCATTGATAACCTTGATTACTGACCAGGGCTAGTGCAAGGATTTTTGTCTAGACAGGCAAAGGTGCATGTTGCTTCAAACCCCCCACCTTTGGTGTTTATTCACTCCCCACATCCCCTCACTGTCTACAGTACAACTGTGCTGGTACCTCCTTCACATTGCTCCTATAATGTGATGGTGCGCAGTGTGAAGGACGTCACACAGCATAAAATTTTAACACTGCTGAACTGCCACTAAACAGCAGTTAGGCCGCGTACACACGCGGGGACTGTTCGCCCAACTTTGTCCGTCAAACAGTTTCGGCAAACAGTCCGCTCAAAATTAGCATGGACGGACATGGCCACACACGACGTACGAACAGTTTGCTGAAACCGTGCGCGATGACGTGAACGGCACGTACGACGGGACGAAAAATACGACGTCCTATACACTGCATTATAACTTTCGGCATGTAAATCCTTTCTGAGCATGCGCGGAACTTAGTTTGACGAACAAGCCTACACACGAGGGGACTGTTCGCTGAAACTTTGTTTCAGCGGACAGTTTTTCGGAATTTCCGAAAAACCTTGTTCAGCGGACTGTTCGCTGAAACTGTCCGCTGAAAGCCCACACACGAGCGGACTGTTTGCCGAAACACTGTTCAGCGGACAAAGTTGGGCGAACAGTCCCCGCGTGTGTACGCGGCCTAAGTAATGAGAGGGACAGGGCCCATTCACACTTGCACATGCAATCTGCTGCATCTACCTGCATTTTTGTGCACATTTACCCTAATCTTTATGTGCATTTTTATAAACTCATGTAGTGTTTAGTTGCTTTTTTTTGTGAGTTTTCTATTTCCTGTGTCATCATTATATTTTTTGTTTATGTGGATGGAGTTGTGTGCAGGGAGTCTATGTAACCTAGCTGTATGAACACAGTTACAGGTTGCTAATTTAACCACTTGCCGACCGCCGCACGATGATGTACGTCGACAGAATGGCACAGGCAGGCATAAGGGCTTACATGTACGTCCTTGCCTGCCCGCCGGTCGGGGGCCCGATCGGGCCCCCGCCCGGTGCCTGCGGCAGTCGGTATTAGTTCGGGAGCGATCCCGGACGAGGGGACGGCCATTCATTCATGGCCACCCCCTCGCGATCGCTCCCGACGAATGAAAATGTCCCGTGACATCACTTCCTCTCCTGTAATGTAAACACAGGAGAGGAAGTGATGTATTCTCTCCTCCGTGTCGGTATTTTTCGTTCCTGCACCGAGGAGAGAGCATCGGTGAGTTGCACAAGCACTACACTACACAGTAGAACATGCCAGGCACACTCACACCCCCCCTTTACCCCCCGATCACCCCCCAATTACCCCTGCCCCCCCAGTCACAGTGACACAGATTGCTTTTTTTTTTTTTTTTGCATTGGTGTCATTTGTGACTGTAATAACTGTTAGGGCAGTTAGGGTTAGCCCCCTTTAGTTCTAATGTGCCCCCCTAACCCCCCCAATAAAGGTTTAACCCCGTGATCACCCCCCGTCGCCAGTGTCACTAAGGCTGGGTTCACATTGCAGCGGTTTATGAGAACGAATGTGATTCGCACCGCACTGCAGTGCAAATCACATCCGATCTCTGTGCGATTCGAGTTCAGCCATACAGATAGTATGGCTGAATTCGTGTCGCACCCGCCGCACCCGCCACACCCGCCGCAAATTCGCATGGGACCCTTTTTTTGGCCCGCAGCAGAATCGGATCGCATGGGTGTTCACACCATGCGATCCAAGTTTGCAGATCGCACTGCGATATGCGAACTGATCTGGGGGTGTCATTAACATTTCACTGACACTCCCAGCAGTTCGCATAGGGCAGTGTGAACTGCCGCCGGGAGGCATGCGATGCGGGAACCCGCCGCGGATTCATGGCGTTCCCGCATCGCTCCAGTGTGAACCCAGCCTAATAAGCGATCGTTTTTCTGATCGCTGTATTAGTGTCACAGGTGACGCTAGTTAGGCAGGTAGGTATTTAGGTTCGCCGCAGCTTTTTATAGCGCCAGGGACCCCCATATACTACCGCATAAAGCCCCCTGATTGCCCCCTAGTTAACCCTTTTACCAGTGATCACCATATAACTGTTACAGGTGACGTTGGTTGGTTAGTTATTTATTTATAGTTTCAGGGCACCCGCCATTTATTACCTAATAAAGGTTTAACCCCCTGATCACCCGGCGGGTGTCATTTGTGACTGTAATAACTGTTAGGGCAGTTAGGGTTAGCCCCCTTTAGTTCTAAGGTACCCCCCTAACCCCCCCAATAAAGGTTTAACCCCGTGATCACCCCCCGTCGCCAGTGTCACTAAGGCTGGGTTCACATTGCAGCTGTTTATGAGAACGGATGTGATTCGCACCGCACTGCAGTGCAAATCACATCCGATCTCTGTGCGATTCGAGTTCAGCCATACAGATAGTATGGCTGAATTCGTGTCGCACCCGCCGCAAACTCGCACGGGACCCTTTTTTTGGCCCGCAGCAGAATCGGATCGCATGGGTGTTCACACCATGCGATCCGAGTTTGCAGATCGCACTGCGATATGCGAACTGATCTGGGGGTGTCATTAACATTTCACTGACACTCCCAGCAGTTCGCATTGGGCAGTGTGAACTGCCGCCGGGAGGCATGTGATGCGGGAACCCGCCGCGGATTCGTGGCGTTCCCGCATCGCTCCAGTGTGAACCCAGCCTAATAAGCGATCGTTTTTCTGATCACTGTATTAGTGTCACAGGTGACGCTAGTTAGGCAGGTAGGTATTTAGGTTCGCCGCAGCTTTTTATAGCGCCAGGGACCCCCATATACTACCGCATAAAGCCCCCTGATTGCCCCCTAGTTAACCCTTTCACCAGTGATCACCATATAACTGTTACAGGTGACGCTGGTTGGTTAGTTATTTTTTTTATAGCTTCAGGGCACCCGACATTTATTACCTAGTCTCACTAGTGTACCCCTAAATTTAGGGGTGTCTACTTTCCAAAATGGGGTCATTTGGGGGGGGGGTTTGTGCCATCTTGGCATTTTATGGCCTTCAAAACTGTAACGCCCTTAGAAAGCCTGAAGGCGGTGCTTGGTTTTCGGGGCCCCGTACGCGGCTAGGCTCCCAAAAAGTCCCACATATGTGGTATCCCCGTACTCAGGAGAAGCAGCAGAATTTATTTTGGGGTGTCATTTCACATATGCCCATGGCATGCGTGAGCAATATATTATTTAGTGACAACTTTGTGAAAAAAAAAAAGTTTGTAATTTTCCCGCAACTTGTGGCAAAATATAAAATATTCCATGGACTCAAAATGCCTCTCAGAAAATAGCTTGGGGTGTCTACTTTCTAAAATGGGGTCATTTGTGGGGGTTTTGTGCCATCTTGGCATTTTATGGCCTTCAAAACTGTAATAGGTAGTGAGGAGTGAAGTCAAATATTTACGCCCTTAGAAAACCTGAAGGCGGTTCTTGGTTTTCGGGGCCCCGTACGTGGCTAGGCTCCCAAAAAGTCCCACATATGTGGTATCTCCGTACTCAGGAGAAGCAGCAGAATTTATTTTGGGGTGTCATTTCACATATGCCCATAGCATGTGTGAGCAATATATCATTTAGTGACAACTTTGTGAAAAAAAAATAAAAAAAAATTAAAGTTTGTAATTTTCCTGCAACTTGTGGCAAAATATAAAATATTCCATGGACTCAAAATGCCTCTCAGCAAATAGCTTGGGGTGTCTACTTTCTAAAATGGGGTCATTTGTGGGGGTTTTGTGCCATCTTGGCATTTTATGGCCTTCAAAACTGTAATAGGTAGTGAGAAGTGAAATCAAAAATTTACGCCCTTAGAAAGCCTGAAGGCGGTGCTTGGTTTTCGGGGCCCCGTACGCGGCTAGGCTCCCAAAAAGTCCCACATATGCGGTATCCCCGTACTCAGGAGAAGCAGCAGAATTTATTTTGGGGTGTCATTTCACATATGCCCATAGCATGTGTGAGCAATATATCATTTAGTGACAACTTTGTGTAAAAAAAAAAAAAATTTTTATTTTTTGTCATTATTCAATCGCTTGAGGCAAAAAAATAAAATATTCAATGGGCTCAACATGCCACTTATCAATTTCCTTAGGGTGTCTACTTTACAAAATGGGGTCATTTGGGGGGGTTTTGTACTGCCCTGCCATTTTAGCACCTCAAGAAATGAGATAGGCAGTCGTAAACTAAAAGCTGCGTAAATTCCAGAAAACGTACCTTAGTTTGTAGATGTGACAACTTTTGCGCAAACCAATAAATATACAATTATTGACTTTTTTTTTACCAAAGACATGTGGCTGAATACATTTTGGCCTGAATGTATGACTAAAATTGAGTTTATTGGATTTTTCTAATAACAAAAAGTAGAAAATATCATTGTAAAAATGTCTTTTTACGTTTATATCGCAAAAAATAAAAATCGCAGAGGCAATCAAATACCATCAAAAGAAAGCTCTATTTGTGGGAAGAAAAGGACGCAAATTTTGTTTGGGTACAACATTGCATGACCGCGCAATTACCAGTTAAAGCAGCGCAGTGTCAAATTGTAAAAAGACCTCTGGTCATTTACCAGCAAAATGGTCCGGTCTGAAGGTGGTTAACAAGTGTGTGGATGCAGGTGTACCTCCCTAAACACAGAGAGTGTGCATTCTGGGATCACCCACACTTGCACACCTGTCAAATTAGAACCTGGGGCTGTGTTTGTACAGTGACCTTATAGAGTTACAGGTGGCTCCAGCTGCACAAACAAACGTTATGGGCCAGAGAACCAGTGTGAATGAGCCCCTGATTTATTGAATATTTTTTTTCCATTTTTATATTATTTTTTACGCTTTTAAATATTTATTTATTTACTTATTTTTTTTCTTACAGTGCTTTGGAGTGGGGGCTTTGGTGAAATGTCAAGGGCCTAAACAGACTTAAAGGGGTTGTAAAACTTTGTGTTTAGGATGCATTAAGGTGAAAAAACACCTGGCAGTGACCGGCCTCCTAGCCCCCCCGTTTTACTTACCTGAGCCCTGGAATTTCCAACGGTGTCCCTCTGCTCGGGGTTCTCTGCACTTGATTGGATAGATTGATAGAAGCACAGCCTTTGGCTCTCATTGCTGTCAATCAAATCCAATGACGTGGGCGCCGGGGAGTGGGGCAGAGTCATACATTCAGCGGCTATGGGTGGCATAAGCTGGACTCGGGAGCGCGCCCACAAGGACACCCCCCGGGAGAGCGCTTCTCCTAGGTGGTTATCTGATGTGCAAGAGCCGCCGAGGGACCCCAGAAGTCGGTGTTCGAGGCCACTCTGTGCAAAACGAATTGCATAGTGGAGGTAAGTATGACATGTTTGTTATTTTTGAAAAAAAAAATATATTTGTTGCTTTACAATCACTTGAAGTGTCACTTTTGAAACAGAGAAAAGAACTGAGGAAACACATTACATAGTCCCTTTCTCTGCTGAACCCTTAACTGCAGTGCAGATGCATTTCTTCCTCCCACATCCTGCACATGCGTACCAGAATGAGCACTTGCTGGACAGGAGGGAGCATTTGCTGTTTGAGATCTCTAACAGTTCTGTAAGTTCAGCCATTTTAAGGAAGAAGGGCACTAATCTGAGGTGGGTAAGGGGGCTGATCTGAGGTTTGTTATTAGGCACACGCACATACACACTGCCAATGACAAAATATGTTTTCTTCCACTGACACCAAAGTGGTTGCTTTTGTTTCTCCCACTAATGCTGAATCATTTCTTTCTCCCAAAAATTCCAATAACAATAACCATGGACTGACTCCGAGTATGTTTTACAACCCCTGATCACTGATGCCATGCCATGATTTCAACTACTAAAGCCAGCACAATTGTTCCTCCCACTAATGCTGGGGCACTTTTTTTTTACAACCACTGACACTGATGCATTTTCCTCACTCTGACCATTGGCCAGTGGTGGCCCCTCCATTAGGAGCACCCTGGCTCTGCTCTCTCTCTCCACACCACCCACTATATGCAATGGATAGATTCATGCAAAGCTGTAGCCACCCCCTATTCATGCGTCTGGCCCCTTTCAGGACACCGGGCGCAGGAATTACAGAGGCTGTTTTTTTTTGAAGCACCTGATTAGAGCCAGAGGCTCTAATAGGCTTCAAAATAAGGTGGGCTCTGGTCGCAGAGAATGTGCTCTGATCCCAACCAGGTGTGTTACAACAACAAATGAATATTCGCTGTTGAAACACTGGTCCTTAATCTGGCCAATCAGAAGCAGGTGTGAAAAACATTTTTCGATTGGCCAAAAAAAGAAGACTCCCGATTGGCAGCCGAGGAGGAGGGAGGAAACTGATGCCACTGCCTTTGTCACTGTGAAGACCCGTAGAGAGCAGGAGAATGGGAGGTCACCACCATGATGACCCATGGAGAGCAGGAGAATGGGAGGTCACCGCTGCTGAGGGGAAGCTGCCAGTATTGGGGTAAGTGCTACCGACCGACCGGGGGAGGCATACTATTTGTCGCCCCCCAAATTTTTTTTCCACTGGCCGCCACTGCCATTGGCACCGGACATTTTTATTTCCACTGAACAATAATCCCAGGACTTTATTCTTTCACTAACCAATGCTTCATGATTAGTTTATCACATTTTCATTACCCTCCTATGTGACCAAGTTTAATTGTGACTGGCAGTATTGGTTATATAGGAGCAGTACAGGAAGCCCTTGTACACACGGTCGGACATTCCGACAGAAAATGTCCGAGCGGACCGTGTTGACAACATGGTCCGATGGGACTTTGTCCTATCGTTTGTAGAGAATTCCGATCGAACAAAGTGCCACGCATGCTCAGATCAAATTCCTAGAACAAAGTTATTGGCTACTAGCCTGAACGTAGTCCCGTTGTAACGAAATAACGTCACCACGTTCTGAACGATCCAATTTTCTGACAACTTTGTCCGACTGTGTGTATGCAACCCAAGTTTCGGACTAAATCAGTCAGACAAAATCCGACGTATTTTGTTGTCAGAATGTCCGACCGTGTGTACAAGGGTGAAAACATCTCATCTCAGGAATCAAGGCTCCTTCACATGGACGTGTTTGTGTATGGAGCCTGCTCTGCACAGTGTGGGATCGCTCCTTCGATCCCCGCTGAGCAGGAAGATGACAGGTCCGACTCTGTACACTGTGTAGGGATGGACCTGTCAGAATGCCGCTCTCTCCTATGGGGGATCTGATGAGGACGGACTGTAGAGTCCGTGGACACCCGATCCAATCCTCAGACGGATGGAAAAATTGTTTTTTCCTCCGTCAGACTTTTTCGGAATGGAATGGGTCGAATGTCAGCGGACATGTTTATAGAGTGTCTGTTCAGATCCGCCTAAAAAACTGACAGGCGGACCTGAACGGACAGTCCGTGTGAAAGAGACTTCAGGGTTAATTTACTAAAACCCAGAGAGTGCAAAGTCTGGTGCAGCTGTGCATGGTAGCCAATCAGCTTTTAACCTCAGCTTGTTCAGTTAAGCTTTGACAATAAAATGAGAAAGTTTATTGGTTTTTATGCTGCACCAGATTATGCACTCTCCAGTTTATTAAATCAACCCCAGTTATATTTTCCTGATTCACAGTAGCCTAAGAGAATAAGAAGAGAGCAACAGATCGAAAAAATTTTTGCCTGATAGCTACACACATTTGGTTACCATATTTAATGTTTTCCCAACAAAGCCAAGACAGCCTCTGAAATAGCATTTGGGTAGTGCTATGCAGATTTTTGAGTAACCATTTAACCCCCCTGGCGGTATTCCCGTTTCTGGCTCGGGGTGGAGATTTTATACCAAAACCGGTAACCCCGAGCCAGACTCGGGACCACATCGCTGAATCCAGGGAGAGGTTACTTACCTTATCCCCTGGATCCAGCGATGTCCCCGCACTGTACGAGCGAGCCATCCTCCGCTCGATCTATCACGGAGCCGAGCTCCGTTCCCTGCGAGAGTTGCGACGCACGGGGACGGAGAACGGCACCGAATTCAAAAAGTGAAACACACACATTACATGCAGTATAATGTAATCTTACAGATTACATTGCTGTATGTAATTATTTCACACCCCCTTTGTCCCTAGTGGTCTGTCCAGTGCACTGCATGCAGTTTTATAATATAAAAACTGTTCTTTATGCCTGGAAACTGGAGATTGTCCATAGCAATCAAAACTGTCCCTTTACATCAAAAATGATTTTAGACCAGCTAGAAAACAGCGATAATAAATTAGAATCACTCGCAGAATTGAGGGATAGTGATTTGTGGGGAGATCTGAAATGGTTAAACACGTATCACACCGCCCCTTCTCAGATCTTCAACTGACAGCTGCCTGCACAATAAAAGCCTGCATTTTACTTTTGTGGGCCAGAGTTATGCCCCGTACACACGTTCCGATTATCGTAAGACCGATCGTTCACATTTTGTTGTATACAACTAAGATTGAATACAACAGTGCAAAATGTGTGTAAGACTTTTGTCGTACGATTCTGGAAAAATCTTCCGTCTTGCGTAGCTACGTATTTTAAATGATGTCAAAAACGTGTGACCTGTGTGTCCTTCTGGTTTATTTTCATGTTTCCGATCATGCGTGGTGTTTGTCTAATGACTTTTATCGGACGCATACTGTACTGACTACACGACTGTCGTACGATGGGCTGTCATCCGACCAAAGTTTTCCTGTTTGTTCCTTCGGATTTATGCCCCGTACACACGTTCCGATTATCGGACCACAAAAGTCGCTTTCGGACAGATCGTTCGATAATCTGATCGTTAGTACGCAGCTTTCGACAGCCGATCACGACAGTCCCTCCAACTAAATCCGAAGGAACAAACAGGAAAACTTTGGTCGGATGACAGTCCATCGTACGACAGTCGTGTAGTCAGTACAGTATGCGTCCGATAAAAGTCATTAGACAAACACCACGCATGATCGGAAACATGAAAATAAACCAGAAGGACACACAGGTCACACGTTTTTGACATCATTTAAAATACGTAGCTACGCACGACGGAAGATTTTTCCAGAATCGTACGACAAAAGTCTTACACACATTTTGCACTGTTGTATTCAATCTTAGTTGTATACAACAAAATGTGAACGATCGGTCTTACGATAATCGGAACGTGTGTACGGGGCATAAGTTGGACGGACTGTCGTGATCGGCTGTCGAAAGCTGCGTACTAACGATCAGATTATCGAACGATCTGTCCGAAAGCGACTTTTGTGGTCCGATAATCGGAACGTGTGTACGGGGCATAAGGCTTGATTCACACTAACGCGTTTTTTGATGCATTTTGCAGAAATGCAGGGAAATTTTTTAATGGGTTCCTATGGAACATGAAATACTGAAAAGTAATGACAGTGACAATTCTGCAACTGAGCAAATTTCAGTGTTTTTGATTTGATTACATTATTGAATAATTTTTATTATTGTTATATTATTATTGGGTATAATTATTTATAGTTATTTATTATATTATAATTTATGATTTCATTTTTCAAACTTTATTATACCCGGGATGTCTGCTAGACTTTGGTTTGGACAGATTTAAGTGAGTTATTCCTAAGCCCTTGTACACACGGTCGGACATTCCGACAACAAAATCCGTCGGATTTTGTCCAACGGATTTTGTCCGAAACTTGTGTTGCATACACACGGTCGGACAAAGTTGTCGGAAAATCCGATCGTACGTAACATGATGACGTTATTTCGTTATGACGGGACTACGTTCAGGCTAGTAGCCAATAGCTTTGGTCTAGGAATTTGATCTGAGCATGCGTGGCACTTTGTCCGATCGGAATTCTCTACACACAATCGGACAAAGTCCGATCGGATCATGTTGTCGGAAAGTTTTATAGCCCAGCTCTAAAACTTTGTCCGTCGGATGTCCCGACGGAAACAGTCCGATGGAGCCCACACACAGTCGGATTATCCGACAACACGGTCCGATCGGACATTTTCCGTCAGAATGTTCGACCGTGTGTACAAGGGAAGGGTAGAATTACAGGACTACAATATAAAACGCCAATTTTCATGCAAAATAATTGTACCGCTTTCAACACCTAAAATCTGAAATAATCATACCGCCAGGGAGGTTAAGCAAAGCATTTGCTTTTATAGAAGTATATTTTATCTTAGCTTTAGCTTATCAATGAATCCACCTTTTCTTTATATGGCCAGCCAAATTCACAAAGGTGCACAGCTCTCAGATATAACCGTCTCCTTTAGGTCATAAATCTATTTACTTCATGTAATTCCTCTGACATAATTGTCCTTCTCATAATGCAACACGTATCCATTTTTATTAGAGGTGTAGCACAATAAATAATCACTACATTGCTAAGTCAGCAAAATATTAAAGGTTACTGCTACTCTGTGAATTTATAGAGAATCTTCTGACCCCATTAGAAGACCTGCAAACCCAAAACTGAATTTCATTTTTGCAGACATCATTTGCATTTTAACACGTCTTTGATATGGAGAACGCAGGCCTCTCATTTTCCTTGTGTAACATTCCAGCAGCTCCTTGCATATGTTACAATAGACTTTGCATGTTTCTGTCACCATTTCCTATAGTGACAGGAGATGCAGAACAGTGAGCTCAACTTTTGACCTTCAGACACTGCGTACTTAAGAGTGTGACTGCATCCTAATTGTGCTGACTGGCGGTAGCTTTAAACTAAAACCATAGTTTTAGAATTACATCATTCTGAGACATCTAGAAAGTCCTCAAACCAGACATTCCATACATGCTTTGCCTAAAATAATAATTTAGTGCTAGCAAGCACTATTTGCATCTACAATGGCCATATAAGTGTATTGCTACTCCCGTAGGAGCCATTGGTGAATGAAGGTATCTCCCACCCTGCACAGCCAGGCACACAGAATTTTCCACCATATGCTGGAGACAAGAATCAGGCCTTGCAGCTTTGTTTTTTTTGTTTTTATTAGGGTGATTGAGCTTGGATAGGGCCGAGGGTGTTATGGGATGCCCACTTGATCAAATAGCAGAACTCTTTAGGGACACAACTATATACAGCCTGTATATCAGGGACGTGCAGTCAGGGGAGGCAGGTGAGAAAAAAAACAAGCTTTGAGGGTCGTAACTCGGCAAACTGGAGTCACAGAGATCCCAAATTTGGGGGGTATGTAGCCTATGTCCTACTCCACCACTGCTAAAACCTGGTTCAAACCTGTTACCTACTGCACCATCATGTCCCCTGAGGGGCAGCAGGTTTGAATGCTGTGTGGTGCACTTCAACACCTGGAAGATGTGAGTATCCAGATTGATGTTTTATAAATAAAATACATTTTTAAACGATAAAACACCATTTCGACTTTATTTTTTATATATGGATGAAGGAACGTACTGCTGAACATCTCAGGATCCCAAAGAGCTTCGTTCACATTGACCGCAGAGGTGGTTCACAGGATTTTGCTTTGCCAGTACAATGGACATTTTTTTATTTAATATGTTTAATATTATGCACCTTTTGTAAGTCTTTCATGCCCTTTATTTATATAGAAGAAAATATGGTGCTGGGAAAAAGGGATTATTGCGGTGCCTAATAATAATGAGGTATATAGAAAATTAAATAATGAAATCAGTAATGGAGGCAAAGAAAACTACAAAATATTAAATACAATACATAATTTTAAAAAGAAATGAATACTTATTCTTTATTTAATGGAATAACCATAAAAATATATATAATCAAATAAGTTTACAAAAGTACACGACCAACATTGAACCCTATATTGGGCTCAGGTGAGCTTATTTATAAATTATTTAATTTTTTACTGATTAGCTAAATTAAATTTATGCACATTCATTTATCACAGGCCCCTTATCTAAAGGTGCTGTTTACTCTTTTATGCATTTAGGCTGGTTGAGAGCGCATTTATTCCTCATCTCAAACCTTTCCAAAAGTTCGGTGTCCCTGTCTCATGTAGAATCCCCACATAAACCCCTTATCTGGTATGTACGAGGCAATATTGTCCCCGTCAATACCATCATATGTAGCTTTTATTTTTTTTATTTCTTTATAAATCTTGTGTTTATTGGTTTTTCCTCTACCCCCTGCAGTCACCATTGGTGATACATAGGGCTGGATTTTTTACCCCCCATTGAGAGTGTTCCACCAGTTGTGTGCCTGGAGGTGAGCCGGGGGTATGTATTCAATTGCTAAATGTCTCTTTATTGAATCCATATCCTTTTTCATATGTGCCCTTTCCTTAGATTTAATCGTCTATACTTTTGAGCTTACCTTGACTAAGGACCAAGCAGCATTCATTTAATCTACTTTGTATAATATTTGTATGTTTATTTGTTATCATTTATAGTTCTCGTTCGTCTCTCCTTGGGTCAAAAAATTGGTTCCACTGAAGAAGCCATCGTAATGGCGAAACATGTTGGGACTCCTTTGATAAGCAATTGATAAGGAAGGACCGCACTCTGCTGGGCTGCCATAGAATACCGTTTACTGCGGTTTAGCCTCACAGGCTTAGACTGCTTCACTAAGAGGTAACTTTTTTCCATCTAAGTATTCGTCCATTGCAATCTATTACAATCAATACCTATTGGCTCCCCTGATTATATTGGCATTGACATATGTCCCTCTCCTATGACGGGTTCATATAGGTGGACGGCCATGAATGACTCAATCACATCCCTTCTGACAACACCACTGCATTAAAGGCATATCGCCTTAATTAATTTGATTGATTCAACTTAAAGAGGGATTCCGCCCAAAAAAAAAATATTAAAAGCCAGCAGCTATAAATACTACAGCTGCTGACTTTTAATAAATGGACACTCACCTGTCCCGGGTTCCAGCGATGCCGGCAGCCGAGGCCGATCGACCGCTCGTGCCTCGGCTGCTGCCGCCGCCATTCTAGGTGAGGGAATCAGGAAGTGAAGCGAATCGGCTTCACTTCCCGGTTCCCTACTGCGCATGCGCGAGCCGCACCGCGCAATGGGAAATCTCCGCGCTGTCACTGGGACCCGTGTGTGTCCCAGCAGACAGCGCGGCAGGGCAGGAAATGGCGTAGACTCCCGTGGGAGTCTATGCCCGGAAGTGGGTGAAAATACCTGTCTTTGACAGGTATCTCCACCCCCCTCCCCCCTGAAAGGTGTCAATTGTGACACCGGAGGGGGGGGGGGGGGGTTCCGATCAGCGGAGGTTCCACTTTAGGGTGGAATCCCGCTTTAAGTCTATTCTGATTAATTCCAGGTACTGCCCTATACCTGCCCTTTCAGTATGATTTTTATTTTCATGATTAACATGTTCTACACTGCCTCATTATTACAATTGTTTATCTCTGCAGATTGTTTTGGGGTCTAAGATCTCTATATGCAGCTCGCTATCCTCATTTGTTGCATTAGTGTTGATATCACTTACGAATCACATAATTCATGAGCCTTGATCCACATGGTAAGATGCTATACCACTCACTCATTTACCTTTGAAAAATATTCTCATTATATTGTTGATCCATATTGTTATCATTATTAAATATGTTGTAATTTTTTATTTTCTTGATTTACTGCATTGATTTATATATTTATATAAACATATTCCTATCTAACATATTGGTTATCTACTTTTCAGTTTTTAACTAAAGCTGCATTTTCCTGAAGAAGCTCAAGGGAGCGAAACATGTTGAAATTAGCAGCATTTTTCCGTGTATAGGATTGGTAACACCTGTGGTCACACGATCTGTACCTTTTCTGTAAACAATTAATTGATCTATGCTTGAATGTTTATATACTGATAATTTTAAGCTGTTGTCCTTTGAATAAAATTATTGTTTATTTTAATATGGGCATTTTCTTTATTTGCCTTTATCTGGGTACCGTTTAAAAGTCCCGGGGGTTGGTTATCCTCCAGCCCCGTTTCTGTTTTCCCCCCTTTTTTCTTCATATTGTGTATTCCTTTGACCAGCAATTAAATTTCGACCATATCAAATTGAGTAGACGATTATTTTATCTAATGTATCGTGTACTTTTGTAAACTTATTTGATGATATATATTTTTATGGTTATTCCATTAAATAAAGAATAAGTATTCATTTCTTTTTAAAATTATGTATTGTATTTAATATTTTGTAGTTTTCTTTGCCTCCATTACTGATTTAATTATTTCATTTTCTATATACCTCATTATTATTAGGCACCGCAATAATCCCTTTTTCCCAGCACCATATTTTCTTCTTTACAAATTCTGAGATGAGGTGCCCTGTGTACTAGATTTCCTCGCCAAATTTCCTTTTTTCCACTTTATTTATATGTGTCATCTAACATTGGTTACTTCAACATAGTGTGGCACTTTTCATCTGTTATTGTTTTAAATTGCCAGCACAATGAAAATTGTATATATTATATGTTATTATGTTTAATATCATTCATGGTTTGCACTAAGATATTCATGCTTTTATATGTGTAATATCACATTGGTAATCTTAATAATATATATATATATATATATATATATATATATATATATATATATATTTAGCAGACACCCTATGGAATAAAATGGTGGTCATTGCAACTTTTTATGTCACACGGTATTTGCGCAGCAATTTTTTTAAATACTTTTTTTGGGGGGAAAAAAAACTGTTTCATGAATAAAAAGAAAATGATTTTTTTTTGTATAATGTGAAAGATGATGTTATGCCAAGTAAGTAACATGTCACTTAACATGTCATGCTTTAAAATTGCGCACACTTGTGGAATGGCGCAAAACTTCAGTACTTATAAATCTCCATAGGCGATGCTTTAATTTTTGTTTACAGGCTACATTTTTAGAGTTACAGAGGAGGTCTAGTGCTAGAATTATTGCTCTCACTCTAATGTTCGCAGCGTACGTAACCTGTGTGTATCTGGCTCTGATACTAGCCAGTTCCTCACCAGCCACTGACCTCACCGCATGTCCCTGCTGTATATACACTTCTTCTTCAACCTCCAGTGCAATCTTGCTTGTAGAACAACAACTCTCAGGCCAGCTGTCACTGTTTAGATGGTCTAACAAAGGCTCCTTTAGCCTTGTAGCAAATGCCCTTTTGCAGGCAGGGACGGTGGTACCATTTGGTTGTGTAGTACAGGCATACCCCACTTTTAAGTACACAATTTATTTACTAAAGCTGGAAAGTGCAAAATCAGGCTCACTTCTGCATAGAAACCAATGAGCTTCTAACCCCAGCTTGTTCGATTAAGCTTTGGTAATAAAACCTGGAAGCTCATTGGTTTCTATGTAGAAGTGAGCCTGATTTTGCACTTTCCAGCTTTAGTAAATAAACCCCATTGTGTACTTGATAGTGGGATATGCCTGTAGAGTGTTCTGCTTTCCTTCACCTTGCTCCTGTGCCTCCTGGTCAGGACACCTCTTTGTGTCGTGAAGGGGATCCCTTCCGCACCCAAGCCCAGGCTCGGGGTCACCCTCCAGACTAAGGGGCACCCTCAAGGGCTCCATCTCCATCTTCCACCTGAACTCCACTGCCCCAAGCTGATCTGACTATGAGTATTTGAGGAGACTTGCCCCCTGCCAACCCATCTGTTGTGGATTGGTCAGGGGCCTCAGAAAACTCCAGGTATCTCCTCCTTACCTCCACTTCCATTCCTCTAGGATCTTCCCCAAGAAAAATTACTGCTGTTTCTTTGGTGTTTCTGTATCTTTAATTGCTAAAATACATATGCATAGCTCCCAACTGTTCCTTGTTTGGAGGAGGGGTTCCTTATTTGGAGGCAAATCCTTCTGTCCCTCCTTTCCTCTAAGTTGTCCCTCTTTGAGGACTGATGACTTCTATAATATGTAGCCCCCTTGTCCTAAACCAGGGCTACTATGTCAGTTCAGATTTTGGTTGGACTGTAGTTAGCCCAGACTGATTGTATAGTTTTTTCATCAGTTTTTTCCCTAAGCTTAAGCTTGTGATTTCTCACTGTCAGTAGATGTCATTGGTATCACTGGTCATAGTATAAGATTTAACAAACAAAACCAAGTTATGAATATTTATATTTCCTTCAGCCAATCCAGTAGGAGCTTTTGCTGCTGGTGCATGCTGGGGAAGAATATACACAATAGGGACAGGTCAGGTGCTCACTCTTTTTCCCTGGGCTGAGGCCTAGGAAAGTGTTGTTGGATGGAGCTCTGCTGTTAGGCCCCTGTTTTGGGGCCTATTGTGTGCTTAAGGGGTCCTGAAGGTTTCCTGCCTGGTCTGGAGGAAGCTGTGCCAAGGAGGAGACCCAGGGGATGCCCCTTGCTAGATAGAGCCAAGGATGATGTCTGGTCTCTCAGAAAGGACTGGTAACTCACTTGGAGGACGCCCTAAAATTTGGGAATGTGCTTACAGTGTTGCCGAATCGGCTTTAAGGTTCTGACACTGGGAAGCTGGACATTAGTCTGGAGGGTCTGTAGGTATCTGCTATGGTACCTGGGAACTCTAACCCTCCATAACCGTTCTGAAGTAAAAATTTTAAAAGACAAAAGCGACTGGTGCCCAATATCCTTTCTCGGTCCCCCTATTTTAAACATGAACTCTGGAGGTGTTATCCTGCCTTTGAGGTGTCAGAGGGGTGCTACATGCATAATTGTATTACTAATTGGGGTATATTTATTATCAAATTACATAGCAATTCCCCAGGTGAAAGTGCATGTACATTTGTAGGAATATTAAAAAAAAAAAAAAAATTATTAGGCTATTTACTGCGCTGGTCGAAAGATTTTCATGGAAAATACCACATTTGACCACAAGATGGTGCCAAGTATCATAATAATTTCCTATGATACTTACCACCATCTAGTGGCCAAATGTGCAATTTTTCCATATGAAAAACTGCCGACCAGCATTGGTTTAATAACATAAATATTTTTGCCCCATTTACACAGAATGAATGTACATGCACTTTCACTGGGCTAATTGCTATGCATTTTTTCATAAACACACCCCAGAGCGCTATACTACACTAAACCTTTTATCCAGCTTCCAAATGATTGCATGTGTTATCATGTGTTATTTTGATAAGCCAGTTTAGAAAAAAAAAACAGTAGAGGAAAAAGCACTTGGGTTTAACCACAAATGTTTATGTTATTTGTGTCGCATTTAACTGGGAGTGTGGTGGGGTGTGTCCTTTGCCTAGCCTACATAGTTTGAACTTAAAGCCCAACTTAAAACTCCAGGAAAAAATACTCCCTTCATGTAATTTTTCTGTGTTTTAATTAACTGCATTATGTTGTTATTGTTTTGTAGTATGCTGACATCTAGTGGTGGTTTTGGGTCAACTTGTTTACTAATAGGAATTTGGTTCCTTCCTATATCCTCCCCTTCTGTTTCATGTTATTTAGATTAGTCATAGCTTGACCCTTCCCAATTTTCCCATGTTCCTCAGTCAGTGTTAGTTAGAAAAGTTATTGTCTTTTCACACTTCATCTTCTGTACTGCAATTAGCTGAAGTAAAACTGTTTTGGATTCAACCTCTGTGTCTTATTGAAGAAATAAGCTGCCGGTGGGTGGTGCCATGCAAGTTTTTTTTAATCAACTATCCTTCTATAGTAGGGTAAAGATCCAGCAGCTCAGGAGAGTTACCGTCCAATCTCATTACTAAATGCAGATATAAAGATCTTCGCAAAAATAATAGTAGATAGACTAAAAGCACATTTTCCGAAATGGATCCATATGGATCCGGTAGGGTTTGTTCAAGGGCGGGAAGGGAGAGATAATGCATTGAAGTCTATACTACTGATGCAGGAAGCCACCAGGAGAGGTACCCCCACAGTACTCATGTCAGTGGATGCCAAAAAGGCTTTCAACAGAGTCAATTGGGGGTTTATGTTTGAGATACTGGAATATCTAGGCTTGGGTGAGAGGATGATGAGATGGATCAAGTCCCTGTACTTTCACCCGACGGCTAGAATAAGAGCTAACAGCTCCCTGTCTTGCCCCTTTGAACTGTTCAACGGGAGAAGGCAGGGATGCCCACTCTCAGCATTCCTTTTTGTAATTACGCTGGAACCTCTCCTGGTGGCAATACGGAAAACTCAAGATATTCAGGGAATTCAGGTTGGAGGGAGAGAATATAAAGCGTCTGCATTCGCGGGCGATTTATTATTATATATAGCCAAACCTAGAACAACCATCCCGATAATCCTGAAAGAGCTAGAGAAGTATGGGAGATTTTCAAATTTTAAAACAAATATGACTACCGTATATACTCGAGTATAGGCCGACCCGAATATAAGCCGAGGCCCCCAATTTACCCCCAAAAAAACTGGCAAACTTATTGACTCGTGTATAAGCCGAGGGTGAGACATGCCTGTCCATCCCTGTGTGTGTGTCCGTCCATCCCTGTGTGTCCGTCCATCCCTGTGTGTCCGTCCATCCCTGTGTGTCCGTCCATCCATCCCTGTGTGTGTGTGTGTCCATCCATCCATCCATCCCTGTGTGTGTGTGTCTCCATCCATCCATCCATCCATCCCTGTGTGTGTGTGTCTCCATCCATCCATCCATCCATCCCTGTGTGTGTGTGTCTCCATCCATCCATCCATCCATCCCTGTGTGTGTCTCCATCCGTGTGTGTGTGTGTGTGTGTGTGTGTGTGTGTGTGTGTGTGTGTGTGTGTGTGTGTGTGTGTGTGTGTCCAGCCTACCTTTGTCCCGAGCCTCCGTCCCGTGCCTTGCCTCCTTGCCTCCGTCCCGTGCCGTGCCTTGCCTTGCATCCGTCCCGTGTCGTGCCTTGCCTTGCCCCCGTCCCGTCCCGTCCCGTGCCGTGCCGTGCCTTGCCTTGCCTCCGTCCCGTGCCCTCTTCGTCGGCGGCCATTGTAAAATTCAAAAGCTGCGCCGCCGCCTTCGCCTGTGATAGGCGGAACACTGAATTTCCCAGCAGCCTGTGTTCCGCCTATCACAGACGTCGTATCATCCTCGTCCGTAGTACGAGGATGATACGATGTCCGTGATAGGCGGAACACAGGCTGCTGGGAAATTCAGTGTTCCGCCTATCACAGGCGAAGGCGGAGCCGGAGGCGCGGCTTTTGAATAGAATGGCCGCTGTCTGTCTGCTCGACACGCTGATCGAGCGGGCAGACAGCGATGACTCGAGTATAAGCCGAGGGGGGCACTTTCAGCCTCAAAAAAGAGGCTGAAAATCTCGGCTTATACTCGAGTATATACGGTAAGTCCGAGATTTTGAACCTGACCCTGCCGGAAACAGAGCATTTCCCACTCCCATTTAAGTGGTGCAAAAGTGAACTGAGTTACTTCGGGATAAAATTGACAGCTCAAATAGCAGATTTATACGAAGCCAATTATATACCCCTTCTCAATAAAATCAAAGACCAACTGACTAGAATGTATTATAAAGCACTCACTTGGACAGAAAAAATAAATATTTATACTGCCTACGGTATGTTAATTTATACATTTCAAATGGACCCAGTCCCTCTCCCTCAGACTTTTTTTAGTAAGTTAAAATCTATGGTGGCAAAGTTTATTTGGTCGCGCAAACGCCCCCGAATTGCTTATAACACACTGGGAAAAGATAAAGACAGAGGAGGACTAGCATTGTCAGAGTTTAAAAAATACTACAAAGCCACAGCGATCTCGAGATTAACAGACTGGCTTCACAATAGGATGGAGAAGAGCTGGGCGGAGATAGAAATGACGTTGACCAGAACTGATATTGGTAAAATTATATAGATACCTCCTCAGTATCGAGATTTAGGAGTAAGCATGAGTATTTTAACAAATAACACTTTTACAATTTGGAATAGAATTAATAAGAGACACAAATGGGATTATAATTCCCTACTAATGCCACTCTTAGACACAAATTATTTTACGCCGGGGAAGGAGGAGCGTTTATATTTCAGTAGGTGGGCTAAAAGGGAAGAAATAGCACTACACTACATCACGACGTGATGAAAGGGAATAGAATTCTCACGTATAGTGAAATTACACAGGAATGGGGACACAAATCACTAGATAGATGGAGACACATGCAAATTCAACACTTTACACAAAATTTACCACAGCCATTAAGAAGCAGGAGGCAGTTGAGACCATTAGAAAAATTGTTGAAATCACCACAAAGTTTAGAGAGAAGAATATCTAAAATATATAAAATATTAAGGGGGGAGGCGGACCAGGAGATTCCAGCGTATATGGGAAAATGGGTAGAGGAACTGAAGCCCTTAAGAAATGATGAACAGAGGAATAAAATAATCAGGCTGACTCATTCAACAACAAAAGATACACAAACGATTGAAATGTCTTATAAGTTATTGGCTAGGTGGTATATGACACCCCAGAGGATACATAGTATAAGTGGAGATGCCCCATCAACTTTTTGGAGGGGTTGCACTGCACGGGGGACTTTTAAACATCTTTGGTGGGAGGGTCCCAAAATACAATCCTACTGGGGTGAAGTAATTGAAACAATATTCTTTATAACAGGAGATAGGATTGAAAAAAACAAACATGGGTATGCCTGTTTCATGACTCAGAGAAGAGTGTGGCACAATATAAATTGATGCTAATTCCATATTTACTAAATGCAGCTAAGGCCTTGATCCCATGCCTCTGGAAATCCCAACAGGCTACGACAATAAAAGAGTGGATTGAGAGGGTCGAGAGGACAAGAGGAATAAGATGACAGAGAGAGAGAGAAGAGAGAGAGAGAGAGAGAGAGAGAGAGAGAGAGAGAGAGAGAGAGAGAGAGAGAGAGAGAGAGAGAGAGAGAGAGAGAGAGAGAGAGAGAGAGAGAGAGAGAGAGAGAGAGAGAGAGAGAGAGAGAGAGAGAGAGAGAGAGAGAGAGAGAGAGAGAGAGAGAGAGAGAGAGAGAGAGAGAGAGAGAGAGAGAGAGAGAGAGAGAGAGAGAGAGAGAGAGAGAGAAGGGGATTGTTGGGCATATTATATAAAAGTTTTTTTTTTTCCTTTGGGAGGGAGGGGGTAAGAAAAGGTATCCTAAATGCAATTGTAAACATGAGTGTCTAAGATGTACAGTAAAGTAAAATATAATTGTAAAATGGAAACAAAAACTAAAAAAACAAAACTATCCCTCTATAGTAGGGATGTACTGCACCTAAATGGAGAGGGTACAGCTCTGCTGGGGGAAAGGATGGCCAAAGAGTTAGAGGAACTTTTAAACTAGGTAATGGCAGGGGGGAACACAGAGGACACTTTTCCAGCTAGTGAACAAATGGCAGAAAGTGTGACTGTGGTCAATTTAACTGGAATACATAAAACCAACATGTGTGGGCTGGAAGAATCCTAATGTAGCCTCGGAACAAACAGGGATCAAACAATTTGCAGCTGTACAAAACTAAAAGGCATGTTCACCAATGTTAGGAGTCTGGTGAACAAAACTGAGGGACTGGAATTACTTATGCATGGGGAGAATTTCAGCTTCGTGGGAGTAACAGAGACCTGGTTTGACAGTACAAATGACTGGCCTGCGACTGAACAGGGAGTTCCATCATGTATCGTCCATGTATGTCAAGGGAGATTTGACGGTGCACATGAGGGATGACATTACTAACGGGACATCCTTGTGATTGGAACTTCAAATTGAAGAAACAAATGAGAAATTAATAATGGGGGTATGAAGCCCTGAGGGATGAAGAGGGGACAGATACCCTGAGGGATGAAGAGGGGACAGATCTCCTTTTACAGACAGAAATGGCAGCGAGGCAGGACACTGTAATCATCATGGGGGATTTTAATTATCCAGATAGCGACTGGGCAGATCGAACTACTCAATCTTCTAAAGACTCGTACACACGATTAGACTTTCCGATGGGAAATATTCTATGACAGGCTGTTGTTGGTAAATCTGACAGTGTGTATGCTCCATCGGACAATTGTTGTCGGACTTTCCGCGGACAGATGTTGGTTAGCAGGTTTTCAAATTTTCCATGGACAAATGTGTGTTGTCGGATTTTCCGAGCATGTGTACACAAGTCCGTCAGACAAAAGTTCAAAATACAAACACGCATGCTAGCATTTGTAATGGAGAATTAAAATTTGTGACGTGGCAAATTATGACATCTCAAAAGGCAGCACACATTCTCTTCTTCTTTAATGGGATAATGGGATAATAATGAAGCTGCTTTGCCGGTGATACTGATGGAGTTATTGCAAACACATTTTTAAAGGCTTTTTTTTTCTAGTGATAACAAGAATAATATTATTATGCTTCTTTTCTTTTTTTTTTGGGCAAGTTACTACAACACCATTATACCTTAATTTTTAAGATCAAAGACACAAATATGTTGGTGTCCCTTGTCAATTTTACATTGTATTTTTTTAAATGTAAGTTCCTACTCCCAAACTGTCATTTGAATATAACACAAGTATTTTTCTCCACATTTTTTTTATTGTGCATTAAAAAAAGAAAACAAAAACAATTAGACATGCTATCTGCCAATAGAACTTAACCAAAAAGTGCATTCTATGCATCCAGACATATAGAAAATATACCAAATCAAATCATTATTTAACCAAAAAAATAATGTCAAAGCAATAACTCCAAGGCCAATAATAAATAACACGTTATCTCCTCCGATTCCACAACATGGCTGGTTGGCGAATGGCCGTTCAGAAACAAACTGAAAAGTGCGAACTGAAAAACGCGAAATGAAAAGTGCAAAATGAAAAGTGCGAATCAACTATCACCAAACTTCTACTAACATGAAATTAGCAGAAGAAGCCCAAAGGATGGCACTAAAAAGCTGAAAAACAACGTAGTACGTCACTATGTTCGTACAAAATTCCACGGTTTTGTTGGCCAACAATCCGATCGCGTGTGTACGAGGCTTAAAACTCAACATTTCTTAAATGTCTTGAGGGACAATTTTATGTGTCAGTTGGTGGATTTACCAAGTGGAAACTAGGCTCTGCTAGACCTACTAATCTCAAACAACCTAGAGCTGATAGCAGATGTGGAAGTAAGGAATAACTTAGGAAACAGCGATCACAGGGCAATTACGTTCATTGTAAAGCACAGCAAAAGCAGACATGCGGGTAGAACAAGTGCATTAAATGTCAAGAGAGCAAATTTTCCCAACTGCACTCCATACTTGGTATTTAAAACTATAACGTGTTGAAAGGTCTATAAGGTATAGAAAAGCATTGCTATCTGTTAAAAAGCCCATTTAAATGAAATGCACCACAACACAAATATCTGGGGGTCCTAGTAGAAGACTGAGTTTAGTGGGTGGAGGCAAGAAGAATTGATCTGCATACTCAGGGGAGTTTGGCTTGACCAAACCTGCTGGCAGTGGGCCTTGCAGGGTGGTTAAGCCAGCCCTTAAGTATGGATGAGTCATGCTGGCAGAGGAGTCAGGTGGAAGATGGAGATGAAGTGCTGAGGGGACTGTCGGTGGCCCTTGAAGAAAACTCTACTTCAGGCCAGGTCTTGGGCTAGCTCAAGAGGATCCTGGCAACATAAGCAGATTGGAAGGAGTCTTTCCTGAGAGGTAGTGGGAGCAAGGAGGACAGTGTGAGTACTACAGCACCATCAGGGACTTACAAGGGAAGAGACTTCTGCACGTACCAGATCTCTCTGGAAGATAGCGGTGTGCCTAAATCCTTCTTAACCTTACCCTGGGAGATCTCTAGAGCAACTGGTGGAGAGACAGCCTGGTAGACTGGTGAAGAAGCAGCCAGGTGGGCTGGCAATTCCTGCAGTAGTAAAGCTGGGACTAGTGTCTACAGGGGAGTTGGAGGTACTCCAGAATGTAGTTTATAGCACTTTGTGCTATTTGTTTAAAGGGCTGAGAGTTCCTACTCCATAAGGGACTTGTGGCATCTTTCATTTATGAGAGACTGTTGGTGCTCGGAAGGAGGACAGTTCTGAAGCGTGTACATAAGGAAAAGGTTGTTCCTGGTTTTGTGCAAGTCAAGTTGGGCATTCCATAATTCCCATACCCATCCAAATTATTATCCCTTATAAAATAACAAAAACTAAGCTCAATGACTTTTCCTTGTGTCTGGAGAGGAAAAATTGCTTGTTGCCTGGTTGTGCAGGAATGGGGAACCCAGTCATCTGTAACTCCTATGGGGGGGTAGTGCTACACATATAATGTTTAACCACCTCAATACAGGGCACTTACACCCCCTTCCCGACCAGACCAATTTTCAGCTTTCAGCGCTCTCACAGTTTGAATGACAATTACTCAGTCAGGCAACACTGTACCCATATGAAACTTGCGTACTTTTTTCCACACATTATTTTTTGTGCTATAAATAAAATAAAATGTAAATTTTGTGAAAAAATTGCCTTTTTCTTTGTTTGTGTCATAAAATTTTGCCAATGAGTAATTTTTCTTCATAAATTTTGGCCAAAATTTATACTGCTACACATGTTTGGTAAAAATAACCCACATTAGTGTATATTATTTGGTCTTTGTGAAAGTTATAGAGTCTACAAACTATGGTGCCAATCACTGAAAATTGATCACTTCTGATCAGGCCTTCAGTACATCAGGTGTATCTCATTTCTTGAGACACTAATAAGTCAGGAAAGTACAAATACCCCCCAAATGACCCCTTTTTAGAAAGTAGACATTCCAAGGTATTAAGTAAGTAGCATGGTGAGTTTTTTTAAGTTGTCATTTTTTCCCACAATTCTTTGCAAAATTAAGATTTTTTTTATTATTTTCTTTTACAAAATTGTCATATTATCAGGTTATTTCTCACACACAGCATATGCATACAACAAATTACACCCCAAAATACATCCTGCTACTATTCCCGGGTATGGTGATACCACATGTGTGAGACTTTTACACAGCATGGCCATATACAGAGCACCAACATTGAAGTGGCACCTTTAGACGTTCTACGAGCAAAAATTACACATCTCATTTCATAGCCACCTATTACACTTTTGAAGGGCCTGGAGTACCAGGACAATGGAATTGCCCATAAAAAGACCCCATTTTGGAAAGCAAACACCTCAATGTATAATCTGTGAGGCATAATGAGTCTTTTGAATGGTTAAGGTACTCAGATGGACTGTGAGTGACAGGTACTATGATGGATGGTCCTCTTTATTGGGGGGGGGGGGGGGGGGCAATCAGTGTGATTGGTGTACACTGTAAGCGATAACAAGATATTACCGCAATCTCCTCCTCACACATGATCGGTGTGTGAGGAGGAGAACCCAGTAACATCTCGTTATCACGGTTTGTTTACATTTAGTGAACGGCTGTGGAACGATCACAGCCGATCACGTGGGTAAACAGCCAGCCAATGGCTGTTTACCAGCGTCGTTGCCGAGCAGTGTTCCCGGGAACACGCTGCCACTGTTGTGCATGCGCAGTGCGCTCGTGATCTCGCGCACGCCCCATGCACAGTGGGGGTGTAACCATCTGTGATCACGGCCAATCACGTGGTAAACAGCCATATCCAATGGCTGTTCACCCCCCTTGGTGACACGCCGCCACAGAAGGAACAGGGATGCGCACGCACGATTGCGCGCATTCCCTGTTTAAACGGGAGGACGTCATATGACGCCCTCCCACCAAAAGAGATGCGCCGCCTGGCCGTCATTTGATGGCCAGCAGTCGGGAACTGGTTAAAAATTATTTTAGTTCTTTATTTCTCTGAAACCAACAGCTCATCTGTTATATAACTAAAACAACTTGCCCACTCAACAGTAGACAATATCACATGTTTCCAGAATCAGGAGTGGCCTGTCTAGCCATAGTCAGTAGCAAATACTTTTTTGCAAACCATTCATGTGATCTCTGGGCAGTTGTGTATGCCAACAGGCACATTTTCTGATACAGAATTTGCATATACATACACATCCCCACAAAATGTACCAAGCTGTGTAAAGATAAGAACTAATTTGCCCCCTGATTAACTCTTTCAATTTCAACTCATTGTCACTGGGAAAGAAAGTGATGGGAAATCCCAAAATTTACCCTTGTCATCGCAACAAGAATAGCAGGGAAATCTTTCAACGGGGGCATGTCATGTTGGAGAGATTTCCACTCACTTCCTGTTGGGTCCTGGGGACAGGAAGTGAAAGTAAATTTCCCTAATGGAACACAGACATCAAACAAACCCTGAATATATAAAAAAAAGATTATGTGTGCAAAACATGTTATATTCCCTTTGGCTTTATTTAACAATTTGTGTTTATGATAAGTATATGAATTTAAATGTTCCCATAAAAGAGATGCTGAGGGACATTTTTCTGACATTCTGACACGTTTTACGGAATATATATATATATATATATATATATTGTAAGGGATCTTCCCGGGGTAGGGTGTGTTTGGACACAGTTCACAGCAGACTTGGAATTTATAAAGCAGATCTTGGCGTTTATTCGTGGTACAAACAGTCCAGCAAACAAAATATACAGCAACACCGTGCTTTCTAAGTACAACAAAAATAAAAGTCCTAGCCCGGCTGGGCGCTTACTAACAGGTTCTGCTCACCTATCTGACACTTACAAACACAGCGTCTTTCGCCTGGATATCGCAGGGTGAGTTTTAGCTCCAGCAGTGGCTGTGCTTGCAGCTTCCTTCAACACACAGATTGTTCATTCCCTGGCTGAGAAGCAATCACCTGCAGACCCTACAGAGCCTTTAGCTTCCCAGGCTAATTAGGATTCAAGCTCACCTGATCCCAAACCCAGAACTGGATCGGGGGATGTGGAATGACAGGTCCCTCTACCAAACCTACCTGCCATTCCATATAAACCCAGGCCCGGCAAAATTAAATAACAACTCAGCAGCATATCGCTGCTGAGAAACTGATCCATCCTGGATTTACCATCTCACACTGTGTAGCAACCTAGGTGAGATGTACACCCCCTCGATCACTTCTCCAGTGACATGTCTACATATCCCCCCCCTCTTTTTCAGACCGGAGGGCTGAGCCTTTTGTCCCCACAGACAACTTACCCTTGACAATGCGTCAGCATTTGCCTGTAATTTCCCTGGCCTGTGTTCCACAGTGAAATTAAAGTTTTGTAGGGAGAGAAACCATCTAGTCACTCTTGCATTTCTCTCCTTGTTTAACTTCATCCATGTTAGGGGGGCATGGTCTGTCACCAACTTGAATTTCCTGCCTAGCAAGTAATACTTTAAAGATTCTAGGGCCCACTTCACTGCCAAACATTCTCGCTCCACAATGGCATAATTTTTCTCGGCCGGGGTTAGTTTTCTACTCAAGTACGTCACCGGATGCTCCTCACCATTCACTACTTGTGAGAGTACTGCACCTAAGCCTGTGCTAGAGGCATCTGTCTGGACCAGAAATTCTCGCCTGAAATCGGGGGTGACTAACACAGGTGGTTGGCACAAGGCAGACTTAAGGCTTTGGAAAGCCTCCTCGGCCTCTGGGGTCCACGTGACCATTGCTGTCTTTCCGCCCTTTGTCAAGTCAGTTAGCGGAGCAGCAACTGAGGCAAAGTTCGGCACAAATCTACGGTAATAACCCGTAATACCCAGGAAAGCTCTAACCTGTTTCCTTGTCAGGGGTCTAGGCCAATTCTGTATTGCCTCAATTTTATTTAGCTGTGGCCTAACCAATCCTCTTCCAACAATGTAGCCCAGATATTTGGCCTCTTCTAGGACTAGAGCACACTTCTCGGCATTTATGGTCAACCCTGCATCACTTATGGCATCCAACACGGCCTGTACCTTACAGAGGTGACTTTCCCAATCAGGGCTAAAAATGACCACATCATCGAGGTAGGCGGCTGAGTAATCACGATGTGGTCGCAGAATCAAGTCCATCAACCTCTGGAAAGTTGCAGGTGCTCCATGTAACCCGAACGGCATCACTACATACTGGAATAGCCCATCAGGGGTGGAGAATGCAGTTTTCTCTTTAGCCTCACCAGAAAGTGGAATCTGCCAGTAGCCCTTTGTGAGATCGAGGGTGGTTATGTACCTGGCGTTACCCAACTTCTCAATCAACTCATCTACCCTGGGCATAGGATACGCATCGAACTTGGAGATCTCATTCAACTTTCTGAAATCGTTACAGAACCTCCAAGTTCCATTGGGCTTTGGGATTAGCACAATTGGGCTGGACCATTCACTCTGTGACACCTCAATTACCCCCAGAGCAAGCATACGTTTTACCTCGGCAGATACGGCTTCCCTACGTGCCTCGGGTATCCTATAGGGCTTAAGGTTTACTCTGCTTCTAGGCTCAGTTTCAATGTGATGATGGATGAGGTGTGTACACCCTGGGAGGTCAGAGAACTTGTTTTTGTTTTTCTGTAAAAATTCCTGAACCTCCTGTTTCTGTGACACTGATAGAGTATCACCTACCTTGACTGGAGGGATTGGTGGTGACAAATTATTAACAGTATTTGTCGCCATCAAGGATTCCCTGTCTTTCCAGGGCTTGATCAAGTTTATGTGATAAACTTGGAAAGGCTTCCTTCTACCTGGTTGGTGCACCTTGTAGTTCACCTCACTGACCTTTTCAACAATTTCATAGGGACCTTGCCACTTCGCCAAGAATTTACTCTCAACAGTGGGGACTAGTATAAGGACCCTATCGCCTGGGTTGAATGTCCTGATTCTTGCGGACCGGTTGTAAATTCTACTTTGGGCCTCTTGAGCTCTCTGGAGGTGTTCCCTTACCAGGGGCATTACAGTGGCTATACGGTCCTGCATTTGTGCTACATGCTCAATAACACTCTTGTATGGGGTGGACTCATTCTCCCATGTCTCTTTTGCAATGTCTAGTAGACCCCTAGGGTGATGACCATAGACCAACTCGAATGGTGAGAACCCTGTGGACGCTTGGGGCACCTCCCTAATAGCAAACATGAGGTAGGGTAATAAATGATCCCAGTCACGACCATCTTTTGCCACCACTTTCTTCAACATATGTTTCAAAGTTTTATTAAATCTCTCCACCAATCCGTCCGTCTGGGGGTGGTACACAGAGGTACGGATGTGTGAGATTTTAAATAGTCTGCATAATTCCTTCATTACTTTCGACATAAATGGCGTACCTTGGTCAGTTAGGATTTCTTTGGGGATCCCAGTCCTAGAGAACATATAAAACAACTCACGTGCAATTGTTTTAGATGCAGTGTTTCTTAAGGGTACAGCCTCAGGATAGCGGGTCGCATAATCCAGGACTACCAAAATATACTGGTGTCCTCTAGCTGACTTTACAATGGGACCCACTAAATCCATGGCAATACGCTCAAAAGGCACCTCTATAATAGGGAGCGAAACCAAAGGACTGCGAAAATGTGACACTGGGGCACTAACCTGACATGTGGGGCACGACTCACAGTATTTTTTAATGTCATTATATATGGCCGGCCAAAAAAACCTCTGGAGAACCCTCTCTCGCGTTTTGTCAGTCCCCAAGTGTCCCCCAAGAACATGGTTATGTGCCATGTCAAGCACCTGACGCCGGTACGGCTTAGGTACCAGAAGCTGTTCCACAATCTCATCCTTAACCTTATTAACCCTATAGAAAAGATCATTAGTCACCGAAAAATGTGGAAATCTTTTTTCAGCATCTGGTTCCTGAGGTACCCCATTCATTACAGCAACCTGCTCTCTCGCATTTTTGAGAGTGGGGTCCTGTAATTGTGCAGCCCCAAAATTATCTCTAGACACCTCTAAGTCTAGTATATTTTGCTCAGTGGGAGGAGCCTCCTCCTCCCCAGCCAGGACCTGTAAAGGAAAACAATCATTTTCATCCTGCATACTTTTATCATTCACAGTGGACAAGGCAACCCCCTTAGAGGTATCCTCACTCCTTTTGGGGATTTTTCTTTTTTCCCAGAGAGCCCAGAATAATGGAAAATCGCGCCCCAATATTACATTATGCATGAGGTTTTTAACCACACCCACTTCATATTGTACGGTGCCTTGTTCAGTCCCGACTTTAGCCAGCACTATAGGGTACATTTTTGTATCACCATGTATGCACACAACACTCATATGCTTTTTAGACTCTAAGTCCCCAGTCACCAGGCTAGCATGCACCAAGGTTACAAGGCTTCCTGAGTCCATTAACGCTTTAACAGGAAAGTCATTGATTGTAATATCGCAGATTTGCGGTTCAGTCTCTAGTCCAGGAACTGCAGCACAAGATGGTTCCGCAAATAGCGACTGACGCCGGCTAGCGTCACATTCCATGGGTTCAGAGGTAAGAGGGCAATGGGCCGACACGTGTCCCGCCTCATGGCATCTCCAACACTGGATAGGGCCTGGTCTCTTTGGCAAGGAGTCCTTTTCAGAGCCCCTTAGCCACCCGGGACCATCACCAGTCTTTTGTCCCTGAGACACCACTTGAGCCCTTTTCCCCCCATCAGCACCCCTCCACACTCCCCCAATAGATGGAAGTCTCTTACCAGCTGACGGCACAGATCTGGCGCTCCGGGGAGGTGAAGATGCTGCAGGAACATCACGGAGGTAGTCCTCAGTCGCCTGGAACCTCTCCACAAGGTTGACAAGTTCGTTTGCATTCTTAGGATCACCTTGTCCCACCCAGCGTTGCAAGTCAGTAGGAAGGGCTCGGAGGTAGCGATCCATCACGACCTTCTCTAGGATTTGTGCAGGAGTAGAAGTGTCTGGCTCCAACCACTTTCTTGCCAAATGGATTAGGTCATACATCTGGGACCTCGCTGATTTGTCCAGACTGTAGCTCCAGTTGCGTACCCTCCGGGCACGGACTGCAGTAGTAACTCCTAGTCGGGCAAGCATCTCCTCTTTTAGCCGAGTATAGTCCTTAACCTCTTGCTCACTGAGGTCATAGTAGGCCTTTTGAGGTTCACCTGTTAAATAGGGCGCAATTACCTCTGCCCACTCAGCGGCTGGTAACTTCTCTCGCTCAGCCACGCGCTCAAATACTGTTAGATAGGCCTCAACATCGTCCTCAGCAGTCATCTTTTGCAGCGCTTTCTGCACAGTCCTTCTCCCAGAAAAAATCTCTGGAGCGGCTCCCATCACCACAGGCGCCTCTCGATTTGCTATCAGGTGCTCAATAAGTTGTTGTTGTGCAGCCATGGACTGTTCATGTCGTCTATTGGCCTCTATCTGAGCCTGCTGTTGTGCAGCGATCATCTGCTGTTGTTCAGCCATGGACTGTTCATGTCGTCTATTGGCCTCTGTCTGAGCCTGCTGTTGTTGCAAACTCACTTGCATAAACTGCTTCAGCATCTCCTCCATGTTGCTGGACTGTTTTTGGAGTGTAGTTGCAGCTTTCACCCAGGACATCAGCAGCTGTAGCCAAGTCTGTCCACACCGTTGCCCCTAGCAACCGCGTTGCCCGCATTCTCCACCAATTGTAAGGGATCTTCCCGGGGTAGGGTGTGTTTGGACACAGTTCACAGCAGACTTGGAATTTATAAAGCAGATCTTGGCGTTTATTCGTGGTACAAACAGTCCAGCAAACAAAATATACAGCAACACCGTGCTTTCTAAGTACAACAAAAATAAAAGTCCTAGCCCGGCTGGGCGCTTACTAACAGGTTCTGCTCACCTATCTGACACTTACAAACACAGCGTCTTTCGCCTGGATATCGCAGGGTGAGTTTTAGCTCCAGCAGTGGCTGTGCTTGCAGCTTCCTTCAACACACAGATTGTTCATTCCCTGGCTGAGAAGCAATCACCTGCAGACCCTACAGAGCCTTTAGCTTCCCAGGCTAATTAGGATTCAAGCTCACCTGATCCCAAACCCAGAACTGGATCGGGGGATGTGGAATGACAGGTCCCTCTACCAAACCTACCTGCCATTCCATATAAACCCAGGCCCGGCAAAATTAAATAACAACTCAGCAGCATATCGCTGCTGAGAAACTGATCCATCCTGGATTTACCATCTCACACTGTGTAGCAACCTAGGTGAGATGTACACCCCCTCGATCACTTCTCCAGTGACATGTCTACAATATATATATATATATATATATATATATACACAGTATATTGATCTGAGCCCTTTTATTGTTTTTACATCATTATGTATAATTATGGGTTAGCATTTCTGTCCCTAGGAGGCTGGCTTTGAAAAATTCCAGAAGGAGGAAGTGGAGAGAAAGAGAAAGTTTGAGCCACAGATACTGTCTAAGCTGTCAAATCCAGACCAGAAGGCACTATTATGCAAGTATTCCTATGTTCTAATAGTTTAACTGCAGCTGCCTGCCCATAGCCTATTGAGGCAGTATCTCTGTTGTTATTATCCCACATGCACAGTGCCAGATAGTCTGTGCTACTGTAGCGGTCACCTTTCATTATATTAATAGGTGAGCCTGTTTATTGCAAGAGAATTTATATACCGTTCTTGTTATTTTAGTTAACCCTGTCTCTTCTGGTCTGGGATTCTGATTAGCTGAGGAAGAAGTAATGGCTAGCCTCCTAAACACATTCTGATTAGCTGTTCAATTACTCGGGTTGACATGTGGTTCTAGGCTTGTGACAGTTTGCTCCCCAGTGTCCTCTCTCATCCATCCACTGGAGCCGTTGCCGTAGTGAGCTTTGCAAGCCTGATCATGGGCGGGACATTCTTCTGAATTCCCTCTGGTCCTAGACCCCCACACTTGACACCCTCTGTGAGTGGAACTTGATACATGTTTTTTAATTATGTGCCTTAATAAACTGTGCTACACTAGTGGTCGTCTGGCACCTCTCTGTCCCTTTCCTCTTCTGTTGCAGCGTGGGTTCCCAGACCCTGCAACAGGCAGCCTGGCTCCCACTGGAGACCACAGTCAGCTTTATTTTTTTATGCATTACTTTTAGACATTATTGTTGACTTTACTCAAGTTTGATGCTTTTACTATTCATTTGGAGTGAGCACGTCACTTTTCCATGAACATTAATTTTGTACATTTGCATCCTGACAATGTAGATTAGCGCTGAGTACTTTTTTTTGTTTTTCTATAGTTTTAACTTAGGCTTCAAAACCAGCATAGCCTAGAGCCAGATTAGGCATCCAATAGCCCCTTCTGGTAGTTGCATGTCAGATTAGAAACTACTAGGGAGGGACTAACGCACTGACTAGATAGGTGACTCTGAGTTCCAGTAAAAGCAGCACACACTACACACATAAACTCTTGTTAGGCACATATTTATCCTTTGAACATTCTAGATGTTAACCCCTTCCTGCCCAGTTTCATTTGTACAAGCACAGTGCACATTATTAGCACTGATCACTGTAATAATGGCACTGGTGATGTCAGTGGCAGTAACTTAGTTCCCCCTCAGCGTCAGTTAGTGTCAGATTGTCTGCTGCACTATCGCAGTCCCATTAAGATTGCCACCAATACTAGTATAAAAAAATTCCATTATATTTCTCATAGTTTGTATACAATATAACTTTTCTTACAAACCAATCAATATACACTTATTGACTTTAAATACCAAAGACATGTAGCAGAATACGTTTTGGCCAAAATGCATTAAAAGATTTGATTTTTTATGGGATATTTTTTACAGCAGAAAGTAAAAAATATTGTGTTTTTTTCAAAAAATCTTTTTTCTTTCATATAATAAAAAAATAAAATAAACGCAGAGTTGATCATATATCACCAAAAGAAAGCTCTATTTGTGTGAAAAAAATTATATACATTTTGTTTGTACAGCAATGCATGACCGCGCAATTGTCAGTTCAAGCAGTGCAGTGCCAAATAGAAAAGAATGGCCTGGCATCATGAAGGGGGTAAAACCTTCCGACACTGAAGTGGTTATCTTTTTAACCGCTTCAGCCCTGGAAGGTTTTACCCACTTCCTGACCAGAGCACTTTTTATAATTTTGCTTTAACTGACAATTGACAACAGAGCACTGTACCCAAACAAAATTTGCAACCTTTTTTCCCCACAAATAGAGCTTTCTTTTGTTGGTATTTGATCACCTCTGCGTTTTTTATTTTTTGTGCTATAAACAAAAAAAGCCTCAATTTTGAAAAAACAAAACAATATTTTTTACTTTTTGCTATAATAAATATCCCCAAAAGTTTAAAAAAAAAAATGAATTGCACATTTGCAATAAGCGTATATTGATTGGTTTGCACAAAAGTTGTAACGTCTGCAAACTATGGGAGAGATTTATGGCATTTTTATTATTTTTTTTTTTACTAGTAATGGCAGTGATCTGCGATTTTTAGCTGTATTGCAATATTACAATGGACAGATCAGAGACTTTTAACACTTTTTGGGACCATTGGCATTTATACAGCGATCAGTGCTATAAAAATGCACTGATTACTGTGTAAATGCCACTGGCAGGGAAGGGGTTAACACTAGGGGCAATCAAGGGGTTAAATGTGTGTTCCCTCAGCATGTTCTAACTGTGTGGGGATGGGATTGACTAGGAGAGGAGCCTTATCGTTTGTTCCTACTTAGTAGGAACAAACGATATGGCTCCTCTCCTCTGACAGCACAGGGATTTATGTGTTTACACACACAAATCCCCATGCTGGGGCTCGTGCATGCAATCGTGTGCACCCTCTGGTGGCCGAAAACTTGTGACACAGTTGATAAGTGGTTAAAATGACAACTTTGTGAAAAAAATATAAATGATTAACTTTTATAATTTTGCAAAGAAATTTGTGAAAAAAATGACAAACTTCAAAAACTCACCATGCCACTAACTAATTACCGTAGACTGTCTACTTTCCAAAAAGGGGTCATTTTGGGGGTATTTGTACTGATCTTACATTTAAGAGCTTCAAGAAATAAATTAGGCAGTCAGAACATAAGAACTAATCAATTTTCAAATATATATACCATCGTTTGCAGACTCTTTAACTTGCAGATTGAATAATGCAGACTGAATAATATACACCTATTTTTTTTTTCAGCAAAGAAATGTAGCAAAATATATTTTGGCTTTATCTGTCTAAAAGATTATTTAAACTTCATTTGGGTAAAGTGTTGCATGGCTGTATATAAAATAGTATAAATAAATGCGGCGCTGCCTAAAGGTGCATATACATATAAAATAAAGTTGTAATAGCCAAAATATATAAAGTGCAAATGAGATACTATCCCACTAGATAATAAATACAGCATATATAGTGCAAAAAAATAAATCTGCATAAATAATCCAAATATAACAAAAATACTAATGTGCTCCACCAAACTACTAAATCATAGTCTATAGTATTATTATATACTAAGGAAGCAGCCGGCACGAAATGGTGATCTCTTACACCAGCATGAAGTATAATAGAGGAATATATAAATGCGGCGCTGCCTAAAACTGTGTATAAAGTGCAATAATCATTAATAATAAAGAAAACGTGTGGAAGTAAATAATATCTCACTAAAGTGTACCAATGAAATAATAGGTATGATGCCTCTATTATGCAATATACCAAATAATATACATGTGCATATATATTCAAAATACCTCAGTGGAAAAATTCCAAAAATCTCAAAAAATAAAAATAAAATTTAAAGAATCCAAAAAATATTATAGCACATTAAATTGCAAAATCCGAAATGGTGTATGCACTACAACAATGTTACGGTGATAAATAAGAAAAGATCATGCATGTAATGAGTGAACAAATTCAAAAAATATCACAATAAATATGATAAAATAAAAATAAAAAAATCAATAAATAGCAAAATCCGTATTAATGTGCAAAATGCAATAATAAACAGTGATTAATAAAAAAAGTCCATGTATGTATTTTGTGAACATAAAATTCAGTCCATGCAAAAAAAGGCTAATAAAGTGATTTCCAGTGTGTGACAATCCACTGCAAACTTCAGTGCTCAACTTGTGCACCACCAGTTCCCCCAGCCTCTCACCTCAGATATATAGCAAATAAGCGTTGTATATGACCAGATCACATTGCAGCCTCATCCATCCAGCCTCAGTATACCGCTATGCATATATAGTTATTGCTTTTCCCAATAATTTAGATAAATGTCAGCAAACTCGTATCAGATATAGACTTCCGGTCTCGGCCGCGACCGGAAGTGTTGAGTGTAGCACCTATCTCCTTCCCTCTCTTCTTATAAACCATTAGGTGGAGCGCATTAGTATTCTTTTATACATTTATGCATGGCTGTATAATTGTCATTCAAAGTGTGACAAAGCTAAGATCTGAAAAATGGACTGGACTGGAAGGGGGTGAAACAGTCTGGACTTGAAGTGGGTAAATAATTTTATGTACAGTATATGGCCTCTTTCTGAATGGACAATAGATTTGTAACATTGGAAAGACATATCCTTATCACTATCGTTGTCCAATGCGATAAGAGCCTCCCCATTCTCATTTTCCTTTCCAGTTGTATGAATGGGACCCTTGTTCCTGGCCATTGAAGCATTACTTAGTCCTGTTCCTGAAAGCTCCTGAATCTTGCATGCATGCCCTCCTAGCTATATTGGTGACCTTGGGGACAAGGTTCTAAGTACGACATTTTAAAAGAATCCAGTTGGTCATTAACTTGTACACAACAAACACTATTCCTTTGTCATATCTCATGAAGAGCGGTTTCTTGCCAAAATATTGTCTTGTTTAACCACCTATTAGACAGAGATTGATGTCACCATATACATGAGTTACATAATATTGCTCACAAACCATATTGCCATTAATTGTTAAACAATGGAGTGGTGGATCGCCTGCAATAATCTTGTGCACTGTATCTATGTGTTTTTAACAATTTTTGCTCCATTTGCTATATGTAATTAGTTCTGGCCATAACACAATTTATTATGAATTAGCATCATTGCATACTGATTTTGAATCAGTACACTTTGGATCATTGTCGTTTCAAGGCCAGGTACATTTTATGTCAGAAGATGCCTTCAAACCAATATCCTTCCTTTTAATCAGAAACAGTTTTATTTTCTAAGATAAAGAGGCAAGACAAAGGCTCAGCACAGGTCACTTATTTCTGACACCTGTTTTCTCATCTCTTTGTTTCTTGCTTTCATTATTTTCTCTATATTACATATATAAATTTACAGCACTCATAGGCTTGTCCTCTGCTGAGCTTTCTTTATTTTAGAAACATTGATACTGTGATCTTCCTAACCTTCTAGTCTTCTCTGACATCCCCTCGTATGCCCCAATATTATAAAGGTTGACTTGCCTAGCTGTCTTTCTATAGAGAATACAAAGCTATTGTCTATCTGTTATGTGCCAAATGATCCATTAGATGCACTGGATTTGATTCACTACCATTTTAATTACTGCTCAACTTTTCCTACTGTTAGTGCTTGATTAATTAAAAACTAGCTATGAAGAAACTGTACAGTTAAGCTGGTCATAGTTCCAAGGTTACCCCCAACAAAAACATAATAACTCATTATTTTTATTTAATAAAAAGTACATTTTAAAATGCTTTTGCCCTGGGTATTGCTGTACCTGGTAACTGGGGCATGTGTCTCTTCTTCAGTGTCTCAGGCCAACAAAAAAAAGAACATTGAGTTGGCACCAGTACAGTATTATCGGGGAAGTCTTCCAAAGGGGACATTAGTTCTTATGACCCTGGTGACACCCTGGGATTTCCTCACATTGGAGTGCAGCAATATGAAATCACTTTTATGGACACAGAGGGCAAACAACCCGATGAGGGTTATCACCATCCCTTGCTCTATTCAAAATGAAAAAAGTTTACCTTTAGCTACACTTTAAGAACAGAAATCTTTTTTGAAAAAGGGACTCTATTGGGTAAATTATATAAAATGAAATAGGCAGAATCTGAGCAGATTTGCATGGCAATCAATCAGCTTCCATCTTAACCTTATTCAGTTAAGCCTTAAAAATGAATGATAGAAGCCTCTAAGTTCTTGCACAGCTGTGTCATGCACAGCTGCTCCAAATTTTGACTGCTCCAGTTTTGATAAGTTCACCCAATGTGCCATATATGGTGTAGCCAATAATTTACAACCAAGACTTGGCATTAATAGTTCTTTAAGTGCTACCAGATTTTATAGGTCATATACTGTCATTATGTTTTCCAGCCAATCAAAATTACCAACACTGGCCAGCTTATATGCATGGGTACATTTACTCATCTTCTTTGCATGTGCTGTTCATTCAGAGATGGTATTCTGCATACCTTGGTTGTTACAAGTGGTTACTTGAGTTACTGTTGCCTTTCTACCCTGTTTCCCCTAAAATAAGACCTAGCGTGATTGTCGGTGTTGGCTGCAATATAAGCCCTACCACCCAAATAAGCCCTACTCTGTTTCCTCAAAAATAAGCCCTACCCTGAAAAGAAGACCTACAAGGACTTTAACTAGGGCTTATTTGGGGGGTAGGGCTTTTATTGCAGCTATCACCGACAATCACACTAGGTCTTATTTTAGGGGAAACAGGGTATCATCTCAAACCAATCTGCCCATTCTCCTCTGACCTCTGACGTCAATAAATAATTTTCGTCCACACAACTGCCGCTCACTGGATATTTTCTCTTTTTCGGACACTTCTCTGTAAACCCTAGAGATGGTTGTGTAAATCCCAGTAGATCAGTAGATAATACCCATTATGTTTTACCCATTATGAGTGGGGAATTTTGCAAGATCGTTTAATGATTTCCAGCGTGGTTAGTGAACAGTTTAGCAGTATTTTACGCCAGCATATTTTACTTGGTAACCTTAGGAATGACTGAATTCTTATTACATCTTTTGCTATACGTAGATCAGCAGTAAAGCACATAAGCATTTAAGGTACGTGTTACAATAAATATATAGTAGTCATACATGGATTCAGTAGCATACCCTTTTTATTGTGAGCATATCTTCACCAGATTTGTACTTTCTAAAAGGTTTTGGTCAGGCATTACTGAGCTGTAGCCTGATGGAACTGTGTTATCAGCCCAATCAATGATCTGTGACCTATAGGTAGAAAAAATGCATTACTATTCAGTTTATCTTTCATTTCTCAGTGACATGAATCATTTCTTTTATTACAGTTTCCTTTCTTAAATGGAAGCTTCACCTATGAAACAAATAGCCAAAAAATGAAATAAGCCAATAATTTCATTTGGCACCGAAACAAACTTATAACTCACTCAATAGCATGTTTTACCTCTGATGCCCAAAACTGAAGCGTGTACACTTTCTGCAAAATTTTCCAATCCAGCTCTCATGTATAATAGAATGCAAGTGCTAATGGTAATAGGGTAAAAAAAAAAAATTTACTTATTACAAGAAAGACGCCTTCTCTTCACATATCACATACAACACATACATTAGTAGTTGGTATTCTATGTGTGTGTTACATCTATGTATATATTATTTCAATTATATGACTTTCAATATATATTTACTATCATTTATATTATACAAAGTTACGATTTTTTATTTTTTTTAAGTTTTTATTTGCCAAATGTACACACATAACATAAAATAATGCAAACAGGATACAGTCATAGTTGCATATGTCAGTATATTATTGCCGTTTAGGAGTCTTTACTTTTCCCATAACTGAAGGTAATATATGCATCAATACATGTAGCTTTTTTTTATATATATATAACACTACCGTTTTATACAAAAATTATTTTTTTAGATATCCCGTGGTACAGTTTCACTGGAGTTTATCCACCTTCCCCACACTTTATGGAATTTTTGTGCACATCCCCTGGTTTCATAAGTCATTTTCTACAATGTGATGTTGACATTAACTAGTCCTTTCCAAGCAGATAATGTAAGATGGTCCCTTTTAGTCCAGTTGAGGACAATCAGCTTTCTAACATAATAAAATAGTAGTATAAGGAGCGTTCTGATATTGTTGCTCATGACTTCATCTTCTATAATACCTAAGAGACCCAACAGTGGGCTACATATGTTCGGGAGATCAAACATATCCGCAAGGAAACTGGGTTACCTGCGACCACAGGGGCCCCATCCTATTGCAGTCCCACACCATGTGTATAAAGGTACCTTCTGCTGCTAAACACTTTTCTTCCCATCTTATATAATCTGTGTGGGGTATAATACATTTAATGCAGGTATCTCAGTTGTATCAGTTTGTCCCTGGCAGAAATAACCGTGGGCATATATAAGGTCAGAACTTCCTCACATTGTGCCTTTGTAAGTTCCAGGACAATAGTGGCCCATCTGTCTCTAATTTTCTTTTCCCTATTCGTTTAGTATGGTCAGATGCAGCAAGAAGTGTTTCTAGTTTAGTGTTTTCAAGAAGTATGAACTGAGCGTGAGCTGCATGTCTCAACCCGGTGAATTGAAATGTCCAGGAGTCGTGGGGACACCCAGCTCACTCTTTAGCTGCGCAAATGACTTTAATTTGCCATTTTCATACAATTGGTGCAAGTATGTAAGTCCAAATTTGGCCCATCTATATCTGTCTTCTAGGTGGAAAATTCCTTCAAACATGGGTTCAACCATAATGGGGCATTGGGTGACAAATGTAGAGGGCCGTCAGTTATGTGTTTTATACAAATCCCCAGGACCCGCTTAGCTGATCTGAGCATGGTTATACCTCCTGCCGTAGGGACTTCCCCTCTAAATAAACAGTTCAGTAGTGCCTCATAGGAGGTCACCACAGCTACCTTAACCGCAATAGCGGCATTGCTCAGCTGTGGGAACTTACGCCACTGAATCTGCACCAGGGGCATTAGAGAGCACATATATATATATATATATATATATATATATATATATATATAGTATATTATAGAGTACATGCAGCTAGGGAGCTTAACCCTTCACTCCCATATGTAGAAAACACTCTACCATAGTAGTTCTGCAGCACCTCAAGTGACTTATTGAATTTCTTGCAAAATCCACAAAATTCAAGTCATGCGTGTCAAACCGTTCACTGTATTTTTTCAAGTTAAGCATGCATGAGACTGAAATTGTCATTCACATTTGTAAATATTAAGTGCAACCAATAACATGTAACACCTGTGCATAGATCTTTTTACCAATTTGTATGAAAAAATAGCTCACAATGAGCAACATGAATGAAACTAACACAAAATTTTTGTTGCAAAAATCTGGTGCAGTTGTGCATGGTAGCCAATCAGCTTCTAACTTCAGCTTGTTCAAAAAAAACTGAAAACCTGAAAGCTCCCCCTTCATTCAAAACCTGTAAAAAAAAAAATACATAGGAAAATTACTAATACAATTCACAGAAATAGGAACAAATCCAAATCAATGTTTGACATATATATATATATATATATATATACACTCTCCGGACACTTTATTTGGTACATCTTGCTAGTAGTGGGTTACACCTCCTTTTGCTGTCAGAACTGCCTAAATTCTTCATGGCATAGATTCAACAAGGTTTTGGAAACATTCTTCTGAGATTTTGGTCCATATTGACATGATAGCATCACACAATTGCTGCAGATTTGTCAGCTGTACATCCATGATGCAAATCTCCCCCTCCACCACATCCCAAAGGTGCTCTACTGGATTGAGATCTGGTGACTGTAAAGGCCATTGGAGTACAGTGACCTCATTATCATGTTCAAGAAACCAGTGGTGAGATGATTTGAGCTTTGTGACATGGTGCATTATCCTGCTAGAAAATAAAGAGATGGACATGGTCAGCAACAATAGAGTGTGGCATTTAACCACTTAAGCCCCGGACCACTTGGCTGGCCAGAGACCAGAGCACGGTTTGCGATTCGGCACTGCATTAACTGTCAATTGCGTGGTTGTGTGACGTGGCTCCCAAACATAATTGACATTCTTTTTTTCCCCACATATAGAGCTTTCTTTTGGTGGTATTTGATCACCCCTGCGGTTTTTATTTTTTGTGCTATAAACAAAAAAAGAGCGATAATTTTGAAAAAAAAAATGCATTATTTTTTACTTTTTGCTATAATAAATATCCCCCAAAAATATATAAAAAAACGTTTTTTTCCCCTCAGTTTAGGCCGATACGTATTCTTCTACATATTTTGGAAAAAAAACCCTGCAATAAGCATTTATTGATTGGCTTGCTCAAAATCTATAGTGTCTTCAAAATAGGGGATAGTTTTATGGCATTTTTATTAATAATTTTTTTTTTACTAGTAATGGCGGCAATCAGTTTTTTTTCCGTGACTGCAACATTATGGCGCTATTTTGGAACAATTCACATTTATACAGTGATCAGTGTGATTACAAATGCATTGATTACTGTGTAAATGTGACTGGCAGTGAAGGGGTTAACCAGGAGCGTGCGCTGCAGGGGTTAAGTGTGTCCTAGGGAGTGATTCTAACTGTAGGGTGGAGGGGCTACGTGTGACATGACACTGATCACCGCTCACGATTACAGGGAGCTGTGATCAGTGTCAGTGACGCTAGGCAGAATGGGGAAATGCTTGTTTGCATCAGCATTTCCCCGTTCTTCCGCTCCGTGAGACAATCGCAGGTATCCCCGCAGGCATCGAGGACCCGCGATCACATGCGTGCGCAACCACACAGCGGCAAATTTTAAGGTACCTACAGGTGAGCCCATTTGCCTGTCCGTGCCATTCTGCCAACGCAAATGTTCGTGCGACTGTCGGCAAGCGGTTAAACAATGCCCAATAAGTACTAAGGGGCCCAAAGTGTGCCAAGAAAATGTCCCCCACACCATTACACCGCCACGAACAGCCTGAGCCATTGATACAAGGCAGGATGGATTCATGCTTTAATGTTGTTTATGCCAAATTCTGATCCCACCATCCGAATGTTCCAGCTGAAATTTAAACTCATCAAACCAGGCAACACTTTTTCAGTCTTCTGTTATTCAATTTTGGTGAGCCTGTGTGAATTGTAGCCTCAGTTTCCTGTTCTTAGCTGACAGGAGTGGCACTTGATGTAGTCTTCTACTACTGTAGCCCATCTGCTTTAAGTTTTGATGTGTTGTGCATTCAGAGATGGTATTCTGCATACCTTGGTTGTTGCAAGTGCTTATTTGAGTTACTGTTGCCTTTCTATCATCTCGTCTGCCCATTCACCTCTGACCTCTGACACCAATAAGGCATGCCGCTCACTGGATATTTTCTCTTTTTTTTCTCTGCAAACCCTAGAGATGGTTTTGTGTGAAAATCCCAGTAGATCAGCAGTTTTTGAAATACTGAGACCAGCCCATCTGGTACCAACAACCATGCCACATTAAAAGTTACTTAAATCTCCTTTCTTCCCCATTCTGATGCTCGGTTTGAATTTCAGCAAGTTGTTTTTTTACCACATCTAGATGCCTAAATGCATTGATTTGCTGCCATGCAATTGAACAGGTGTACCTAATAAAGTGGCCGGTGAGTGTATTTTGATATGGGGAATTGTCTGTTTGTCTTTTTGAGAAAATATTTATGTATTTGTTTACAAAAAAAGTGATAGCTTTTATTTTGTTTTGTTGACAAATTTTGTTGGAATTTATGTATTATTGTTTTTTAATAATGAACTTGATCCTTGATTGCAGCAGACAGAGAATGCGATTAGCAGTGCCTGTGTGTGTGTTATTGTATTGTGTATTTGACACACATTGCGCAGGCTTGGCCCACCCTTGTCACTATCACTAGAGCCAAAGTAATGATGTGCAGAGGGTGCTGAATAATTAGATGTAGACAGGAAATGGTTAAAAGGGCTAGGAGATTAGCAGAAATAAGTTGCAAACAGGGATTAAAAAGGCAAAAACTGCATCCAGCTCTAACAAGTTTGCAGGTCATTTTAAATGAGAGATTTCACTACCACATCCAAGTTATTGCTCTGGCAGCGTTTTGCGGGCGGATTTAACCCCTTTTCAGGAGCTAGGTGTTTGAGTTTCTACAGAGAGAGAGAGTTAACAATATATGGTAATCCGAAGATGAGAGAGCGAGCATCATCAAGTGTAGATACCTTTTTCTCTGTAAAAGTTTTTTAGTATTATGGCAAGTCCCCTCTCTTTTTGCTGGGTAGACAGGGTTGACAGGAACACAGGAGGTAGCGTGTGTGGATCCACAGGCTGAAAAGTTTGGGAAATTAAAAATCACTTGGGAGAAGCCTGGTTGAAAGATTGGGGACACGGAAAAAAACGTGGTTAGGATTCGACTTTACTGCTACACTCGGTGCAAGAGACGTAAAGAAGTAAGGTCCTCTACTCTGCCGATTTCATCTGACACTCTGCTAGGTCATTCTGGGGCCATGCTAACAAGGTCCCCCCTTGACCCAATAAGGCTCAAGTGGGGAGAGAACTTCTCTCTCACATTTTCTAACTTCGATAAATCGATGCTTGTCATTAACTTCGGGGCTGTTGCCTGACACTTTCCAACATCTTTCAAACTTTCCCTGTCCCCACTTACTTGTCTCTTGTAAATGATTCTGCAACACAGCCATGTTAAAACAAACATCTCGAATAGTAAAATAATATGAGAAGCTGAAAAGTAAAACATCTGCCAGAAGCCCTCACCCCTTTCTTTGCCTCTGAAGTCAGGCTTAACTGTTCTGTATCTTGACACTCACACATACTTTGTTAATTAAAAATATATATATTTTTAAATAAAATTCCTTTTTTTTTATAATGGAAGTCTGGGCCCCCCCATTTTTCTTCAACCATATCAGTTTACTTTTATTTTAGGACTTTTATGTCTATAGGGTAAGCATCTATCAAAGCGTTTAAAAGATTTAATTTTTTTAAGTTTCTAGTTCATTTTGGTACCTCTGTTTAACAAATTTCAGGCTATAAGACTAGTGCTTCTCTGAAGCATTGAACCTCTCTTTTCTAAGTTTACAATTTTTGCCCCATCTGTTCAACATTTGATTTGCTGTGACATACAAATCTGTGCTCTCAAGCTTCACAAATATTTTTATTCATCTGGTTATAATTAATTTAAAATTTTATATGTTTTCTAATCTTTTTTTTATTTTTTATTTTTTTATTTTTTTACAGTTTTCATCACCACCTAGATGTTGCTTATAACCCCCTCTCCTTGCTGTATACTTATTGAAAGTCTTGCCAAGTGTCACTGTCTTACCAACTTTTTATCCTCATTTTTAAAAATCTCCTTCAACCTTTTGACCATTCTTTACCTGCTGCACCAGAAACATTTTCCATTAAGATACATACAGCATCTTCGAGCTAAGTAGAAGAATATTAAAACAAAAAGTATTTGATTAGATTTAGACTTAAAACAACTAAAAGGGCATGCATTTAGGCCTGCTGAAAAGTCTTAATGATACAATTACTGTTCCTTTAATTTTTATATATATATATATATATATATATATATATATATATATATATATATTTTTTTTTACAACTAAGGCATTTAACTTACCCTTTTCCACGGTAGAGGTTTAAATAACCTTTAGTACTGGGATGTTTAATGCACATGTAAAGTTCACTGATATTAAAAAGCAAAAACAAATTAACACCTATAACGTAGGACAGATATATCTGTCTCTCTGAGTGCTGACCTCACTAACCCTTTATTTATGCATGCATGCATTTTATGAACTGGTGAAATTCCATTATCATTTATCAAAGATCCCCCACTTCTGCAAACCTTATTAATTTGTAGCTGCTACATGGTAAGAACACTCAGCATTTTATGGTAGACCTGCTGTTGTTCAATCAGGTGATGTCATGGTCCTACCAAAGTGATTTTATACAAACTGCTGACCATACATTACCAAATTATTGCTAGATATATGATTGTCATTCTGTGTTACTGCATGAAATGATCAGATAGAAGGTGCATGAACTGTGCATCTAAATCCAAGATGAGACATTCCAATCGATTTATTGGGGTATTGCGTTTAAGAGGAAGTAAAGCTCTCCCTCTATTAAGATGGCCACCCCCTTATTGCTTTGCCACCTGCCTGCCTTTTTGGGCATGGTTTCCAGAGTTTAATTCCTTTTTTAATTGCACTGTTCTGTGTGCAGGATCTCTTCTTTCAACTCTCACCAGTTTCCATCGCATTTTTAAAAATCTTATCTATGTGCCTATTGCTTTTGCAATAACTTAGTTATTACTTACAGTATCTCACAAAATTGAGTACACCCCTCACATTTTTGTAAATATTTTATTATATCTTTTCATGTGACAACACTGAAGAAATTACACTTTGCTACAATGTAAAGTAGTGAGTGTACAGCTTGCAAATTTGCTGTCCCCTCAAAATAACTCAATACACAGCCATTAATGTCTAAACTGCTGGCAACAAAAGTGAGTGCACCCCTAAGTGAAAATGTCCAAATTGGGTCCAAAGTGTCAATATTTTGTGTGGCCACCATCTGGGACAACAGCCATGCAGACCAATTTGATGCAGTGTGCGGCATATGGTCTGAGCACTGACAAGTTTAACCCACACCCCTTCAACCTCTGCAGCAATGCTGGCAGCACTCATACATCTATTTCAAAGACAACCTCTGGATATGATGCTAAGCATGTGCACTCAACTTCTTTGATCGACCATTGTGAGGCCTGTTCTGAGTGGAATCTGTCCTGTTAAACCGCTGTATGGTCTTGGCCACCTTGCTGCAACTCAGTTTCAGGGTCTTGGCAATCTTCTTATAGCCTAGGCCATCTATATGTAGAGAAACAGTTCTTTTTTTCTGATCCTCAGAGAGTTCTTTGCCATGAGGTGCCATGTTGAACTTCCAGTGACCAGTATGAGAGAGTGAGAGCGATAACACCAAATGTAACACACCTGCTCCCCATTCACACCTGAGACCTTGTAACACTAATGAGTCTCATGACACCAGAAAGAGAAAATGGCTAATTGGGCCCAATTTGGACATTTTGACTTAGAGGTATACTCACTTTTGTTGCCAGTGGTTTAGACATTAATGGCTGTGTGTTGAGTTATTTTGAGGGGACAGCAAATTTACACTGTTATGCATGCTGTACATTCTCTACATTACATTGTAGCATTGTCATTTCTTCAGTGTTACATGAAAATATATAATAAAATATTTACAAAATGTGAGAGGTGTTTCTCACTTTTGTGATATACTGTACATATAATATACAATACCAATAGGGAATAGCTGCTAGGGGATGTACAGCCATGGCCAAAAGTTTTAAGAATGACAAAAATATTCATTTTCACAATATCTGCTGCTTCAGTTTTTTTTAGATCCTTTTGTCAGATGTTACTATGGTATACTAAAGTATAATTACAAGCATTTCATAAGTGTCAAAGGCTTTTATTGACAATTACATTACGTTTATGCAAAGAGTCAATATTTGCAGTATTCACCCTTCTTCTCCAAGACCTCTGCAATTATCCCTGGCATACTGTTAATCAACTTCTGGGCCACATCCTGGCTGATGGCATCCCATTCTTGCATAATCAGTTTGTCAGAATTTGTGTTATTTTTTGTTCACTCGCGTCTAGAGGACTGACCACAAGTTCTCAATGGGATTAGGGTCTGGGGAGTTTCCTGGCTATGGACCCAAAATTCTGATGTTTTGTTCCCCAAGCCACTTAGTTATCACTTTTGTCTTATGGCAAAATCCATCATGCTGGAAAAGGCATTGTTCCTCACCAAACTGTTCTTGACGGTTGAGAGAAGTTGCTCTCGGAGGATGTTTTTGTACCATTATTTATTCATGGCTGTGTTCTTAGGAAAAATTGTGAGTGAGCCCACTTCCTTGGCTGAGAAGCAACCCACCCCCCACATGCATGGTCTCAGGATGCTTTACTGTTGGCATGACACAGGACTGATGGTAATGTTCACCTTTTCTTTTCCAGACAAGGTTTTCTCCGGAAAGGGGATTCATCAGAGAAAATTACTTTACCCCAGTCCTCAGCAGTCCAAGCCCTGTAACTTTTGCAGAATATCAGTCTGTCCCTGATGTTTTCCTGGAGAGAAGTGGCTTCTTGACACCAAGCCATCCTCCAAAAGTCTTCTCACTGTGCATGCAGATGCACTAACATCTGCCTGCTGCCATTCCCGAGCAAGCTCTGCACTGGTGGTGCCCTGATTCTTCAGCTGAATCAACTGTAGGAGACGGTTCTGGTGCTTGCTGGACTTTCTTGGGCACCCTGAAGCCTTCTTCACAACAATAGAACCTCTCTCCTTAAAGTTCTTGATGATCTGATAAATGGTTGATTTAGGTGCAGTCCTAGTAGTAGCAATATCATTGCCTGCAAATCCCTTTTTGTGCAAAGCAATGATGACTGCACATGTTTTCTTGCAGGTAACCATGGTTAACAGAGGAACAAACAATGATTTCAAGCACCACCCACCGTTTAAATCTTCCAGTCTGTTATTCTAACTCAGTCAGCATTACAGAGTGATTTCCAGCCTTGTCCTCGTCAACACTGACACCTGTGTTAATGAGAGAATCACTGACATGATGTCAGCTGATCCTTTTGTGGCAGGGGGCTGAATTGTAGTGGAAATGTTTTTTGTGGGATTAAGTTCATTTTCACGGCAAAGAGGGACTTTGCAATTAATTGCAATTCATTTGATCACTCATTCTGGAGTATATGCAAATTGCCATCATAAAAACCAAGGCAGCAGACTTTGTGAAAATTAATATCTGTGTCATTCTCAAAACTTTTGGCCACGGCTGTACACCCGAAATTTAAAAGAAATCTGGCTTCAAGAATTCAAAGGAAAATAGATTAAGAGATGCACAAAGATGAAAATTTTCTGACTAACAAAAATGAAAGAGGACACCATAGCATTTCTGCTCTTATGCAGGATTTAAAAAATATATATTTATCAGCTTTGCTTTTAGTTTCCCATAGTAAATGTTTACCCATCCTCAACTATAATGTAATATAATATAGCTGTTTTCTTCTTCTTCTTTACTTCTTTTCTTTTAAATACAGAGTGGCGCATGTGCTATGGAAACAATTAACGTGATTTTTAGACCACTAATAAATGAAGGCTAAACTAAAGAATAGGTTGCTGCTTATATAAAATAATTAAGATGTGCATCAGCTCGAGAAACAAGACCTGCAAGCCACAGGACAAGCACCTACAAGCAACCCAAACATCTTATTTCATGGCCTGACTTTTATTGGTCTATTATCTCATCTGCAGCAAGGAAGAATGTATGGGGCCACAGTAGCAGTGCATTAGCTGCTATAATTGATGGTCAATTTGAAAACACAGTGCAAGGATAATTAGACAACCATAAAATATCAGTGCAGCAAAGTGACTTCTAAGGGATAGAATTTAGGTGTTACTGAGGAACAAATGCATAATATTACAACTGCATTTTAAAGCACCTGTCTTTTCCTTGTATGAAAAAAAAAAACACATTTAAAGGGTCAGTACACTCAAAACCAATATTTCAGTTCGTAATCAGTGCTGCAGAATTAAATGACAGCACAGCTTTTTATATCTTTCTCATGCTTGATTAGTAAGATGTCTGCACACCTAGTGCCTCAGTTTCAGGTGAGTTTTCAGTCCCACTTTAGATTCTGGATTTTATTTTACATTATGAAGAATACAATAGGTGAAAAGGGGAATACCCTAGCAAACAAAGAAGGTGAGCGTGAATATATTTATAGTATATAATATATAATAGTATTTTGGTGAGATTTTGCAACTAAAAGCTCCCACAAAAAAATGAGTTGTGTGAGACACATCCCAACTGCATCTGAAATATAAGTTTTGCATTGATTGTCCATTTCAATAAAAATTGTTAAAAACATTTTATAATTAGAATCTTGTTTGTAAAAATATAAACCAGGTTTCCCTGGACAATAAATGATATTGTATAGCCTTATTATGATTGATTGTGTTTATACATCAAGAGGCATTGCTATAAGCTGACAGGCTTGCTTTCCTTGGGACTAGAGATAAGGTTTGAGTTTAGGGCAATGAAGGGTTTTGTCAAAGTTATTTGCACTTTGGTGAATAGACAAAGTAAATGCCCTGTTTGTTCACCATCCATAGTGAACTTCTGGCTGTGCAGGAAGTCATTCATTAGTGGTGGTATTACTACTGTCACTAAATGAATGACAGCCTCCCGCTCAGAGTACATAGTTGCTAAGATGCTATTGGCCACTGTTGTTCTAGCCAACAATGATGCATCCCCAAATATCACTGGCTGGCAAATGAATGTAAAACATAGGACCTGGGCATGCTGACTGATGTAATTGACCAAATATGGCTGGGTTGCACCAAATCGTTATTTGCCAGGGTGCCAGCAGCCACTTGTGTCATGTTGGGGTGCCCAAAGGCTTGTTTTTTGCAATTTGACAATTCAGCAGAAATTTGGATAGTGACATAAACTGAATCTGTGCTGTCATTAACATCAGGATTGTGGTTGCTAGGATGTTGGCATCCTCTGGGGTCCTGGCAATCATTGAAACTTTGCTGTCATCATTCTCAAAGAGAGCTGGAGTAGGAGAGGAACAGCGTGGGTCATTATTTTCTGGATTTTTTGAGGCATTATTTTTTGAACATTGTGGAATATTATTTTTTGAGATTGTGAGATATTATTATGAATATGTATAGTTTTACTGGACTTTATGCACAATGTTGTGTTTTTACTTACTGTTTTACTTTTTGTGAATGAGTACCCGAGGTACTATGTACAGCTTACCCATTCACATTGATTCAGGAGGCTAAATACCTGGGGGCTTCCAGATTCTGCTAATTTCCCACATCCACACCCAGAGTGGGTGACTCTGTGTTCAGTGTAAAAGAATGGAAGTCACTCCAGGACTAATGGAACAGAAAATAACTTCCTGTGTGTGCCACAGACTACTACAGTGACTTTGAAACTCTTCTACAGTGCATCCGGAAAGTATTCACAGCGCTTCACATTTTGTTATGTTACAGCATTATTCCAAAATGGATTCAATTCATTATTTTCCTCAAACTTCTTCAAACAATACCTCATAATGACAACGTGAAAGAAGTTTGTTTGAAATGTTTGCAATTTTTTTTCAATAAAAACGAAAAAAATCACATGTATATAAGTATTCACAGCCTTTGCCATGCCACTCAAAATTGAGCTCAGGTGCATCCTGTTTCCACTGATCATCCTTGAGACGTTAATACAACTTGATTGGAGGACACCTGTTGTAAATTCAGTTGATTGCACATGATTTGGAAAAGCACACACCTGTCTATATACGGTCCAACAGTTCATGTCAGAGCACAGACCATGCCATCAAGTCCAAAGAATTATTGTCTGTAGACCTTCGAGACAGGATTGTTTTGAGGTACAGATCTGGGGAAGGGTACAGAAATTTTTCTGCAGCTTTGAAGGTCCCAATGAGCACAGTGGCCTCCATCATCCATAAATTGAAGAAGTTTGGAACCACCAGTACTTAGGGAGGTCACCCATAACCTGATGGTCACTCTGACAGAGCTTCAGTATTTCTCTGTGGAGAGAGGAGAACCTTCCAGAAGAACAAACATCTCTACAGCACTTCACCAATTAGACCTGTATGGTAGAGTGGCAAGACGGAAGCCACTCCTAAGTAAAAGGCACATGGCAGCCCACTTGGAGTTTACCGAAAGGCACCTGAAGGACTCTCAGACAATGAGAAACACAATTCTCTGGTTTGATGAATCAAAGATTGAACTCTTTGGCCTGAATGGCAAGCATCATGTCTGGAGGAAGCCAGGCACCGCTCATCCCCTAGCTAATATCATCCTTACAGTGAAACACGGTGGTGGCAGCATAATGCTGTGAAGATGTTTTTCAGCAGCAGGAACTGGGAGACTAAGCAGGATCAAGGGAAAGATGAATGCACCAATGTACAGAGACATCCTTGATGAAAACCTGCTCCAGAGCACTCTGGACTGGGGCAAAGATTCATCTTCCAACAGAACCATGACCCTAAGCATACAGCCAAGATAACAAAGGCCACAACTCTGTAAATGTCCTTGAGTGGCCCAGCCAGAGCCCACACTTGAACCCGATTGAATATCTCTGGAGAGATCTGAAAATGTCTGTGCAGCTGATGGAGCTTGAGAGGTCCGGCAAAGAAGATGAGAGAAACTGCCCAAGAATATGTGTGCCAAGCTTGTGGCATCATACTCAAAGAGACTTGAGGCTGTAATTGGTGACAAGAGTGCTTCAAAAAATGATTGAGCAAAGTTTGTGAATACTTATGTACATGTGATTTTCTTCATTTTTTATAAAATTTGCAAAGATTTCAAAAAACTTCTTTCACATTGTCATTGTGGGGTATTGTTTGTAGAATTTTGAGGAAAATAATGAATTTAATCAATTTTGGAATAAGACTGTGACATAACAAACTGTGCAAAAAGTGAAAGGCTGTGAATACTTTCCTGATGCACTGTACAGCCGTCCAGATATGACCTATTTATAATTACAGATAATCAAACTGGCCCTATGCAAATTTTAAAAATATAATATTCTTGGAGTTCTTTTTAAATTAGAACATGATCCTACTCGTTGTAAGCATTACAGATATATTCGGCAATCCTTTTATTCACATTATGTCCTAATTAGCCACAAGTGAGAGTCACACAGAAACACATAAATTTCAGTGAAAACATTAATTTAGAAAAAAAAAAACACATAGAGCTTGAGTTAACTATAAAGTGTATCTAAAACCAAGAACAAAAATGAAATATACTACAGCTTAATACTCCTTAAATGTAGTAGCTGCATTATCTTTTACAGGCTTTTTCCCTATTTTTCACCTGGTGCCATTAACACACTTTCTGCCCCACAATGTAACAATGTTTGCACAACATACCGTTTCAATGGTGTAGCAGCATTGTTACCCTGGCACATGGAGCATGTTAGGACTATAGAGCACCTCCCTCTTTCCTTATTTAAATATCATAGTTGATGGATGTTCTGAGGTTCTAAGAGAGAACTGAGAACATGCTAATGGAAAACAGTATAGCATAGGCAAAGTGTACAAAAAATGACCAGCTTACAAGATTTCTGGCAGGTAAATAAGCTTTTTTGCACTTATTTGGGAAATATACCAAAACACTTTCAATGGTACATTTAACAGACCATATAAGAGATGTTCATTGTTAAGATTTACTTACACTTTAAAAAAGAAAATCAATTAAACACTTGGGGACTACTACAATCCAGTTTAGTCCAAACTGCAGCTATGTAATTCCTTGTAGTCACATGTAGCACTGGCGGGAATGTTGGTGACGTCAATAATTTTGTCCAAAAATGGCCATGTGGCCATATTAGGTTAATAATGCAGATTTTGGCCAAACTGAGTTTGGCCGGAATCTTAGCAAAATTTTTTGTCAGGAGTAGGCAATGTCCAGCACAGCTTACAGAGTGCATGATTAGTAGAATGTAATGTACAGTGCAGATTACAGAGTGCAGTTGTCTGAATTATATATTTCAATTCATTGATGGTCAATAGTGAATAGCCCCTGTTTTTTGGTGGTCAATAGTGAAAATAGCATATTCATTGGTGGTCAGAGGCAAAGTACCTTAATTCGTTGGTGGTCAATAGTTTCCCTATGCATTAATGGTCAGAGGAGAGGGACTCTATTCACTGGTAGTCAGTGGCAAAGGATCCCATTCTTTAATGTTTAGTCATTCACAATTAGGGTAGTTCACTGGTGGTCACTGACAAAGTTCCTATGTTCGTTGGTGATCAGCAGCCAATCCCTCTTCACTGGTGGTCAACAGCAAAAGGTTGATAGTCAGTGGTGAGTGCTTCCATTAATTGGTATTCAGTGGCAAAGCACCCCTGTTGGTTGTTTTTTAGCAGCAAAATGCCCCAATTTGTTGGTGGTCAGTAGTGAATTCCTCTATTTATTGTTGGTCAGTTTTGAGTGTCCTTGTCACGTACCTTACAGCGGAGTCCGAAATGACGAGAGCGGCCTCTTGCACGGTCCCAGTCATAGCACCCCTGGAGGTGGAGACAGGAACTGCTAGGGCAGCAGAAGGGTGCAGGTGCCTGTAGGCAGGTAAATAGCAGGTCAGGAACAAGCAGGAGTTGGCAACGGGCTGGCAGAGAGATACACAAATGGCAGGCAGACTCGTGGTCAGGGACAGGCAGAGATCGGCAACAGGCTAGGCAGTGAAGTACAAAATCAGAAGATAGAGCTGTAGTCAGAAGTCCAATCGGTCGGTGCAGGTAAACAGAGGCAGACAAGGTTGCAGGGGTAATCCTAGAGAGTAATCAGGGAGAGCCGGGTGTTCAGGATCAGGAGAATTCAAACAAGGTAACAGCAGGTATAAAGGAACAAGCTGAGACAATCCAGGCTGACACTAAGTGGCTCCTCATTTAAATAAGGCACCGTGCGGCGTGATTAGTTGGCGTGCGCACATGCGCACGCATACCAGTGCAAAGGATGTGCCTAGTGCGCATATCCGTTCCAATGGATGCGCCGATGCGCATATCTGTTCCAGTGGATGCGCCGATGTGCATATCTATTCCGATGGATGTGCTAATGTGCATATTTATGCCGATGGATGCGCCAATGCGCATATCTGTTCAGGTGGATGCACCAGTGCGCATATTGAACCCGGGACTCGCTTGATCTCGCTTGCTCTCGCTTGCTCTCGCTTGCGACTTGGCGCATGCGTGTTCGCATTGGAGGGAAGAAGGTTGGTGATTAGTGCACAGGAATGGGCATTTGCTGCAGAGGTACCCTGAAAGTCCTTGTTGGTTAGTGGTCAATGTCCCTTACTCTGTGGCCAATGCCCCCATTTGTTGGTTGTCATTTGGAGCTTTGCTTAATGAAGCTCAATGTTTAGCCAGTAATTACCTGAGAGATGCTATACAGGGCACATACTATTGCCTCCTGACTTTTTTTTCGGTATGTGGTTGTGCTGGCCCTGTACAAGCATCATAAGGTGGGATAACACTTCACTGAGGCCTGTTTTCAATATTAGCAATGCTATGACCTGGGCATCAGGCAGGAAATCTGGGGCACATTCTAGAAATGATTATGCCCTCCAGCATAGCTAAGCAGAATAGATATCATATCCTAGGTTCAGTGATGACGTTTCAAGGGCAGTGCTGGAAGTGAATAAGCCTTTTTTTGCCTCTCTCCCTTATCACACCAAAAAGGATTGGACCTCATGGGGAACTAACAATCTACTATCTCCCCTCTCTGCCCCCAAATATTACATAATATCAACACTAAAACGTATTGTGACTGTCAGCTCACTAGAGGCTAACAAATGACTGCTTTACATGGTAAATCACAAATAAAACCTAATAAGGAACTTTTCTTTCAGCATCACCCATCAGGTTCTGCTCACTTTTAATCTAAGGGGAGGGGAACCTGATGGTAAATTAGTGTCTCAACTTGGTGGCAGATGGGTGTACCTGAAAGAAAACAGGCATTCGGTCACTGAAGTGGTTGGGCCACTGCATCTGCCTGTGTGACAGGTGCAGTTGCCCAGTAGGGAGCTCTGTAATGCTGAACACAGCATTATTACACGTGGACACCCTCACATGCCTTTATGAGTGCTGCCTGAGCCTCATTGGCCTCATGGGCACCATGTTCCTAGCAGATTCCTACATCACCTATACACAACTAACCTGCTCAGTGGATAATGATTCTGCATGATAATTCTAACAAGCAGTTGTATATCTAAATAAGTGTGCATGCAATGCACACTAAGAGGGCTTTCACACTGCAGTGTTGTGCCATTAGTGCTGAAGCGTCGCTCATTTTTGCGGCGCTTTAGAAGTGTTTTAGCCCCGCTTAAAAAAAGGTAAAAAGTCCAGTTTTGCTGCGCTTTCAAAATGCTTTTAAGGCACTTTGGAATTGCTGCCCATTCAGTGCAATGGGCAGGGCATTTTGGGAGCACTAAATACAGAGCTCCCAAGCCACCCCAAAGCTGCTGCTTGCAGGACTTTTACTAACGTCCTGCAAGCGCTCCGCCCCAGTGTGAAAGCACTCATTGCACAGAATGGGAGGCAGTTTTCAGGTGCTTTTTAGAGGCTCAAAATATAGCTGTCCAGTTGGAATAAGTTAACAGTCACTGGTCAATATTGGTATTGCTCTCAATAATAGGTGCATATCAAAATGATAGGGGGAAAACGTATTATATTTGTTAGAATTATTGTATAAAAGATTTAAATTTAGAATTGTCCTGAAATTTTTCTTTTTAAATAAAGATTAGACAGTATATACCGGTAGATTATGCTATCACTCATAAAATGGTATTAAAATCTATCAATTGGTTCAGTAAGCAGCTTTAGTGCAGGTATACAGTATTTATGAATGGAGACATTGGCCAGCTGTTCAGAACATAGGTTGCAATTCTCCAGGAAGGGTGGAAACATCTGTTCCTTATCTGGATTTAAGATTCTATTCAGGTTACATGGCTGATACAGGGGCACAGCACAATCAGAGTACCAAGAGACAATTCTTCTCATCATAGCTGCTGTGTGTCCACTAATATACAGTAATTTTACCAACATTCATTAATCAGCTTCCCGTTCAGGATATCACTACCCACTATTCACAATATAGTTTTCTTTTAAATTTAAGCCAAAGTTAAAGCTGAACTCCAGTAAAATAAAGACCCTTGCAGTCGAGCTTTGGCTACTGACAGAGCAAGGGATAAGGTAAGTATAAATGCTTTGTATGTCCCCCCTAGACAAAGCAAGTAACTCTTGCAGTGTGGGGTCATCTCCACCGCAAGGGTCAATTTTTATTTTACCCTACATCTTTAGATTTGGCATTTGTCTTTCCTTGTCATTATAAGGGCATTAATAAATAATGATTTTCAGAAAATAATGTAAAAAGAATATAAAAAGAAACCTTGCAATAATTAACAGTTCTATATTAAAAAATATCGACCCGCAACCTGTTACCACTATCAGCAGTATGTATAATTAAATATGTAATGTTGTATTCATCCATTAATTTCTGCAAGGGATATCTGTCTGAAAGTGGATGAAATTGCCAGATTACCAAAAAATATATAAATGTCACCAACCTCCTGGCTAACCTTATTACATAAGAAGAACATGGAGTTAGCTCTCCGGAAGTGATACCTCGAAACACAGAAAACTATATTAACTTCTCACTTAACATACATACACACACTATACTTTCCCTTTAAGAGTTCAAACCATGAGTATTTCATATAAAGTGGTTGTTAACCCACTTATATAACTTTATATAAGCCCCTCTGTGTCCTAATAACAAGTGCTCCTGTCTATGGGCTTTATTAAATGCCTCCTTTACCATATTTCACAGCAGTTCCTGGCCTAGATTCCCCTGCTGACATCAGCCAGGATGTGAGGAGGAGAGGAAAGAGAGAGCCAGCAAGTCACGTGATCGTGGGTAACCACTCTGAAATACGGGAGGCATTGTTTTAATAACGCACACATACAGGAGAACTTGTTATTAGGACCAGAGGGGCTTATATAACATTTTAACAGTTATGAGAGCAGTATGTACAGAGGGAGCGGGCACTGACACAGCGGCAGACAGACAGGGAGGGGATAGGGAGGAGGTCATGGGAGCTCAGGGGACAACAAGAGGGCTGCGATGACGGCGGCACATAACCTGACCACGGTGTCAGGGTTCAGCAGCCATGATGAACCGTGGACAGTTTAGATAGGGGAGGGCAGAAACTGCCAGGATCAGCCAGGTATTACAGGTGATACAGGGGGCCAATTGACACAGCACAAGCACTGTGCTGTATAAAATATTTTAATGAGACAGAATCAATTTTTTCTGAGTTAACAAACGCTTTAAGAAGCAGTGATTGTCAAATGGATGGATGGATGGTATTGATTAAAATAGCTAAACTTTCTCCATGTTAGATACTTGACTATCTCAAAGAAAATAGTCAACCAATTATATATTTTTAAGCCCTGACACAAACAATTTCTGAGAATGTAAGTTGTAGTTGACAGTGGAGGAAACTATCCAGCGAGAGAATTCAGAATTCTAGACTGTAGACTTTATGTCCGATGAGACTATCCTTTCTGTTACCTTGTATCCCATATGTATTCTATGTAGGCATAGTCTATATATTGGGAGATCGTTTGTATCACAATTGCATGCATACATTATCTCTGTATTGATTTACTTCAAGAATGGTCATCCATAGGGATGAGGTTCGTGTTTGTGGCAAAACCCAGGGATTCATGAATCTTGAATGTTTTGGTCAAAAACTTCCCAGATTTGCAGGAAGAAACATAAAACATCCTATAATGCAGTGCATATCCCTTTCTCCAGCATCAGCTGAGTCACAAGAGCCAATCATTTGAAGGAATGAATAACCAAACCCCCTTTCTCAAAGCAGCCATATTGTCAGTGTGTGTTGGAGCTGTCAGTGATAGCTGACAATTCTGTGTAAGGGGAGACAGTATTTTTTTCTGCAGTGATATGACATAGTGCAATGTAATAATAAATCTCTTCCAGTGATAGCTTTAAATTGTTCTATAAATTCTACCATCATGCCCTGCTGTATGTCCTCTGTTATTAAATTTATGATGGCAATGTTGCTATCGCTGTTGCTTGACTGCAGCATTATAAGACCAATTAAGCGAATAAGCTAACAGTTGCTGGAGGAAATTGTTTTATGTCAGAAATAACTTTCTTCTCTAGGTACAATTCAATTTCATATTAGTAGAGTTCTGTGAGACAGAATGTATTATCATTTTTCATAAAAAAAGATAGAAACATAAATCCAACAATGCTCTGACAAGTGGTCATATCTAAGTCTATATCTTGGATACTCATACAATGAGAGATCCCTGCCACGGTCCCCTACTAGTTTTGGGTGCTTGAGTCCACTAGGAATGAGGTTCGGGTTTTCAGCTACCATGGATCTGAAGCTCATATCTGTGATTCGCAAGGTCCATGAATTGTGAACTTTTGCCTTAAAACTGTGCAGTTCACTACCAAGATTTAAAGAACAACTTACAATAAAATGCATAGCCTTTGCTCCTGGTCAGCCCTTATTTTAAATAAATGGATAACAGTGCTTCTTTCTATAAAAGGGAGGACTCACAGCAGCAATATGTAGCAACGGGCTTCTGAAGAGCACGTACTATGTGTTTTTCAAAATTAAACTCTACCTAAGCTGCAGTTAGGTTTGGGTATTATTTGTCTAAATTTGACTTCTGTATCAGTCTGACTGGACTGTGAAATGTTCAGCCTGGCCACAGGGGGCACTGTCTTTTCTGGCAGGCGTGGAACTAGGGTCTGGTCAGGTGTTTAAATTACTCTCTCCCTTGGAGTCAGGTCAGTGGGAGAGGCCTTCTCGCTGTGCCCTCTGGGAGAGGGTATTTAAGATGCAGACGTCACGTGGTTCGGGGTTCCCGTCCAGTATGATGTGCTGATTACATGGTCCTGGTCCTCCTGACCAGTCCCCAGGAAGGCTATGGCCTGGGGTGCGGATCCACCCGACTTTAATGCCTCTGGGCTGGCTAGCCCAAGGCAGGGAAACTAGAGGAGGATTCTGAGGTGGTTGGGTACCGTCTCTGGTTCGGGAGAGACCCATTGTACTTCAAGCATTCCAGGAGAGGACTCTTTAGAAGAACACCACGTACGGGTTGGTTTTCTTAACAAGAGCCTGGAAGGGCGGAAGTTACCAAAAGAATTCAGTCTTGTGGATATCGCCAAGCAGGCTTAAAGATCCAGGTATCCTACAAGTGTTCTAAAGCTTAGTTTCCCTACGTGTTCTGCAAGGTCTGACAAAGACTTTGTTCCTGAGTAAGCACCTTGTTGGCTGCTAGGCCTTGTGAGAGAGGGACTGTCCAACCTGGGTGTTCATCCAGCTGTGAATGGCTATTCTCTGGATGCAGTCAAAGTAAGTAAGTTCTTTAACGTTTTTGGACTTTGACATTGAGAGTACCTGAACTTTCCTTTTCAACCCTCTGATCCCAAGTTGAAAGACTGTTCAATGGTTTGAGTTTTGCAAATAAAATCCATTCAAGTGGATCTATTGTCAGTCTCAAGTTACTGGGTCATATACCACGGGACATCCCCTAGACGTGCAACAAGGAGAGCGGAAGGTGACGGTAAGCCCAAAAATAACCAGCAGCTCCTTCGGGGGTTAGTGCTACAAATATATTTAGTGTGTGTTGGAACTTTAAAGGGAGAGCTGACCAATTCTGTGTATAGAGTAATATTTTATTTACTTATTTAAATATTTTTTTAAATGTTGGCAGAGGACATCTTCCATATTCTTGTACAGTCCAGTACTGTAACACAATTGAAGTGATACTAACATAACAATGTTTAATGGCCATCATCCCTTCCATTTATGTAAGATCATCCCACTGTATGTAACTTATTATAAATAAGTATCTGTGTACCTCATATTAATGATTCTCAGGTGTTTCCTGTCCTCAGGGAAATATCTGACGGAGGAGTTTTCAGTACTCTGCTACTAATGTATGTTCTATAGCAGCAGAGGAGGTCTGGACTATTATTCTGTGTCTGTACAGCTGATTGGTGCTGTGCCGGTCACATGACAAATGAAAAAATCAGCTCTCAGAACAGAGGATCAAAACAAATGATTTATAGTAACAACATGTTTTAAAGCTTATTACAAATCTATATTCCAAAGCAAATGTTTAATATTGGAATACCACAGTGTAGGCGGAGTTTAATTGACTAACAATAGTTTTCACTCTTTTCACAATGTAAAGCCTGTCTATGGTGTGTATGTGCTGGGACTAACAGGGAGGTGAAACCTCCATCAATCAACATCTTATATCTGACCTACAAAGTGTTTAGTAATATGAGGACATGGAGGAGGAGGGAGGGAGGGAGGGAGGGAGGGAGGGAGGGAGAATTGTCATTTACCACTGTGTATATGCCCACATGTGTGACTCTAGAGTCATCTGGGGTGTACAGATAAGAAGGGGAGGAAATGAAAAGCTTAGAATGGAACTGAAACTAGACCATGGTCAGTAGATGTTGCAAGACAAGGAGGGAAGGACAATTAACAGCAGGATGAACCCTTTTTTGCAGTCTACAGAAAACAATTGCTCTAGTAGCAAAGTGAACACAATGTAATATAGAATGTATTGAAAGTTCAATGTTTAAAATCTTAAATCTTAAATGTGGTCATAAAGTCAAATAATTTTTTACTTTTATGCATTACCTGCATAAAGGTAAAACATGTCCCACTACCAGGTAAGTATAAGCCTCTTTTTTAACTTAGGAAAAAATGCATTTTCAACCACTATTAGCTTTAACATGTTAATGTCATATCAAAAGTCATTTTCAGCACTCTGTCCCTCTCTCCTGACTGTACTTATGCATTGGGCTTCAAATAGAGACTTCAAGTGGACATTACCACAGGTGTGGCCCACTGTTATCACTCAAGGTACATCAGGAAGCTTGAACAACAACATGCAGTTATCACTGAAATTCATACATGAAGACAGAACACGTTCAGCAGAGCAGAGATGCTTGTCAGAATTTATGAGTTGTCATGTGTCCTTTCCACATTTCTTGTGTTATCTCAAAGAGCCCTGCTAGTTTTTATCTTGGACTACAGAATGCATAACCTATATGTTGTGAAGATGGGAGAGTAAGTGGGTTTGAGTAGTTTAGCAATAGACACTAGGTAGCACTGACAACACTCCACAAAAAAGCATGTGAGTGTGTTGTCAGCCCATATCAGGATTTAAAAGCTGAGTGCATTTATGGCAAATCAACATTTTTTTTTTCTGTACTTGTAGGGTTTTTAACCTCTTTCTTACTGGGCACTTTTACCCCCTTCCTGCATAGGAATTTTCAGCTTTCAACTGTCTCACATTTTAAATGACATGATCATGCAGCACTGTGCCCAAACTGTATAATTTTTTTTCACACAAATAGAACTTTATTTTGGTGGTATTTAACCAGTTGCCGACCGCCGCACGCCGATGTACGTCGGTACAATGGCACGGGCAGGCATAAGGACATACATGTACGTCCCTTGCCTCCCGCGGGTCGGGGGCCCGATCGGGCCCCCGCCCGGTGCCTGCGGCGGTCGGTATTCGCGCGGGAGCGATCCCGGACGAGGGGACGGCCATTCATTCATGGCCACCCCCTCGCGATCGCTCCCAACGAATAGAAATCCCCGGTGACATCACTTCCTCTCCTGTAATGTAAACACAGGAGAGGAAGTGATGTATTCTCTCCTCCGTGTCGGTATTTTTCGTTCCGACACGGAGGAGAGCGGATCAGTAAGTTGCACCAACACTCACACACACAGTAGAACATGCCAGGCACACTCACACCCCCCCTTTACCCCCCGATCACCCCCCCAATTACCCCTGCCCCCCAGTCACAGTGACACCAATGTCATTTTTTTTTTTTTTTTTTGCATTGGTGTCATTTGTGACTGTAATAACTGTTAGGGCAGTTAGAGTTAGCCCCCTTTAGTTCTAATGTACCCCCCTAACCCCCCCAATAAAGGTTTAACCCCGTGATCACCCCCCGTCGCCAGTGTCACTAAGGCTGGGTTCACATTGCAGCGGTTTATGAGAACGAATGTGATTCGCACCGCACTGCAGTGCAAATCACATCCGATCTCTGTGCGATTCGAGTTCAGCCATTCGCCGCACCCGCCACACCCGCCGCACCCGCCGCAAATTCGCACGGGACCCTTTTTTTGGCCCGCAGCAGAATCGGATCGCATGGGTGTTCACACCATGCGATCCGAGTTTGCAGATCGCACTGCGATATGCGAACTGATCTGGGGGTGTCAGTAACATTTCACTGACACTCCCAGCAGTTCGCATAGGGCAGTGTGAACTGCCGCCGGGAGGCATGCGATGCGGGAACCCGCCGCGCATTCGCGGCGTTTCCGCATCGCTCCAGTGTGAACCCAGCCTAATAAGCGATCATTTTTCTGATCGCCGTATTAGTGTCACAGGTGACGCTAGTTAGGCAGGTAGGTATTTAGGTTCGCCGCAGCTTTTTATAGCGCCAGGGACCCCCATATACTACCGCATAAAGCCCCCTGATTGCCCCCTAGTTAACCCTTTCACCAGTGATCACCATATAACTGTTACAGGTGACGCTGGTTGGTTAGTTATTTTTTTATAGTTTCAGGGCACCCGCCATTTATTACCTAATAAAGGTTTAACCCCCTGATCACCCGGCGGGTGTCATTTGTGACTAATAACTGTTAGGGCAGTTAGGGTTAGCCCCCTTTAGTTCTAAGGTACCCCCCTAACCCCCCCAATAAAGGTTTAACCCCGTGATCACCCCCCGTCGCCAGTGTCACTAAGGCTGGGTTCACATTGCAGCGGTTTATGAGAACGGATGTGATTCGCACCGCACTGCAGTGCAAATCACATCCGATCTCTGTGCGATTCGAGTTCAGCCATTCGCCGCACCCGCCGCACCCGCCGCAAATTCGCACGGGACCCTTTTTTTGGCCCGCAGCAGAATCGGATCGCATGGGTGTTCACACCATGCGATCCGAGTTTGCAGATCGCACTGCGATATGCGAACTGATCTGGGGGTGTCAGTAACATTTCACTGACACTCCCAGCAGTTCGCATAGGGCAGTGTGAACTGCCGCCGGGAGGCATGCGATGCGGGAACCCGCCGCGCATTCGTGGCGTTCCCGCATCGCTCCAGTGTGAACCCAGCCTAATAAGCGATCGTTTTTCTGATCGCTGTATTAGTGTCAAAGGTGACGCTAGTTAGGCAGGTAGGTATTTAGGTTCGCTGCAGCTTTTTATAGCGCCAGGGACCCCCATATACTACCGCATAAAGCCCCCTAATTGCCCCCTAGTTAACCCTTTCACCAGTGATCACCATATAACTGTTACAGGTGACGCTGGTTGGTTAGTTATTTTTTTATAGTTTCAGGGCACCCGCCATTTATTACCTAGTCTCACTAGTGTACCCCTAAATTTAGGGGTGTCTACTTTCCAAAATGGGGTCATTTGGGGGGGGTTTGTGCCATCTTGGCATTTTATGGCCTTCAAAACTGTAACGCCCTTAGAAAGCCTGAAGGCGGTGCTTGGTTTTCGGGGCCCCGTACGCGGCTAGGCTCCCAAAAAGTCCCACATATGTGGTATCCCCATACTCAGGAGAAGCAGCAGAATTTATTTTGGGGTGTCATTTCACATATGCCCATGGCATGCGTGAGCAATATATCATTTAGTGACAACTTTGTGAAAAAAAAAAAAAAAAAAAAAAAGTTTGTAATTTTCCCGCAACTTGTGGCAAAATATAAAATATTCCATGGACTCAACATGCCTCTCAGCAAATAGCTTGGGGTGTCTACTTTCTAAAATGGGGTCATTTGTGGGGGTTTTGTGCCATCTTGGCATTTTATGGCCTTCAAAACTGTAATAGGTAGTGAGGAGTGAAATCAAAAAATTACGCCCTTAGAAAGCCTGAAGGCGGTGCTTGGTTTTCGGGGCCCCGTACGCGGCTAGGCTCCCAAAAAGTCCCACATATGTGGTATCCCCGTACTCAGGAGAAGCAGCAGAATTTATTTTGGGGTGTCATTTCACATATGCCCATGGCATGCATGAGCAATATATCATTTAGTGACAACTTTGTTAAAAAAAAAAAAAAAAAAAAAAAGTTTGTAATTTTCCCGCAACTTGTGGCAAAATATAAAATATTCCATGAACTCAACATGCCTCTCAGCAAATAGCTTGGGGTGTCTACTTTCTAAAATGGGGTCATTTGTGGGGGTTTTGTGCCATCTTGGCATTTTATGGCCTTCAAAACTGTAATAGGTAGTGAGAAGTGAACTCAAAAATTTACGCCCTTAGAAAGCCTGAAGGCGGTGCTTGGTTTTCGGGGCCCCGTACGCGGCTAGGCTCCCAAAAAGTCCCACATATGTGGTATCCCCATACTCAGGAGAAGCAGCAGAATTTATTTTGGGGTGTCATTTCACATACGCCCATAGCATGTGTGAGCAATATATCATTTAGTGACAACTTTGTGTAAAAAAAAAAAAAAATTTTTTTTTTTGTCATTATTCAATCGCTTGAGGCAAAAAAATAAAATATTCAATGGGCTCAACATGCCTCTTATCAATTTCCTTAGGGGGTCTACTTTCCAAAATGGGGTCATTTGGGGGGGTTTTGTACTGCCCTGCCATTTTAGCACCTCAAGAAATGAGATAGGCAGTCGTAAACTAAAAGCTGCGTAAATTCCAGAAAACGTACCTTAGTTTGTAGATGTGACAACTTTTGCGTAAACCAATAAATATACAATTATTGACTTTTTTTTTACCAAAGACATGTGGCTGAATACATTTTGGCCTAAATGTATGACTAAAATTGAGTTTATTGGATTTTTCTAATAACAAAAAGTAGAAAATATCATTTTTTTTCAAAATTTGCGGTCTTTTTACGTTTATATCGCAAAAAATAAAAATCGCAGAGGCAATCAAATACCATCAAAAGAAAGCTCTATTTGTGGGAAGAAAAGGACGCAAATTTTGTTTGGGTACAACATTGCATGACCGCGCAATTACCAGTTAAAGCAGCGCAGTGCCAAAGTGTAAAAAGACCTCTGGTCATTTACCAGCAAAATGGTCCGGTCTGAAAGTGGTTAATCACTGCTGGGGCTTTTATTTTTTGCAAAAGAAACAAAAAGGGCGACCATTTTGAAAAAGATTTTTTTTTTCCATAGTTTGTTCTAGAGTCATGCAAACAGCTCATTTTTCTTCTTCACTGAATTGCGCTGATGAGGCTGCACTGATGGGAACTAATTTTTACTGATGAGGTGGCACTGATGGGTGCTGATGGGCACTGATGAAGCTGCAATGATGAGCACTGATGAGGCGTCACTGGTTGATGAGGCAGCACTGGTGGGCACTGATGAGGCTGCACTGATAAGCAAAACTGAAGTGCCCTGAGAGGTGGCACTGTTGGGTACTGATAGGTGACACTGATAGGCGGCACTGATAGGCACTGGTAGGCGGCACTGATAGGCAGGCAGGTGACAAATAATGATAAAGCACTGATAGGCACTGATTAGCAGCACTGATGGACACTGATAGGTGGCACTGGTGGGAACTGATTGGCAGCACTGGTGGGTACTGATAGGTGGCACTGATGGGCACTGATAGTTGGCACTGATTTGCAGCACTGGCGGGCACAGATTGGGACAGCTGTCCCTGTAACAGATGCCAATTACTACTGATCATGAAGAGAAAAAAAGCAGATAACTGGCTACTGTTTACTTCCATGATCAGCTGCCATTGGCTGACAGCTGATCATGTGTTAAAGGGCCGCTGTGCTTGGCCCTTTACCCTGTTCTGTGTTCAGCTGAATCTGAAGGACTCGACAATCACAGAGTACACCGGCCATGTGCCACAGCGATCATGAGAGGACGTCTATTGAAGCCTGTGCTGTAGGCGTCTTTTGGCTATAGCGAGGGCAGAATGTGGTTTAAAGGATAAAACATGGTGAAATTAAGTGTTTGAGACATATATTGCATTTTTTTTCTTAGGAGAACCTGACAATTAAAAACCTACAATTTGCTTGAACAAACCAAATGGCATTCAATTAAGAGTGACATCTACTGTAAATATTGTTTGCTTGTATATTTTATACCATTTAGTACTTTCCACATTCTTTTTGTTATGCAATAAAATATTTATTGCTATCAAGAGATGGAGTTAAGAGTAAGGAAAATAAGTTATGCCTAAATGTTAATAGACTGAGTGAATAATTTCTCACTTTAATTTGAGAAGGCTATTTATCTTATTAGTAGGGATTAAGTAGTGCTTTTTATTATTTGCGAAATCTATATTTTTTTATTTCTGCGCAGTAAAATACAAGCCCTACTGCCCAGGAGTTATTGCAACTATTATAGTAACAGATGGGTAACGTGAACCCAGAAACTTAAAAAAAAACACAGACAAAGTGGTTGGGTCACACCAGGGAGCAAACACTTAACAAAATGGTCATGGGGTAATAGATTTTCAAACCATTTCTTTGGCAATGGGGTGTCACAGAAATCAAAGCAGGTTTATTGGCAGTCTGCAGTGCAATGACAAAGTGCAATGTAAAAATAGATCTCTCCCATCTCTTCCAGTGATGGCTTTAAATTGTTCTATGAATTGTACTATCAGGCCCTGCTGGATGTCCTCTTGTCATTAACATTATGATGGCATTGTTGCTTGACTGCAGCATAATAAGACCAATTAGGTGCATAAGCTAACTGCTGCTGGAGGGAATTGTTTAATGTCAGAAACAACTTTATTTTCTAGATACAATACAATTTCATATGAGTAGTACAATTCCCTTAGACAGATTGTATTATCATTGCTTGATTATACAGTGAAATACTCAGAAAATCAGAGGCAAGCAGACAATTCTGACAGGCATCAGCATCAGAAATCTTGGATAATCAAACAGGAAGAGTGCCCTGCCATAGTTCATTACTTTGTTTCTCTAGACCTGGGAGTTTTGGGTGTTTGCATCCTCTAGGAGTGAAGTTGGAGTTCATGGCGAATCTGTGGTCAAAAACTTTGCAGGTTTGTTGACGGAAACAATGAACAAACTATAATGTATTGCATAGCCTTTGCCCTGGGCAATTAAGTCATAAGACCTATAATTTGTAACCAAGTAATGGATAACCCAGTCCCCTTTCTATAAAAGGGTAAGCTCAGAGCACCCATATTGTCAGTTTGTGTGCTGGCAATTATTTGTTCAGAGAGATATTGTTTTTTTTATTTTTTTTAGTGTAGTGGTACATGTCCTCCATGGCAGTTCTACTGCTCCCATGCCTGTGCCTTTTTTTATTCTATAATATCTTACTTATTAGCCCTACAAACTGCCAGAATTGAATAACAAGGTTGAGCCCCCTTAGATTTCATTAGGGTTCAAACTTCAAGGAAGATTTGCAAAACTGATCATGTACCGAACTAGCAGATTCCCTTTTCCCTAGCACCCACCTTTGTGCATTTTACTTCTTCCCGTTGCATTCATGTACTTAAAATAATAAAGAAAATATCATATAAAGGATGATCCCCCTATTAATGGCTACGTGAGTTTTCTAAGCCCAGGAAATCAAGCACAGGTATAACCAACAGAGCCCCAGAGATATTTAAGAAACTGTCAGGTGCAAGTCTGTCCAGGTGCGATACTTTGGCCAGTGATGGGTTTTAACAAAGTTGCAGCCTCCACACCATAAAAGGCTACTGTCCCAACAGCAATTTTTCAGTGTGTGGGGGTATAGTGTGACAGACAGCTGACAGTATCGCAGGCAGTGAGAGTTGGCAGTGTAATTATTATTATAATACAGGATTAGCGCAGAGCTTTACAACATGAGGGCAGACAATACAGTTATGGAGGTTGAGGCGGCAAAATTTGGACGGTGATTGGACGTGGGGGTAAAAGTTAGGCATACATTGGTTGGGCTTATTATCCCTGATTAAAACTATCTTGTACTGTTTTTCTCTAGTATATTTTGCCAATTTCTCCATTCTCCATAATTAAAAAGATCCTGCTTGACTTTTTTTTCAAACTTAAATGAATCAGATCAGGGTGCTGCTGTATGTAAATCAAGCTAATTGTAAAGAAAAAAAAATCAGTTCCACAGACAAATATGTGCTGTCTGTTTGTATAAATTGTACAGCTTAATAAAGGCATCGCTTGAGCATCGTATTTAAAGGATTTATGCGTTTTTGTTGCTAATGTTGCCCTTAAAAAGCCTGCTGTAGGGTTTTTGTGTTGATACATGTCCTTCTTGGAGGTGCCCAGCTTCTCATAACTTTTTTTGACAGTAGTTTCACAATTAGCCCAAAAATTGTTGAAATTTACTGACTAGCTTTGTTCCTACTGGCTTCAGGGGGATTTGATGCTTAGTTCAGGTTCAAGGAATTTCAAAAAGGATTCACCAAAACCTTGAGGAATCAAACCACTGGCAAAGAATAAAAGTAGCTTCTACAAAACTTTTAATAAAGTAAGAATTAACTCCTGTGCTACTGAAAAGCAACCAAAATAATAAATAACGTGGCATCTGCTAACACCTATTGTGTTCCCACAATGACTACAGAAACTACAAGCAATAAATGGTGCAGCACTACCTCTGCGATTGAAAATGACCACTACACTACGTGCTGTTAGCTCCACGTATGCATATATAGCAACAGTATTGTGAATAAATAAGGTATTATCATAGATCCAAGTATACTGAAAGAAACAAAAACATGAAATAATAAAATAATAGACAAAATGCCACAATATGATAAATGGTGTGCTGAAATAAAGTTTGATCCCGTGTGTTGTCTATAGGTTTATCTTAGTGATGATTTATGACAAATGTAACCTCACCTTAATCATATGACTCACATACAAAGTAAGGTCATATAATGCATGCTGTATGGCCACCAGGGTCTCCTTGGGTCTTAGATGCCCACCTGTATGCTTGGGGGCATCGATGAAGTCACGTCACTTGTGATGAAACTGGTAGGGAGGAAGGAGCCTTAGTGACTTGGACTGCATCGCATCCTAGTACATTATGTTAAATTTACCTGCAAACAAAGCCCTCGTCATCCCCGCTGGAGGTCACATCAAGGCTCACCCGTGGACTCCGGCTGAGTGATGTCACACCACGCATGCACGCTGGAGCTGCCAGTCACGGCACAGGTTTCTGAAGAAATGGCACAGGTGGCTGTTCCGTCAGAGCACATGCGCCGATGATGTAATTGGCTGCATATACCATAAATAGCTCCTTAACGGTGCACATTTAGGAGATATTTGCAGTATCTATAGGTAAGCCTTATTATAGGCTTACCAATAGTTACAATATATTCAAGGGACTTTACAGCATCAGCATACCAAGACATTTTGGACAATTTCATGTTTCCAACTTTGTGGGAACAGTTTGGGGATGGCCCCTTCCTGTTCCAACAACAACTTTGTGCACCAGTGCATAAAGCAAGGGCCATAAAGACATGGATGAGCGAGTTTGGGGTGGAGGAGCTTGACTGGCCTGCACAGAGTCCTGACCTCAACCCGATAGAACACCTTTGGGATGAATTAGAGCAGAGACTGCGAGACAGGCCTTCTTGTCCAACATTTGTGCCTGACCTCACAAATGTGCTTCTGGAAAAAAAACCTTGTGGACAGCCTTCCCAGAAAAGTTGAAGCTGTTAAGGGTGGGCCAACTCAATATTGAACCCTGTGGACTAAGACTGGGATGCCATTAAAGTTCATGTGTGTGTAAAGGCAGGTGTCCCAATACTTTTGACAATATAGTATATAAGAGAGAGGCAAGGCCCCCAGATGTATTGCTCAGGTCCCATAGAGTGATATTCTTATCCCCAATATGTTGGTCCACCTCATGTGTCCATCTGTCTGCCACAGAGGGAAGGGGACAGATAGAGGAGTATTTATACGCCCCCACAACTACCACGAGGCTGCCCCGCAGATAAAAGGTGATGACTTCATAGCTTCATCTTCACTTTCAATATAGAGCAATACATCTGTGAATTCATGACATCAAAGAAGTGGAGCTCCCCAACACCAGCAGCACTCGTGCAGCCCCACAGAAGGACACTGCCACCACCATGTTTCACTATAGGCACCATGCATTTTTCTTTCTGCTCCTCACCTTTGTGATGCCATACAATTTTTTATTTTTTTATTTTTTTTTTTTTTTCTTTTTACCACTCAGTGTAAGTTTATTTACTTGCTATGGGACCACCTCAGCTTTCAGCTCAGTGTCCCTTCCAACAATCACATCATAGTGGTAAGTATTTTTTTTTTTTTTTTTTTTTTTTTTTTTTGGAGTGTTGATACCAGGCTTACTGTTTTTCATGTTAATCTTGTAATCCCTCTCTGTCACACACTCCCATCTTCTTCCTACCCCTTTCCCCTAACCTCCCCCCCCCCCCCCTCCTACCTATCTGTGGACCACCTTTTTCTATTTTTTCCATAAGTACTTTAATTTCTATCCCAATTGTACCTTGTAGTATCTTAACTGTACCTATTTAGGGCTTCCTCAACCCCTCTGAGATGAGCCATTTCTTCCTGAAATCTACCCAGCACTTCCATTTCCCTATAATTGGAGTAATACTCTGTTCTTCCCGGCTACTTCTTAAACACTCCATTTTATAGGTCTTTTCTACCGAATCCACCCATTCCCACATTGACGGAACTTCCTTCTCTTGCCATTTCTTCGGTATTAATTTTTTACCTGCATTCAGCAGGTGGGGGATCACTGATTCCTTATATTGTCTGAGCCCGATTCTAGTCCCATGGAATAACACTACCCAGGGATCAGCCTTCACCTCTTTGCCTGTAATCTCTTTGATGTGGGCTATAATTTGGTTCCAATAAGTTTTTATTTTTGGACAACTCCACCACAAGTGTGCCATCGTGCCCACCTCTCTACATCCTCTCCAACATTCCCTGGCGCCATCCTGCTGAAACTTGCTTTTCCTTTCTGGTGTATAATACCATCTCATCAGACATTTAGCGCTCATTTCAGCCGTTCTGGCATCTACCGCCGAGCCATGCACTAATTTAAATATTTTCTTTACTATTGTGTTTTCTAATTGTGATCCTAATTCCCTCTCCCATTTTTTGATGTACGCAGGTACCCCCAGCTCTACTCCCTCTAACAACATTCTGTACCATCTCGAAACAACTTTCTTTGCTGTCTTTAATGTACAGAGTTGTTCCAACGGGGTCAGATTTTCCGCTGTTCTAACCCGCACAGGGAGTTTTTTGATAAAACTCGAGAGCTGAGCGTACCTCCACTCATCAATTATCATCATCTCTTTTTTTTGTGCCAACTCGTGATATGGTGCTAGTCCCTCCCCTTTCATTACATCTTTTAATTTTACCTCCTCTTTAACCCAGTTTCCTCCTATTTCCTGACATCCTGGTAAGAAAAAATTATTATTCTTTAATGCTATAAGTGGTGAATTATATTTTCCGTTAAATTGCCTATATATCTTATCCCAAATCCGCAGTGTGTTTCGTGTAATATTATTCCCTTCCAAAAATACACTTCTCTCTAAAGGGGGATTCCAAATTTGCTTATCTAATTTTGTTCTACATAAATCGTGTTCCAGTCTCACCCATCTTTTCTCTGTGTTGTCCCTTATGCTCCATTCACTCACTCTAGACACCACAACAGCTTCATAATAAGTCTGCGCATCTGGCACTGCTACTCCACCCCTGTTCTTTGGTTGACGAAGTGTAGCTAGGGCTACCCTGGCTTTTTTATTTTTCCAAACAAATTTCATTAGGATAGATTTTAATTTTGACAAGTAAACATTGGACAGAGGAATAGGGAGCATCTGAAACCTGTATAGGATCTTAGGGAATATTATCATCTTTAATGAATTTATTCTTCCCAACCATGATAGTGCCCTATAGCTACACCTTTTACATTCTGCCTGTATCTCATCTAGTAACGGGATATAGTTACAACGGTACATTTTCCTCTCTGTTTTTGCTAATTTTATCCCTAAATATTTAAGCTCACTCTTCCACGGGAGTTTCCAACTTTGTTGTACCTTTTGTACCTCTCGCTTGTTAATATTGATATTCATTATCTCCGATTTTGACCTATTTATTTTAAAATTTGAGACCTCCCCGTATTGGTCGAGTAGCTCAAATAATTTAGGCATAGATGTCTTTGGGTTGTTCAAGTAAATTAAGATATCGTCCGCAAAGGCTGAGTATTTATATTCCGCTTTTTCCACTTTCACCCCTTCTATCCCGGGATCCCCTCTTATTGCTGCTAGGAGTGGCTCCAAAGAGAGCACAAACAGGAGGGGCGAAAGCGGACAGCCCTGCCTTGTACCCCTCTCCATTTCGAAAGGCTCCGACACATACCCATTAACTTTTATACATGTCTTTGGATGTTCGTACAGTACCTTTATCTTCTGTAACATCTTAGGTCCTAGCCCCATCTTCTCTAATGTCTTAAACATAAACCCCCAGTCTACTCTGTCGAAGGCTTTCTGTGCGTCCAACGACAAGAGCAGACTGGGGGTTCCACCCTGTCGCATCTTTTGAAGCAGGAGGAGTGTCTTTATTCCGTTATCTTTTCCCTCTCGTCCCCCTATGAAGCCCGTCTGGTCTGGGTGGACCAGTGATGTCATTAAACCCTTCATTCGCTCTGCTAATATTTTAGCATATAGTTTTGTATCCGCGTTTAACAGCGAAATCGGCCTGTAGCTGGTACACTGTGTGGGATCTTTGCCCTCCTTCCGTATTAGAGTAATTGTAGCCCTTAAATCTTCATTACTCATTCTATATTCTTCTCCTAGGCCGTTCATATACCGACACAATTGGGGAGCAAGAGCCTCTCTAAACGTTTTATAATATAGTGTTGTGAAACCGTCTGGTCCCGGGGATTTTCCTGGTGCTGATTTTAATAATGCTCTGACTATTTCATCCTCCAAAACTGGCCTTTCAAGTATGTCCCTTTCCGTGGGGGTGATTTTAGTCAAAGCATTTTTCTCCAAAAATTCCCTGATCTTCTGCTCTTTCTCTCCGTTTTTGGCCTTTTTCTTACTGTCCGTAAATATCTGCTCAAAGTATAATCTAAAAGTTTCTGCTATATCTTTGGTAGTATAGAGCACTTTTCCATTTTTATTCTTAATTTCCCCAATGAAATTTTTTCCTTTTTTCTTTTTTAACATTCTGGCTAAAACCTTACTTGATTTATCTCCCCATAAATATTGTTCCTTGGCCAACCCTTTAAACGTCGTCGCCGCTTCTTGGTCCAAAAGGTCCTTCAGCTCCATCCTTACCGTTAATAACTTTTTAAATACCAGGTCATTTTGGGGCAGACTTTTTTTTTTATGGTCTTGTTCTAAACAATGTATCTCGCTCATTAATTTATTGATTTTTTCGGCTCTCATTTTTTTCTTTTTAGATTGCATAGATATCAATATTCCCCTTATATAGGCCTTGTGCGCATCCCACAGCGTGTTACTTTTAATTCCCTCTGTATCATTAAATGTAAAATATTGATCGATCTCACTCGCTATTTTTATCCTATCCTCCTCCCTAAGCAATAGCTCCTCATTCAACCGCCATCCAGAGAGGTTCCTCCCTATCCTTGAGATGTTTAGGCATAGTTTTACCGGGGCGTGATCCGAAAGAGTCATCACTTCTATCCCTGAATCCATCACATATTCCAATAGCCCATGGTCTATGAATATGTAATCGATGCGTGAATACGTCCCATGGACTGCTGAATAGAAGGAATAATCACGTGACTGGGGATTTTTTGCTCTCCATACATCCACTAATTGGTTGTTATATAGCTTTTGAGCTATATTTTTGTGTGCTGCGCTTCTCATCTTTTTAACCTCCGACGAACTATCGACTTCCGGGTTGAGGCCGAAGTTTAAATCTCCCATCATAATTACATAACCTGCTTTAAAGTCCATAAGTTTATATAATATCTTATTTAAAAAACTAATTGGGTTGCTATTAGGAGCATAAATATTTACTAAAGTACACTCCAATTCCTCTAATGTACCTCTTAGGAACAAATATCTTCCCTCTGCATCGCACATTTTTTCCTTCAACTGAAACCTTATTCTTTTGGAAAACCCTATCGCTACCCCTCTACTTCTGGCTGAAATGGTATCACTATAGAACCAGACCGGGTAGTTATTGGAATATAATCTAATGTTTGATGCGAGGGAGATATGTGTCTCCTGTAGAGATATAACGTCAGCCTCATAGCGCTTCAATTCTGCTAAGATCTTATGTCTTTTTATTGGGGTATTCATGCCCTTCACATTATAGGACATAAATTTCAGGCCGTCTATTTTACTATTGCCCATCTATTTGTCCTACGTTCCTTGCCCTACGTAGGTACTTCTTATCTTGTTTACTAAGGTGGTCCACATTTTTCCTCCACCCTCCCCCACCCCTCCCTCCACTTTACTTCCCTTCCCCAACCTTATACCTTCCCAACCTCCCCTATCTACCCCTCCCTCCTTCCCTTCTTTACATCCCATACCCACCTCCCTCCTTGCCTTCCCCCTTCCCCCCAACTCCCTTGGCCTGTATACGGCCTTTGTTAGGTTAATGGTCGTGCATGCCCCTACCATCTCCTAATCTATTTGTTAAGAGGGTTTGGGGCTTGTCCACCTGCGCCTCTCCCGCCTCTCCCCATGAGACAGGAGGTATTACATCCCACCATCTTGTTTAATTTATATATTTTCCTTATTTCCTTCCCCTTTTCCCTCCCCTCCTTTCCCCGGACCCATTTTTTCCCCCTACAATGCGCCCATTATTCCATCTGCCAACCAGGAAGAATTGGCGGGCGTATTCCCAGTTTCTCACAAAAATCTTCCAAATCTTCCGGGAAAACCAGCTTCGCCGATTTACCATCTTTGTTCCCTATTAAACAAGCAGGAAAGCCCCATCTATATTTAATGTTCTGAGCTTGCAATTCATCTAGTAGGGGTTTCAAAAGTCTTTTCCTTAAAAGCGTCTCGGGTGCCATATCCGGGAATATCTGTATTTCTCTCCCTTCATATACATGTGGGGTTGTTCCCCTTAACTTTTTCCATATTACTTCTTTCTCATCGAAATATGTGAAGCGCACTATTATGTCTCTCGGTCTGTCCATATCTCTAAATCTTGTTTTACCAATTCTATGGATTCTATCAATCCTTGGTGGAGCTCCCATCTCATTTCCCCAGCAGGGGGCGAGAATACTGTTTAGTATTACTCTTAAGTCTTCGCCTTTTGATTCCGGGATTGAGCGCAATTTCAAATTTTTCCTTCTACTTCTGTTTTCCTGGTCTTCCAGTTTATACAGCGTATTCCTTTGTGTTTGTTGAAGTGTTCTTAGTTGATCTTTAACTTTGTTTAGCTCTATGGCTTGGAGATCCATACGATTTTCTGTAGCTTCTACTCTCTCTAGTAATCCGCCTAAGTCCTCTCGGAGCCCCCTGATGTCCATTTTGATTGCATTCTCTAATTTTGAAAGCATTTCTGCCATTTCTCCTTTTGAGGGAGGAAGATCTTCTATCCTAATTTCTTCCGTTTTGCTGCTCTCGCAGTCACTTTCTATTATTGTGTCCTCACTGGTATGTTGTGTTCCTCCACCCTTATGTTTGCCCGATCCCTTCTTGTATTCTGAGATGGTTGATTGTCTTTTATCCAATCCCGCTTCTTTGGGGCTTGCTCCTTGTGTCATATACTGTTGGATCGACGTATCTAGACTCTTATCTTTTATGTTCCGTGCGGCTCCACTTTTCGCCATCTTATTTGCTGACTTGCTCATAGTTCAATCTGTCTCCAAATTTTGTGGATCCTAGACACCTCGAAAACTCTTTCCCTTAAGTCTTAACTCATCGATGAAGTCGCTTCCTCCAGCGGCTTTCCTTCTATGAAAGCTGATCATCCAGTTTACCTCTTTGCTCCCCGCTTTTACTTAGGGAATCTCAACCTTTTTCCACTCTATGTCTATGTTCCGCTGGCAGAGTCCCTTGGGGGGACCCCTTAACACTAACTTCTTCTCTCAGAATAATAATGCTGCTCCCTGTTATATTTTATTTTGATATCTTCCTCCGCTGCGTAATCTGAGGGGGTTTCTTACCTAAGCGACATGTAACCTTTAACCGCGCCAAACCTCCCCTAGGTAAAAACCTATGGATCCTGGGGTTGACAGGTCACCCTGATAACCTGTCGAGTGCTTAGCGCCTCCTATCTTTCGATCTCCAACCTCGCATGGGGAAATAAAATAGCTGGGCTGTAGAGTTTAACCTCTATTTCTTATTCCTAATGTGATTCACAGGCAGAGTGGCAAAGGTTGTCAATATCTTATCCCAGGGGAGGGGGGACCAGTCAGCCATTTAGGAACTCATCTCTATTCTCCACTAATAACAGAAGAGTCCCTTAAAAGGGAGAGTAGGATATCCTACATTTAAGGAAATTTGTACTGATCTGGAATGCGCACGGCTAAGAGAGAGGAAAAAAAGACGAAAAAGCACAAGAAAATCCCTGTACTCAGATCGTGCGATTTTCCTCTTATTGTATAATGTATACGCTATTACAAGCGATTCAGGTAGTCTATTCAATTCCTGCTGCATAAACAATATGTGCTGACGGCGAGGGAAGCAGGAGGAGGAGAAAAACACAAAAAAACGAAAAACAAAACAGGAAGAGGAGAGGAAAAAAAACCTCCTCCCCCCAGTTATATTCGTCTAGCCTTTCACCGCAAGAAAAAGAGCTTAAAGTAGCATTGCAGATCTCTTTGCGATTAATTCCTCCTACCTTAATTACTCTTCTAAGGTTCTTACAGTCAGGTCAAGGTATCTAGTCCACTCTTATGTATATCCGGGTCCGCAAAAAAGTAGGAGCAAAGAAAAACCTTTTTTAATCCCACGCCATTGAATCCACACTCTGATGTATATAAACTGCTTTTCTCATCGATGGTTGCTCAATGGTATAGATGCTTCGCCCAGCACATGCATACACCCCTGGCATAGAGGCAAACCTCATGGACTTCCTCCACCTAACCATGTGAGATTTGTCCTGGCGGTAGGTATTTATCCCTTCATTTTGAACCATGCGACTTTTTCTCCCCTATTATTGCATATGTGCCAATGTCGCATGCACTTGCGATAGTCAAAGAAGTAATGTTTAAGCTTATTTAAGGGAAATAATGCGTGTTGGCCCTGCGGAACCACTGCTGTTTAGCGGACCACTTTCCAAGTTATCATCTCCTGGTATACTGAGCATAGCCATTACCATGTGCATATATAATAAAACTACGATCCTGTTAAGGTTTATACAACCCTGCAGTTGCTTTAAATTCAAAACTGTCGATGGAAACATGCACCAAGGAAAACTTTTCCGCAGCCGGCATCCTTATCTACTTAACAAAGCTCCTTTTGACCTGCATACATTTAACCCCATAGACACGTTATTTGTTTCCCCTGGTTAGATGTATATTACACAGCAACAGTATTGTGACTTTAAGAATGTTACCGTCCTTGTCAATGCTGTGTCTCTTTCCCACCGGTCTCCTTCTAGTTTCCAGGCTCCGGAGGGTCTCCTCCAAATTCCTCCGAGGTCCTGCTGCATAGCCAGGGGGTATCCGTTGTGCACTGGAGCGGAGAAGAGGGGGAGGGTGGGCCGGTCGAGGTGATGAGGAGGCTGGGAAGCACCGTACTCAGGGCTGCGGGATGTTAGCAGCACCGCACCGAGCGCTTCCACATGTCTGGGCTGGGATCTCTCACCTCCCTGCTCCAAACCATGCCTTGCTGTTTGTTCGTCGGTGCAGTGAGCTTAGCGCTGGCAGGCCCCTCCCCTCAGGCGGGCGCTACGTCCTCACGTTACACATCCGCCCTGCTCCCCATGTGCTGGCCGAATTTCTGCATGCCATACAATTTTGAAGCCATCAGTTTCAAAAACATTTATCTGGTTCTCATCACTCCAGAGTACAGAGTCCCAGTAGTCTTGTTCTTTTTCAGCATGGGCCCTGGCAAATTCTCAGTGGGCTTTATTGTGCATGGGTTTTAGGAGAGGCTTCCTTTGTGGACGACACCCATGCATGCCATTTCTCTGCTGTGTATGCTGTATTGTGTCATGGGAAACAATCACTCCAGTTTGGCTTTATACTTCTTTAGCTAAGTGCAGTGAACTTGCATGGTGATTTTCTTTAACCCTTCTCATCAGAAGACGCTCCTGTCGAGGTGTTAACTTCAGTAGACGGCCTGGACATCTCTGCGCCATGGTTGCAGTTCCATCTTTGTTAAATAACACTTTTGCTACAATATTCTGACTGATAAGTAAAGCTTTGCTGATCTTCTTGTAGCCTTCATCTTTCTTGTTTAAATAATTTTTTTTTTCTCAGGCCTTGTGACATTTCTTTTCCATGTGGTGCCATTGCTGACAGCATGAAATGGGAAGGGGTTTTCTTTGTTATGTAATGCCCTTTTATAATCAACTGTCTGCTGGATACCTGTTTAATGAATAGTTAGACTCACATGTAGTTTTTTTGCTCACATGTAGTATTAATTTTTGCAACATGGTCTTGAATGAATTTTTTAGGAAAAATACTTTTTTGTGTGTGCAAATTAACAAATCTTGGTTGCAATCAATGGCCCGCATTTGTGGAAGTCTTTTGTAGTATAGTGTCCCATAGAAAATGTTGTTTCTGAAAGGAAAGTAAATGTTTTATAAAAAATCTCTTGGGGGTGTACTCATTTATGCTATGCACTGTATATATATTATTATTATTATACAGGATTTATATAGTGCCGACAGTTTACTCAGTGCTTTACAATTTGAGGGTAGACAGTACAAATACAATACAATTTAATACAGTAGGAATCAGAGGGCCCTGCTCATTAGAGCTTACAATCTAAGAGGGATGGTCAAGACATACAATGGATGGACTGAAGAGGGGATAGCCTATTTTGAGGTAAGCCAATGAGGAGGGAATTGCAATTGTAAAGATGGGAGATGTCCAGGGAGTGGATTAGAAGCTTTGTGGTGACATTGGTTAGGAAGGGGCATATCTTGGAGATGTTGCAGAGGTTGAGATGGAAAGCTTTGAACAGCGATTGGATATGGGGCTGAAATTATAGTTCAGAGTCCAGGATTACACCTAGGATCTTGGCATGGGGGATAGGTTAATAGTTGAGCCGTTGACTTTAACAGAGAAATCAGGGGAAGTGGCATGTGGGGGAGGAAATATCCTGAGCTCAGTTTTGGATAGGTTTAGTTTGAGGAAGTGATGGGACATCCATGCTGATATATCTGTTAGTAAGCTGGTGATGCGTGAGGACACGGATGGAGTGAGTTGAGGGGTGGAAAAGTAGATTTGGGTGTCGTCTGCATAGAGATGATATTGAAAACCATGGGAGGCAATCAGCTGACCCAGGGTGGAGGTGTAGATTGAGAAAAGGAGAGGTCCAAGAACAGAACCTTGGGGAGAACCCACGGAGAAAGTAAGAGAAGAGGAGAAAGTAGATTTGTAAGTGACACTAAAGGAGCAGTGGGATAGGAAAGATGAGAACCAGCGACGAGTACAGCCACAGAGATCAAAGGAGTGTAGTTTTTGTTTTTTTCAGGAGGAGGGGGTGGTCCACTGTATCAAAGGCAGCAGAGAGGTCCAGGAGAAGTAGTACAGAATAGTGTCCATTGGTTTCAGCCATTAGTAAGTCATTGGTGAGTTTAAGGAGAGCAGTTTCCATGGAGTGTAGAGGGCGAAATCCAGACTGAAGAGAATCAAGATGTTTGTTGATAGTCAGATGGCCGCTCAGTCAGTTGTAGACCAGTCTTTCAAGGAGTTTAGAGGAGAAGGAGAGTAAGGAGATGGGGCGTAGGTTGTTAAGATTGGTGGGGTCCATTGAGGGCTTTTTTTCAAATATGTTTAATGAGGTTTTAAAGTTTTTTTAGTACAGAAGTAGTATAGTATATAGTATAGTATAAAATGACAATCAAAAACCATATGAAGAGTAAGACATTTGTGAAGGCGTAAGGCATATAACATGGCCTTCACAAAGTAAGACAATAGGGCTGGATGGACAAGACAACAGAACTTGAAAGCAGTGATAATTGTAGAATATCTGAGAACAAGGTATTTGGTTAGGTTCAAGTAACAAATCTCGGGATCTACCAGCGAAACGACCTGAGGAGTGGAAGCCTATGATCACAAAGACTAAATAAAGGAAAGGTTGCAGATACATGTACATCTCTAATGAAAAGACAATTACAAATCAGAGCAATTGGAATGTCTAAGGGGAAGATCAGAGTGAGAGGTATCCTTTATTCTAAGTTTGCCCAATGTGTTTGCGAGGTCAGCGCGTATATACTAGTCCAAAAAGTGAAAGGATTTCATGTGTAGAGAAAATTTCTTCTGGTGTAGCGACGCCATCTAGCAGTAAAATGCTTTAAAGACTTAAAATTTTGAGTGATGGTTTCCAATTTTTCCATGAGAAATAGGGCTTGGAGAATTTGTTTCACTGATGCAATCTGAGGTGGAGTTTGGTGTATCCAGGCTTCCAGGCTTGCATGATGGCTCTTCAAGCCCACTGAGGTAAAGAATCACAGTTGGATATGAATGGTGAGCCACAGCTGAAGAGACAGCAAAGGGTCCTTGGGTAGAGTTATTTGCTGGATCCGGTCAATAAATTGTAATACCTGGTCCCAGAAATTAGAGATCTTTTGGCAAGTCCATAGTCTGTGGAATAGAGTTGGTCTGGGGGTGGTGCACCAGGGACAGGATGAGAGAGAGGGATCTACTGTGCTATGGTGATACGGAATATATGCTCGATGAGCGATTTTGAATTGAGTTTCTCTCAAAGACTATTAGAGAGCGGATTCTTTGGTAACCTGCTAGAATCTGTGCTGGTGCCTCCTGGTTGTCAAGGATGGATGACCAGGGCTTGAAAGGGATTATGCCATACTTGGAAGTAGACATGTGCAGAGTAAAATATTTTGTTTCGGAATTTCGTCCGAAAAATTAATTTATTTAGTTACTCCCGAAATTCGTTTTTATTTATTTAGTTTTTCGTTCAAATTCCAAAAATCCACATGAATTACGGTCAAATCTGTCTTTGAAGGCTTATGGTGTCTGTCGAATGTATAAAGAAGATTCGACGGAGCTAGTATGCTGTATACTAGCTCCGTCGAATCTTGGTGTGAACTTTAGAACCCTATTAAAGTCTATGGGACTCCAACGTTCAAAATCTAAAGTGCTAATTTTAAAGGCTAATATGCAAGTTACTGTCCTAAAAAGTATTTGGGGACCTGGGTCCTGCCCCAGGGGACATGTGTCAATGCAAAAAAAAGTTTTAAAAATGGCAGTTTTTTCGGGAGCAGTGATTTTAATAATGATTAAAGTGAAACAATAAAAGTGTAATATTCCTTTAAATTTCGTACCTGGGGGGTGTCTAAATTTGACGTTGGGTTCCCCCTAAAAATCCATACCAGACCCTTTATTTGAGCACGCAACCTGGCAGGCCGCAGGAAAAGAGGGGGGGACGAGAGAGCAGCCCCCCTCCCTCCTGAACCGTACCAGGCCACATGCCCTCAACATTGGGAGGATGCTTTGGGGGTCTGTGACCCCTCAAAGCACCTTGTCCCTATGTTGATGTGGAGAAGGGTATCATCCCCACAACCCTGGCTGGTGGTTGTGGGGGTCTGTGGGCGGGGGTTTTATCAGAATCTGGAAGCCCCCTTTAACAAGGGGACCCCCAGATCCCGGCCCCCCCTTCACAAAGAAAGTGTAAAAAATAGTTAAATAAGACAAACACACTTTTGAAAAATTCCTTTATTAAAAATAAAAAAAAGATTCCAGCGGTGCTAATCCACTCTTGCTATCCAGCGACGGATGATCATCTCTCCGGGGTCCAGCGATGGCTGATCTGATCCAGCGCAGTGAATCCATCCATCTTCTGTCTCCACAGAGGAGACAGACGTTTGTTATATGCGGAGGGCGGTGCCACCCGTCACCTGACCCCGCTCCCCTCTGACGCAAGGGGAAACCCGGGCTTCCCCAGTGACGTATGGGTGACCCCGCCCCCTCTGATGTAATGGAAACCCGCCTGTGTTACATCAGAGGGGGACGGGGTCACCCATATGTCCCGGGTCAGGTGACAGGTAGCCCCGCCCTCCGCATATAACAAACGTCAGGCCGCCGGAATCCCTGCAGTGTCTCCTCCGTGTAGACAGAAGATGGATGGATTCGCTGCGCTGGATCAGATCAGCCATCGCTGGACCCCGGAGAGAGGATCATCCGTCGCTGGATAGCAAGAGTGGATTAGCACCGCTGGAATCTTTTTTTTTTCTCTTTTTTTCTTTTTAATAAAGGAATTTTTCAAAAGTGTGATGAGGCCCTTCTCCACATCAACAGGGGGACAAGGTGCTTTGAGGGGTCACAGACCCCCAAAGCATCCTCCCAATGTTGAGGGCATGGGGCCTGGTATGGTTTAGGAGGAGGGGGGTCGTTCTCTCGTCCCCCCCTCTTTTCCTGCGGCCTGCCAGGTTGCATGCTCGGATAAAGGGTCTGGTATGGATTTTTAGGGGGACCCCCACGTCAATTTTTTTTTTTAATTTGATGCGGGTTCCCCTTAATATCCATATCAGACCTGAAGGGCCTGGTAATTGACAGTTCTAAGCACCAGAAACATGCGCCCCTTCACAGGCATACTATAGACACCCCCCAGGTACGAAATTTAAAGGAATATTACACTTTTATTGTTTCACTTTAATCATGATTAAAATCACTGCTCCCGAAAAAACTGCCGTTTTTAAAACTTTTTTTTTGCATTGATACATGTCCCCTGGGGCAGGACCCGGGTCCCCAAGCACTTTTTAGGACAGTAACTTGCAGAATCTTTTCTCTCTGTCAAATCTTTTTTCTCTGTCGAATATTTTCTCTATATAATCTTGGACTAATAGAGGTAATGTTAGGCAAATTTGACCACAGGTTTTATAGACACAGATTGTTATTGTCAGAGTCACGTCGAATCTCCTATTCTATATCGAACTGTTGTAATAACAAAAATGAAAATAAAGCATTTATTTATGTTGGATCTTTCGTTTTTCGGATTCTGTGCTTTTGTTATCGTTTGTCAAAACGAAAATACCTGAAATTCGGACGAAAATGCATTCGGACGACAACGAATGTACATGTCTACTTGGAAGCCTGGTGTGCAATGAGGTTGGAATATATCTCCGAAATAGATTATTGGCCTCTGGTTAGCAGAACATTAATAAAGGATTGCTGCCATGGGTTTTGACGTGGGCAGAAGCAGAATTTGAGAAAGCTTGTTAACTGGTAGTAGTAGAACACCTGAGAGGATGGTATGGAGTATTGCTTGGTTAGCTCCGAAAAGGTTCTGTTAGTTCCCTGGATGGGGTTAAAAACATTAGAGACAGTCTTAAGGTCGGAAGAGGACCATTGGGTGAAGACTTTACTTTCTGTAAAAGGGGAGATCATCGGGTTGCCTAGTATAGGTAAATGACGAGAGATGGTGGAGGGCAGACCCAGGAGTCTCCGCACCTCTCTCAGGGCTTTTTAAGGATAGGGGTGGCTAGCACGTGTTTTACAGAGCTGGGGAAGATGCCAGGAGAGATGGAAGAAAGATTGAAAATGTGAGCTAGAGAGTGTAGAATCGAGTCAGAGGGTGAGCATAGCATTTGGGAGGGAGCAGGATCCAGAGGGCAGGTCATTAGGTGGCCATTGGAAAAAATTTAGCAACCTCATTAATACTAGCAGGGTTAAATTAGGGAAGCAATGATTGTACCTGTGGACATGGGGTATTGAGTAGGGGTGGTTTCTGTGCATTGGAGATCTTCTCACAAATTGTATCAATCTTATTTTTGAAATGATTGGCGATCTCCTGGGCAGTGGGTGAGTTAGAGGGTGGAGGCAGTGGATGACAGAGTAGAGTGTTAAAGGTAGAGAAGAGTTAACAGCGACTGGATGATAATTTGTTAATGAGTGTGATAAAATAGGGCTGTTTGGCAGTGTGGAGGCAGGAATAGTGTTTTAGGAGGGCAGATTTATATTGGTTGAAGTCTTCCTGCGACTCAGTCTTCTGCCACAGATGCTCAAGAGCATGGTTATGCTTTCTGAGACTTCTGCTGTCATCTGTTTGCCAGGGTTGTAGCGGTTGGGCCTAATTCTGGGTTTAGTGAGGGGGGCAAGCTTGTCTAGGGAGGATGTACTACGGGTAACTGTTAGGTGGTTGGAGGGAGAGGAAGTGTAAAACCTGGAGAGCGTAAAACGAATAAAGTGGTGATCAGAGAGTGGGAGAGGATTGTTGGAGAGTTTTGCAGGGAGTGCTGAGATAGGAGAAGACAAGGTCAAGGGTATTGTTGTTGGTGTGAGTAGGAACCTGTATACATTGATTCAGGTCAAGAGATGAGGTCAGATTAAGAAGTTTAGAAGTTGTAGTAGTATTAGCATTAACAGGGATGTGGAAGTCGCCAAGAATGATAGTGGGGATTTGAGAAGAGAGAAAGTAGGGTAGCCAGGCAGAGAAGTCGTCCAGGAAGGTTGATACTGGTCCAGGGGGCTGGTAGATAACAGCAATTCTTAGAGAAACAGGAGAAAATAGACAAATAAAATGTGTCTCCAAAGTGGAGAGTGTCAAAGAGGTGGGTGAAGTACCTGATAGGTGCTGCATGGGGCTAGAAGGATTCCCACTCCACCTCCCTTCCATCCACTTGGTTTGGGGGAGTGAGTCCAGAGAAGGCCACCATGGCAAAGAGAAGCAGGAGAAGTAGTGTTGGATTCATGAAGCCAGGTTTTCGGTGATGGCAAGTAGGTTAATGGAATTTGTGATAAAGAGGTCATGGAGGGCAGTGAGTTTGTTACAGACAGAGTAGGCATTCGAGAGAGCACACGAGAAGGAGAGGCTGGTTTTGGGAAGAAGAGGAATAGAGATGTTCTATGGGTTGCGACTGCTGCCAAAGGATGTAGGGAGATGGGAACATCGGGCAAAGACAGATGATAGATTAATATGAAGGGACAGTCCTGGAGGTGATATTTATAAGCTGTCAGGTGGAGAAGAGGGGCGAAGATAAGAGAGTTTGAGGAGGGAGGGCACAATTGCCAGAAGGAGTGGTAGAGAGTGCATGTTACAGAGTGGAAGGAGGGCTGAATAGAGAGACAGGGTCACCTGTAGCTTGTTAGGTGCTTTCCAGCATAGTTTGCAATGTATATTTGCTTTGTGCAATTGTGTGAATTGCAGAGCTTGAAGGTCATATCATTTGTATAAAGAATCACTTAGAGAAAGAAGCCTTAGAGGCTAAGTTCACCTTTTTTTTTCTTCTTAATTTCATCTCCCCTATGCACCAATATAGCATTCATGTATTTTTTCTGCAAAAATATCAAAGCTTTCCATAGCATTTATAGTCACGTACCTTGCTGTCCTACATCCATGATTCAAAACGTATCTATTGCTTCTGTCTTAGGTCTATACAGACTGTAGGTCATGGCAACGGAAGGAGTTGACCAGCTGATCTTATTAGCACACACCCGGCATCATCTACCCTCCCACTCACAGCTGCATGTTTTTTAAATGAAATGCAATCAATCAGTGATCACCTTTGTCATCAGATTGCATAGTGTATGACCATCTTTGTACAAGTACATAGAAGGGAGTGGACAGAAATACTCAGCTGTCAAGCCCCTATCACTTCTTTGCATAGTGGAAACTCGCATTCCCACATGCGTTTATTTTTTTTAGCGAAGTGGGGAGGTGTTTTGGAGAATTTTCACTCATCGCACATCTGCCTGAATGTGCTGCCCTACATGCAGCAATCGCCCCAAAGAAGCTTCAGAACTTTTTAGAGTGTAGCTTGGTGTGGTTTTTACTGCAATTTTTAGTGCAGCGCATTTCTGAAATGCAAGAAAATGCATGAATGTGAATGGAGCCTCATTGTCCTTGTGTTATCACACAAATTTCACTTTCAGGCCCTATTCACATCTAGCATAGTGGGAGTGAACTTTTTGTGTCTCGTTTTTTCTGTGACGCATAGGCCAGCCTGCTGATTTAAATGGGTTGTGCTATATGTGGCTTATGGGACATGTTGGTGTTTTGTGGGTTGCTTGTTTTTTACTGTGCATTTTGCAGAATTTGCCATTCGTTTTTTTTAACACGGCAAAATTAGTATTTGCTTCTGTGTTTGGTGTGTTGTTAGCAATTAATGGCACTAAAAGCACAACTAGTAATTTTAGGTGTATAAAAGTGGCCATACACTATACAATCTGATTGTACAATCTCCTTTAGATCTGCTATCAATTGTGTAGTGCAAGGGTCTGCCTGATTGGATACAGAGTGATTGGCTAGATAGGGGTTTCCTCCTATTATATAAATTCGGTAAATCTAAAGGAGATAGCTTCTTTGATTGCTATGTGTAGGGCTGCACATTCAGTTGGATGGCCTGCCCTATGTGTGATGAGTGAAAATGCTCCAAAACACCTCCCCATCTCGCTAAAAAACAAAAACAAAAAAAAAACACACGTGGGTATGCGAGTTCTCACTATGCAGACATGTGATAGGGGATTGACAGCTGAGTGTATCTGTCACCTACCTGTAATCTGATTGTGTATTTAGTGAGAAGGGTGATCACCGTTTAATTGCATTTCATTTAAAAAACATGCAGCTTTGAGTGGGAGGGTGGATGATGCAGGGTGTGTGCTAACAAGATCATCTGGTCAACTCCTTCCTGTGTCATGACCTACAGTCTGTTAGGACGTAAGACAGAAGCAATAGATATGTTTTGAATCATGGATGTAGGCCAGCAAGGTACATGTCTATAGATTTTATGGAAAGCTTTGATATTTTTGTAAAAAAAGGACATGAATGCTATATTGGTGCATAGGGGAGCTGGAATTTAGAAAAAAAATGTGAACTTAGTTGTAATGGAATGTCCCACACTTCGCTTGAGTGCTTTCGTCATATACCACTTCCTCACAGTCTGAATATAGATATCAGATATTCGAACCGCTCACAAGCACAAACAACAATGGGTGAAATACTCTTAGAAGCTGTGGCAAGCCAGACTAGACTCATTTACATTATAGAAGACAACACACAGGTGGCTGGAGTTGATGACATTAGCATCTAACAGTATGTGTCCCAACAGTATGAATTAGCCATTATTTCTAATATGGCATATACAGGGTTCCCCCGAGTCTGTGTGTCTTGGGGGGACATTGACCTGAATCTAAAGTAACACCACTTCAAGGGTCCCCAGGCATACAGCTCAGAAAGAGCACAGTTCCCCCAAATACCAGGGCCCATAATCGTTAGGCTAGCATTCAGTCCCCTCCAAAAGCCTCTGTCCCGGGTGAGTCTGTCACATTAGTCTTCAAGGAAAGAAGCCCACCAACAACATGCTGACCCCTTATGGGTGCGCTAAATTCATACAGTTATAAGGGCGGGGGTGGAAGTTCATAAACTAATCTTGAGTGAATATAAGGATGCAATACCCAACAATCAAAGAGGGCCTTTCACTTCTAAAGTCAGAATAGCAAGACACCAGAGGTAAAGAGAAGATCAGCACATAAAACACATAAAACACATAGGAATATATATTTAATTTTAATCCAAAAAATTTGCCTAGCTTCATAGGTTTATTAAAAAAATAAAATCCATCATTGTAGTAAACAATCATATCGATATGTATGACACCAGCATAACAGTCAAACACATGTGAAAATCATTTAAATTAGAAGAATTGCTTATATAAGATATACGTTTTTGTGCATTAACGGAATTCAGATCACTGTCACCTAAAAACATCAGATTGGTGTTTCTTTATTTTAATTGCCAGCTCGGCAATCAATTTCAAGAGGTTAAAAAAAGCACGAACAATCTCACAGATTTAATGAAAGAGTGGCCCAAATCCTCATCACCCCAGCATGGTAATTGAGCAGATCTATTAACTTGTTACACTAGATTTGTTTAAAGAGACTATTACACAGTCATTTAATCAATTTGTTACACTGGAGGTCCTGACTTATGAGACACTTGCCTTATGATTCCTTAATGACTGAATTAATTTGTTTTAATAAAACCAACATTGTATACAAGTCCTTTTTTTTTTCCCCCCCACAAATGTAATTTTCTTAGACAGAATAGGCTAATGCTTCATCTGATTAGGACTTTTCCATAGGTTTATCAAAGTCTGACGTTTCTGTCATAGCCGCGTGTATGTGCCATTTTTCTTCTTTATGACATCATTAATTTAATATGGATCATTAGTTTCTTATACACACACATGTTCTGAAAAAATGTAGCCAATGAATAATGTACCTAATGTGCTTAGGCTCAAATGCATCACATCATAAATGGAGATCCCTGCAAAATAATAATAATAAAAAACAATAATAAAAACCCAGAGCCTCCTCAGCAGACTTGTTTTCCAGCCAGAGCGCAGATTAAATTCTGCTCACTCAGGAACACAAGCAGCCTCAGTATAATAAACACACATAGATTTATTTTATGGGGAATTAAGGTTATCTTGAGAGCATATGTAGGACAAGAAAATCGGTTTTGCTCTTGATGGAAGGTGACGTGTGTGGAATTGATGTAAATAAACACGAGGTCTCAAGGAAAAGGCACTTGATTGTATTGATTATGTAAAATAATTGGTGCCTTGCAAATGTTAATGTACTATGTTAATGTACTACAAATGGCTCCTGCATCATGATCTGACTTTCCAAAGGCCTCTGTGTTCCACTCATACAAGTTTCTGATAAATAAGAAGCACGGTTATTCTCTGCGTCTCAGAACGTGACCAGACTTTCATCTACCATATGAACAAATAACTGATACAAATGATAATTGGATGAACTTAATGTAGGCATTTAAATGGTTAGCTAACATGAACAGTCTGCAGAATGATTGCCATCGGTGAAATGATGATTTCAGGAACAAAATGGGCTTTGGGTAATGTAAGTACAAATGGAAAAGCCAAATATCCACTAAATAGCTTCTAAATTACCTTGAGAAAGGAGAAACATTATCTGTTTAGAGCAGATGCTTTATGAATCATAGGTTAAAATACCTTGACAAGTTGCTTTTAACTTTTTAAAAAGAAAGTTGTTCTGTTGTATTTTAATATTGTAGACAGTTAGTTCCATGGTGGATTTGATTTAAATCAAAAGTACGGAAATAAAATTGTAGTAATAACTCAAAATGTGTACTAGCTGGAAATACATTGGATTATAAGCATAATTCGTTCCAGAAGAATTCTTGAAAGTCGATTTAAATCATTATTTAAATCATGATTTAAATCATAATTTTTAAAGAACAACTAGGGTGGCACAGTGGTGTAGTGGGTAGCACTCTTCCCTAGCAGTTAAAAGCGTCTGGTTCAAATCCCAACCACGACACTACCTGCCTGGAGTTTGCATGTTCTCCCTGTGCCGGCCTGGGTTTCCTTCAGGTACTCCAGTTTACTCCCACACTCCAAAGACATGCAGGTAGGTTAATTGGCTTCTGTCCAAAATTGGCCCTAGTATATGAATGGGGACCTTAGATTGTGGGCTCCTTGAGGATAGGGACCAATGTGAGTGTGCAATGTACAGGGATAGGGACAATTGTAGACACTCACTCAGGTTGGACTGGTGTCTTTATTCAACCTTACTAACTATGTAACTATGTAACTGTCATCTGTGTCCCACAGCCACTCATCCTCCAACCCGCCCAACAGTCCCATTCACTTTAATGGGACGGCTGGTGATGCAGCAGTGACACAACAAGGTGAGGGACGTGGCGGCAGCATGTGAGTGACTACCCGCTAACAGGCGCTGCCACGATGGATGTGAAATGACAGGTGCTCTTTAAATGTAAGGACTTATTTTTGCTGGCAGTTAGAATCTTTAATATTTGCAAACAGAATGAAGGTTTCCTATTTAGAATAATAATAAGTATAATAATAAATAATAATATATAATAAATAATAGGTAAAACAGCGATATCCGAACCGATTCAATCATACAGTTTGTGGTGTACATAGATTTGCAAAACAATGGGATAAAGGAATATTCCTGAACTTTGGTTTATCTCATAGTTATTGTGAAATTGTGTGAATGCATCAATGCAGCGCATGTTATCTCAGCTTGCAGAGTTTGGATTCATTGAATGAGTTTACCAAAAATGTAAACATTGCAGAATATACAGCCTCATGCTACATAACTAAGCTCCATTTCAGTTATGTAGCATACCACCCTAACCTGCTCTGTACCACCCCAACCTGCCTCATACCAGCCCTACCTGCCCTATACCACCCTAACCTACCCTGTACCACCCCAACCTGCCCCGTACCACCCAAGCCTGACCTATACCACCCCAACCTGCCATATACCACCTCAACTTGCCCTGTACCACCCTAACATGCCCTGTACCACCCCTACCTGCCAATATACTACCCAATCTGCCCTATGCCACCTCAACCGGCCCTGTGCCACCCTAATCTACCCTATACCACCCCAACCTGCCCTATTCCACCCTAACCTTCTCTATACCACTCTAACCTGCCCTGTACCACCTCAACCTGTCTTATACTACCCCAACCTGTCCTATACCATCCTAACTTTACCTATATAACCCTAAACTGCCCTATACCACCCTAACTTCCCCCCACCACCCCAACTTGCCCTATACTAACCCAACCTGCCCTACACCACCCTAACCTTCCCTGTACCACTTTAATCTGCCCTGTACCACCCCAGCCTTCCCTATACCACCCTAACCTGCCCTATACCCCCCTAACCTGCCATATACCACTCCAACCTGCCCTGTGCCACCCTAGCCTGACCTATACCACCTCAACTTACCCTGTGCCATCCTAGCCTGCCCTGTACCAGCCATACCTGCCAATATACCACCCAACCTGCCCTGTGCCACCCTAACCTGCCCTATACCACCCTAATCTGACTTCTACCACCCCAATTTGCCCTATACCACCTCAACCTGCCTTATGCTGCCCTAACCTGCCCTATACCACCCTAACCTGCCCTATACCACCTGCAGCCAAGGGTTTGCTACTATAGTTATTATTGTTGAACAGTTTGTTGTTGTTTCAAATGAGTTTGGCTCCCTCTAATGGGCTTTGTTAGGATTTTTTCCCTATTCCTTGAGAAGGAATGCAGCAAAGTATTGTGGGAGATATAGTTTGGAGCAAGAAGTGACTCTGTTAGCTGGATCAGCCCTGAACTACAGGAGAGATGATGCAAAGCGTGCAGCACTGCCTGCTGGGAGTGATAAAAGCCTCTCTTGGCGCCATTTAACACCTGGCAGCAGGAGGTCTGTGTTTGACCAGGAGTGAGAGACTGCGGCCTATACAGCGGACAGCCAGATCACCTGACTCTGAGGGATCTCGAAGTACAGCCTCGCTATCCTAGCAAGCTGACTGACCTGAGCTTCAGAACAACTGGAAGCCCCTGCACTTCAGCCCATCTGGAGTTGCCCCCCTGTTATGGCAGCACCATCTTCACCAGATGGAGACGTCAGGAGGCCTCACAGCCATTGGAGTCCATTGTGGTGAGAGGGCACCTGCCCATTCCAGTAGAGAGTACAGTATTGCTGAGTGAGTTCTTTCTAGACTGCTGGTGAGACTTGTAGTTCAACAGAGGTAATTCTACTTCTTCACAGGCATCATACAGCTGGACTTCGGGGCCTTGCTTTTTCCCCTGCGCTGTAAGGGCAGTACTGTATTGCACTCACGTGTAAGGAGGAATCCACAAGTGGTGATATTTCTTCAGTTAAGCAGTCATCAGCATATCTTTTGTTCTACGGTCATTTATTTTCCTTTGTCTTTGTGGATTACAATTACTGCAGTTTAAACTTCAGGCTGAAGATATCCAGAGCTGAAAGAACTTTCATAATTTTCCTCTTTTACCAAGCATTGCTGCTTTACTTATAAGTTGAACTCTGAAATATAGCCAAGAGGGAGCCATTGAGTATATGCTAGACTTTACACTGTGTTATTGAATGTAAGGAATATATACTGCCTTTTATTATGTGTGTTGAGGCCTCAGTGGGAAGGTATTTAATATATGTTTTGAGGATAGTGAGTACTTATCCCTCTATTCGCCTGTTCACATATTCTCATTACGGTGATTATAAGGTTATAAGTTCTGTATATGTGTAATAAGTGATAACAATTGTCAATTATAATTTGTGTTTATTCATGCTCTTCATTGTGTTCCATTACTTACTTTAGTAAACTTTTCTGAGTGGTTCAGTGATATTGTGTGAGTTCCTCATTGCTAACATCACATTGCAGAATGGAACAGAACGAGTTCGTCGGACAATTCGATCTTGTGTGGGCTCCATCGGACCTTTGCTTGCCAAAACTCAGCCGGACCGAGAAATCCGTTTGTGTGTATGCTAGTCCGACGGACAAAAACCGATGCTAGGGCTGCTATTGGCTACTGGCTATGAACTTCCTTATTCTAGTCCAGTCGTACGTCATCACGTTTGAATCTGTTGGACTTTGGTGTGATTGTGTGTGGCCAAGTCCGTTCATTCGGAAAGTCCATCGGAACTCCGCCGAAAGTCCGTCGGACCTAGTCCCTCAAAGTCCGGTCGTGTGTACACGGCATTAAACAGCACCTCCTTAAAGTTCAGCATTAGGGGCTGCCTCTGGGATTGAGCATTAGATCAGCCCCTGTATCAGTGGTCTAGTAGGGTATGCACTCAATAGTTTTTTCTATCTTTGATGTACCATTATTTAAGGAAAAAATACTCTATTTCCAACAAATTGCTTGCATCATAGGACTCTGAGCGCATAGTATTGCAAAGGACAACACTGGCCTTAAATTATTCAGAGTTCAGATCCAGAATACTTTATTATATAATATGTTACCCCAATATTTCATTTTCCTGATATGTGCCTGCTATACCATATACTTGTATGAAAAAGTATTCTATATCTATATATATATATATATATATATATATATATATATATATATATATATATATACACAGTGGTATGAAAAAGTGTTTGCCCCCTTCCTCATTTCCTGTTCCTTTGCATGTTTGTCACACTTAAGTGTTTCGGAACATCAAACCAATTTAAACAATAGTCAAGGACAACACATGTAAACACAAAATGCAATTTGTAAATGAAGGTGTTTATTATTAAAGGTGAAAAAAAATCCAAACCATCATGGCCCTGTGTGAAAAAGTGATTGCCCCCTAAACCTAATAACTGGGGGGCAAATATATATATATATACACAAGTGTTTTGCCTTTCATTTATATTGTAAACTGATTTTTTTTTTTTTTTTTACAAGGTGAAGGTTTACATATACTTTAATCCCAAGGGAAATTAAAATACAGTTTCATTCGAACGAACACACAAAATCACAAAAACGAACAGAAATAAGACACAATATCAAACTATAAAATTACTATTAACAGCAAATTAAAACAAAATAAATACTATACTGCAACAAGCTATACCATCCTATTACAACACCACATAGAATAAATAACACTGAGTAAAAAATACCAGAGAAACAAACTGCCAAAATGCAAAAAGTACACTACTTTCTCCAAATAATCTCACCCCACCCACGTACAACGTCTGAGCTTTGGGAGGAGTAAAAACATCCCCCTTAAAGCCTGCCTCATTTTCTCCTCATCCTCACCACCAGCACTCCAACCCTCCTCCTCCTTGTTGCATTCTCCCTCTGCCTCTTGCCTCTGCCTCACAGGCAGTAGGTACAGGATCCTGTGGGCCGTGAGACAGCAGTGACTGCTCTGTATGCCAATTTATTTTGTGCACAAGGATGTATAATTTTTCCTATTTTCAAAAGGTGCCAAAATGTCCTGAATGATGATCGACTTATGTGGTGAAAAGAACCCCAGCTCTCCAGAACTTAATATAATTTCACAGATACAGTACTTATTGATGACATCCTGCTGCTGGTGCAACCTCTGTAGCATGGTCAACGTTGAGTCAAATTGCCTAGTGGTGTCACAGATGAGGTGATTGTCAGGTAGCTTATGCTGGTGCTGCTTTTCTGCCAGGTAAACACTGGCTGTTTATGACCACCCAAAGTGTCCGCTAACCCTTTTTGACTGACAAAGGACCTCCCAAAAGCTAGGGTACTTCATGATAATTTGCTGCACCACCAGGTTGAGGACATGTGACAGGCAAGGTATATTTGCAAATTTTCCCTGGTGAAGGGCAGCCATTAGGTTAATGCTGTGTCACATATGACCTTGCCTGGCTAAAAATGACATGCTGTCAACCACCTTTCAGCCTCCACATGGAGAGTTGCCAGCAGCTCTCCCCCAGTGTGACTGCTGTCCCCCAGGCATATGAGCTGCACCACAGCATGACAGCATTTATACAGGTATTAGAGATGAGCCAATGTGATTGGGTTTGGTACACATGTCATTCTTTAAATCCATTATAAATTGCAAACGTAAATCTGAAACCTATTAAAGTGTACGTTGGTCTGGAAAATCTATTTTGTTAATTTTCAAGGCTAATAAGCAAGTATTTGTGAAACAAAGGGCATAAGGAGCTGGGTACTGCTCTGGGTGTCTAGAGGACTGTGTAGCAATACAGACACCTTTCAGAGCACTGTGCAGAATTTTAGAGGCCTCTCAGACCATTGTCCAGAGCACTGTGCAGAATTACAGGCCCCTCAGACCATTGTCCAGAGCACTGTGCAGAATTACAGGCCCCTCAGACCATTGTCCAGAGCACTGTGCACAATTACAGGCCCCTCAGACCATTGTCCAGAGCACTGTGCAGAATTACAGGCCCCTCAGACCAGTGTCCAGAGCACTGTGCAGAATTACAGGCCCCTCAGACCAGTGTCCAGAGCACTGGGCAGCAGCAGAGGTCCATCAGACCAGTGTCCAGAGCATTGTGCAGCATTACAGGCCTTTCAGACCACTGTTCAGACTCCAGAGCACTATATATTACAGGCCTCCTCACTGTCCTCAGACCATCCAGCGTTCTGTGCATTGCAGGCCTGAGGCCTCCTCCTCACCAAAGCATAAGAACAAAGAAAAGGTTATTGCCAATATCTCACTATCTATGACATATAAACTGAAGTTTTGAAGGTGTGATCCAGGTAATCGTAAATGGAGATACAAATAGCAAGCAAGTTGGTCAGATCACCATTGGTCAGATCTGATCTTGTAAGGCAGTGATTCGGCATACCTTTTCCAAGATGCATACCACAATACTCAGGGAGACCATTGAGAATATGCAGGCAAGCAGATTGCATCAAGTGTGACGGGAGGGCGTCACTCACTCATATTTCGCCCGATCAGCATGAATTTCCACATCTAGACCTAACCAAGGTGAGTTGGACTCAGAGTAACTTACTCCTATTTTCCTATCCCCACTGCTGCACAAACTATACAGAAATTGGGTGGGCTGGGCCGGGGGGCAGGGTGGAAATTTCCCCCCAGGCCGGCACCTACATTATCTTTAAAAGGCCGCAGCGCTGGCTGTTTGTTCATTTTTTTTTCTCAGGCTGTGACGGGCGGCTTGGGTCACACAGTGCTAATAATGTCTGCCGCTGATTGGCTGGCTCGATGCTGCTGCCCAGCCTGCGCTGCATTTTAGGAGTTGTAGTCCGGCTGCGCTAAAGCTCCTGGAGGAGTGAGTGCAGCAAACTATAACTCCCACCTCCCAGGAGTCTCAGAGGCAGGCCAGGTGTGTGGCACGTCATGGGAGGGGACACCCGGCGTCAAGAACGTCCCGTCGAACGTGACCTGCTGGGCTTATGGCCGCTGACTTGAGGAGCAGCTAGCTGCAGTCTGCACTCTGCAGAGCAAAGAAGACAAAACAAGACCTGCTTCAGGATCATCACCCCCACTCCCGAAGAGTGGCAAGGACCTGGCTCAGTGTCTCCAGTCCTCACTGAAGCAACGCTCCCCAGCCTGAAGTAAGGCACCTGTGAGAACCTTCACAAACTGGAACGGAATAGAATAGGAAAATCCCCATCAGTAGTAAATTTAATTAATAATGCATAGCATAGTCATCATGACAATTAAAAATGTTGGCATTGGCAGCTTGTGCTTTTTTTCTAGAACCCACCCCCCCACCAGCGGACTTATCTAACACCCTCCCCCCACAAGCGGACTTATCTAACACCCTCCCCCCACCAGCGGACTTATCTAACACCCTCCCCCACCAACGGACTAATCTAACACCTTCCCTTCCACCAGTGGACTCATCTAACACCCCCCACCAACGGACTCATCTAACACTCTCCCCCCACCAGCGGACTCATCTAACACCCTCCCCCCCACCAGCGGACTCATCTAACACCCCCCACCAGTGGACTCATCTAACAGCCTCCCCCCCACCAGCGGACTCATCTTACACCCTCCCCCCCACCAGCGGACTCATCTTACACCCCCCCAACAGCGGACTCATCTAACACCCTCCCCCCACCAGCGAACTCATCTAACACCCCCCCACCAGCGGACTTATCTAACACCTCCCCCCACCAGCGGACTTATCTAACACCCTCCCCCCACCAGTGGACTAATCTAACACTCTCCCCTCACAGTGGACTTATCTAACACTCCCCCACCAGTGGACTCATCTAACACCCACCTCCCACCAGCGGACTTATCTAACACCCTCCCCCCCACCAGAGGACTTATCTAACACCCCCCACCAGCGGACTTATATAATACCCCCCAGCAGCGGACTTATCTAACACCCTCCCACCACCAGCGGACTAATCTAATACCCCCCACCAGCGGACTTATCTAACACCCTCCCCCCCACCAGCAGGCTTATCTAAAACCCCCCCACCAGTGGACTCATCTAACACCCCCCATCAGCGGACTTATCTAACACTCTCCCCCCACCAGCGGACTTATCTAACACTCTCCCCCCCACCAACGGACTCATCTAGCAACCTCCCTTCCACCAGCGGACTCATCTAACACCCTCCCCCCACCAACGGACTCATCTAACACTCTCCCCCCCACCAGCGGACTTATCTAACACCCTCCCCCCCACCAGCGGACTCATCTAACACCCTCCCCATCACCAGCGGGCTCATCTAACACCCCCCTCACTTATCTAACACCCTCCCCCACCAACGGACTCATCTAACACCCTCCCCCCACCAGCGGACCCATCTAACACCCTCTCCCCCCACCAGAGGACTTATTTAACACTCTCCCCCCACCAGCGGACGTATCTAACACCCCCCCACCAGCGGACTCATCTAACACCCACCTTCCCACCAGCGGATTTATCTAACACCCTCCCCCCACCAGCGGACTTATCTAACACCCCCTCACCAGCGGACTTATCTAACACCCCCCCACCAGCGGACTTATCTAACATCCCCGCCATCGGACTTATCTAACACCCTCCCCCCACCAGCGGACTTATCTAACACTCTCCCCCCACCAGCGGACGTATCTAACACCCCCCTACCAGCGGACTCATCTAACACCCACCTCCCACCAGCGGACTTATCTAACACCCTCCCCCCCACCAGAGGACTTATCTAACACCCCCCCACCAGCGGACTTATATAATACCCCCCAGCAGCGGACTTATCTAACACCCTCCCACCACCAGCGGACTAATCTAATACCCTCCACCAGCGGACTTATCTAACACCCTCCCCCCCACCAGCAGGCTTATCTAAAACCCCCCCACCAGTGGACTCATCTAACACCCCCCATCAGCGGACTTATCTAACACCCTCCCCCCACCAGCGGACTTATCTAACACTCTCCCCCCCACCAACGGACTCATCTAGCAACCTCCCTTCCACCAGCGGACTCATCTAACACCCTCCCCCCACCAACGGACTCATCTAACACTCTCCCCCCCACCAGCGGACTTATCTAACACCCTCCCCCCCACCAGCGGACTCATCTAACACCCTCCCCATCACCAGCGGACTCATCTAACACCCCCCCACTTATCTAACACCCTCCCCCACCAACGGACTCATCTAACACCCTCCCCCCACCAGCGGACCCATCTAACACCCTCTCCCCCCACCAGAGGACTTATCTAACACTCTCCCCCCACCAGCAGACGTATCTAACACTCCCCCACCAGCGGACTCATCTAACACCCACCTTCCCACCAGCGGATTTATCTAACACCCTCCCCCCACCAGCGGACTTATCTAACACCCCCTCACCAGCGGACTTATCTAACACCCCCCCACCAGCGGACTTATCTAACACCCCCGCCATCGGACTTATCTAACACCCTCCCCCCACCAGCGGACTTATCTAACACTCTCCCCCCACCAGTGGACGTATCTAACACCCCCCCACCAGCGGACTCATCTAACACCCACCTTCCCACCAGCGGATTTATCTAACACCCTCCCCCCACCAGCGGACTTATCTAACACCCCCCCACCAGCGGACTTATCTAACACCCCCCCACCAGCGGACTTATCTAACACCCCCCCACCAGCGGACTTATCTAACCTCTCCCCCCACCAGCGGACTTATCTAACACCCACCACCCCACCAGCAGACTTATCTAACACCCCCCACCAGCGGACTTATCTAACACCCTCCCCCCCACCAGCGGACTCATCTAACACCCTCCCCCCACCAGCGGACTCATCTAACACCCTCCCCCCCCACCAGCAGACTTATCTAACACCCTCCCCCCACCAGCGGACCCATCTAACACCCTCTCCCCCACCAGCGGACTTATCTAACACCCTCCTCCACCAGCGGACTTATCTAACACCCCCCACCAGCGGACTTATCTAACACCCTCCCCCCCACCAACGGACTCATCTAACAACCTCCCTTCCACCAGCGGACTCATCTAGCACCCTCCCCATCACCAGCGGACTCATCTAACACCCCCCCCCACTTATCTAACACCCTCCCCCCACCAACGGACTCATCTAACACCCCCCCCCCACCAGCGGACTCATCTAACACCCTCCCTCCACCAGCGGACTCATCTAGCAGCCTCCTCCCCACCAGTGGACTCATCTAACACCCTCTCCCCCACAGCGGACTTATCTAACACCCCCCCACCAGTGGACTTATCTAATACCCCCCACCAGCATACTCATCTAACACCCTCCCCCCCCACCAGCAGACTTATCTAACACCCTCCCCCCACCAGCGGACCCATCTAACACCCTCTCCCCCACCAGCGGACTTATCTAACACCCTCCTCCACCAGCGGACTTATCTAACACTCTCCCCCCAGCAGCGGACTCATCTAACACCCCCCCACCAGCGGACTCATCTAACACCCACCTTCCCACCAGCGAATTTATCTAACACCCTACCCCCACCAGCGGACATATCTAACACCCCCCCACCAGCGGACTTATCTAACACACCCCCCACCAGCGGACTTATCTAGCACCCCCCACCAGCAGACTTATCTAACACCCCCCCACCAGCAGACTTATCTAACACCCTCCCCCCACCAGCAGACTCATCTAACACCCTCCCCCCCACCAGCGGACTCATCTAACACCCTCCCCCCCACCAGCGGACTCTTCTAACACCCCCCCACCAGCGGACTCATCTAACACCCTCCCTCCACCAGCGGACTCATCTAGCACCCTCCCCCCACCAGCAGACTTATCTAATACCCCGCAGCAGCGGACTTATCTAACACCCTCCCCCCCACCAGCAGGCTTATCTAACACCCCCCACCAGCGGACTTATCTAACACCCTCCCCCCCACCAACGGACTCATCTAACAACCTCCCTTCCACCAGCGGACTCATCTAGCACCCTCCCCATCACCAGCGGACTCATCTAACACCCTCCCCCCCACTTATCTAACACCCTCCCCCCACCAACGGACTCATCTAACACCCTCCCCCCACCAGCGGACTCATCTAACACCCTCCCCCCCACCAGCGGACTCATCTAACACCCTCCCCCCACCAGCGGACCCATCTAACACCCTCTCCCCCACCAGCGGACTTATCTAACACCCTCCCCCACCAGCGGACTTATCTAACACTCTCCCCCCACCAGCGGATGTATCTAACACCTCCCCACCAGCGGACTCATCTAACACCCACCTTCCCACCAGCGGATTTATCTAACACCCCCCCCACCAGTGGACTTATCTAACACCCCCCAGCAGCGGACTTATCTATCACCCCCACCAGCGGACTTATCTAACACTCCCCACCATCGGACTCATCTAACACCCTCCCCCCACCAGCGGACTTATCTAACACCCATCCCCCCACCAACAGACTTATCTAACACCCCCCCACCAGTGGACTTATCTAACACCCCCCCACCAGCGGACTCATCTAACACCCTCCCCCCACCAGCGGACTCATCTAACACCCCCCCCCCCCCACCAGCGGACTCATCTAACACCCTCCCTCCACCAGCGGACTCATCTAGCAGCCTCCTCCCCACCAGTGGACTCATCTAACACCCTCTCCCCCACAGCGGACTTATCTAACACCCCCCCACCAGTGGACTTATCTAATACCCCCAACCAGCATACTTATCTAACACCCTCCCCCCCACCAGCGGACTTATCTAACACTCCCCACCAGTGGACTTATCTAACACCCCCCCACCAGCAGACTTATCTAACACCCTCCCACCACCAGTGGACTCATCTAACACCCTCCCCCCACCAGCGAACTCATCTAGCACCCTCCTCCCCCACCAGCGGACTCATCTAGTACCCTCCTCCCCCGCCAATGGATTCGTCTAGTACCCTCCTCCCCCACCAGCGGACTCACCTAGCACCCTCCTCCCCCACCAGCGGACTCATCTATCACCCTCCCCCCCCAGCAAGGACTAGTCCAACCAATCCCACCCCCTCCTGCATGCACAGTCAGCAGCACAGATGCACACAGCCACCCCCTAGACCCCCGGTCAGTGGAGCGGGCTGATCCGGGAGGACATCCACCAGCTGCATGCCTGCCACTTACCCCATCTTAGTGGTGGGTCAGGCAGTGGGGAAATTGCAGCGAGATGCATAAAGGGGGTGGAAAGGAGAGAGGGGGTGGCACCTGGGTGCCCCTAATGGGTCGCCACTGCATTTTGGTTCTTCTGTTTTGAATGGAGCCCTCAGTGCTTTATGTGAATGTAACCCAGTCACACATTGAAGTGTACTTGGAAATTTAGACTCTGGGCAGTGGGCACTGAGGGCTAGAACAGGCATGCAGGGATTTGCTATACTACATAGAACTGTGAGTTTGCTATCCCACAAGAATATATTTTTGCAATTGCCTGGAGAGATTTTGAGCTCCCAGTTCTGTATAGAGGGCTCTAAGGCTAACCCTCACATCCCATGTACACTGGAGAGGCTGCATTGGTGGGCACTGATCAGGCTGCACTAATGGGCACTTTCTGCACTGGTGAGGCTGCATTGATGGGCACTGATCAGGCTGCACTGATGGGCACTGCACTTGTGAGTCTGCACTGATTGGCACTGATTAGACTGCATTGATCAGGCTGCACTGATGGGTGGTACTGTCTGCACTGATGGGCACTGTCTACATTGGCGACTGTGAGGCTGCATTGATGGGCACTGATCTGTGTGTTTTGAGAGCTGTGCATGCGCTTGTATGTTTTGAAGCTAGACTTGTATACCAGTAATGTATCTGGGAATTAGGCATGTTGTTGAAGAATAATTTATACCTATAGGCTCAGTTCTCATTGGTGCGATGCGGGAACCCTACAAATCCATTGTGGCTTTCTGCATCACACCTGACTCGCAGGCAGTTCACATTGCCCTATGTGAACCGCTGGTAGTGTCAATACAAAGTTAATGACACCCTTAGATCAGTTTGCATATCGCAGTTCGAACTGTCAATTCACCCATGCAATCCAATTCTGATGCGGACCAAAAAAGGTTCTCTACATGTTTGGTCTCAATGCAATGCAAATTCAGCCATACAAACTGTATGGCTGAATTCATGTCACACAGATGCTTCTGTACTTTGTTTTCTTTTACATTAAAAAGTATTTAAAAAAAATTTAATTACCACATTGTATCATATTTGTCTAGCTTCATAACATCAATCATCCATTATAAAACCAGGTGGGCATGGATGGTGAGTAGAGATGGCCTTGCAGTTTGCCCGGCGGTCGGTTTGCGGCAAATTTTGCGTGTTGACGATTCGCCAAACTGGCGGACTTCTGGCGCTGTTCGCCCGGCGCACATATGCGTTTACATTGTGAAAGAACTTTGACCCATGATGACACATCCATCATGGGGTACAGGACAGCCAATTGAGACATTTCAGCACATGGACAATTGGACATTCCCCCTACCTTATAAATAGACCTGATCTGGTGGCCATTTTACATTCTGTCTTTTGTCAGTCTAGGGAGAGGTTGCTGTGTGGAGCAGGGACAGACTGTAGTGACACAAATCACTAGCTATTAGGTCCACAAAAGTCCGTTTAAGGACTGGTATAGGTGTACAGTATATAGGGTTCTGGTGCACTGATGCGCTGGTGATTGCTGAGTGCACTGCTGACTGATTCTGCAGCTGTCTTTTGTCTAGTGTAGGGACAGGACGCTGTGTGGAGCAGGGACAGTCAGTTTAATCACTAGCTATTACTATTAGGTCCACAAAGGTCCTTTTAAGGACTGGTATAGGTGTACAATATATGGGGTTGTACACGTATAATATACTTTCTTCCAAATATAGAAAGAATATTATACTTGACTGCTGCCCGAATTCTGCAGCTGTCTTTTATCAGTGTAGAGACTGAGGGACAGTCTGCAAATCACTAGCTACTAGGTCCTCAAAGGTCCTTTTAAGGACTGGTATAGGTGTACACTATATAGGGTTGTACACGTATAATATACTTTCTTCCAAATATATAAAGAATATTATACTTGACTGCTGCCCGATTCTGCAACTGTCTTTTATCAGTGTAGGGACTGAGGGACAGTCTGCAAATCACTAGCTACTAGGTCCACAAAGGTCCTTTTAAAGACTGGTATAGGTGTACAATATATAGGGTTGTGGTGCACTGCTGCTGACTGCTGTACTGTTGATTGCTACCCGATTCTCCAGCTGTCTTTTATCAGTGTAGGGACTGAGGGACAGTCTGCAAATCACTAGCTACTAGGTCCACAAAAGTCCCTTTAAGGACTGGTATAGGTGTACAGTATATAGGGTTGTACACGTATAATATACTTTCTTCCAAATATAGAAAGAATATTATACTTGACTGCTGCCCGAATTCTGCAGCTGTCTTTTATCAGTGTAGGGACTGAGGGACAGTCTGCAAATCACTAGCTACTAGGTCCACAAAGGTCATTTTAAGGACTGGTATAGGTGTACAGTATATAGGGTTCTGGTTCACTGCTGTGCTGGTGATTGCTGAGATGCACTGCTGACTGATTCTGCAGCTGTCTTTTGTCAGTGTAGGGACAGGACACTGTGTGGAGCAGGGACAGTCAGTTTAATCACTAGCTATTACTATTAGGTCCACAAAGGTCCTTTTAAGGACTGGTATAGGTGTGTACAGTATATAGGGTACTGGTGCACTGCTGCTGACTGCTGTGCTGGTGATTGCTGAGTGCACTGATGACCAATTCTGCAGCTGTCTTTTGTCAGTGTAGGGACTGAGGGACAGTCTGCAAATCAGTAGCTACTAGGTCCACAAAGGTCCTTTTAAAGAATGGTATAGGTGTACAGTATATAGGGTTTTACACGTATAATATACTTTCTTCCAAATATAGAAAGAATATTATACTTGACTGCTGCCCGATTCTGCAGCTGTCTTTTATCAGTGTAGGGAGTGAGGGACAGTCTGCAAATCACTAGCTACTAGGTCCACAAAGATCCTTTTAAGGACTGGTATAGGTGTACTATTTGGTGTGCAGTACATAGGTGTGTAATACACGTATAAAATACTTGCACATATAGAAAGCATAGTATAGTGCATTTCCACTGTGCAGCATTGGGACTGCTGAGTGGTTCTACAGCGATACTACAAAGAGTGACAAACGCAATAAAAAAAAAAAGTATTATAACTGGTGTGATAGATCAGTGGCCCCCAAAAACGACAGATTGAAGCGGGGTGTTATATACCTTCTTCCACATACATACTGCACTTCTCAAGAGACTTTTGTCAAAGGGTCATTTAAAAAATGACAGGCAGAGGAAGAGGCAGGCCCTTCCGCAGGGGTGGTAGGGGTAGGGCAGGAGCAACAGACTTGAGCCAAAGTGGCAAATTGCAGAAGGTGCGTGCGATTACGTCAAAGGACGCACCAGACTAGGTTGAGTGGCTCACTCAGCCTTAGGCCGCGTACACACGGGCGGATTGTCTGCCCAACTTAGTCCGCTGAACCGTGTTTCAGCGGACAATCCGCTCGTGTGTGGGCTTCAGCTGACTTTTTCAGCGGACAGTCTGACGGACTTTGTCTTTCGGAATTTCCGTAATTTTGTCCGTCCAAACTTGGTTTCAGCGGACAGTCCGCTCGTGTGTAGGCAAGTTGGACGGACTAAGTATGGCGCATGCTCAGAAAGGGTTTACACGGCCGAAGGTTGCATTGCAGTGTATTGGACGTCGTTTTTCTAGTCCCGTTGTACGTGCTGTACACGTCATCGCGCAAGTTTTCAGCGGACTGTCTGTTCATCGTGTGTGGTCAAGTCCGTTCATTCAAAAGTTGAACGGACTGTCTGTCGGATTGTCTGACGAACTTAGTTGGGCAGACAATCCGCCCGTGTGTACGCGGCCTAACTCTTCTGCACCCTCCTCATCCTCTCGATCTGCACCCTCTTCACTCTCTGCTGTGTGCACCCCCAAAGACACTACCACCAACACCACCACCACCATATACCTTCTGCTTGAGTCACAAGAATAATTTTCCGATCCATCACAAGACATTGTCGATGCGCAGCCACTCTTGGCATTGGATCAGGAAGAGGAGGTAGCAACAACCGCCACTCAGCAGTCTGACGACAGTACCCAGATCAGCCCAAGGAGGAGGTTGATCCCCGGTGTTGCTGCCTACTCCGAGATCTCTAATTATAGTGGTGGGGAAGGTGACGTCGATGATGATGTGTCTAGTGATGTCACGTGGGTGCCCACAAGAGAGGAAGAGGAGGGGAGTTCAGAGGGAGATATGGACCAGCAGATAGGGAGGAGAAGCAGGCAGAACTTAGATTGCACAGCAGACTGCTAATGTATCAGGAGCAAGGCATCAACCATGTACAGTCACATCTGGCACTCCCAGGACGCCGGCACATGGCTCTGCAGTGTGGGCTTTTTTAATGTGTCCGCTACTGACAATAGTGTTGTCATCTGCAATCTTTGCAGTCAACGCATAAGTCGCGGTAAGCCCAACACTCACCTAGGGACGACCGCCTTAAGAAGGCACATGAGCTGCCATCACCGAGCCCAGTGGGAGCAACGGAACCCACAAAGCCACACTCCAGGCTCTCACCGTCCAGCCTCGTCTTCTACTTATCCTTCTCCTCTCTCCTCACAATTGTCCTCCACTCCTCCTTCCATCATGCTATCCTCACGTTTTTCTGAAAAAAGGCAGGCTTCCGTGGGCCAAATGTTCGAGCGTAAAAAAAATGATGATGCCGGATAACCCTCTTGCCCAACGGTTGGCGGTTGGCTTGTCAGAACTGATAGCCCGCCATCTACTGCCATATAAACTGGTGGACTCGGAGGCCTTTTGAAAATTTGTGCCCATTGGAACACCACAATGGAAGGTCCCAGGAAGGAAGTATTTCTCACAGAAGGGCATCCCAAGCTATATGGCCATGTTCAGCGGCAAGTGAATGTATCTCTGGCACACAGAGATACATCTGACCACTGACACGTGGTCTAGCAAACACGGACAGGGAAGGTATATCACTTTTACTGCCCACTGGGTAAACCTTCTGACGGCCGTCAAGCATGTAACCCGTGGTACCCGTGTAGATTTGGTTTTACTGCCACGGATTGCATGCAGGCCTGGCTCTTCTTCTCCTCCTCCTACTCCACCCTCCTCCCTCTCCTCCTCGGCTGACTCCTCCTTTTCCGCTGCTAGCGTCTCTTCCGCTGCGCCGCCCAAGCTCCCCAGAACCTATTCGACATGCCAGGTGAGACGTTGCCATGCTGTGCTGCGTCTGTTGTGCCTGGAAGCCAAGAGCCACACTGGCCCTGCACTCCTTTCAGATTTGCGTTCACAGGCAGATCAGTGGCTAACACCGTTCAATTTGACAGTTGGTAAAGTGGTGTGTGACAACGATGCCAATCTGCTTAGCACATTGAAACAGGGCAAAATTACGCACGTGCCATGCATGGCATACGTGTTAAACTTGGTCATGCAGCGAGTCGTTGTCAAATACCCTGAGGTCCAGGACATCTTGCTGCAGTCAAGGAAAATCTCGGCCCATTTCAGAAGATCTTACACGGCCATGGCTCGCCTTTCTGACATTCAGCGGCGACACAATCTGCCGGTCAGACGTCTTATTTGCGATTGCCCGATGCAATGGAACTCAACCTTCTATATGCTTGATAGGCTGCTCCAGCAGAAACGTGCAGTTAATGGCTACCTGTACGAACTCTGTGGCAGAACAGGTTCTGGGGAGCTTGTTTTTTTTCTCACCGCGCCAGTGGCTGCTCATACGCTACGCATGCAGACTTCTGTGGCCATTTGATGAGATCACCAAACTGGTCAGTCGCAGCCATGGCGCCATCAGTGACATGGTACCTTATGCCTTCTTTATGGAGCGTGCATTGCGTCGTGTCATTGATCAAGCCGTGGAGGAGCAGGAAGATGAGGAAGTTGCAATGCTGGATGAATTCCCAGGGGGGAATACTCTATCTGAGACAAGTCAACAACAGGAGTCTGAAGAGGAGTCAGAGGAGGATGGTGCCGGGGCGGATGAGGAGGAGCAAGAAGAGCATGTTTTAAACCTTTCTGGGATCCCTGTTGTTGTGCTTGGATGCGGAGAGGAGAACGAGGAGGACGACATTATCCTGGATGATGACCAGGAGCCAGGCCACCACACCGCTTCCAGTTTAGTGCAAATGGGGGCCTTCATGCTCCAGTGTTTTAACAGGGACTCCCGCATAAAAAGCATAAGGGTCAAGGACCAGTTCTGGGTGGCAACGTACTTAGACCCCCGGTACAAACACATAATGGCAGAAATGTTACCACCGTCACAGAGGGCTGTCAGAATGGAGCACTTACAGACCTTGCTTCGACAACTGCTGCATTGTGCTTTTGCCTGCCCTGGCAGAGGAGGAATTCCCACTCCCAGAGAAAGAGTTGCGGGTACCAATCCAACAGCTCCTGCAAGAAGAGGCCAGTTTGAAGATGTGTTGATGACTTCGGATATGAGGTCATTCTTTCAGCTGACCCATCGACAGGTGTCATCTGGATCCAGCATCAGGGAATGCCTAGACCGACAGGTGTCTGACTACATCGGGTTAACGACCGATGTGGACGCTCTGAGGAGTGATGAACCCCTGGACTACTGGGTGGGCAGGCATGACCTCTGGCCAGAGCTTGCCCAATTTCCAATGGAAATGTTGGCTTGCCCCTCATCCAGTGTCCTGTCCGAAAGGACGTTTAGCGCAGCAGTGGGGATCGTGACCGATAAACGCACTCACCTAGCTCACAACAGTGTTGACCACCTGACATTTATAAAAATTAATGAGGCATGGATCTCGGAGGAATTCAACACATGCGACCAGTAGACCATGTATATGCATAACTCTATAAACAATTTATTTAATCAAGCACACATACCTTTTTTCTACCTTTGGCTCACTTCCTTGTACAAAAAAAGCACACCGTACTATATGCCCGTACCCTCCTGTTTGAAGAGGTTGAGCGGTGTCATATTTTTGGGTCCCGCAGTGAGTTGCTGTTATCAGTGCTGCTGTCAGTGCTCTCTATCTCAGTGCTGGTGTCAGTGCTCTCTCTCTATCTCGGTGCTGGTGTGGTGTCAATGCTCGCTATCACGGTGCTGGTGTCAGTGCTTTCTATCACGGTGCTGGTGTCAGTGCTCTCTATCTCGGTGCTGGTGTCAGTGCTCTCTATCACGGTGCTGGTGTGGTCTCAGTGCTCTCTATCACGTGCTGGTGTGGTGTCAGTGCTCTCTATCACATGCTGGTGTGGTGTCAGTGCACTCTATCTCGGTGCTGGTGTGGTCTCAGTGCTCTCTATCTCCGTGCTGGTGTGGTCTCAGTGCTCTCTATCACGGTGCTGGTGTCAGTGCTCTCTATCACGGTGCTGGTGTCAGTGCTCTCTATCACGGTGCTGGTGTGGTGTCAGTGCTCTCTATCACGGTGCTGGTGTGGTCTCAGTGCTCTCTATCATGGTGCTGGTGTGGTATCAGTGCTCTCTAACTCGGTGCTGGTGTCAGTGCTCTCTATCTCGGTGCTGGTGTGGTGTCAGTGCTCTCTATCTCAGTGCTGGTCTCAATGCTCTCTATCACAGTGCTGGTGTGGTGTCAGTGCTCTCTAACTCTTTGCTGGTGTCAGTGCTCTCTATCACATTGCTGGTGTGGTGTCAGTGCTCTCTATCTCGGTGCTGATGTCAGTGCTCTCTATCACGGTGCTGGTGTGGTGTCAGTGCTCTCTATCTCGGTGCTGATGGGGTCTCAGTGCTCTCTACCACGGTGCTGGTTTGGTGTCAGTGCTCTCTAACTCGGTGCTGGTGTCAGTGCTCTCTATCACGGTGCTGATGTGGTGTCAGTGCTCTCTATCTAGGTGCTGGTGTCAGTGCTCTCTATCACAGTGCTGGTGTCAGTGCTCTCTATCACGGTGCTGGTGTCAGTGCTCTCTATCACGGTGCTGGTGTCAGTGCTCTCTATCACGGTGCTGGTGTGATGTCAGTGCTCTCTATCACGGTGCTGGTGTGGTCTCAGTGCTCTCTATCATGGTGCTGGTGTGGTGTCAGTGCTCTCTAACTCGGTGCTGGTGTCAGTGCTCTCTATCACGTTGCTGGTGTGGTGTCAGTGCTCTCTATCTCGGTGCTGATGTCAGTGCTCTCTACCACGGTGCTGGTTTGGTGTCAGTGCTCTCTAACTCGGTGCTGGTGTCAGTGCTCTCTATCATGGTGCTGGTGTCAGTGCTCTCTATCACGGTGCTGGTGTCAGTGCCCTCTATCACGGTGCTGTTGTCAGTGCTTTCTAGCACAGTGCTGGTGTGGTCTCAGTGCTCTCTAACTCGGTGCTGGTGTCAGTGCTCTCTATCACATTGCTGGTGTAGTGTCAGTGCTCTCTAACTCGGTGCTGGTGTCAGTGCTCTCTATCTCGGTGCTGGTGTCAGTGCTCTCTATCACGGCGCTGGTGTAGTGTCAGTGCTCTCTATCTCTGTGCTGGTGTCAGTGCTCTCTATCTCTGTGCTGGTGTCAGTGCTCTCTATCTCGGTGCTGGTGTCAGTGCTCTCTATCACGGCGCTGGTGTAGTGTCAGTGCTCTCTATCTCTGTGCTGGTGTCAGTGCTCTCTATCTCGGTGCTGGTGTCAGTGCTCTCTATCACGGTGCTGGTGTCAGTGCTCTCTATCACGTTGCTGGTGTCAGTGCTCTCTATCACAGTGCTGGTGTCAGTGCTCTCTATCACGGTGCTGGTGTGGTGTCAGTGCTCTCTATCTCGGTGCTGGTGTCAGTGCTCTCTATCACGGTGCTGGTGTCAGTGCTCTCTATCTCGGTGCTGGTGTCAGTGCTCTCTATCACGGTGCTGGTGTGGTCTCAGTGCTCTCTATCACGTGCTGGTGTGGTGTCAGTGCTCTCTATCACATGCTGGTGTGGTGTCAGTGCACTCTATCTCGGTGCTGGTGTGGTCTCAGTGCTCTCTATCTCCGTGCTGGTGTGGTCTCAGTGCTCTCTATCACGGTGCTGGTGTCAGTGCTCTCTATCACGGTGCTGGTGTCAGTGCTCTCTATCACGGTGCTGGTGTGGTCTCAGTGCTCTCTATCATGGTGCTGGTGTGGTGTCAGTGCTCTCTAACTCGGTGCTGGTGTCAGTGCTCTCTATCTCGGTGCTGGTGTGGTGTCAGTGCTCTCTATCTCAGTGCTGGTCTCAATGCTCTCTATCACAGTGCTGGTGTGGTGTCAGTGCTCTCTAACTCGGTGCTGGTGTCAGTGCTCTCTATCACATTGCTGGTGTGGTGTCAGTGCTCTCTATCTCGGTGCTGATGTCAGTGCTCTCTATCACGGTGCTGGTGTGGTGTCAGTGCTCTCTATCTCGGTGCTGATGGGGTCTCAGTGCTCTCTACCACGGTGCTGGTTTGGTGTCAGTGCTCTCTAACTCGGTGCTGGTGTCAGTGCTCTCTATCACGGTGCTGATGTGGTGTCAGTGCTCTCTATCTAGGTGCTGGTGTCAGTGCTCTCTATCACAGTGCTGGTGTCAGTGCTCTCTATCACGGTGCTGGTGTCAGTGCTCTCTATCACGGTGCTGGTGTCAGTGCTCTCTATCACGGTGCTGGTGTGATGTCAGTGCTCTCTATCACGGTGCTGGTGTGGTCTCAGTGCTCTCTATCATGGTGCTGGTGTGGTGTCAGTGCTCTCTAACTCGGTGCTGGTGTCAGTGCTCTCTATCACGTTGCTGGTGTGGTGTCAGTGCTCTCTATCTCGGTGCTGATGTCAGTGCTCTCTACCACGGTGCTGGTTTGGTGTCAGTGCTCTCTATCACGGTGCTGGTGTCAGTGCTCTCTATCATGGTGCTGGTGTCAGTGCTCTCTATCACGGTGCTGGTGTCAGTGCCCTCTATCACGGTGCTGTTGTCAGTGCTTTCTAGCACAGTGCTGGTGTGGTCTCAGTGCTCTCTAACTCGGTGCTGGTGTCAGTGCTCTCTATCACATTGCTGGTGTAGTGTCAGTGCTCTCTAACTCGGTGCTGGTGTCAGTGCTCTCTATCTCGGTGCTGGTGTCAGTGCTCTCTATCACGGCGCTGGTGTAGTGTCAGTGCTCTCTATCTCTGTGCTGGTGTCAGTGCTCTCTATCTCTGTGCTGGTGTCAGTGCTCTCTATCTCGGTGCTGGTGTCAGTGCTCTCTATCACGGCGCTGGTGTAGTGTCAGTGCTCTCTATCTCTGTGCTGGTGTCAGTGCTCTCTATCTCGGTGCTGGTGTCAGTGCTCTCTATCACGGTGCTGGTGTCAGTGCTCTCTATCACGTTGCTGGTGTCAGTGCTCTCTATCACAGTGCTGGTGTCAGTGCTCTCTATCACGGTGCTGGTGTGGTGTCAGTGCTCTCTATCTCGGTGCTGGTGTCAGTGCTCTCTATCATGGTGCTGGTGCCAGTGCTCTCTATCACGGTGCTGGTGATCATCTCCTGCACCCTCTTCATAGCCTGCCCTGACCTTTCCTCTACTCCATGGCCTTCATGCGCTCCTGAATTGTCAAAATTTCACAGATAAAAAAAGATGCTTGTCGTTGTCGATCCCAAATTCACTTAATACTTTTGTTATGTCAGTGTCCATGTGGTGGGGCTATGTGTGCACAGCTAGTAAGTATGTTGTGGCTGAAAATATGACCTGTAGGTTTTTAAGGTTCACCTGCCATCAAAGTCAATGGGGCCCGCCGCAAACTTTGTGGTTCGCAAACTTTTGGCCGCGTCCGCGGTTCGCAAAGCGTCCCGTCGGAAGTTCGTCCATCACTAATGGTGAGCTGATTCGGTGGTTCAATGGGCCACTTGACTAGACTTGCCCCCGTGGCCTAAGGTTGCCAAGCCTCCCCCGTTGCCATCTGTGACTGGTAGAAATACTAGAGAAGATCTATGAATGCATTTTGCATTTGATGCTAAAGACAACAAGACCCTTTGCAAACCATGTGGAACGATACTTGCTGGTAAAAATACAGGAAAATTGAAGCATCATTTACAGACAACTCATCCCAAAATTCAAACAAAGGTAAACACAGCACACTTAACTCCTCTTTTGTTGAGAAAAGTCTTATCTATGTACATTGCAGTATTTTTTTTAACAAACTTTGTTGCAGTCAAATTGAATACCTTTTTTTTATTCTGAAGTAATAGCTGTTTATCTGTGTCTGTATATGTTGTGCAGTACTCACTGAATCGTTATGGGAGTGATTGGAAGTATCTCGCCAAAACATATATAGAGGGATGTGGTTAGGGAGGGGCGCTGTCAATAATAATTTTCGCATGCCCCAGGGTGCCTAAAACTCCTAAGGCCAGCCCTGGGAAGGGCCATACATGTAGTATATTATAGAGAGACAACTTGAAACTCACTGTGTGGGGTGAGAGAGAAAGTAAAATCAGAATAACATGGTTTTTCCCCATAATTCAACCCCACAGATACATAAACCATCCAATAATGGGCCAAGTCAAACCAGTGCACCACCACAGCAAACTACTACTTGCATCTTTTTACTCTGACCTTTATAACCTCCAAAAGACAATGTCAGACCCTCCGATAAATACCGACGCTATAGATTCCTTTCTGTCCTCGGTTCAACTACCAACATTGACACCGACACAACTACAAGACCTATCCGCCCCATTCTCACAAGCCGAAATCCAATTAGCTATCAAATCACTCCCTCTACACAAAGCACCGGGCCCCGATGGCTTTGTCAATGAATACTATAGGCACTTCATTGACATCCTCTCCCCTCATCTGTGCAATGCTTTCAACCATTACGCTTCCTCTGGCACAATGCCAAAGGAGTGTCTGGATGCCCTCATAGTAACCCTCCCCAAACCAGGTAAACCTTCGGATATCCCAGGGAATTTTAGACCCATTTCACTCTTAAACACAGACACCAAGCTATATGCTAAACTATTGGCTCTCCGACTCTCCACGGTGATGACCCAACTGATCCATATAGATCAGGTGGGCTTCATCCCTGGCAGACAAACTTCGGACGGTACCCGGCGATTTATTGACATTATCCAATGGACAGAACATACTAAAACGCCTTTTCTGCTCCTCTCGCTGGATGCATAGAAGGCGTTTGATAGAGTTCACTGGAAATACCTAGAGGCTGTCCTACGTAAGTTTGGCATATCTGGCACGCTCCTACATGCCATCCTCTGTCTTTACATAAACCCCAGTGCACGAGTCTGGACCTCGGGAGTCATATCAGACCCTTTCTATATCACTAACGGCACACGCCAAGGATGTCCTCTCTCCCCCCTAATTTTTGCTATGGTCATGGAACCATTAGCCCAATGAATCCGTTCTGATCCCAACATTAAAAGCATCACAATAGGCCCAGTAGAACATAAAATAGGCCTATACGCGGATGATGTGATAATTTCGCTCTCTGACCCGCGACATTCACTGAATGCAGTGCAACAAACCCTAGATCAATTTAGCGCGATCTCTCTATATAAAGTGAATCATAGCAAATCCTTAATGCTAGCATTAGGTCTTGATAAATTAACTATCCAACAAATATCTACATCTTCCCCCTTTTCCTGGTCTAAAACTGCATCTCTGACTTATTTAGGAATTCATCTGACCTCTCCCAGTAAACAACTTCTGTGTTCTAATTTTACAGCCCTCGTAGCGAAGCTTCAACAACTATCCCATGAGATGAATCACCCATTTGTTTCATGGGCTGGTAGGATTGCTCTGGTTAAAATGTTTCTGCTACCACATATTTTATATGTCTTCCGCACTCTCCCGGTACCATTCCTTCCAGCCCACCTGAGATTTCTTCAATCCATCCTCCACGCTTTCATTTGGCAAAACAAAAAACCCAGAATCAATAAACAGAATCTAATGACCCCAATCTGCAGGGGAGGTATGGGTGCCCCCAACGTTACCCTTTACTACAAGGCAGTCCTCCTAGACCAACTTAAACTTTGGTGGAATACATCTACCCCATCTAATTGGGCACAGATAGAGGCAGAAACATTACCTGCCGAACCTAAACTACTTTTATCTGCCTCACTTTTCGTACCTGGAATACGACATTATCCATTGGACACTATCTCTGCCTCCCTCAGAGTATGGACCTCTCTTCCGCAAATGTCGAAAGGACTACCTCACTCCATACTGCCTTTTATCCCAACTCAGTCGCTCACGCTTGTTCTTCCTGACCTCCCCATACAGCCCTGGATCGACGCAGGCATCTCTGATCTCGTAAAATTGTTCTCCGCCTCACAATTGAAATCTTTCGCGGAGCTCCAATCCTCTTATCAAATTTCTCCCAAATCCTTCTATATCTACTTAACCACTTGCTTACTGGGCACTTAAACCCCCCTCAGTCCCAGACCAATTTTCAGCTTTCAGCGCTGATGCACTTTGAATGACAATTGCGCGGGCATACAACACTGTACCCAAATGAAATTTTTATCATTTTTTTCCCACAAATAGAGCTTTCTTTTGGTGGTATTTAGTTACAGCTCGGAGTTTTATTTTTTGCTAAACAAACAAAAAAAATGCAAAAAAAAAAAAAAAAATCATGTTTTAATAGTTTGTTATAAAATTTTGCAAACGGGTCATTTTTCTCCTTCATTGAAGTGCGCTGATTAGACGGCACTAATGGGCTGCATTGGTGGGCACTGATGGGCTGCATTGGTGGGCACTGATAGGCTGCATTGGTGGGCACTGATAGGCATAGTTAAGGCGGCACTAATAGGCACAGATAAGGCGGCACCGATGGGCACAGATAAGGCGGCACTGATGGGCAAAGATGGGCACAGATAAGATGGCACGGATGGGTGGCACGGATGGGTGGCACGGATGGGCACTGATAGGTACCACTGATAGATGGGACTGATGGGCACTGATAGGTGGCACTGATAAGTGGCTCTGATAGGTGGCACTGCTGGGCACTGATGGGCGGCACTGCTGGGCACTGATGGGCGGCACTGCTGGGCACTGATGGGCGGCACTGGGGTGCAGCACCTTTGAGGCAGATTGTGGGCACTGTGGGTGGCACTGTGGGTGGCACTGCTGGGTGGCACTGTGGGCACTGCTGGGTGGCACTGTGGGCACTGCTGGGTGGCACTATGGGCACTGCTGGGTGGCACTGACGGGGGGCACTTACTTTTTATTAGGGTGGCACTGCAGGGGGCAGGTGGGCACTGGCAGGGGGCAGGTGGGCGCTTGCATTGCTGGCCGTGATCGGCTTTTTTTTTTCTCCTCGCGCTGTCAGCGGGAGGAGGAATACTAGCCGATTACCGGCTCCGTTATATCACCTGATCAGCTGTCATTGGCTGACAGCTGATCACGTGATAAGGGGTCGGGATCGACCCCTTGCACGGATCAGTGATCAGGCGAGTCTCATGGACTCGCCGATCACAGAGCGCGCCGCGCGGGCCCCTCAGGGGGCGCGCAGGCCGCTCGTACACGGGACTACGTCAATAGTAGTCCTGGAAAAGGAGATCCGCGCTGTAGCCGTCATTTGGCTATAGTGCGGATCTCAAGTGGTTAAGGATCAGATCCTTACTCAACAAAATCGAATGGAAAAACCACCACGAGATACTGCACAGTACGATTACATACTTCACTACAAAGGATTCTGCCCGCAAAGGCATTTCGTGCATCTATAAAGAGCTGTCTCGACCTTCAGAAGATCCACTTCAATCTCACATTTTAAAATGGTCTGCACACATTCCGTCCAACCCACCTAACAATGTGTGGCACCATGCTCTCTCTCTTCCTGCCAAGCTCTCACGCTGTACAGCACACTGGGAAGCATTGCAAAAACTATTCCAACATTGGTACTATAGGCCCAACAGACTTGCTAAGATATTCCCAGATGTATCATCTTTATGCTGGAGGGGATGCGGATCTCTAGGCTCTCTTTTTCACATCTGGTGGGAGTGCCCCTCTCTTAAGGACTTTTGGTCCCAAATTCGGTCCGTTCTCCACTCAATCACCCATACTACTCTGACTCTCTCACCCTTGGACCTTCTTCTTGGATTAATGATCCCATTCTGGCCCAAAAACCTCAAAACAGTGTCCACCCATGTTTTAATCGCCGCAAGATTGGCAATTGCTCGAAAATGGAAATCTTCACAACCTCCCGATATCCGAGAAGTAATAACCATCTTAAATTTCAACTTTGAAATGGAACATAACTTCTCCAAAGCTCATCTTACAACAAAGAAATTCCTCAGGGACTGGGACCCTTGGATCAATGATCCGAGGAGCGTACATCTAACATGATCTCTGGCACCAGACTCACGCAGTGAAAAGTTCTGCTCTGTACCATGCTCTTGTTGTTCTACCTTATAGATTAATGATAGACATACACAATACTTATAATTATACTAATAGCATATGTAACCCATGTTGTGGTCCTCTAACTTGGCCGCCTAGCCTCTTCGCCATGTTGTTGCCTATGTTGATGTTCCATGTTCGCCCTTTCTGCCAATAATGTTGTTACTAATATTACTTCCAATCGTTGTTGACGCACACAGCTATGTAACGAAACTCTTATGGTCTTTTCATGTAACAAACTGTACATACATTATCGCTTCTGTAAAGCTTGTATATATTTGTGTACCATAAAAATTAATAATAAAAATCTATGTATCAAAAATGCAGGGAAGTACAAACATAATATCCCCTTAATTAAGGGTACACTAACCCTTCATGGATAAACCCTAAGATAACCCAAAAATAGACAATAATGGATGAACTATGGAGGGGAGATTAACTATCAATGATAAAGCAATTGATGTCCCACGCCACATTCAAGCCATGAGGCACATGAGAGCCGAATTTATAGATCCAGTTGGTTTTGGCTCTAAATATGCTCCTCTTACCATTGCTTCCATGCCAACGAGGAACATATTTCTCAAGGGCAATAAATGTAGTGTCCTTGTGGTCCCTGTTATGTTTCAGATCATAATGCTTAGAAACATTGTGTTTGTCAAAGCCTTTCCAAATATTAGCTATATATTTAGTCTAATATATAGAACACATGTGGTACGTCCTACATATTCCAAACCACAAGGACACCTAAGAAGATAAACAACACATTTAGTCATGCACAAAATGAAAGACTTAATTTGATAAGTTACTCCTGTACCCACAGAAGTGAATTCAGTGATCTTCCTCCCCCTGGTGTGTATTCATTTTGCAGACCTGACACTTCCCACAGAGATAGTATCCCCTCAGGTCACCAAAGAAGTTGGGTTTTGTGTGTGTGTGTGTGTGGGGGGGGGGGTCAAGAACATTAGGTGCTACTGTATTTCTCAGGTTGGGATCCCCCCTGAAAATAACCTGAGGTTGATCAGTTACTAAAGGGCCTAGGATACGGTCATTTTTTTATAACTGGACAGTGTCTTTTAATGGTCCTTCTAACTGCCCAATGATGGCTTGAAAAATGTTGAAAAGAAAGCTGAGCCAAAATCATTAGAATTTTCACCCCGATGAGGGTTATTAATTATCAACTGTTGACGATTCTGGTTACCAACTTCCTGTATAATGGAATCCAAAGCAGTTTCATTATAACCCTTGGCCAAAAAGCTAGTTTTCAAGATGGATGCTTACTTCAAGTAGTAATACAAATGGGTACAATTCAGTTTTAGGTGCTAAATTTGGCCTTTAGGCACAGCTGTTAACCAAGAGGGGTTATGGCAGGAATCCAACGGAATGTACCCAATCATGTCTGTCTGCATGAAGAAAGTAGAATGACTATCCATCCCTTTTGTATTGAAATTCTTAAATCCAAAAAATGTATTTCAGTGGGACTTGCCTCATGACTAAAGATTATTCCCCTGTTGTTATCGTTTCAAAAAATAAAAAGGAATTTACTGACTGGAGATCACCATCCCAAATAAAGAGGACATCATCAATGAACCTTTTCCATTAAATTAATTCTGGTCGTTTGTCAAATAAAATGACATCCTCTTTCCATTTTGACATGAAAAGGTTGACCATTCGGGAGCAAATTTTGTTCCCATGGCCACGCCTTTCGTCTGTAGATAATATGCACCATTGTGCCAAAAATAGTTATGTGACATGAGAATTCAAGTATCTCTAATGCCGCGTACACACGATTGGAATTCCGGGCCAGAAAAAGACCGATGAGAGCTTTTCATCAGAAAATGCGACCGTGTCTATGCTCCATCGGAATTTAGCTGTCCGAATTCCCGCCAGCAAAAAATTGATAGCATGTTCTCAATTTTCCCGACGGAAATACTTTCTATCGGACATTCTGATCGTTTGTATGCAATTCCGACATGCCAAAAATCAGACATGCTCAGAATCCAGTATGAGAAGGAACCGCTCGGTGTGGTAAAACTAGCGTTCATAATGGAGATAGCAGATTCTTCACACTGCAAATTTTTAAATTGTTCAGTGTTGCGCATTCTCTTCTTTATAATGGTAGAAGAATGAAGTTGTTTTGCTGCTCATATTCACACAGAGTTATCACAAACTTATTTCTTTATTATTTCTATGTATCTCCTGAATAATCTTTATTTGAATTTAAGCCAGATCTACATAATATATATATATTTTTTAAAGTCCTTCTTTTTCGTAAATCTAAATTTTTGGATTATTTTATTATTTTCTCGTGCTCTCCTTTTTAGAAGAAGAAAAACACATAGGCAAGTATTTTCTGAAAAAAAAATCACAATTTAATTCCATCATAATAACAAAATAAAGATGTAGGCAGTGCTGGAGAAAGTGTTCGAATTTGCAAAGCCTTTGGCCCCCAAGGCACACATGAACTTTGTGGCTCAAAAACTTGGTAGCTTGAGAAGTCCATATAGAAAGGAATCCCAGAGAACAGGAACAGCAGCAGATGACATATATGTATCCAGCCTGTGGTACTACCACAGGCTGCGTGTTCTGTCAGACTAGACCGAAGCCAGGCAATCACTTTCTTGTCTTCCGTACAGCCTTCCCTACAGCCTTCCCTGCAGTCTTCCCTGCAGCCTTCCCTGGAGGCTGTGGCTCTGGAGGTGGACTTGTGGCAGGAGGAGGAGGAGGAAGGGGGAGCGCACACAGGTGGTCATCATCAGTTATATCATCACTCAACCCCTTGTGGATGGTTGCAAAAATGATTTTCTCACATTTACGCCGTTGGCCCTCCTCCATTTGATGTAAATTGGAGGCTATGTAGATGCCATAGGCCTCTAAAGCATCGAGGGGGATTTCAGGGCATCATTAGCCTCCTTGATGAGGGCCAGTGCTGCCTCCTCTGTTTTAGTCTCCTTCCTGGGCCTTTTGTATGGAAGGAAGAGGGGAGGCACCTGGGATTGGGTGTTACTGGGCCCTGCCACCTCCTGGCTGACACTTTCCCCCGCCTCCTCCTGTGTGCCACTTGCCAGAGCCTCGTCCAAATTAAGGGAGCAGGATCAGTATAGAAAGATCAAGAAAGTTCTTTGAAAAAGTAAGTATTTGTTGTGTGTTCCTATTATTATTAATATTGCATGCTGCATCATATGTTTTTCTTTATGGTGTTGTACATGTAAAAATGGCTACTTTCATGTTCATACGCACAGTAATCGGTCGTAGTAAACATTGTTCGTTTCCCAAATAAATATGATGTTTTCCCAGATGCCTGATTAAATAAATTTGGTCATGCTAATTTTTAATTTAATAAAAGAGGTTTAGGACATTGTTGTCTAGATGTGTTTGAACCTAGAAGGAATGGCAAACTAGATTTAGTGTAATGAATGTAGAGGACACTCAGCGGCTGTTTACACATCTGGACTCAGGTGCACTAGTGTGGGACACAAGAACAACATTTTTAGGGTGTCCCACACAGGTACTCCATTGTATACTTGGGGTGTCTCCAGGTGGGAAACTTGTCCAAAAAAGGTAAGTATTCCAGCTTTAGTAAAGCAATAAATCATGTCTTCAACTTGGAATTCTGCCCAAACAGACAATTGTAACCCTCTTCCAAGCAATATTTATCATTCCTATTTGTTGCCTCAAATATCTGTGCTAAGTATACCTTTTGTTTCATTCTGACGTCACCAGGGACCCCATACCTCCTAAACAAGGGGAACAGAGGTCACAACCTAAGGATGTGGAGGAAGGAGAGGTGGTCGAGATTGAGACCACAACAGGCGAGCGTCTGACACCCCAGCTTCAGGTAATAAGAGATTTATGCCTGCATATTTATAATACATGGTACGTTTTTTTGATTTTTAGGTGATCTACAGGTTGTGGAAGAACAATCAGATAATTTCACCAGTGACAGTGCCCAAAGGCTAATCCAGGACATCATGTAGTGTAGTCAGAATTTAGACATTATAAAACAAAAAATATGGAGATTGAAGTAAAACTTAAGAACATGATTAATGTCCTTGGAAGAATATAATTTACAAAAAAATTGGCCAGCCCCTCCTTAATTACACTATTGGCAGCCCACTGGACAGGTAATAAGAAGTGGCATCAAAACAAATTAATAAATGGAAGCACATTTTTAGATTCTGCAATTACCTATCAAGATAATACTAGGAGAAGAAAAATGTAAACAGTAGCATTTGAAAGTATCAAGACAGGCCCTTGCACTACATGTTTTGAGAAATTCATCCATAAATCTGACCACAAAGAGGTAGGTATAGTGTGTATGGGTTTGGCAAAGTCAGCAGATAGAGGATTGGTATCAGCTGACTTAGCGGTTGGGGGGAGGGGGGTTCCAAATGATTTTGGGACCCCCAAAAAAAGCCTCTGGCACTCTGCAATGAATTTAAGGACAACAATAACATTGTACACATTTTAGGGGATCTTTAGGGTAAAGCATTACAATGGAGCTGACAAAATACATTGTTAAGTGACTAGACTAGGATAGCATGCTGGGGAGGTTAGTGAAGGCAAATATGCATGAAGGACAAAAAAGGAGCATACAAAAATCCAACATGCATGAGGACAAAGAGGAAATTCCCAGCTTATTACAATTATGTTAATTACAGAATGATGAAAGAAATACAATACATTAGCAAACAGTAAATAAATATAATGTGATGTTAAAGGAGAAAACTTACCCTCATATATTCCTTCTGCAGGACCTGGATGATGGCAGAACAGGTCTCTGGGATAATGATCCCCACAGCCTGGGGGGAGATGCCTGTCGAGAACTTGAGGTCCTGAAGGCTTCTCTCTGCCACCAAGTACCGCAACGTGGCAACTGACCTCTGCTCCGGAGTGATGGCTTGCCGCATGCAGGTATCCTGCCTGCTTATATAAGGGGTCAGCAAAGCCAAAAGACGGTGAAAAATGTGGTCCATCATGCTGAGATAATTCCTGAAATCATCAGGATTATTCTCACGGATCTCAAGCCGCAAAGGCATATGAGAGAATTGGTCACACTGGAGCAACCAATTCTTGGTCCATGAACTCCTCCTCACCCTGTTCATGGAGTGGGCTTGTGTTAAATTAAGAACCCCTGTGCCATGCCCCCGCAAGGCACAAACTCTACGATGAGTACCTACACGCAAGATGGCTTCAAAACGGTCGGCTGGTCAGAAAGAACTAACAGAAAGCACTGATAAACAGCAAGGCCTGAAAGAACGAAATGCAAATCAGCAACGAGTGGACAATAAGCACTGAAAATCAAAGCGCACTATGTAAATATATAGGCCGCAATGACAAACAAATGTGAACTGACTACACACACTGATAAGCAGATATGCACCAACAAGCACAAATTGTAGAGCAGGAACGATCTGAAGCACAAGTCTGAAAAGCATGAATTGTCTCTAACCAAACTTCTAATAACACGCGACAAATACGAGATCAGCAGAAGGAGCCCAAAGGGTGCCTCACGTGGTGCTGAACTTAAATTTTCTAGTCTCGTCGTACGTGGTGGATGTCACCGCGTTCTTGGCGGTCGGAATTTGGTGTGACCGCTTGTAGGCAAGACAGTTTGAGCGGAATTCCATCGGAATTCTGTCGGGAAAACCATCAGAGCTTTTTCTGATGAGAATTCCAATCGTGTGTACACGGCATAAGATAAATTTACTTTGTGTGAAGGGAATGGAATCTCAGGAAAGGAAACATTGGACTGCCTCATAACCCAATCTATGTGGTATGGCTGTGTACAAGGAAGCAACATCCACAATCACCAACAGATGGGTAGATTTCCACTCAATGTTATTTAGGACATTGATAACGTGTTTTGTGTCCCTTAGAAAAGAGTCAATTTCACTGATAATGGGCCATCCTGGGGGATTTACCATACTCTTATGTATTTTGGGCAATGAATACATTGTAGGTATTCTAGGAGCTAGAGGTACCAGATGTTCCTTTTCTTTTTTGTTTAAAATGCCCATATGAAATTCCTTCTCCACAAGTTGTTTTAGTTCTCTTTTCAAAGCCAGAGTGGGATCCAAGAAAAGGAGGGTGTATGTATCACCAGCTGACAGAAGTCTTACCATTTGTAAATAAGCTTCTTTGTCCATAATTACATAAAGAGAGATAAGAGCGCACAGGCTCTTGGTGCAAATAACGTTTGTTTATTTGATAAAGGAAATAAAATCAATATACTTACAAGACCCTGAACAGGGTCACATCCGAGCGTCAAGATAGATAACTCTTCCACAGAATGGATGGATGAGTACCTCCACAAGCAATGGCTCCAGGTGCTGGCCGGTTAGGACAAGGCTGTGGAAGCCTCCACCATGTAATCTAGGGGGAGCTTCTGATGGAACAGACTGACAGGAGATGCTATGCGGTTGCAAGGACAACGTGTTTCAGAGGGTGTTGCCTCCTTCCTCAGATCCACCCTATGTTGTCCAAGGAGCCCTTACATAGCTATTGGTAAATGTCCAGGGTATTAACCCTTTTTTCTCAGGCCATTGGGCTTACATCGGTGTCCGATGTAAGTTCAATGGCCTGAGAAAGAAGGGTTAATACCCTGAACATTTATCAATAGCAAAATAAGGGCTCCTCGGACAACACAGGCAGATATCTTTTTATGCTTAACCTCAGAGTACATTTTTGTGTATCTATAAAAGTTTGAAACAGGTTAAAGTTGCTTGTGGGTGCAAATTTGAGTCCTTTATTGAGGGTTATTACACTTCTCCTTTGATAATTCTTTCATGCTCAAGTTGATAATACCATTATCTCCTAAATCCTCCTTCTTTTTGGACTGAAGATGCCTCCTCCCTCTGGACCCACTCTTGCGTCTCAATTTCTTTTGTGTCCCCCTTTGTGCCCCACTGAAAAACCTGTTGATTTGGGTTTCTACTAGGATAGTGTCAGGCCTGGGCTGCTCAACTGTTGGCTAATTACAAAGCTCCTATCGCTCCACAGTGACTAACCTGTTGATGATATCCTGCTTGTCAGACCTGCCGATTTAAGCCATCCAGCCCAGATGATCTCTGCCTTCGCCTTGGTCAACATCACAGAGACTAGCTCCTGTGTTCCTGTTAAAGACTTGCTTGGCTGGCATTCCTTCTGGCTCTAGATCCTGCTTGCTGTTCCACTATGCTGATCTCTGGCTTCCTGACTTTCTGGCTTGTATGACTATCCATTTTGGTTACCAAACTTTGGCTATGTTTTGACTATGTTTGTTCTCTTTACTTTTATTATTAAACAAGTGTGATTTAACTGTACCTGTGTCTTGGTCTGGTTCATAGTTTCTGACAGATAGTGATCATAGGTAGGGGTGGGGGCAAAGGATGTTTCCTGATTACTCTTGGTTCTGCCCCTCTAACTTTATTTATGAGGGGTATGTACCTATTATAGGTGTCAATATTTTAGTGATTAGAGGGTCCCCAATTGCTCTGGGGGCCATGTGGGCCATTGGCATTGGGGTATATATAGTGTTCCCTCCTTTCCATCCATGGTGGGGGAGGTCCAGTGTAATTTTGGCAGCAAATTTCAATTTAGTTTTAGTCTTAGGACTAAAATTGCATTTTAGTTTTAGTCCCATTTTAGTCTTCTGCAATTGTTTTAGATTTCTGCCATATTTAGTCTTCTGCAATTGTTTTAGATTTCTGCCATATTTAGTCTTCTGCAATTGTTTTAGATTTCTGCCATATTTAGTCAACTAAATCTCCAGTACATTTTAGTAGCCTAAAATCGAATAGGTGTAATTAAATTTGAATGCATTAGTTAACATTTCTCTACAATTTCCAAACTCATTATATACTGCTGGAGTGAATATGTTATTTATTATGGCATTGAGGTATGAAAATGCACTACAGACCAATGTTAATTTTGAAGTCAAATTTCAATTTAAATGCCATTTTAGTTTTAGTCGTATTTTAGTCATCTCAGTTGTTTTCGTTTTAGTCGTATTTTAGTCAACTAAAATAATATTCATTTAGTCGACTAAAATGTTTTAGTCATCAAAATTAACACTGGGGAGGTCCCTTATAAGGGGATGGGTAGTTGTAGTGGACTGATGGGGTTCTATATGGTGGTCTTCCTCTACCACCACATCCATGATTTCCATTGGGGTTCTGCGGTTGACCTACCCCTCTCCCCTGGAGACTCTGGGATGAGTGATGCGAATCCCCATATGGGATATGAGTGTAAGAATAATTGTGATTTCCTTCTCTCCCATTAGAGGAGGAGGGACCTACAAATAGAGGCGCTGCAGTCTGTGTCCCTTGACCAGACTGTGGCACTGAATTAATAACTAGTACACATTGCCATTTGAAAACCACGTTATCCTTATAATCCTTAACATCTCTGTTACATTTCTTTTTTTCTTTGTTTTTTGTTTTGATTCCTCTTTTATAAGTGTGGCTTTCAATGCTTCTGATTTTTGTATATACTGAGGATCATTTTTAAATGGGATGAGTTTCTTTTCAATAACATTCATTTCAGAATTGAATGGGGTCAATTTCCACGACTTTTTGGTAATTAAAAACCTTAAAAAAATGTACCCCTGTCTCATTGAAATACTTAAACCACTCTTCTAATTCACTATCCTCTTTCTGGGGGTTGACTTCCCATCTGAGGCTTCTGGGAACCATGTTTTCTTTTACATACTCTTCCAAGTATGCTATATTCCATATAGTGTGCACCTCTGTTGTGGTTAGGTTTTTAAGTCTCAAGAAGTAACCCACAAGCTCATCTCTGGAGTCATCCTTGCCATCAAATACCCCCAAGGTATCTAATTTAAATTGTGACCTATATTAAAAAACATTCATTTTGTGAAAACGAATGATTAAGAACTAATGATTTGAAAATCCAGCTGCAAATATTGTGTATCAAAGACCATAAATTAAAAGAGAAATATATATCTGCGCTTGGAAACAAAAGACTAGCAGCTGTACACTATAACCCAGATACCAGGCACACTCATAATATATAAATAAAGTGCAGCGCTGAAACGACTAATGAAATAAAGTGCAATACTGTGCAATCAAACTAAGTGCATAATCTATATAAAAGTTCAGAAAGAGAGACCATATAGAGTCTTAAAAAACATCTAAACAGTGTTATGGTACATATAAATGAGGCCCCACTGAAATCCATTTTTTGGATTTAAGAATTTCAATGCAAGAGGGAAGGTTACTCACTTCTTTCTACCTTCTTCAAGTAGATGGACAGCAATGGGTACAGTCTGTTGGATTCCTTCTATCACCCCTCTTGGGTAACAGCTGTGTCTAAAGGCCAATTTCTGCACCTAATACGGAATTGTACCCATTTGGGTGACTACTTGAAGGAAGCATCCATCTTAAAAACTAGGTTTCTGACCAAGGGTTATAGTGAAGCTGCTTTGGATTCCATTATACCGGAAGTTGGTAACCGGGATCGTTAACAGTCGATAATTGATAATCCTCATTGGGGTGGCAATTCTGTAAATTTTGGTTCAGCTTTCCTTACAACCTTTTCAAGCCATCATTGGGCGGTTAAAAGGACAAGTAAGAGACACTGGTCAATAATAAAAAATGATCATATCCTAGGCCCTCTATTACCTGCTCAACCTCTGGTTATTTTCAGGGGAGCTCCCAACCTGAGAAATACAGTAGCACCTATTGTTCTTGACCCCCCCCCAGAACCACAATTTTTGGTGATCTAAAAGGATACTATCTCTGTGGAAGTGTCAGACCTGCAAAATTAATACACACCAAGGGAGGAAGATCACTGAATTCACTTCTGTGGGCACAGGAGTAACTTATCAAATTAAGTCTTTCATTTCCTGCGCAACTAAATGTGTCTAATATCTCCTTAGGTGCCCTTGTGGTGTAGAATATATATAACGTATCACACGTATGCAAAATTTTAGACTAGGGGAGCATATAGCTAATATCCGGAAAGGCTTTGGCAAACACAATGGGGGTTATTTACGAAAGGCAAATCCACTTCGCACTACAAGTGCACTTGTAAGTTCACTGAAAGTACACTTGGAAGTGCAGTCGCCATAGATCTGAGGGGAAGATCTGAAATGAGGGGAAGCTCTGCTGATTTTATCATCCAATCTTGTGCAAGCTAAAATGCTGTTTTTTATTTTCCTTGCATGTCCTCCTTAGATCTACAGTGACTGCACTTCCAAGTGCACTTATAGTGCAAAGTGGATTTGCCTTTCATAAATAACCCCCACTGTTTCTAAGCATTATGATCTGAAACATAATAGCGACCACAAGGGCAATACATTAATTTCCCTTGAGAAATATGTTCCCCATTGGCAAGGAAACAATGGTAAGAGGAGCATATCTAGAGCCAAAACCAACTGGATCTATAAATTGGGCTCTCATGTGCCTCATGGCTTGAATGTGGAATGGGACATCAATTGCTTCATCAATAATAGTTAATCTCCTCTCCATAGGTCTTCCATCATTGTCTATTTTTCAGTTATCTTAGGGGTTATCTATGAAGGGTTAGTGTACCCTTAAGGGTATATATGTTTTTGTATATGTACTTCCCCGCATTTTATACATTTTTTTATCATGTTTTTTTAATTTTTCTATATGATTTAATATTTATCATATTCATTTTTTTATATAATTTTTCATATATTGTTGTTCATTAGTAATAACTATATTATCATTTCCCTTTTTAATCATTATTAAATTTGTATAATGACATGCTCTCTTACTTCTTTGATTAGGAGTTTGTTTATGTTGTATGTTTTGGATGATGAAGAATCACATCCATTAGATTATTTCTCTTTTTATTTTGCTTTATTATATTTTATGACAATTTTATTGTATTGTCCACATGATGGCTCTGCGTATTTAGTCTTTCTCTGATTGATGGGAAGGACTATTTATTATGAATGATTGACATGATTTTAAACCAATGGCCGAATTGGTCACGTTTACTTCAGAAATGGAAACGCTTCCTCGTCTCCTGATCGTTGTATTTAAAGTGCGGGTCTTGGCATGTATATGTAACCCTGATCATGTCACATTGACGAAACGCGTTGGGGAGACACATACACAGGCTACTACGCATGCGCGATCGCTGTTCACCCATTTTTCATGAGGGAAACTGATCGATTCGTTTTTGATATGCCTGCATGCCTATTCCTACTATTTTAATGTAAATGCCCTACGATTTTAATAAATTGTATGTTGATCACACTATGTGAAGTTTTGTATTTTATATATATTCTGGCATCGGGCTCCATTGATGGTCTTTTGACATTGCTTCCTGGTTCACTATGAGCTTCCGGTATACACCATCTGCGGCCATTATAGATGACATCTGGGCTTCTCCTCAGTGGATTGTAGCTCTGACTAAAATGCTGATTGACCCCCCTAAGTAAGGGTGGTCGCTGGCTCTCTGGAAAGCCTCCAATTTAGCTTTGGTGATGGGTGTCACACCAGCGGATGTCAGATTTTCACTTTTAGCACAGATTCTTCTATGAGATTTTCCATATGGACTTTAGTCTGATATTTGTCATATATTAATTTTGTTTTCACAGGGTTGTGCCTCATTTATATGGTCTCTCTTTCTGAACATTTATATAGATTATGCACTTAGTTTGATTGCACTTTATATATTATACATTTTAATTGTCTATTAAATTCATAGGAAAAATGTGCAGGCTACAAATGCCATTCATATGTGGAGCTATACCAACCACCACTTTTTATCAACTCCTCTCTCTCTTAGCATTGACAAATTTGACAATAGAGGTAAACACACTAATCAGTGACTGTAAAATAGGTCAGCCTTTCATCGGGGTCCTGCCCCTAGTAGTGTGATAGTTACCTTTATTGTCATTGCAAATGCTGAGAGAGAGAGGAGTTGATAAAAAGTGGTGATTGTTATAATCCACGCACTAATGGCATTATTGTAGCCTGCACACGTTTCCTTTGAATGTACCTGAGAATTAGAACCGTTGAAATAATAAACTGACAGTAAACAGATTCTTATTCTAGAAATAAGCATTACCCTCGAGTATTGGTTTATTATGCTGTGCTTGTAGCTGCTGAAATATTTTGTTGTGTTCTGCTCGGCTACTTGAACTGTTAAAGTTCATGTAAATGTGCACTGCATGGTGGCAGCACCACACAAAGAGTTTGTTTTTTATATATTTTATTTTTTATTTTAACTTTACACTTCTACAATAAAGCAATAATCTTGTAACAAAACTTGGTTTTACTTAAAGACATTATATAACGAATAAATCTGTGTCTGTAGTGCATGTTCAAACCTTACTACCATAAATAATAACATATTAGATTTGTTTTCACTCCAGGAGTATATAATGAGTTTGGACATTGTAGAGAAATGCTTAAATAATGCATTACAATTTAACTAAACTCATTCGATTTTAAACAACTAAAATGAGTTTTAGTCGACTAAAATGTACTGGAGATTTTAGGAGACTAAATACAACTAAAACTAAAACAATTGAAGATGACAAAATGCGACTAAAACTAAAATAGCATTTTAGTAAAAACACTAATGCCACATACAAACAATCGGCTTTTCAACAACAAAACCATGGAATTTTGTCCGAAGGGTGTTGGGTCAAACTTGTCTTGCATACACACAGTCACACAAATGTTGGCCAACAATTACGAACATAGAGATGTACTAGACGTATTACGTGGTTTTTCAGTTCTTTATCGCCACCTTTTGGGCTCTTTCTGCTAATTTCTTTTTAGTAGTAGTTTGGTCAGTGTTGATTCGCGTTTTTCATTTATCGCTTTTAATTTCGTGCTTTTCAGTTCGTTTCTGAACGGCCGTTCATCAACCAGACATGTTGCGGGATCGGAGGAGATAATGTGTTATTTATTATTGGCCTTGGAGTTATTGCTTTGACATTATTTTTTTTGCTTGAATAATGATTTGATTTGGTAAACTTTCTATATTTTTGGATGCATAGAATGCACTTTTTGGTTATTATCTATTGGCATGTAGCATGTCTAATTTTTTTTTTAATGCACATTTAAAAAATTGTGTAGAATAATACTTGGCTATGTGTTTTACTTCAAATGACAGTTTGGGAGTAGGCAGTTACATTTAAAAAAATACAATGTAAAATTGACAAGGGACACCAACATAATTGTATCTTTGTTCTTAAAAAATAAGGGATAATGGTGTTGTGGTAACTTGCACAAATAAAAAAAAAATTATAAATATATTTTTCTTGATATCACTAGAAAAAAAAAAGCCTTTGAAAATTAGTTTCCAAACACTCAATCAGTATCACCAGCAAAGCAGCTTCATTATTATACCATTAAAAAAGAAGAGAATTGTGAGCTGCATTTCGAGATTTCATAATTTGTCACGTCACAAATGTTAATTCGCCATTACGATCACTAGTTTACAAGACCGCTTCTGCTTCAGAGCATGCGTGTTTGTACTTTGGACATTTGTTCGATGGACTTGTGTATACATGATCGGAAAGTCCAACAACACGTGTTTGTTGGGGGAAAATTTGAGAACATGCTAGCCAACATTTGTTGGTGGAAAGTCTGAGAACAAATTTCAGATGGATCATGCACACGTTTGGACTTAACGCCAACAAGCTCACATCCAACATTTCCCGTCGGAAAATCTGATTGTGTGTACGTGGCATAGACTAAACCTAAATCGAAAATGGCTTTCAAAATTAACACTGCCAACTCACCTATTTTTCTTAGAAGACTTCTGGCATTGGTAAACAAACACTTTAGTTCATTGTCACACTTTGCACGTGTTTTCAACCTTTTTTTTATAGTACAAATACGATTTTGTGAAGATTCTTAACTCCTTTAGTAAATCTCTATCTAAATGTCATTCAGTTTGGGTTTATATCTAGTTTAGAAATAAACCGTGCCCCTAAATATTTCTGACTTCTAACCTATGCCTAATGTTACTTTGACCCTAACACTAAACCCTTCCCCTACCAAAATCCAAAACTTGACCTAACCCTAAACATTTATCCTTAATACATAACCCAATCTCAAAATGAAACTTTAAAGGCTCGATGCACATATTTGTGTAAGAAAAAAGTGTACATTTATAATTTTTTTAACAGGAGCCTGCAAAACATGATTGCACCCACAATTAGTGGATTGTGGATGCAATGCCAAGATCCTGCAGACTCTACCTCCAACTCCCTACCCCTACTGTGTCAATTGACTATGAATTTGGTGATTACCATATATGTGTTAGGTACCTGGGTGGTGAGCCTGAAGAAGACTTCTCTTACGACTCTGGTTCATGGCCCACTGGAGTGAAGACAGTGGTCCTGTAAACGCAGCGGGGTAGGAGTGTCTGAGCTGGATGCAGCAGCTGATGCAGGCAGTGGAGATGGTCCTCTGGATGGCTGGAACTTCAGAAACTGGCAGAGGCTGGCAGAAGCTGGCAGAGCTGGCAGAAGTTGGCAGAGCAGGAGGAACGAACAGCAAGCCAGGTAAAAGAAGGAACAGGAACAGCGGCAGAGGATCCTGGACAGACTCAGCACACTTGGGACAAGCAGAGGGTTGGTCAGACAAGCCGGGCCAGAGCAGATAGGCAATCAGGCAGTAATGGCAGGCAAAAGGCAAGGTCACAGGCTAGCAAAGGTTCAGCATCAAATAGGCAGTCCATGAAAAAGAGTCAGGCAGGCCGGGATAAGGGCAGGAGAGATCAGCAGAGTCAGACGTAAGCCGGGTCAGTAATAGCAATCAGATGAACAGGTAAGAGGAGTCTCAGGTACAATCTCCAGACAAACAGCACTGAACAAATGCAGCTGTACCTTTAAATAGGACCACTGGCGCCAAACCGTGCTAGCGCACACTGTTGCGCGCGCGCGCCTGAGGTGCATGCTGGCGCACACACACGCACTGGTGCTTGGATTGCCTAACGGCGCGCAGAGATTTGCCCGCAAAGCGCGAGCAGAGCCCTGAATATATTTCCTTGAGAACTACAATTCCATCTGCTGTGGTGGAAGACAGGACTTGTAGTTCTTTTATTCACAGATCTCTGATTTGAAAAGTGACAGTAGTTGCAGGGGAGAAGAACCCCAGCACACTGTCATGGGGAGAGGAAGGGCAGTCATGCAAAAGATGGAATTGGTCTTTAACACATACACTAACCTTTAAATATATTATTTTCACATTAAACCACTGAATCTAAAACTTAAAGAGTAACTTCACTTTTGTTTAAAAAACAACACTCCCCTCTGGGTGATCTATGTACAAGCAGGGATTTTAACAAACTTTGTTGCAGATTCCTAACATAGATATAGCTGTTAGTTTGTCTGTGTCCAAGTTAATGTGAATGAGAGTGATTAGAAGTGATTTCACTTTGGGAGTATCTCTCCATAAATGACATTTTCGTTTCAGGGGATGCCCAAAATCTGTCTTGTATCTTTGTGCATCTTTGAGCTATGAATAAGCACCTATAACGGTGTGAATCACATTAGTGGTTTTATCCTTTTTTATCCTTGCTGTATGGATTTATTATAACAATAAAGAAATTGTTTCCGAAGCTGTTTCATTACTGGACGGAGGTGACAGGAACAATCGACCAGGCGTATGGTACCTCCACTGAGATGGAGGGGGAATACTGCCTACTGGTATTAGTGGAGGGAGTGGGAAACCCAGGGAACCGGCAGGTAGCAGCTATGAGATGCTTATTTCAGGCAAGAAACCTGATCGCCCGGAGATGGCAATCGGCGCTGCCTCCGCCCAGTAAGGAATGGCTAAACAGCGTGAATGTGGTAATTCTTAAAGAGAAAGCAGTATATATAAAGCAAAGTGCAGTAGGAAAATATGATCTGATTTGGAAACCTTGGTGGGATGCAAGAGGGATTGATCTGTAAACCTCATTTACCAGGAGAAGTACTGATGTGATGGGAAGTGATCCAAAGGAATATTGCTTAAGAGAGTTTGAAAGATGAATGATTGGATTGAGTGGCTAGAATGAGTTGGGTGGGTGCACCGGATGGGTGAGAAGCTAGATCCATATAGAATCCCAGACAGGCTCCCCTTAGGCCCTCAGACCCCCCCTAGGTAAAATTTACAAAGTGCGTATCATACAATGCCCCTTTTAAAGGGGCAGAATGGACAGGGGAGGGGGGCGGGACTTGGGAAGAATGTTTTTTTATACATTGTTTGTAATAATTAAGAAACTGTTGAATAAAGAAATAAAGTTTAAAAAAAAAAATCGTTTTCATTGGAGTGCGGCCACCCGGACCTATTTGTTCTGTTTTTGCATATATGTATCTTTGTGCAGTTTGCTGAGAAAATCAGTAGACCAATCACACAAGCAGGAAATTATATTTCTGGGGGCATTCTGTATACCATCTGTGCACGGAACACCTCCAGGTTGCCATGTTGCATTGCATTTTACAGAAAATTACAGCGATGCAGATTGAAAAAAAAGTAATTTTAATAACATGCATTTACAATATGACTTGTGTTGCAATAGTATATGCTGTATTATTATTAAGTTACTATTTTTTTTATTTGCTATTTTTTCCCATGAAACACCTAAACTGAGCTATAAAATTAACCCCTCACTTAACATGAAAAAATTCACTAAACCATAACCTTTACCTTGTTTGTCAGAGCTAAAAGGTACCTCTTCTGTGCCAGGATCTCACAGCATTAATATATTAGCATTGAAAATGACTGATGCATATATATTTATATTTTCTTTTAACAAAAGCACTTTTATACTTGGTTAAACAAATAAAGCCTTTTGAATTCTTACGTTTTGCTTTTCATACATGAAAAGAACCAGTGGACAATGTATTGATATTGCTAAGCTAAAATATTTAAATTATTAATGATGCAAAAGTGATGTAAAAATGGGAAACTTTACAGGTCATTACCACTGACATATTTTCCTCCATAATAAAGTACTAAAATATTAGGCATCTAAAAAAAAAAAAAAATCCACCTAGGCGAAATGTATTTACCAACAAAACATATGTTTTTGAGTTGTTCTCAGTTGCTGGATAAACACTCAGAATCATTAAATTAGTCATACAGTACATTTTGTGTGGCATAAACTACAAGCACTAAAATGATAACAGAAGGAAGAAAGACAAAGTGGGAATGGCACAGTCCTGCCTCATTTAACAGTCACAAACATTCGGCTGTTGCTACCATCCCAGCCATTCACTGCTCAGCAGACTCTATTTGAAATCTGTCAATGTCTGTGTTTTCTGTTGGTGCTTATATCCACGTTCCCATTCTGAAAAGGAGGCCAGGACAATGTTGGGACTCATCTAAATTAATGGATTCAACCTTTTGCCCATTTCAGCAGATGCTGCTCCTAGTCATCCCAAAAAAAGCATGTTAAAAGTCAACAGCGTTAAGCGTTTTAGGTCACAATGCCCATTTCAAGGTCATTTTAATTCTGGGAAAAGGTTAATTAGATCACTGCATAAAACAACAATAGACTTTACTCAACTTCCCTCTAACAGCCACAGACGGACATACACTAAAATATTTACTGGGTGTCATATTGAGCAGGTGTTCTGAGCCTCTAAAGAGCGCATTTGAGTCGCCGCTTTGTACTATTAAAAAGACATACGTCTAATATTGCTTTATATTTATTTCCCATAAGGGAAGGCAAATCAATTAATAGCTCAGTATTTCTCTGCAAGTAAGAAAGCTTTATATAATAAGGACAAAAGTCAATTAAAGGCTAGCTCCTTCTGGAACCATTCCTTTTAACAAACAATCTACTAATGTATTTAAATGAGTTGAACAGATCATGAAATAATACATCATGATGTGTATGCCTGAGAATGCCTTTGTTCATTTTAAATGGTGTAAAACATAATTCAGTATATTATTCATGATAATGCAACTTATTTATTGATACTTAAAAAGTGTGCATCAATTTTTTGAACAGTGTTTAAATACTGAATTATTACTTAAATCGGTTTTATTTACGATTGTTTTTGCGAGCAACTTCTCAAAATGCTTATTAATATCAACTTTAACAGGGCTTTATTGGTCTGTTGTATCATCTGATCTACTTATAGAAAATGCAACATAGAAGATGAAACTTAATGATACCTGTTTTATATATATATATATATATATATATATATATATATATATATATATATATGTATATATATATATATATATATATACAGTGCCTTGCAAAAGTATTCACCCCCTTGCCATTTTTCATGTTTTGTTGCCTCACAACCTGGAATTAACATGGATTGTTTGAGGATTTGCATAATTAAATAAATTTACAGAACATGCCCACAACTTTGAAGATTTTTTTTATTGTGAAGCAAACAACAAATAGGACAAAATAACAGAAAAAATCAATGTGCATAACTATTCACCCCCCCTACAGTCAGTACTTTATAGAGCAACCTTTTGCAGCTATCACAGCTCAAAGTCGCTTTGATCTATGAGCTTGCCACATCTTACCATTGGGATTTTTGCCCATTCCTCCTTGCAAAACTACTCCAGCTCCTTCAAGTTGGGTGGTTTAAGTCTGACCACAGATTTTCTATCGGATTGAGGTCTGGGCTTTGACTGGGCCATTCCAACACATTTACATGTTTCCCCTTAAACCACTCAAATGTTGTTTTAGCAGTGTGTTTGGGGTCATTGTCCTGCTGGAAGGTGAACTTCCATCCTAGCCTCAAACTGCACATAGAGTGGTACATGTTTTGGTCAAGAATATCGCTGTATTTAGCACCATCCATCTTTCCCTCAACTCTGACCAGTTTCCCCAGTCCCGACTGCTGAAAAACTTCCCCACAGCATGATGCTGCCACCACCATTATGGTGTTCTTTGGGTGATGTGATGTGTTGGGTTTGCACCAGACATAGCTTTTTCTTTGATGGCCAAAAAGTAAAATTTTAGTCTCATCAGACCAGAGCACCTTCCTCCATACATTTTGGGAGTCTCCCACATGCCTTTTCACAAACTCAAAACATGCCATTTTGTTTTCCCCTGAAAGTAATGGCTTTCTTCTAGCCATAAAGCCCAACTCTATGGAGCATACAGCTTATTGTCGTCCTATGTACAGATACTCCAGTCTCTGTTGTGGAACTCTGCAGCTCCTCCAGGGTTACCTTAGGCCTCTCCGATTAATGCCCTTTTTGCCCGGTCTGTGAGTTTTGGTGCGTGGCCATCTCTTGTCAGGTTTGCTGTTGTGCCATGTTCTTTCCATTTGGTTATGATAGATTTGATGGTGCTCATAGGGATCATCAAAGATTTGGATTTTTTTTTATAACCTATCCCTGACTTCTATTTCTCCACAACATTGTCCCTTACTTGTTTGGAGAGTTCCTTGGTCTTCATAGCAGTATTTGGTTAGTGGTGCCACTTGCTTAGGTGTTGCAGCCTCCGGGGCCTTTCAAAAAGGTGTGTATATGTAATGACAGATCATGTGACACTTAGATTGCACACAGGTGGAGATCATTTCACTAATTATGTGACATCTGAAGGTAATTGGTTGCAGCAGAGCTTTTTATGGTCTTCATAACAAAGGAAATGAATACATAAGCACATGCCAATTATCAGTTTTTTTATTTCTGAAATACAGTTTTATGTGTACATTTGAAATCAATGGGGCAGCACTGCAATACCGTTGGCAAAATGCCACTTGGGACAGCACTGCTAGGTGGCACTGATGAGGCACTGATTGGCACCACCAGTGGGCATTGATAGGTGGCACTCATTGGGCATTTATTGGTGGCACTGATTGCTGGCACTGTTATGTACTGGTGGGCACTGATTCATGGCACTGGGGCACTGATTCATACGTAGCACTGTGCGCACTGGCAGGTGGTACTGGTGGGCACAGATTAGGTGGCTGTGCCTCTTCCTCTTTGGGACCGATGTCCCTTCAATAGAAGCCGGTGATAGGCTTTTTTTCCTCCTCACTCTGTAAGCGTGAGAAGAAAACAAAACAATTATCGTTCTTGTGTTTACATCACGTGATCAGCTGTCATTGTCTGGCAGCTGATCGTGTGGTAAGGGTCAGGATTGACCCCTTACTCCAATCTGTGATCACCCCAGTCTCATTGACTCAGTAATCACAGCACGTGGGAAGCGTGCAAAGGGGAGGCTGTCTATTAAATCTGAATTGGATCCGAAGGGGTTAATATACTACAAATTCTTTGAGCAACATGGTGTCACCCTCCCACACTACCAACAGGTCACCTATAAAGCAACCAAACCAATGCAAACATCTAACACGGGATGGTAACCTCGGCCCTCTGCTGTTTTATACCCTAACAATCACAGGCATGACTCCTAGAGACAGAAGCATGATGGGATTTGTAGTGTCCCCACAGCTGGAGTGCCGAGGTTGCCTACCCCTGGCCTAGCATATGGGTTCTGTTGAGAGAAAAGAAAAGCTCCCATCGGTGCTCCACACAATTGTATATAATAGGAGCTTTTGAACTTGAAATAATTATGCGTTAAGAGATAAGCAATACATTGAAGCAAATATTCTTATAATTCATTAGACTTGTGCACAACGGAAAATTTTGTTTAGTTTCGGTTCATTGTCATTCGTAAAATACATCATTTCGTTCTGTTATATTCGTTATGTTGCGTTAATACGTTTTCGGATAATTTGTTATTATTCGTAGAGTGTCAAATTCATTCATTCGTATTCGTTGAAATTCGCTATTTATGTATGTATAGACATTCATGATAATGATTCGTAGTTTGGAAAGTCATTTGTTTATTGAATCTTTTAACACACACAATGACAACGTCTCTTCTCCTTGGCTCAAATACAATACAACACCCTTCTAACTCAGTTCTCAGGAATGCACTTTGCCAGTAATCCATCCTCCGGCACAAAATTAATTAGCTGATTGGACTATAAGATTTACTTTGAGTTGACCTTTTGTTTCATTCGATCTTTAAAGAATTACCGAATCGTGTCAAATTCATTCGAATTAATTTGTTATATTTCTTTCCTATTCGTTGTAATTCGTTATTTTTTTATTCGTACATTCGGATGCATCCGAATGTCCGAAAGATGCAAAATTCGGCCGAATTTCGATTCGTTACGAAACGAATTGCACAAGCCTATAATTCATCAATAGAAGCTATAGAACTATAGAATATATAGAACATATTGTTTTAGATGGTATCTTACTGCTTGTAATGAGACTTCCTTTTTTTTGGGGGGGATTTATGTGGCAGATTAAATTTGGAACAATTGCAGGTAGTTTTCTGGTGGCTTGTATGGTGTGGATAGCAGCCCTCTTGTTGCAGGTGATAAATACTTCTACCCAATTCATGCTAGAAGTACTGCATTGGAAGTGTTTCAATTAGTTGTGGAGAGTGAATTGACAGAGTTAAAAAACAGGAGAGTCAGCTCAGGTTCATCCAATATTACAGCACAAGAGGCAAAGGCATTAGAATATCTTAAAAAATCTAAAGACTTGGTGGTTCGGGGAGCTGATAAAGGAGGGGCGGTCATGATATTTAGACCCCTTTCACACTGAAGCTGAAATGTTTGTTCACTTCATGTATTTTGTAACCTAACCAAGACACACTAATATCACTTATCTCATTGAAAGTCTATATAATTAAAAAAAAATAGAGTTTTAATGAATGCTGTGGAAAGGTGAGTGAGAAAACATTTTCCAGTTCAGAATAAATCAAATCTGCAAAGAAAAAAACTTGTTTGTAATTGATTATTTTTAAAGCAATCAGTGATTGTAAAGTCTAATTTTTGAAAGAAAAAATTAACAAACATGTTATACTTACCTGCTCTGTGCAGTGGTTTTGCACAAAGCAGCCTGGATCCTCCTCTTCTCAGATGCCTCTTTGCTGCTTCTGGCCCCTCCCCCCTGTTGAGTGCCCCCACACCAAGTAACTTGCTATGGGGGCACCCAAGCCGAGCTGCAGCTCTGTGTGTCCATTCAGACATGGAGCTGTCATTTGGCCACACCCCCTCTCTACCCTGATTAGCTAACTGACTTTGATTGATAGCTGCAGGAACCAATAGCGCCTCTGCTGTGTCTCAGCCAATCAGGAGGGAGAGTCCCGGACAAGCAAGGGATTTGTGGACATCACTGGACACAGATGGGGCTCAGGCAAGTATTAGGGGATGCTGGGGAGTCTTCTACACACAGAAGGCTTTTATCTTAAAGCATAGAATGCAGCAAGATAAAAAAACTTCTGCCTTTACAAATCCTTTAAACAAATACGTAGAATGAACTCTCATGTACAGCTTCTTGTGAATACACATCTCTAAATGCAATAGGATTATGAAGAATAAGATCTGATTAGCTGCTGTGGGTTTTTACATTCCTCAAATTGTTTCTTTACTGTAGTATTTACTCTCTTTTGTAATTAATACACAGTATACATACATACATATATATATATATATATATATATATATATATATATATATATATATATATATATATATATATACACACACGCATGCAAAATTTAAGAAGGTGGACAGCACCAGTCCACCAGCACCAGTTTTTTATGTAGTTAACCAGGTGGAACACAAAATAACCTCCAAGATAATACAAAGGACCAAAATGTAAAGGGGTAGGACTTTATAGGTGCTGAAAACCCCCCTCTCAGAATAATTATAAACACCTATATAAAAATAAGATTTTATTACAAGATTGGCTAAAAACAGACAAAATAAGGGCATATTTATCCTCCTAAAAAGCATGAATTATCTCTACACATTGAGCTCCAACCATGACATCCCTGAGGGTAGAGATCCGTCCCTATGTGTACATATATATTATTGCGTATATCTCATATTGATGCGAAAATATAAATTTCAGATAGGAAAGGGTGACTCAATCCGATGTGTTTTGCCTAGTCTAATGAAATGTAAATTATTATTCTGTATCATTTGTATATTATACCTGTGCGTTTTAAATTTTTTCTAGCCTTCCTAACCATGCGCCCCCCTGAGCCCTTGAGGAAGCCGACTAGGCAAAACGCAATGGGATGGGTCACCCTTTACTATCCAAAATGTGTATTTTTGTATCAATATGAGATATACACTAATATATATATATACAATATCTCACAAAAGTGAGTACACTTCTCACATTTTTGCAAAATATTTTATTATATATTTTTATGTGACAACACTGAAGAAATTATACTTTACTACAATGTAAAGTGGTGAGTGTACAGCTTGTATAACAGTGTAAATTTGCTGTCCCCTTAAAATATCTCAACACACAGCCATTAATGTCTAAACCTCTGGCAACAAAGGGGAGTACATGCCTAAGTGAAAATGTCCAAATTGGGCCCAAAGTGTCAATATTTTGTGTGGCTTGTGGTTCAATATATACTGAGCTGTGGCGATAAACTTTATCGAGACGCCGACACAGCTTCTAGACAAGAAAGCGTGAATGACTAAAGAAAAATAAATGTATAGCTCTATGATAAAGACAATGAAATAAAAATATACGAGTAACCATATAGATCATTCAAATAAGGAAAAAACTATTCCAAACGTTAGTTAAACATAGGAATCAAAACCATATTTAGAAATTTAAATAAACATCAAAATATACATATAAGTGATAAAAATATAAGTGAAAAAATATAAGTGGAAAATAATCGTTAATAAATAATCAAAAAAGAGGTGCTTGTGCCAAGTAAGTCTCAAAAATATAATGTCCAATGGTGGATTTGTAGAGAGGTCAGTTTTCGCAAAAGTTACTTTCAGAAACAGCTCTTCTAACATGCAACACCACCACCACCATGAAAATGGGGGAGGCTTACCAGAGGACTTGGACTTAGTGAGACATACGTCCCCCAAGTCTTATGGGCTTTGTATATAGGGTCTATCCGATAGGTATGGATATTCCTTGGACTCAGCTTGTGCCGCCACGTCAGAGTGGGTGAGAAAATCTTTACTGTCCGATGCGAGATGGAATGATGGTCTCGTACATAAAACCATAAAAGCAGACACCCGACATATCGTAATATTGTCACTTAAAAATTGTAATAATTAAAAATGAAAAGACTCACATTTTGCTGGTATCAAAAAAGCAACATGTACATAAATATAGGAATAGCGGTGTCTGCAGAGAGGTTCACACAATGCGTTTCAACTAAAAAGTCGTCATCTGACCCAATTTGGACATTTTCACTTAGGGGTCTACTCACTTGTGCTGCCAGCAGTTTAGACATTAATGGCTGTGTGCTGAGTTATTTTGAGGGGACCACAAATTTACACTGTTATACAAGCTGTACACGCACTAATTTACATTATAGCAAAGTGTAATTTGTTCAGTCTTGTCACAGAAAAAGATATAATAAGATATTTACAAAAATGTTAGGGGTGTACTCACTTTTGCGACATAATGTATATAGTAATATAGAACATTTTAAGTTAAGAAATAGATATTTTAGAAAGATATGGAGGAAAACAAAATATTCTGCAATTTAAAACTCTGAGAAGGAAGTGTTATTATGGTAACAGGACAACACAGAGTAATATTAAATGTTGGCTAGTGTAATCAGACTCCAATCCCAATAGGAAGTCATGTAGGTGTGACACAACGCATCAGGCGGTGCTAGTGATGTCATTGTGTAAACAAGGAAGTGTACAGGCGCCAGGGAGAGTGTCAGAGGCGTAGCTTGAAGCTTGTGGGCCCTGATGTGCAAAAATTGACCAGGCCCCCCCACTACCACCCACCACTTCCACCGTGTGTGCAGATACATCCACCACACACCAAGATACTCAAAGTGGCTTAAAACTTTAGAGCTCCCAGAATTCCTCCTTACATTAGAGGACAGGGATCACCCCTGGAGAATCAGAGGACTGGGATCCCTGGCATGTCACTTGGCAGAGCTCCTTTCCCATCCCAGCACTGTAAACAACTCCTCCCCCCACAATGCACAGGGCTGAAATCACATTCCTTTAGACACAGTCTCTCAGTCTTCACAGGGTGTATCTGGCTTTGCTGTTCATACCTGTGAAATTCTCTGGTCAGAACAGCAGTGTAGTTGCAGTAGGCAGATACACCCTGTGAAGATTGTGGCTGACTGGCTGTGTTGTAAAGGAATGTGATTTCAGCCCTGCAGAGGAGGAGTAGTATAGAGAGCTGTACTGGGAAAGGAGCTCAGCAGCAGGCATAGCATCCAGGGTGGAGGGGGTGGTCAGGGGGCTTTGGGGAGGACGAAACTTAGATCTAGGGGGGGCAAAGACATGTGACATGAAATCTGGAGCCTGCAGCCCCTCATGGGTCCCTCAGGTTAAGGGATTTCTTTTAGCAATTTCTGATGCTTTCTCTGTTAGTGTTGGCAGGTGTTGGGGGAAGGTCACCTCCCAGAGGTGCATGTCTTTTCCCCAGTTGTCACGGAAGTGGGGACAGTGGACATCCCCGGGTGGGGGTGGGGGGTACAGAGAATCCCAGTTAGTGACTAGAAGACACTGAGAGGTGACATTGGTCCCATCATGGCTACAGGATGGCACTCTCCTCCTCTTAACTCACTGAGCTTGGTTACCATTCCATGTTGCCAGCACGCAGTACAGACACTTCCCCATCCTGGGCTGTTCTCACCCCATGTTCCTCTCCATTCAAGAAATGTCTTACTGCTTCTCCCCAGCCAATGAGAACAGAGGGGTGTGGACTGTGGAAGGCAAAGTAGAAGCCCAGTACTGGAGCATGGCTATGGGGCCCTAGGGCAGATCAGAGCTGGACTTTGTAGAGGATATGATAATATGACAGAGAGGCTGCAGGGGCACCCTGGAGCTAGGGGCAGGGTTGCAATTGTGACCCCTGCAACCCCTTATGCTACACCCATGGAGAGTGTAAGATATCTGCCGTCTACTTCACTGTTGGACCATATATAGGGGGTCAAAGGAGATTGTTGTCTTCTTTGTGGCACTGATTGATTTTCATAGAAAACCCTGCAAAATAATCTGTGATAGAAATTTAGATGATTTGAACTGTACCATATTGTTCAATATATAATAACTAAAAGAGGCTAAAACCACAGCATCGGGAAAGGCAGGAGCAAGCTGGTGGCTGGAAAGTGACATAAGAAAGCTGATTAACTACAAAAGTTTAGAATCTTCACCGAACAGAATGTGTAAATATTCACTTCAATTATCTAATCGTATGAAAACTACTTGCGCATGATTAGATATTGAAATTGGAAAGGATTTTTTTTTTACATGATTGGATAATTAAAGTAAATATTCACATAATTTTTGAGTGAGGTATTTCAACCTTTTTTAATTCGCCTCAAAGTGTTTCCTCCAGGGGCCTGATGAATTCTGACAGTTAAATGCGTAGGAGGGGACCTAGTGACATCTTTACCTATTTATTCATTTTTTACGTCATTGTGTTATTCCAAGTGTATCCATAGGTTATTAAAAGGTTATTAAAAATGTGGGAAAGGGTTACACCCATTGTCAGGTTTTTACTATTAACTCCACTAGAGAGATTAACTCTTTTCTATAGTGATGACCATTGGCACTTCGAAAGTGAGGGGAATTGTAAAATTATAAGGTTGTCTTCAGAACAAGAGGTGAAGGGAAATATCCCAGGGTAACACCTGTTCTGGGAAAAACTCTCTAAAATTCGAGATTCTCCCCTTTTTTCTCCTTTAATTTCCTGGAACAGGAAGTAAAGGAAAATGTTCTTGATACACAATCAGCGAAAAAAACAAACATCAAGGGGTTTTGATCCTTCTCTATGCCATCCAAAACTTTCAGTCTAACAAGAGCCTCTTTGGATAAAGTATGTAAGCTTTTTTCCAACAAGGAAGGGCTTATAAGAATGATATCTCTTTTTCTATATCAGTCTCCAGTCTCTTGGTCTACCATAAATTGTCTCTGAATTCATAATGAAGAAAAGTTCACTTATTAGGATTTTTAAACAAACTATGAATAACTTCCTCAATTTACGCATTACTCAAATCACAAATCAGCTCTATTGTTTGATTAACTATTGAAAATGATGTTGCTAAATTATACTTCAGCAACATTATAATATTGGTTGAGATTGATGGCACATGAATTTGACCTTTCAAGTCACTGAAAACTACAGTAACCAATATAATTCTTTTTTCTTTCTTCTCCTAAAACAAACTGTTTGACTTGTAAATTATGGTGATAACAGCTGGCTGCCAATGAAGCCAACTATTAATTGTATGTTCCTAACAGTACTGCTTGTAAATCAATGTGAGCAATGAATAGTTTAGTTATACCACCGCAGACACCCTGTAGCTTGCAATAATTTACAGCTGCCGGACAACGAATCGCCATCAGGAAATTCTGTTGACATAACAAAAAACACTGTAGTTTATTCTCAGCGCAGCCTCATTGTAAATCCATTGCTGGGCAGAAATGCACAATTCAATGTTATTTGCCAAATTAATTGTTAAATATATTTGGCACAACAAAATGGAGAAAGTAAGGATTTTATTGTCTAACATAAAGTACAGATAATATCCTACTTTGGAAAAAAAACAGTACATCCAAACTTTAAACCATCAAGCCATCTTTAAATATCTTGTATTACTATGTGTACATATTTTTAAACTCCATTATCTTTAGATAAAGTAAAAGCAGTCATGGTGAAATGTCAGGTAGGCTTTAGCATGTGTAGAGCTTTCCTTAGCACAGAAGTGATGCATATTCTCTTGTTTACTAAGTCTTATGACTATGTGCAAAACTTTCTGTTAAGCTGATTGTTCTTCTTTCCTTCTGTATGCAGGGTATTTTTTTTTTTAAAGAAATCATGTTGCCATATATAATGTATAATCCTATGCATTAAAAAAAAAAAGGATCAACAACCATTATAGCTTCCCTTTAAGAAATGTTAAAATGCCTACCTGGCATAAGCCTTAGAAAACAGGCATTGAAGACTAAGAAGTCTTTTACATTCTTAATTCGCTCAGTGCACCAAGGTGAGTTGGACCACCCACTGGTTTCACATATTTCTTGGGGACTCCAACAACCTTCCAGCTCTCCCAACCCTTCATGGAAAGCTGAAGAAATGCTTTTGCTGAAATATAGCATTACATAATGAAAATGTGGAAGAGTGGGAGCCCCTTCAGTAGTCTACCCAGTTCAGAGATCTGTTGAATTCACGAATGTATCTCATTTAATTTTTTTCACATTTATTTAATATCAGATCTCAAATAATGGGTGCTTGTTCTGGTAGTATTTTGACAATGCAATTGGTATCCATACTGAATGGCTGCTCTGAAAATTGTCAACGATAGAAAAATGCATTTCCCATGCATTGCTTTAAGTGATAAATCTGTCAACTTTGTATTAAAACATTCGAACTGAGATAAGTGATGCAGTAAACCACAATCTTTGTGTTCTATCGCTAACCCGAAAGTACTGTACAGCCTGTAGCTAATATATATTCATTTAACAATAATAGAAGGTGAAGAAATATGGCCTGCGACCATTTACCAATATAATAACAAAGACGGAAGTGAGTTATATATAAAACGAAACATACTTGAATCCAATTTGAATAAATGCTTACGTTATATACCTTAAAAATAACTACTTTTCTCAAACAAGGTAACGGAGTAGTTTTGCAGTCCCAGCAGCTTTACATACTATTCCTTCCCATGCCACTCCATTAGTCCACTGGGATAGAATAGTGGATGCTCTGCTTGAGCTCCAAGTCATGACTATAAGCTTACACAAGGGGTGAAGACTCTTTTACCACTCCATGTGGCAATATTGAAAGTGGCCAGTCACCAAAGGTGATACATATGCATTTCATACCTGGAGATATGACCAGCTGGGCAAAACAGTTGAGCTTTGGAGTGGATCTCTTGGTTTATCTTGCATGAAGAAAGTAAAGATTCACTTAAAAGTCAAAAAAAAAGAAATGGATAATTGAACTACATACATGTCATATTTTTCCTTGTTAAAAATGTAAGGCTAAATACATATTTTTGCAGTCATCTAAATAAATGTCTAACCATGCATAATTTGAAATAAACAGCTTTCCTTGTTCTTATTCTTAAAAAAGGGAGAACTTTGTCTCAGGTGCCACCACCAATAGGGTAGCGTGATATAAACTTCTTTATTTGTTTCATGTTAGCCATCTTTCTGCTGTTAGTACAGATACTGTGGAAATAAAGTAGAATGTTGTGTCCCTAGGCAGCTTAGCAGTTTCTATACCATCACCACAGCTAATGTTTAAAGTAAAACTAAGGGAAAAACTTTTTTTTTTCATTTTGGATAGAGCTAGGGAGGTTTGTAACCCCTGTTAGATTGCATTTTGCCATCTGTGCCCCATTGCAGAGATTTCTCTTACGTTCCTGTCCCATAGCCAAACAGGAAGTGAAATGAAATCCTTGAAAATGAAGGGAATTCCTTGGGAACCTCAGATCAGTTATACTGCGGCAGGTTGGCATGGCTGCACAAATCTCTGTAGCTGTATGTCGCTTCTTCAAGACATCACAGCAGGCACGCTGTGACATCTTAAAAGTGTGCTGTGACGTGACAGAGCGCTGTGACATGACAGTGTAAACACACAAATCCAGTTTCTCTCAGGGGAGAAGAGACAGATTGTATGTTAATACTAAGGCCGAACACCGATCAATCTCCTCCCTTAATCAGTTCCATCCCCTCTACAGTTAGAAAACACCTAGGGAACACAGTTAACCCTGTGATCCCCCCTAGTGCTAACCCTTACTTGCCAGTGACATTTACATAGCAATCAGTGCATTATTATAGCACTATATAAATAAATCTCCTATTTACGCTATAACTTTTACTCAAACTAATCAATATACGCTTATTGCAAATTTTTTTAACCAAAAATATATAGAAGAATACATATCGGTCTAAACTGAGGAAAAAATTAGGGATATTTATTATAGAAAAAATTACAAAATATTGTGTTTTTTTCTCAAAATTGTCTTTTTTTGTTTATAGCGCAAAAAAATAAAAACCGCAGAGGTGATCAAATACCACCAAAAGAATGCTCTATTTGTGGGGAAAAAAGGAAATAAATGTTGTATGGGTACAATGTCGCATAACAGCTCAATTGTCAGTTAAATTGACGCAGTGTCGTATCGCAAAAAATGGCCTGGTCAGGAAGGCGCCAAATCCTTCCAGGGCTGAAGTTGTTAAGGAAAGTCATGCCTGTTGTGGGGGGTGTGTTGCTAGTCAATAAGATCTCACTCTGTTACCTAGCTTAGCATTACTACTTTCTTGGTAAGCTCTATGGCTTTCTAGGTCAACTCCCTGCTCACTTTCCATTGGAGGCAGAAGTAACTTAATAAGCTGACTTGCTGACTCATGATGATAAATTGCTTTATCAGGAACTATGTGTGCCATCTTTCACGCCTGTGCATTTGTAAATTGCGTATAGTTCCCAAGAGAGGTTGTTTACCATTCTTTAAATAATTTTTTTTAGAAAAAACTATAAACATATGTATTTCAACTATGTATTTAGAGGTTCACCTGGAGTTTGGATACAAGTCCATATAGAAATATTTTAGAGCTCATTTGTGTTTTGTTTTTTTCGTTGAGTATGGGTTATCGCGGCCATGGCGAAGGTGGGGAATAGGGGTTGCAGGGTATTGTCTTAGGTGAAACAAAAAGAATGCTTTTATGCTGGCAAGAGCTTTGCGCACATCTAGGTACTTGATCCCACAAGGCAAAATCTCACACTGAACACTGAAATTGAGCATGGTCCCTAGTGTCAACCTGTTCACGATGCCTATTTCAAGATATCAAGACAATCATGTAAAGATCTTGCTGCATGTCAAATGTAAAATTGAAAGTAGCAGCTTTAAAGCTTTCCAAGATGTCTACATTAGACAGAAGTTAAACACTTCCCAAATAAAGAAGAAATAAGAGAGTGTGCGACAGACAGGCAAGGAAGCTGTCTGATGGAGAATGGTAATTATCAGAGGAAAGTCGAACCAGGGGCAGCTAGAGAGATGGTGACACACTTTGAGGTCTGATGCATATCTGCCAGACACTGCTCGTCTTTTATTTCTATTGTGATTGATCTTGCCCTGATCTTTCAATTGTTGTTCATAGAACTACATAATGCTTCAAAGTGCTTCCTCTGGACCTGATCAGGATGCACTGTCTAGTCACCCAGCCTCTTCATCTTAGCCGTGGCGTAAGTCAGCATGATTTTCTTTTAAATCTTTACATTTTGTTGCATTTTTATTGTATTGGCACGGCAGAAGAGTCGTCAGCTGCAATGTTTATAATAATTTAAGAGATGATTTGCCTATTAGGAATTAATCTTTCATCTGTGGCTGGGCCCCATGTTGTGCTCTTTTGCTAGAACAGTGATTCTGATCTCAATTAGATTATGTCTCTCTCCTTTACCTCCCCATAAATCATTCCCGCAAACTGAAATTAACAGCTACTGGAGCGCATTAATAATCTGACACATACATTGGAAAATGCATTAACCGAAATCCTCCCATTGCTCTGACTGTTAAGCACATCATTTTGTTTATGAAATATAAACATTTCATGGTAGAGCTCGCACACATTTCTCTGGGCTCTGTGACAGCTAAAATGATTGCACACAATTGCCAGTCAGTCAAGCGCCCAAATAAAGTTTGTTTAAAGCCATGGTCCTGTGGTTCCTCCAATTTCTCCAGCATTCAGAAATGCACATTTTTGTTTGGAATGCCTATGAAAAATAAATGTTTTTATTTGTCCTACATACCAAATCAATTTATCATTTTATTTTCTAAGATCGCTGGCTGAACAGACAAAAAGGAAACAAGAATGTCAGAAAATTTCCTTGTCAGCTTTATACAGAGTTATTTTTACAAAGAATAAGTATCCAGTTATATCATACATTTTTATCAAACGTTTTATGTAAATCCTACAGGTGTAGAAGGTATGAGTAGTTATCTAGTGGTAGACATTAAGGAAAGAAAATAGGTAGAGAGAGCTAGATAGATAGATAGATAGATAGATAGATAGATAGATATTGTTAATATGATTGAACTAATTACTTCATAGGAAGATACAACCATTACTTATTAGGTGTATATTATATGAAAGAACAAAACTTTTTGGGCTTTTCACTCCTTTCTTGTTTTTTTTTTAATGATTTATAGATTTTAACTTGGACCTCTATACCAGTGGCTGATTTAGCCACATCAGATTTGGTGTGTTTAATCTCCCCAGGCATTCTCACTACTGATTTGTTTGTTTATAGCAAGTATATGGATACCATTAATTAAACACATTCTTTGAAAGCTAGGGGCTCTGGGACTATACCTATCTGAATTAATCATTCATATTGTAGATATTATGTTGCCCTGTGTCATTGTACCCCCTACAGTAGGGGCCCAACTTTGGGGTGTGCCCTCACGCCCCTCGACCGTCTGGGATTGTTCTTCCCCTCTGTCTCTGCCCTTGGTTCCATCTCGGTGTAATCTCTGGGAGCCTTGGTATGTGATGCAAATTTGACAGGCTATATAGACTGATTGTTGTATGTATTCTTTTTAATTATAATTATATAGCTTTACATAGTTGTACTGTAGCACTCTAATACTTCCTGATGAAGCCAATGTGGTGAAACATGCAAAAGACAAAAGTGCACTTGGGACTCAGTATAATGTAAAAATGTATTGTCCAATTGTATATATATGCCCAATATTTTTTTTTTATTTGTTTTTAATCTTTATATAATTAAAATATATAGATTTTAATACTTACCTTTTTGGTGGACTTCCGTGGCACCTACAAAATCCCATCCTATCTTTGTTAAAACAGGTTATTTATAGGGATGTGGTGCAGTTTCTTGATACCTCCAACCATACAACTATTATTATAATTATTAATATTAAAATAGTTGTTCTACACCTCATTAACCTAGTCTTCAGCTAGCTAGACAGACATCCTCACTTTTCTGGCTTTTGCCAATACCTTTTATTTGGAGGCTACCATTGCTAAAGTTTCCTTGAAAATGCTAGTTTCCTTGCTTTCATACTGTGCATGTCTGTAATAATTTAAAATTTTATGACGTGCTTTTGTGTGTGAAAAGGTGAGGCAAAATATTACAATGAAGGCAGCTTCGCAGGCAGGAAACTATCATTTTCAGCAGAAGGTCAGTGGTTTGTTCCCTTGTATTTCTCTTATATGGGGTATCTTTAAGTTTATATGTGCTTAAAATTGTGTTTTTTTTTGTTTGTTTTACTATAAATGTAAAAAGGTAATTTTACATGCACATTTGTTACATGGTTCATTCATGACACTAGTGTGACAGACCATTATGAACCAGCAGAGGCTGTTTGGTTTTAGTTTCTCTGTAATAAAACCTCCACAAAGCCCCATATGAACAGCGCAGGTAGATATGGGTGGAGGTGAGTCATGTCACTGTTGTCCTTCAAGACACTAAGTGGTTCCCAAGTGGTCCTGCCAGTAACACACTTCCTGTTCTAGAGTGACATTGTTCACTTACTGTACCCATAGAGAAGCAACGTTTCACCCTAGGATAAGACAACAGAACTCCTCCTCTAACCTCTTCCCTTCAACATTGGGGAAGGTGTTATGTTGTCAACAGAAAGAGCTGGGAAAATGGTAATTGAAAATAATCATCTTTCTGAAGGATTGACAGGTATTTGTTTGCCCTTATAGAACAAATATAACAAAATGCTTTCAAAAGAATAATTAACAGATGAAAGGGAGCCAATTAAAGAAATGTAGTGTTGGGGGGGCTTATATATAATTTAAGAAGCCCGTACAAGGGCAAATAATTGTTTATGTGGGAACAATCAAACTCTTGGGAGCTGACTTGTTTGCAACATACACTGAATTTGTTATGGATGAAGAACAAATAAGGAGAATGACAGGAGCAAAAGAGAGAGTCAAAGAGAATTACAGAGGGAAATAGAGAGAGTGTGATACTCAGAGAAGAAATGAGGGACAATCCTATAGATAAGAATGTAAATAGGTCAAGGAAGAGGTATGACAAAAGATAACAGATATATAAGTATTAGCAGTCATTATTTGCACTTCCCACCAAGAAGGTCACTTTCCCACAAAGATTTTTAAGTCTGTCAGGTTTAATGACTGTAATTCTCTGTTTCATCTGTCCATAGGGATCAAGCATGATCAACTCTGTCCTGTGCACACAGTAGCCAAGAAAGATAGCAAGCTATTTCCATAGTTTACCATATTCAATGGATTCAGATATATTTGACAATGTAAAACAAACAGTGTAGTATGTGCTACATCCCACTATATTAAAAGAATTAGTACACGAGTTACACACATACAAAGAGTACAAACATATCTGGACATGCCAAAAAAAAGATTAATGTTAGCAAAAAAAAAAGAAAAAATGTATTTAGTTCTTATATTTGCCTATATTTATTTTAAAGGGTCCATTTATTCTTGAAATAAGGAGAGCATGACTTCATACAAACATTACCCACTGTATATCTTAAGCATAGGTGTGCGCAGCCCATTGCATTAGGGTATGCACCCCAAAGCTCAAACACACATGCCTCTCTTATTTTGTTTGCTTATGCCTTTCTCTGTTCAGCTGCGTGGGACAGTGAATGAATGGGAAGTGCTCTGTGATGAGAGGTTTCCTGTTCATTCACAAATGGAAGCATAGGAAACACAGTTTCCTATGCTTCAGTTATGAATGGACACAGTGAGCGAGTGTGTTCATTTAGAAAAGGAAGGGGCCAGTAAATTACATATTTACTAGCCCCTTTCCCTGCTTTCCCTCCTGAAACATCCCCCGCAGCAGCTGGGGGGATGGAGGAGAGGAGAGGAGGGAAGTCAGCAGCACTGTGGGGCAGGGGGTGCCAAAAAGGGGGGGGGGGCAAGGCAGTAGGGGGAATCGGCACTACACATAGTGATTAGGGTGTGCCCAGGCATACCTGGCACACCCCCTGCACACGCCTATAATCTTAAGCTATTACAGTTAAGAAGCAATTTAATAACAGATAAAACAATAAAACTTTTAACTGTAATTGAACATTACTCCCTACATGCCTTTGTCAAGTTAATTGGTACACATTCAAAACAGACATAAGTATTTAGGTGGACTGTAAGGCTATAACCAGTTCAGAATTTCTGAAGATTTATCCTTATGTCCAATTGATTAAGACCACATTCACATTTGCGAATGGGGCAGTTTGCGATTACACATGGAAGACTGAGCGGGGATCCATCCGAATAGGTGCAGGCAGACAGCTGTTTCCATGTTATTGTTTATGCAGTGATTACTTGGGGATGATAGGCCATGAACACACCTATTCAACACTGTATCTCCACCGAGTCTCCAATGGGCAATCACAAACAGCCCCATTCTTTAGGGTGTTTTGCAGCATTTAGGACCTTTTTTCCTCCTCGCTTGACCTTAAGGGGGGTTCGTTATCACCTATAGGAGTTTTTTTTTAAGCAAAAATGCTTCAGAAAATTTATTTTTGTCAGCAGCAAATCGTTTGCCACTTGCAATTGCTGCATAAAATTTACAGCAGTGGAAGCATGTTATGGTGCTAATAGTACAGGTGTGTTGGTATGTTTTATGTAATGTGTATTTCGCTGTGAAATTGTTTTCTATGTGCCTTATTTACACCATAAATGTGCCGTGGTGTGTGCTGTGTAAAACTGCATACATGTCACCTCTAGATGTCAGCACTGTGGTGCATAGAGCTGAATAAAGTGTAATTTTGATTCAGTAAACTGTTAATTTCAGTAAAGTGTTCAGTAAACACTTCAGTAAAGTCAACAGGGCACTGCATTGTACCAACACATTTAGTTATTCCTCTGTGTCCCTACACAACATACACCAATTTGCACTTTTGGGGGTGGAGGGAGTGGACATGTAAGGCACATCAGCTTGGTTGATGGTAGCTGGGGAGCAATGTCAATAGGGTAGAAAGATAAGTGTATAAACCCTCTTGCACACAGGCACCTAAACCCATGCAACCTAAATGCTTGCATCGTTTCCCTGCTCGGGAAGCCCAGGGTTTGCATAAAGCCTTCCATAGACATGAATGGCTGTAGGCACAATCCTCAGATGTATAGCAATGCTAGCATTTAGATTGCATGGGCTTGAATGTCCATATGGAAGAGACTTTAGTTACCTAATGACCCCTGAGCTTTAGCACAGCATTGGCCACTGAAGGGAGCAACAGCACCCACAGAGCTTAAAGTAATATTAACCACCAGCCGTCCATGCTATAGCCGTCCACGTTACAGCATGGACTCCAATTGCCAGGAGGGCATCCCTGGACGTCCTCCCATGCTCAAGCGGCCTGCTTGCCCCCTGCAGGGCGCACGCGGCACGCTCTGTGATCAGCTCAGTCTATGAGACTCTCGATCCCGACTCTTTACCACGTGATCAGCTGTCAGCCAATGACAGCTGATCATGTGATGTAAACAAAGCCGGTAATCGGCTATTTTTCCACCTCACACTGATAGCGTGAGGAGAAAAAAAAGCAGATCACTGGCGACTGCGAGAGGGACATCGGTCCCGATCCTGAAGGTACCACCAGTGCCGCCTACCAGTGCCCACCAGCGCCACCTACCAGTGCCCACAGTACCACTCATCAGTGCCCACAGTGTCACCTCACAGTGCCACCTATCAGTGCCCTCAGTGCAACCTCACATTACCTCCTATCAGTGCCCACAGTGCCACCTATCAGTGCCCACAGTGCTGCCTATCAGTTCCCACAGTGTCGCCTATAAATTAATCAGTGCGTCATTACCAGTGCTGCCTATCAATACCATCTACCAGTGCCCATCAGTGCCATCTGTCAGTGCCACCCATCAGTGCCACTCATCAGTGCCACCCATCAGTGTCACCCATCATTGCCACCCATCAGGGCCCATCAGTGCCGTCTTATCAGTGCCCATCAGTGCCATCTTATCTGTGCCTATCAGTGCCGCCTTATCTGTGCCTATCAGTGTCGCCTTATCTGTTCCCACCAGTGCAGCCCATCAGAGCTCATCAGTGCAGCCTCCCCAGCGAATATCAATGAAGGAGAAAAATTACCCGTTTGCTAAATTTTATAACAAACTATGAAACATTTTTTTTTCAAAAATGTCTGTCTTTTTTTGTTTGTTTAGCAAAAAATAAAAACCCAAATGGTGATTAAATACCTCCAAAAGAAAGCTCTATTTGTGTGAAAAAAATGATACAAATTTCCTTTGAGTACAGTGTTGTATGACAGCGCAATTGTCATTCAAATGCGTCAGCGCTGAAAGCTGAAAATTGGTCTGGGCAGGAGCGGGGTTTAAGTGCCCAGTAAGCAAGAGGTTAAAGGCATAGTTTTAAAAAATAAAATAAATAAAAAATGTTCTACTTACCTGCTCTATGTGATGGTTGATGGTTTTGCACAGAGTAGCCCAGATCCTCTTTTGTTCAGGTCTCCCGCCGGTGCTCCTGGCTCATTCCCCTAGACCAGTGCCCCCAATAGCAAGCCACTAGCTATGGAGGCACTGGTGCAAGCTTGCTCTCAAGCCCCGCTCTATGCATCCGTAAGACACATAGAAATGTGGCTTGGTCCCACCCCCCGCTCTCTCCTCATTTTCAGTAGTCGGAGCCAATGGATCTCGCTGCTGTGTCTTAGCAAATGAAGAGAGAGAGTCCCGGGACAGCCGAGGCTCCTGTGCACATCACTGGATCGAGAGGGGGCATGCATGCATGAAGGTAAAAGACCTTCAGTCTTTACAATCACTTTAAGTTCCTGCTTCTAAAGAACTGGTCTGTCTGGTCTCACCCCGATCTGCAGTACCAGCATCAGAGGCAGGGGCAGGAACCTGTCACATTTTAATTGTGTGTTTGTTTTCTGAAGAATCATCTATGATCCTTCAATGCGGATCATAGGTTTCCTCACACAGGGCAGGGCTTTGCAGCTTCAAAAGTATTCCCAGCATTTCTTTCTCTGTCTATGGTCATGTTGTCTCACTGCTGTTTTATATTTCTTCATATAGCTCAAATTCCAATCCACAGATAAAATATCTATCTGACAGCCCTTTGAATGTATCATAACACCCTCAGCACCTGAGGGTCCTGTAAATGCTAACTATGAGTTCATTTTAAATATTACTGATCTATTCAAGCCATAACATTGTTAATCTTAAATATACATACTTTCACAAAATTTTCATTCTGAATTACTTTTATAGTATATGTAGCTTTCATCTCTTGTGTGTAAATATCTCCATGTTTACCCATTGTTCCGGCTAAATTGTGATTTTATGCCACTGAAAAATAATAGATAAAAAACAAAAACAGATACCTAAAACAAAATAAATGAACATTTAATATATGACAAAAGATTCCCAGAGCGCCATGAGATTTCCAAAGAGAAAACAGATCAATAGTTATATTTTTCAGACACAGTGGGGTTTATTTACTAAAGGCAAATAGACTGTGCACTTTGCAAGTGCAGTTGCCCCAGAGCTTAGTAAATGAGGGAAAACTCTGCTGACTTTCATCATCCAATCACGTGCAAGCAAAATGCTGTTTTTCTTTTACCTTGCATGAGATAGCGTATTCTTTGCAAAGTGAAGCTTTGCCTCATTTACTAAGCTCTGGCGCAAATGCGCTTGCAAAGTGCACAGTCTATTTGCCTTTAGTAAATCAACCCCTGTCTCTTATTGGAGCAATTCAGAAAAAAGGGGATGAGGAAGATGAGTTACATTTGAGCTTTAGTTATTGAGTTCTGTAAATAATAGGCTTTCAGAAAGAAGTAAAGATTCAATAGCAAATTGAATGTAAGAATACAAAATATTCATACATAACATGAAATCTTTTCCTAACAGAAAAGAAATGTTAAATGTATTTTGGGTTTCAACCATAATGAATAAAGAAATAAAATATGGACCTAATCACTACACATTAGCTTAAAATAGTAAAACACATTCCCATTTTCCAGACCCAGTTTCAATGGCCCCTAGTCACAATGATTTGCATCTATAAAGTATTCTTAGATGTAATTTAGAATTTGTGACCTTTAGTCACAAAGACTAGATTACATTACCTTTTCCTTACACTTTCACTATGGGATATTGACAGACAATGGCAATCTGAACTGAGCCATTTGTATTATGTGCATATGAGAGAAGAAGGTGCCTGACAATACAACTTTGTTTAATGGCCACTTAACATAATAAGAAGAATTATAAAGTAAAAAAAATTGAAGGAGTATACTTAGGGCATATATTTTCATGGCCTGTATATAAAAGATTGAATTTTTGTGGCTTTATTTGGCCCTTCTTCTACCTGAGCACGTCATAGCCAAAAGAACACAGGAATAATTCAGCACCCTCAAAGAAATGAAAAGCTTTCAATGCTTTGCTCTGACAGCTGTACAGTCATTTTAACAGATCCGCATTTTGAAGCAAGGGTCTTATTTTTTTTTTTTTATACTAGACAAAAATATATTTCACAAAACTGCTGACAACCTGTCTATACATGTAAAGTTGGTAAGTACAGTAATACAGTGCCATTATGTTTTATAGTGTGCAACCTCCTTTCATCAAACATTAAACATCTTATGGCCATGCAGTCTTTATACATACCTCGATCATTCTACACATTCTTTTATAAAAATGTAGAAAGCATGAAAATCAATGTTTTTACATTCTGAATAAATGGGGAAACCCAACAGAAGCCACATAACCACATCTATAGCCACAAATGGAGAAGGGGAATGCATAGGCTGTCACATCTCCCATATTAAAAACATTTTTTCTCTGTAATTTGCCACTGTTATGCACACTCAGGGGCAATGACACATGAGACTGATTTACTGAAGGAGTACATCTCTCTCCATCTTTCATTTTTGAAGGCTGGTAGTTGCCCAAGTGTCTTCCATAAATTTTTCATTTCACAGATACAGTAGCCATTAACTTTCATATCTTTCTTGTTGTTCAATTTGCTACCATGGTATACAATGACACACCTACAGGCATGAAGTGAGGAATACAAATGCCGCGTACACACGATCGAACTGTATGACGTACTTAGTCCGTTGAAACACATTTCAGCGGACAATCCACTCGTGTGTGGGCTTCAGCTGACTTTTTCAGCGTGCAGTCCGGAGTACTAAGAATTTCGGTTTGCACAACAATCTTTCCGTCGTACTTTGGTTTCAGCGGACAATACGGTCGTCAGTATGCTAGTCCGACGGACTAAGAATGGCGCATGTCCAGAAAGGATTTACAGGGCGGAAGCGCTCTGTCTTGTAAAACTAGTGTTCGTATTGAAGCTAGCATATTCGTCATGCTGCTAATTTTGTGTTTTTTTAATATAGCACATTCTTTTCTTCTTCATAATGCAAGAAAAGTGAAGTTGCTTTGCTGCTTATATTCACACAGAGTTATCACAGATGTCTTTATTCATCCTCATCCTATGATTAATATTCCAATTCGAGAATAAATTAAAAAAACAAAAACGGACGAATTAAGCTGAAGTCTGAAAAGCGCGAATCGTCTCTAACCAAACTTCCACTAACGCAAAGTCAGCAGAAGGAGCCCAAAGGGTGCTTTGCTGTGTCTTGGACTTCCTATTTCTAGTCCCGTCGTACGTGCTGTACGTCATCGCGCAAGCTTTCGTCGGACTGTTTGTGTATCCGTGTGTGGTCAAGTCCGTTCAGTGGAAAGTACGCCGGATTGTCCGTCGGATTGTATGACGGACTAAGTCGTCATACAGTTCGATCGTGTGTACGCGGAAAAAGAAGCAGACTGAATAGGACCGCGAAAGGTGAGTGAATCCTCTAAAATCATGTCAGCTTTTTGCTGCTTACCTGTTTTTTGTATTTTTTTTAAAGTGGAAGTAAACCCTTCTATCGTTTTCAGTCAAGGTAGCCGCCATCTTGGCCTCTAATGATTCTTCAACTGCCATAATGCTGCACATGTGATCAGTTATGAAACCAGCCATTGGATGGTTTGAAAGTTTGGTTGATAGCACAACCAATGTGAAAGTGAGCATTTCTGGCAAGTGTTTTTTGAAACAGGGTTTACTCCCGCTTTAAGTGCATGGGTTATAGATACAGTATATGTCTCTGTGTTACTTTCAGCATTCAAGTTGTTTCCAACTTTTTTTCTGTGTGTTTTATTCGTTTTTCCTTTCCAAAGTAGATTATGGTGTAGTCTTACCAGTAACGGGCAATTCTTTATCTAAAAGGAGCAATGCATTGATAATAGTGGATTGATCTAAACCTAAAAATTGTTATCTGTTACCATAGGTGTGCGCAGCCTATTGCATTAGGGGGTGCATCCCAAAGCTCAAACTCATACTACCTACCACTCATGATGAAAGGGAAAAGGGGCCAGTAAGTTACATATTTACTGGCCCCTTCCCCCACTCATCCTAAAACATCCCTGCAGCTAGAGGGAGAGGAGAGTAGGGAAGCTGGCAGTGCTCTGAGGGGAAGGAGGTGGGAACCTAGGCAGTAGGGGGAATCTGTGCTACACAGGGTGATTAGGAAGTGCCTGGGCACACCCTGTGCGCACGCCTATGTCTGTTACAAACATTTATCAAAAATGTCTAAAGCCTAACTCTGAGTTTGATGTAGCTTTGAATAGCTCATTTTAACCCAAAGCTGGAACCTTGAAGCTGGTCCACACAAACTATTTACTTCACGAGTACATGTGCTTGCAGTGAGTACTGTATAGGCTGTATGTAACATCAACTACATTCAGTATATAGCTCTGTGCTCCAGCAGCGGGACAGAGGCTTCCCTTCCCATTCATGGAACAAAATTGTGTTGAGCTGAGGACTGCTCAGCCCGTCAGAGGTAGCCTTGAATTTTAGGAATGAATATAAGGCTTCCTCTGAATGGCTGAGGTGGAAAGCATGATTTCATATGGCCACCTCTCCACATCAGCCGATCAGAGGAAGCCTTATATTCATAAATAAAATGACAAGATGTTATCTGAATGGCTGAGCAGCGCTCAGCCCAAATCAATTTTGTCAAGCTTCAAATATTAAAAATTTGAATAAAAGTTGATCTGTTTCCCCTGGTAATTGATTTATTTTATTCCTGGAATAAGGTCATTTAAAAATGCTCATTAGCAGTTTTATATGCATGTTGTAACTATTACCTAAGAGAGCAATGGGAGAAATATGGGGGCTGCCAACACTAACCTACTTCTCAAAATGCAGGTTGTTTGTACTACTAATCTACTGGCTTCAGTACTTTCTAAATCACTGACCTAAACAAGTATTGAGATCATAAAAGTCATAGATAAGTTAGAAGTCCTTATCTGTAAACGTTTTAAGGGTGAATAAAGTTATATATTGAAGGTCAGCATGGTAGCAATAAAGGATCATTTTACATTTTGCATAATTATAATTTAAACCCCCCCCCCCCCCCATTCTAAGGCAACCTTTTCACAATCGTGCCACTTTGTGGCCAACAATAGAGACTTTTATTTTATCATTGAGTCACACGATAGAAGTTCTCTCTGTAGGATTGAATGAGATTTTGTCCACAATGCATATCATATCCATTGGGACCGACCATGAACATTTCCATTGGTGGCTGTGTGGTTCACCATGAGACATACAGCATGGATCGGCCAGAGACATCAACAGGAAGGTGTGAGGCTACTGGTGGGTGGGGGTGGGGGGGGGATAATTTAATGTATAATTCTAGAAAAGCACAATTTCCTTCAAGATAGGATATTACGGGTCAAAATATTTTAATCAAGCATTATAAAAAAAATGTCTATAACAAACTCAAATATAATTCTATAAAAAATAAATTTTAACCAGCAAACACTGAGATTGCATTTAAAGTTTTTTTTTTTTTTTTTTTTTACTGGTTACTGTAAAAAATGAATTGTATTTATAATGTTTAAGTTCAAAAATGTAATTGATTTACTAAAATAAATATTAGCCTGAAGATAGAGGATTCCGATTCTGATTTATTTTATTCATATGTCGCTCAGTGTTTTTTGATGTGAGAATAAATTGTATGTATAACATATAAAGTCAATGTCCATTTGCACAGCACTGAACAGTGTCAACAGAACATCGTAAATAAATCAGTATAGGTAGCAGACCATTCCAGAGCTACTGTTTATATAAAATGCTCTTCTTTCCCTTCATTTATTTCAGCATTCATAAATAAAAACATGAGTCAGATCAGTCAATAAAACTATTTACCCTATTCCTTTAAATGGCCGCCTCTGGCAGGCTAAGCACTAAAACGGCTAGGTTTATGATATTTAATATCTTCCACTAACATGGCCCCCATTTGGACAATCCTGTCTTTAACACCAGAATGGCAGTTATTTTACTGGAGGTGACAGACTGTGAGGTAAGGAGAGTAATTCAGACTATTACCCAGGTGAAGGCATGAAAGCTCAGTGATATATGAAGACCACTTAAATTCATTGTATCTTGTACATCACATCTTTGATAGATTATAGCTGCAGCATTAAAATGGAAATGGTTTCTCTGAGGCTTGACAGGGCCTGCTGCGACCTCTGACCTCCCTCGGAGGAATGTGGCTGACCGAATTATCAGTTAAGAGAAAAATCTACAGGGAATAGACTTGCAGTAATGGAGACTCTACCATGCATAAATAAATGTGCCATTTATCTATCTATCTATCTATCTATCTATCTATCTATCTATCTATCTATCTATCTATAACATTGCATGGTAAATATTGCATATAAGTGGTCTTGAGCTAACCTGTTTCCTCTGTTCCCAGGGAGCAGAGCTACAGTATGATTGAGCTTTAATATTGATTGGAAATTTGTTATTAGGAATAGTAGTCCTCCTGCCTGCTGCCTACTGATTTAATTTAGAAAACATTTAATTTTATGAAGCGGTAAATGATAGCAGCATGCTCCCTTGTGTTTGGGAGCAGCTGGCTCTTTAGCTCCTTACTGCCACTGATCCCAGACGTCCTTTTTGCAATCATGTGCTCCCTTCCCCTTTGCTTAACAAGTTATTTCAATTTCCAAACGAGTGGCGAACAAGAGAGAGACACAACATGCAAATTGAGATCGTAGGCACCATTCATACATGAAAATCCTCCCTCGGAATTCCCTTAACTCTCTCCCTGCCCCCCCCCCCCCCCCCAAACCCTCGGCTGCATCTGTCATTAAAAACAGAGTCCTTGTTCTCATCAGATTGTTTTCACCAATGACCTGACACCACCATCTATAATTAATTACATCATTTACATTAGACTATTGACTAAACAAATACATAAATCATAGGCAGAGTCAATAGATTCAGACATATTTAATCATGTTCTAAATAATGATTACTGTTCCCATAATACAATAATTATTTTCAGCAGCTGACTTGAATTAATCTTCTGTCAGAATGCCATTAAAAGGAGTGAGAAGTTATTTGACAGCATCCTTTTCTAATATTTTGCCTTTTCACACTACTTCTCATGCCGTGCTTAGATTCAACTGCTTTCCTAATGCTGGTTTTGCTTTCCTATATGGTTCTGTTACTTAATTTTAATATTTAATTTATAGTGCACACACGACATGTACATATTTGCAGAAATGAACAGCTGGTCTCACATTATAAAGTCACAAGTATTTTGCATTCTCTCACGCTCTATGACTGTGTCTGTGGATAGATAGATTTTTAAGCCTTCTGGGTAAATCTTAACCATTCAGTGTTTTTTTTTTTTTTTTTGGGTTACATACCTGATGCACCATTTTACTCACCTAAGTTTGCTCTGTGCTTCTTGTCAGTGCCGTTTCCAGGTGTTGAAAACCAGTGAAGTAAGTGTGCCTGCACCAGTCCCCTCCTGCTGAAGTCATTCCAGCAGTCTTCTGGATCCTGAAAGGTCCCACCCACTGGAGACCAACAGAATTTGTCTAGGTCAAAAAAGCCAGGGACATAGACATAAGAGAGAAGGCTGGGGACCGGAACAACACATCACTGTGGTATAAAAGGTTCTTTTTTGTAGGTTTTTTAAAATCTTCTATACTGGCGAATAATTGAAGGTAGTAAGTCAATCTACTGATCCACTTCTGTACAACCAGCCTGTTGGAAGATTTCCACATGATCAGCACCGCCGTCTACAGCCAGAAGCTCTGATCAGTGTAGTCTGATGGAAGGGAAGTCTGTGTGTGTGAATGAAGGAATTGGGTCTTTTTTTTTCATTCACCCTGCTGGTTGAATGAAAAAAAATGACTTTAATTTTTAGGTCACTTTTGCAAAATCTACTTGTCCACATAACACTATCCTTATCAGACAATGTTGCTGTCCAAGGGTGGCTCTGTTGCTCCTCCATAGATAGAGGAATCACCCTCTATCTATGGAAGATACAGAAAGTTTGTTACTGGCTGATTCACCTGGTGAAAAGAAATAAACACAGCCTAAAATCAGAAAACGATTGTATCCACCACATTTATGGATTAGTAAGCTGAAAATGATTTAATTTTTATTTTTGGGTTACTGCTTTAAATAACAGAAAACTTTCAGCATACAGGGAGATTTTTCTACCCTCACCACTGTGTTATAATTTCCTGATTTAGATCAGGGGCGGATCCAGAGTCTAGTCTCGGGAGGGGTACTACTAGAAAATATGTTTTTTTGCGGGCAATTAATCAGGGCAATAGTTGGTGTTGGTGCTTCAATCATCACAGCACCATGGTTGATATGGTGTCAGGATGATTGAAGCGCATTACAGGCATACCCTACTTTTAAGTACACAATGGGGTTTATTTACTAAAGCTGGAAAGGGCAAAATCAGGCTCACTTCTTCATAGAAACCAATGAGCTTCCAGGTTTTATTACCAAAGCTTAATTGAACAAGCTGAGATTAGAAGCTCATTGGTTTCTATGCAGAAGTGAGCCTGATTTTGCACTTTCCAGCTTTAGTAAATAAACCCCATTGTGTACTTAAAAGCGGGGTATGCCTGTATCTCTATTATTACATTGTAATATAAAATTAAACAGTTCAACTCACCATAATGCAGAATCAGTGGGAGCCCCGAGTGTGTTGCTTGCCATGGTGCCTGCCACCATATGCGGATTGTCACTTGCCATGTCACCTGCCACAAGTTGCGGATTGTCACTTGCCTGCCACCAGATGTGGATTTTCACTTGCCACGTCACCTGCCACCAGATGCAGATTGTCAATTGCCACTTCACTTGCCACAAGTTGTGGATTGTCACTTGCCATGTCACCTGCCACCAGATGCAGATTGTCACTTGCCATGTTACCTGCCACAAGTGGCGGCTTGTCACTTTCCACATTGCCTTGCCACGTCGCCTGCCACCAGATGTGGATTATCACTTGCCACATCATCCTGCCACCAGATGCAGATTGTCACTTGCCACATACCCTGCCACACATTGTGGATTGTCACTTGCTGTGTCACTTGCCTGCTACAAGGGCCCACTCACCCACGGGCCTGCTGACTGGCCTGCCCACTCACCCGCGGGTCTGCTGATTGGCCTGCATGCTCACCCCCAGGCCCGCTGACTGGCTCACCCCCCTGTTACTAATTTCTCGGGGGGGGGGGGAATTGCCTCGTTGCCCCCTCGGATCCATCCCTGATTTAGATACAAGTGACACTCAGATCTGTTGCATCACCTTAAAATATGCCTAGTGGCTTCCATTTGGTTACTTTAAAGTAATGTCATTGACATTGCTGGGACAGGTTGGGAAATTTTTATTATTTTTTTTCTAAATTTTTAAACTTTTTTTAATTTCAAATTATATATACGATACAAGTAATAACTAAATATAACAATAATGTAAATTCCATCTGTGCGGTTACCACACAACAACATAATTGTTGTATGGTGTTAGTAACGTAATATATATATATATATATATATATATATATATATATATATATATATATATATATATATATATATATATATATATATATATATATATATATATATCACTAAAATTAAGTTATTATATCAAGTAAAAAAATCTGTTCTTCATTATTTTACATTTATAGAAAACTAACAAGGTTCTATAGTTTGTTGGTAGAGGTTGGTACTGTAGAATGTACATGGGCGCATGTATACATTTAGAAGTGGCTACCAATAGTCTGCAAGTAACCGTAAATGGATATATTGTCTAACCAGTGATCACATGTAATTGGTAAGTGACTAGTAGCTAAATGGATAAAAGAAGAATTGAGAAACAGAGGGAAAAAAGGACATGGGAAGGGATGGACAGAGACCAGAGATGTGAGGGAATGATGTTCCTGTTCTCCTTCATAGGGCATATGTATATGGCCTTTTCACAGATGATGTTAAAGAAGATGTATGGTTACACCATACATTTTCATTTATAACATCAGCTTTGTAACAGCAATACAAATTATAGTTATTTTTGACAATGCAATATAAGCTTACTTGAAAAATCTCGTTTCATATTGTGACTTCTGCCTGTTTGCTGGCCATCTCTTTCCACAACTTCCTGGACACTTTTAAATGATTGTAAAGAATGTTTTAAAAAAAAAAATAACAAACATGTTATACTTACCTCAATTGTGTAGTGGTTTTGCACAGGGCAGCCCAGTCCCTCTTTGTTGCTCCTGGCCCCTCTCTCCTGTCAAGTGTCCCCACAGCAAGCAGCTTGCTATGGGGGCACACGAACCAAGTCGAGTCACAGTTCCTTGTGTCTATTTAGACATGGAGCCCTGACCTCGCTTCCCTGATTGGCTAACTGACTTTGATTGACAGCTGTGGGAGCCAATGGCACCGCTACTGTGTCTCAGCCAATCAGGAGCAGAGTCTTGGATGGCTAAGACACTCGTGGACATCGTATAGAGAGAGATGGGCTCAGGTAAGTAATTAGGGGGGTACTTTATCTTAATACATAGAATGCATTAAGATAAAAACCTTTTTCCCTTTAGGCCCCTTTCACACTGGGGCTGTGCGGGTGCCGGCTGCAAAGCGCCGATATTTTTAGCGGCGCTTTACCGCCGTTTTAGCGGTGGTCTCTGGCTGCTAGCGGGGTGGTTTTAACCCCCGCTAGCGTCCGAAAAAGGGTTAAAACCACCCGCTGCAGCGGCGGTTTGCCGGTGCTATAGCCGCGTTGTCCCATTGATTTCAATGGTTAGGAGCGGTGAATACACCACTCCTAAGATGCGGCTAGCAGGACTTTTTTCACCGTCCTGCTAGCGCACCGCTCCAGTGTGAAAGCAGGGCTTTCACACTGGAGTGAAAAGGGCCAGTTTTTTCAGGCGCTACACAGGCGCTATTTATAGCGCTGTAGCGCCTGAAAACCGCCCCGTGTGAAAGGGGCCTTACAACTCCTTTAAAGCATAAGTGCAGCCAAAATAAAAAAAACAGACAAATCAGCACAAGTTTCATAACATACAGTCAGTAGGATCTGTCTCTTCTGCTGAGGCCTCTTCTGTTAGCTGAAATACACCTCCATCCATGACCCTCATTCCCCCCATGAAACTCATTCCCTCCCGCCTTAATCTTCCAGTGCAGTGGGGGTTAATAGAACAAAGAGAATGTTACAGGCTCTCATCGAGTGTCCAACTATGCCTGTCCTTTCCACCCAGTTGTTCCATTCATTGAAACCACACTAGAGCTTCTATGAAAGGAACGGGGTCTAAAAATGTAGGACAAACAGAAGGTTGAAAGTTCTACCTCCTCCATTCATAGAAGCTGTAGTCAGGGACTCTTGATGACAGCCTGTGGAAGCTCCTTAGTTCTATTAACCCCCACTGCACCGAAAAATGACAGCGACAATGGTGAGGAGGGGGGAGGACATGACTGGAGGCGAATTTCAACTAACAGAAGGGCCACGTCCTACTAACTGTTAGTTATTTCACTCGCTGATCGTCCTGTTTTTTATTTTGGCTGCACTTTGGCTTGAATAGCTGAGTATGGGATGGAGGATAATGATGGTTGTTATATTTGTTCTAACATTTTTAATGTATTCCAATAGAACTATATTCTGCAGAAGTGGAAAGAACATGAATGCAACATCACCTATCACAGTTGCAATTTAATTTTCTAATTAAAATACACAACCTTATCCTTGCCCATATAATAATATAAAAATCATGATTAAAAACTCTAATTAGAAATCAATGACCTAGGTATTTTTGCCATCCTGTTATGCATTTGCAGAACAAAGCAATAAATATGTAGAAAGTTTTATTTTCAAGCGTTCTTTTCATAGTCGTGTTTCATGTATCTATTAAAAAGGTCTAATTGACAAAAGAGACATGCATCTCCTTTACTAATTGATTTGTCCTAGCAGTGCATGTTAGTTACAAATAATTACAAGGCTCTGAATTGATTAAACAGAAGATTTAAGGGGATTGTGACATGACATTTTAAACATGGACATGACAGCTTGTGGCCTGAAGTGATAGTTTATAAAACAGCAGGATGATGATGCATTCAAACGCTACACCTAGTTAATAATTCCAATCTGGACATGTCACAAGCACACAGAGCAAGACACGTGTAGCCGGCAATTTCATCTTAGATCGAAGGTGCAAGATTGCCCTAAAGGGGGAAAAAACATTTTGGTGCAGAAACAAGTTTGTGAAGTTTGGTCAAACAGCGCTAGTAAGGAATTGCTTGAGACAGAAAATCATTCAATGCTTTCCACTGAGTGCATGAGTGAAATTTATCACTCCTGTAACATATTGTACCGTACTTGTTTGTACATTGAAGGTAATGGCTGTTCAAGGAAGTGGATATAAAATGCTATTGTCTTCTAAGCCAGTTCCTTCTGAACGTAGCTAATATTTAAACACTGCCACATCATTTTTTAAAACCAGGTGAGTTATTTATTATCAAGTGGAATATTTTGGACATTGTCACAGTACTTCATGTATTTTTATAGCTCATAGTTTTTAAAAGACTATTTTTTTAAAGTGAACTTTAAAATCAAAAATAGTACAAAATAAATGCACAACATAAAAAAAAACCTGTAAATTTTACTTTAATTTAATTTAATTTTAATTTGAATCTAAACCCCACCACTCTCTACAACAGCCTTTCTCAACCTTTTTAACACGGAGGAACCCTTGAAATATCTTTTTGGTCTTGGGGAACCCCTAAAAAAAATGACTATATCTGCAACTCATGATATATTAGTGTGATGGTCAATAGGAATAATGCTCCTTACACTTGTGGTCATTGGAAAGAATTTCCCCATTACAGATAACTAAAAAGATCAATGGTGCCAGTGGTAACTTATTCGAACGGCACAGATTGCTCATTGCTCAAGGAACCCCTAGCAACCTCTGGAGGAACCCTGGTTGAGAAACCCTGCTCTACAACATCCAACATTATCTTCATATTATCACTGCATTGAAAAGGTGGAAAAAAGACAAAATTTACCCAGCAGAAATAAGTTTAACAACATAATACAATGATCATACAAAATAATAGTTATTGGAAGTGGAAAACTAAAAGGTCTGTGGGGTAACTGGTCATGGGCTACCAGAAGTCGAAGGTACAGTAAAAAAATACAAATGAAGACCTCATCTTTAGGAACAAATACTATGGCTAGCTAGAAGGCTATTATTTTTTAATTCTAATAATATATTTTTGAGATACCAGTAAAGGGTTAAATACCTTAAATGACAGTGATCTAAACAGCTTTAATGCAAATCACAAGGGTTCCATGTTTTTCATGTTTAAATGCTGAAAAAAATTATAATCTCTGATCAGATGAATTCCAGCAAGAATCTGGACATAGTATTTCTGTTATAATGGATTGATCCATGATTTGAAGCATTGGGGCTAAGGAGTAAAAGAGCTAGTGGTAAAGAGAATGTTCACTTAGCCCTGGTTCACATTGATGCTACTTTAAAATGTCAAAGTAGCAAGGTCAGCACGATTTCAGGTGCTACTTGATAGACATCTGTGTGCACAGATGTCTATTGAAGTCGCACCTGATTTCGGCAAAAGTAGTGCAGGAACTACTTTTGCAAATCGGTGCGGTGCCACAAAATTGGTGTCTCACCGATTGGAACAGAGGCATTGCCTCCAATAGGCTTCGACTTGTAATGCGATTTGATCTCTCAAATCACATGACAAATCGCTACAATGTGAGCCTAGGCTTAGCAAAGTAAAATTTTCGACTTTTTGAAAATAAACCTGAATATACCTTTAATGGGTAAAATTGCGCTAGGGAAATGGTCCTTTTATTCTCGACACTATTCTTGGAGACATTAAGGAAGACTTTTCAGTAAGTTTACTAATTTACTGACCGAAAAATCAGTCTGGGTGTCACACCACTTCTTCAAATGCAATCTATTCAAAACCGAGCTCATAATATTTCCTCCCCCACGTGCTCCTTCCCCTGACTTTTCTGTTGAGATCAATGGCACAACTATTAACCCATCTCTGCAAGCCAGGGTGCTAGGTCTAATCCTGGACTCTAAACTCTCCTTTTGGCCCTACATCCAATCACTGTCCAAATCTTGCTGTCTCAAACATCGCAACATCTCCAAAATACGCCCCTTCCTACACAATGACACCACATAGCTCTAATTCACTCCCATGTTATCTCTCACATTGACTACTGCAACTCCCTCCTCATTGGCTTACCTTTAGATTCAGTCCATTATGAATGCTGCTGCAAGAGTCATCCCCTTACCAACCATTTAGTGTCTGCTACCCTTCTCTGCCAATCCCTCCATTGGCTGCCACTCACCCAATATATTAAATTTAACACACTAACAATAACTTAAAAAGCCATCCACAACTCTGCTCCCAGATAAATCACTAACCTAGTCTAAAAATACCAACCTAATTGTTCTCATTCCTCCATCTTGTTCTCTAGTTCCCTTGTCACCTTCCCCCACACCCATCTCCAGGACTTCCCCCAAGCCCCTCCCATCCTCTGGAATTCCCTGCCCCAATCTGTCCAACTGTCTTCTACTCTGTCCACTTTTATGCAATCCCTGAAAACCTTTCTCATCAGAGAAGCCTATCCCATCTTCATCTAACAACTGTACTTTTATTCTATCCATCAGCTCACCCCCCACAGTTAATACTTTTTGTATGACTTGGTCCTCCCTTTTAGATTGTAAGCTCTAACAAGCAGGGCTCTTTGATTCGTCCTGTATTAAATTGTATTGTAAATGTACTGTCTGCCCTCATGTAAACGCTGCGCAAACTGATGGCGCTATACAAATCCTGTATAATAATAAAAATAACTTTACAAATTTACATGAATACAATCCTGACATGTCTTAATATACAGCAATAGTATAATATAGAAACTGTTAAAGCTTCAGCCATATGGCTTTACTTAGGCTGAGATATCTGTTGCAGGCTGTAGAAAGTATTTCCACAGTCTACTCTCCCCCCGTCATGAGATTGTAACACTGTAATTTAGTAGTAAGTCGCAAGGTGAGAGATTACAGCAGGGGCTAGTCTGTGTCTTGGCGAACAGAGCCAAGGACTACACAGATACCAGGATTTATATGATTATCTGGTTCCCGCCCGACGTATAGTCAAATGATGGCTGGGCGGAACCACTCTAGTTCTGGAAGGACGTCATATGACATCCTCCCATTCTTGCTGATCCATAGGACATGGCGTATCACCGAACGGGGTAAAGAGCAAATGACAGCACACGCTTTACCATGTGATTGGCTGTGTCCAATCACAGTCGATCACAATGTAAACACACTTGCTGGTTATAGCATTATTTTCCTCGTGCTATCACAGCGCGAGGAGAGGAGAGAGCCGTTAACCAGCTAGTGTGAAAGGGGACATCTGCACTAATAATCAGGGCATTGATTATTAGTGTCCTGATTATCAGTGCTGCCCATCAGTGCCAACTTGTGCCCACCAGTGCTGTCAATCAATGCCCATAAGTGCTGCCAGTCGGCATCTCCTCATCAGTACCCTCTGTCAGTGCCGCCTATCAGTGCCCATCAGTGCCCATCAGTGCAACCTATTAGTGCCCTTCAGTTCTGCCTATCGATACCCATCAGTGCCATCTATCAGTGCCCATTAGCGTCACCTATCAGTGCCCATCAGTGCCGCCTATCAGTGCTCACTAGTGCCACATATCAGTGCAGCCTCATCAGTGCCCACCAGTGCCGCCTCATCAGTGCCCATCAGTGTAGCCTATCAGTGCCCATCAGTGCTGCCTTTTAGTGCCCATAAGTGCAGCCCCATTAGTGCACATCAGTAAAGGAGAAAAATTACTTGTTTGCAAAATTTTATAACAGAAACTAAGAAAATGTTTTGTCTTTTTTGGTTTGTTTAGCAAAAAATAAAAATCCCAGTAGTGATTAAATACCACTAAAAACAAGCTCTATCTGTGTGAAATTTGTCATATGAGTAAAGTGCTGCATGACCACGCAAAGTGTGACAGTGCTGAAAGCTGAAAATTGGCCTGTGCAGGAAGGGGGTAAAAGTGCACAGCAGGCAAGTAGTTAAGTCATTTCTGAGCCAGCATCTCAGCCCCGGAAGTAGATGCTGACCCTACATTGTGTTGTCTTTGGCTACCAGCCTCTTTCCAGCTCCACAAATAACACCTCCCCTGCCTTTAAAAGTGACCTCTTCGCTGAATGAATAGGAAAACATACCTTGCCCTCTGGTTAGCTTTCCATTAAAAAAACAAGGATCTGCAAGAAAGGAGCATACCTGATTGTGTGTAGCATTTTTGTTATCACTAAGAGATCTTGTCATCCACAAATCAAATTTAAGGTAAAAGCACAGCAAAACCAAAACTTTTAAACGCTTAATTTTTCTTTCATATAAATCATGCTTTATTAACTTGCAGTGTGCCTCTGAATGTGCTAGAAAATGTGTCCACTTCAGGAAAAGTCAATTTCGTAATACAAAACCCTCCATCCCTGCATATTGTAGCTTTCTCACCTCCTGAGAGTCTCTCATTACTTTCTGTGCTCCTCTGTCACTCCCTTCACCTCTCTGTATAAACTTTTATGTAGTGTTGGAAGGAGGAGTAAAGGAGAATACTATAGGTTGTCAGTTAAGTGACAGGCCTGAGTCTGCTGGGGTGGCTGATATCACATCCAAGATGGTGCAGTAGTCTCAAGGCTTTTAAATGTCTACACAGGCTTTTATAGATAAATAACATGAATTAAATGCACAGATATTTTTATGAGGAGATTGTTGTTGAGATTAATTGTCTGGAGATGGGATCTTTCGAATAAATAGTTATTATAGTCACAACTGTCAAAAATAAAAGTGTATATCATAAATACAACCTCTTGACTGGGTCTCACTTGTCTCTGCTTCTTCAAGGAAAATGGTACATAATATAGGTAAGGGAAGTTCAGGCTTGTTTTGTTTATAATTGTTGTACCTACCATTTACATGCTTAACCCTGGATAGTGTCTAAATTATGATTCTGGGGAAAAAAAAGCAGATGAAAACATTATTGGTGGAGTACTGTGATATCTGTGAGAGGTAAAAAATACTCACGCCTTAGTTAGTAGTATCAGTGGTGGCTAATGTTTTTTTGTTACATACACCACTCCCCGCGGCACCTCAAATCCCCCGCTCGCTGTCTGCTGGTTGGTCCATTTACCCCATCTAGGTGGTGAGCATTGGGCAGCAATGGGGAATGGGCAGCGGCAGACATCAAGAAGTGGCCTGGATTGGGGTATCAGCGGACATCAGGCTGTGGTAGGTATCGAAGTATCAGGGCATCGGGTAGCAGTTCCTGTGTCTTCTCCCCCTGCCTCCTCCTCGCTTCCACCATGTATCTCCTCCCCTCCCACTAGGCGTCCAATAGGATTGTCTGTCCTTTCATCCAATTGGGTGACGGGTATCAGACCCGCTTCCTGATAAGCTGGGAGGAGGATCAATGTTGCAAAAGCAAATATTAATTTGCTGTTGTAACACCTGGGTGGGTTTGTAGTGCAATTCTCTGTGCCACGAGTCCACCCTATTTTGAAGCCTATTAAAGCTTCTAGCTCTAATCAGGTGCTTCAAAAATTCCCCTGCCGCTGTAATTCAGGCGTCCGGCATCCTGAAAGGGGTCGGACACATGAAAAGGTCGTGGCGGCAGCGATGGATAGAGCGCCACATTGCTAGAAGGTGGAGGGGGTGGCTGATGTGGATAGACAGGGCGGCGCTCAGGCGCCCCTAATGGATGGGCCTCCACTGGTTAGTATATATGCACTTAAAGTGTATCCATGCCCAAAAACAAAAATATTATATATTGCAGCTTACAAGTCCATAAAAGTGGTGGCCACATTGGCTTTCTCTTTTCAGACTTTTCCCCCTTGACACATTGGCTTTCTCTTTTCAGACTTTTTCCCCTTTATTTTCACTTGATTTTCTAGCAAATACTAGAATTCATATCTCTTTATGTGTACACTTATTTCTTCATAGTGTCTACAGAAGTAGTCGCGGTTGCCACACAGGATGGACTTTAAACATGTCTGGCTTTGTTCATTTTCACTACATGTGGGTGGGGCGATTTGTGCAGAAGGAAGATTTCATTTTAGTTCAGCTAACAGAAAGTGACAAACTTTAATAACGAAAATTGTAAAGGAGTTGGAAGCTTGGGCAATCCTCCCCCTCTCGCTCTTTGGGAGATGTCACCTATTCAAAATGGTGTCCTTTGCACGATTACACTATCCGATACAGACCATTCCACTTTTACTGAAGCACTCAGATGTGCAGAGGATACACAAGGCTTTAAATGCCTTCCTATGTACTAACAAAAAGCCGTGTATAGCTCTCCAAAAACACTGTCTCCCTAAGTCCGAGGGTGGTGCAGGATTGCCCAATTTACGTTTTTATAATATCTCATGTTTACTTAGACAGGGTCTAGATCGGTTTTCGGGTAAATCTCGGTATTCAAACCATGTGCTTGAGGAAGCTTTGGTTTCCCCGCACACCCTTTCAGACGTTCTCCACTCCACTCTAAATGCTTTGCCCCTACATCTTAAATCAAATTTTCTCATTAGAGACACAGTGATTGCCTAGAGGGAGGTGTGGAGGTTACTAGGGCTACCCTCAAATATATCCAGCCATCTAACCATTCAAGGAAACCCCATGTTTCTCCCTTCCACTATCTATACCGTTTTTAACTTTTGGCGCACACACAGACTCACTACTGTTACTCCTTTATATAGTGCTAAACTGGAAGAATTCAAGCCATACCAGGATCTCTCAGGTGAATACTCTCTGCCACCATCTCATGCTTTACATCATCACCAGCTACTCAGCTATCTGCGAACATGTCATGGACCCCAAACAGATCCCCTTCAAAAAACTGACCTGGATGTAGTGCTCCAGAAAGACGATTACTCTAGTTCCAGTCTCTACTCCCACCTTATTAAGCACCAATTGGATAAATATCATCTTACTCCATTCCAGAAGTGGTGTTCAATATTCAATAACACTGAACTGCCAGAAAGGATCCTATAAAGTTATCGACACATTCACAAACTCACTATATCAGAAGTGTGGCAGGAAACCCACGTTACAATCATCCACAGGGCATACTACATGTTCCGCACCAACATCTCGGAACCTACCCAAGCTCAATGCCCTTGGTGCTCCTTATCCCACCCTACACTGCTACACCGCTTATGGGAATGCTCTGCAATCTCTATGTTTTGGGACTCAAATATATTTTCAAGGGCAGCAAGACACGGCTAATCAAAGATCCACTCTTATGTTTATTCAGATGTGATCCACCAGTCTCCCCCTCTGCACCAACAGGACCACCCACTCTCACACAATAGTCTCATGTATGTCTAATGGTGGCTCGTAGAACGAGCATGTGCTACTGGTTTAAATCATCTCCACTTTCCCTACAAGCCATAAAGCAAGCAATACTGTTACTGTTCCATATTATGAGACTGGATACCATTGTCTTGAATTTGTGCTCTACTACCTGTTTCTTTTTCAGATGGAGAAAATATATAAAACATACGTTCACTACCGAAGAATTATCATCTATCATCCATTGATTCCGTTATACTGACTGGTACTTGAAACGTGATCTCACCAACATCTTGGGCAAACTCAAAATAAGTGACCTGCCCAATGCTTCTAACCCCCTGTCACTCTGAGCCCCCCTCATGATGCCATTGTCCTAGAACTATCCACTGACCACAGCCTCCTAGTCCAAGATGAACAACTCCAGTTATTAATACTACTTTTTTTATGTACTTACTGCTTATGACATTCTTCACTCTAATATAGATAAGGATGCTTCCACTCCTGAGGGTTACACAATACACAATTTGATAAGCTGCCAATGTATCTTCCATGATCTGAAGCAGTTCACTTTTGCTTTTTTTACAGGTAATTATACCCTTGTCTAACTCTCCCTCACTCCCTCCCCTTCCCCTTCCACCCTTTTATTCCCCTATTACTTATCCTTTATATTAAACTGCTACTTTGTTTTAGAGTTACTCAGCTGTATACTTGTCATTGTTAGCTGGTTTATACTCTGTATCGTAATAACCCAATAAAATTTTTACAAAAAAGTAACAAGGACACCGTATTTCATGCAAGAACAACAGGTATATTTCTGTACTTGCTGAAAGCCTTCTTAGCCTGAAAAATGATAACTAATGCTGCCAACATATCTAAGGACCAGTAAGCTTAACTATATTATTTTTTTTGTTTTTTCTTTGTTGCTGTTATCTTTGGCTCAAATCTGCCTTTCTGCATTTTAAAACGACCTTATTTACTGATCTTATCATCCTTTAATGCAACAGTAGCTATTGGTGATACAAAAATATTGTAATAACATTTGAACATAGTATCTCAGGGACCATCATGTAGATGGTTCACTCTAAATGGTTCACTAATTTTACTTCAGTCATCCTACAACAGGATACAAATGATGCTGCTGTTTGATGTGTTATTACGATAAGTAAATGAGCCATATCTTAATTACTGCTAATACAAACTCCTCATTGTTCAAATGTAGTATATGGGGCTTTTCTGCCAATAAACAACCTGGTGCAAATTAGGTGTAAAATTTCTAATGCAACCTAAATACAGTTTTCTAGACTCCTGTATGAAAGCATACTTTATTTACCTATCTGGACATCAATACACTGGTATATACATTGGAATTTTGATTTCAGTCTATGTCCTGAAGAATCTTTGATTTATTTATCTTTGACAGAATAAAATAAATTAGAGTGGGATGTGAAGGAAAGGATCAGAAGAAATATGTATTTATAGATTTCAAAAGCTTCTAATTTAAACGCTATTATTTAATGCCATGTTTAGTATACTTATAGTATAGCATCATTGTTGCTCACTATATTTTAAATTTTAGTATTATAATTTTAGAAATAAACTTCTAGCGTAAAACCAAACTGATTCTAAATGATAGAAAACCACATACATCCTCTGTTGAGATCTTGTATCTTACTTCTACATCTTAACAAGTGGATGGTGCATAGCAGGTACACATTAAAAAAAAAAAAAAAACAGTCCTATGTTGACTAACAGCAGCTTTGCCTGTAAATACAAAGTAAAGAGAAAAGTAGTGGTCCATGTCAAACGCAGTTATACTTTAAAGTGTATAAATACTTTTTTTGTCTATAATAGAGTTGAAAATGTTTATTGTTTGCTCTGTTTGTCCTGCTGGGGAGATTTCCCTTCCCATCCTGTTCTAGAGGTACAATAAAAGTAAGAGAAAATCTCCTCAAAGTGAGAGGAATGCTAATCTAAGCTTTTGTTCACAACAGCATGCATTTTGTGTTCCTGCGGGTACTGTGCGTGAACACTGCAATTCATTGTTACAACTCATCAGAGTTTTTTTTAAAAACTTTATTTAAAGAATTTAACTCAGAAATATGGATCCTGCTCCTTTAAATAATTTTATACAGCATAGTGCTTGTGCTGTGTAATTTGGTCCCCTGTAACACCTAAAAAAACTGTCTGATCCTGCCAGTTTCTCCCCTCCCCTATGTAAACAGACCACGATAATCATGGCTGCTGAGCCCTGACACCAGGATCTATTTACGTGGCTCCGTCATCCGCAGCCTGCTCTCTTGTGTCTGGCTCCCCTGTGCTCCGCCCCTCTCTGCGTGTCAACTATTGACAGTACTGACCCCATCCCCCTCCTGCTGCAGGAATAACTAATGTATGCCAATACTATCCATTTTGTCTCCTAATACAGTGCCCCACTGTCTCTGTGTTTTATTAAAAAAAATCCACTACAGTGCAGCCCAACAGGGCTAATGTGAGATGAACCCTAAGATAGTATCATGAGAACATTTGTCCCTATAGAAAGATTGCCCCTCATGTCTTGCTCACATAACAGCTCTAACATTTTGGATTTCCTGTGACTTTCTTACCTCAGCATTTCACCCCATTTATTTTTAATTAGTCACTTAACACCAGGCACTGCAATGCATCTCAGCTCAGCATTTCAACCCATTCATTTTTAATTGGCCACATAACACCAGGCATTGCAATGCGCCTCACCTCAGCATTTAAACCCATTTATTTTTAATTGGCCACCTAACACCAGGCACTGCAATGCACCTCATCTCACCTCAGTATTTCAACCCATTTAAATCGGTCACCTAACACCAGGCACTGCAATGCACGTCACCGTAACATTTCAACCCATTAATTTTTAATTAATCACCTAACCGCAGGCACTGCAATACACCTCACCTCAGCATTTCAAGCTATTTATTTTTAATTGTTCACCTAACACCAGGCACTGCAATGCGCCTCACCTCAGCATTTCAACCCATTAATTTTTAATTGGCCACATAACACCAGGCACTGCAATGCACCTTACCTCAGCATTTCACCCCATTTATTTTTAATTTGTCACTTAACACCAGGCACTGCAATGCACCTTACCTCAGCATTTCACCCCATTTATTTTTAATTGGCCACCTAACACCAGGCACTGCAATGAACCTCAGGAGTGTTGCAGTGCTACGGTATTGTGGCATGCATGGGCTCCTAATCTCCTCAGAGAAGGCCCAGATACCAATAAAAACATGAAGTATGGTCTATCCTTTCCCCACTCTAATCAAAACTAAAATAGTTTTGCCTTTACATAAACTTTACATCTTCTGTTTGTACAGGCACCTGGCAATAAACAAGGGAGTATGCTTTGACATGCCAATGATTTGGGGTAATAGGAATATGAATAGGTTTGTTCACTAAAGCTGAATTCCAGGCAAGCAGCTTAATACCTTGATAAAATACATAACACAGAGCTTGCCTGACAAAAGATTTTCATTTCTGTCCATCCAATCCTGAGATTTATACATCTTTGCTGCAAAACTAAGCCCTTTCTGAAAGATAATTAGACATTTTATTCTGCTTCAGTTATAACCTTTGGTTGGGCAAAAATGAAAGACAGGGATCCCCAACAGCTGTAAAAGAATAGAAAAAATTAAAAAGTGTCTCTAACTACAATGCTCACACCATCTCCAGGGCTGTCCCCTACAGACTCACCTGCTCACTCAATCCTCTTCCAAATTAAATGATACCTGGCATCATTCAACTAACTTCCTGTAAGCCCAGAGCATCGTAGCTTTGCCCTCCACCGTGGACTCACAGGAGGATGATGTAGAGAACAGAGCAATATCTTTATGCTGTGCCATTCTCTGCACCATGTTTGATCTGCCCTTTGCCAAAGAAAGGAAAAAAAGGAAAGAATAAAGAGAACTAACATATCATCAGACCAAAGACACTTAGTTAAAAAAAAATAGGTGTTAAGATTTTTTTTAATGTTGTGGGGTTGCTCAAATGGGTGGGGGTAGGGGAGTGGTCTAATGATCCTGTCATTTTGCTTTAGAGTAACACTTAAGCCCCGTACACACGAGAGGACTTATGTCCGACAGACTTCCGAAGGAGTTCTGCCGGAGTTCTGCCGGAGTTCCGACAGAGTTCTGACGGACTTTTCGACTGAGCGGACTTGGCCACACACAATCACACCAAACTCCGACGGATTCGAACGTGATGACGTACGACTGGACTCGAATAAGGAAGTTCATAGCCAGTAGCCAATAGCTGCCCTAGCGTCGGTTTTAGTCCGTCGGAATAGCATACACACGACCGAATTTTTCGGTAGGAACTGGGTCCGGCGGAGTTCCGTCGGAAAAATTTGAAGCATGTTCCATTTTCTAAAGTCTGTCAGACTTTTGCGAATCAAAAGTCCGTTGCAGCCCACACACGATCGAATAGTCTGACGGAATCATTCCGTCGGACTTTGGATGTCGAAAAGTCGTGTGTACGGGGCTTTACAGGTCTTGTCTTCCCCCCAGCTTGTGACTGGTAATTGAAGGAGAAAAAACAGACTGTAGTTCATCTCTCTGTCACTGTTCTTTGCTCACATGGGGCACTTTGGCATAACTGATTAGCTTCTTGTACTGATCCCCCTCTCTCCAAGTTTGAGCTCTGTGGTATGGGAGATTGCAAGAGGCTGATACGATGTCAAATTAAAGTATTAACACTGTTTGCATTTAAAAAAACAATGTAATGATGTATGTTATTAATGACTACAGAGTTGAATTCATGTGTGACTGTTATATCTACCTAGAGTTTAGCTTTGAATTTAGTCCTAAAATCAATGGCGGCCCATCAATAAGGGGCTCAGGGGCACTGCCACTTTAATCCATGCGCCCATCCCATAATCTATATGCAAAAAAGGGTGGGCCCAGGGGGCAGGATTGTGTGACAATAGAAAATTATTTACTATCGTCTTCCTGATTCTCCTCCTGGCCAATCAGGAAGTGGGTCCTAAGACCCAATTGGCCAGGGGTCTCAGGACCCACTTCCTGTTCGGCCAGGAGGAGAAGCAACGGCCCCAGAGCGAGGTCTCCAGGGACTGCTCACCCGCAGCCACACCCCAGCTCGGAGAGTGGAGGGAGGAGGAGGGGAGATCAGAGTGTCATCCTGGCCAGGACTCGTCATCTGCCTCCTAAGGTAAGGAGGCCTCAGATCGCCGCCTTTCCGTCCCTCTGCCGTTGGTTTTCCACCCCCCTTCAAAATATTGACCACCAGCCGCCACTGCCTAAAACTGAATACATCTACCCTAATTGCTAGACATACAATACATACAATACACCATTGCATATTTCCAAACTATTTAAAAGCTTAATGTGTTAATTGAGTACATTTATGTTAACATTGCCCATTTAGGGCATGCTAATGGGTTTGCTTGATAGGAATAATTTGCTCCAGTGGTTGAACACCTCAGTTATACACTATGGTGGGAGCAGGCATGCAGTCATGTGAACCTATCACTTTACCCTGAATGGGGCGAGGAATAAACAAGACTGGATGTTGAGAAATTAAGATATAGTTACATAGTTAGTCAGGTTGAAGTTAGTTAATAAAAAAATGCAATCATATAAACACAATCCTTCAGCCACAGTTGATCCAGAGCAAAGTGAAAAACCCCAGCAAAGCATGCTCCAATTTGCTACAGCACGGGAAAAAATCTTTCCTGATCCCCCAAGAGATTTTCCCTGAATCAACTTTACCTATAAATGTTAGTACCCGGTTATATTATGTAGGTTTGGGAAACAATCCAGGCCTTTTTAAAGCAATCTCCTCAGCTTGCTAGAACCACCTCTTAAGGGAGTCTATCCCACATTTTCAAAGCTCTTACTGTGAAGAAACCTTTCCGTATTTGGAGATTAATTTTTTTTTCCCTCTAGATGTGAAGAATACCCCCTTGTCCTCTGTGATGACCTTAAAGTGAATAACTTAACACCAAGTTCACTATATAGACCACTTATGTATTTTTACATGTTGATCATATCTCCCCTTAAGCTCCTCTTCTCAAGAGGGAATATATTCAGTTCCTCTATCTTTCCTCATAGCTGAGCTCCTCCATGCCTCTTATCAGTTTGTTTGCCCTTCTCTGCACTTCCTCCAGTTCCCCATATCCTTTTTGAGAACTGGAGCCCAAAACTGAACTGCATATTCCAGATGAGGTCTTACTAATGATTTGTCCAGGGGCAAAATGATATCTCTCTCTCTGGAGTCCATACCTCTCTTAATACAAGAAAGGACTTTGCTCTCTTTGGAAACCGCAGCTTGGCATTGCATGCTATTATTGAGCTTATGGTCTACCAAAACCTGCAGATCCTTCTCCACCATTGATTCCCCCAGTTGTACTCCCCCTAGTATGTATGATGCATGCATAGTCTTAGCCCTCAAGTGTATAATTTTTTTACATTTATTAACATTAAACCTCATTTGCCACTTAGTTGCCATTTGCCAATTAGTTAATTAGTGCATTGAGGTCGGCTTGTAAATTGAATTCCACTGCATAGCTTGGTGTCATCTGCAAAGACAGAAATGTTACTTTTAATTCCAGACCCTATATCATTTATAAAGTTATTAAAAGGTAATGGTCCCCACACTGAACCTTGGGGTACACCACTGATAACCTTAGACCATTCAGAGTAATGCCCTGTACACACGGTCGGACATTCCGATCATAAAATCCGTCTGATTTTTTCAGACGGATTTTGGCTGAAACTTGTGTTGCATACACACGGTCAGACAATGTTGTCGTAAAATCCGATCGTTCAGAACTAGGTGACGTTCGTTGCATACGACGGGTCTACATAGAGGCTAGTAGCCAATAGCTTTGGTCTCGTAATTTAATCTGAGCATGCGTGACACTTTGTCCGTCGGAATTCTCTACAAATGAACGTAAAAAGTCAGATCGGATTTTGTTGTCAGAAAATTTTAGATCCAGCTCTCAAACTTTTTTCTTCGGAATTTCCAACGTAAAAAGTCTGATAGAGCCCACACACGATCGGATTTTCCAACAACATAATGCAATCGGACCTTTTCTGTCTGAATTTACAACCGTGTGTACAGGGCATAAGAATCATTAACCACTACTCTCTGAATTCTATCTTTTAGCCAGTTTTCTATCCATTTACAAATTGATCTTTCCAAGCCTATAGACTTTACCTTCAAAAACGCTCAAACGAGTCAAACGCTTTTTCAAAATCCAGGTATACTACGTCCACAGCCACCCCTCCGTCCAAGGTTTTACTTACCTCCTCATAAAAAGAAATCAGGTTTATTTGACAAATTCTGTATTTCATGAATCAATGTTGTCTGTTGCTTAAAATATTTTTTTACAGCAAGAACTCCTCTATGTGATCTTTTGGTAAACTCCTCAGTATCTTCCCGACTATAGAAGTTAAACTAACAGGTCTATAGTTACTTGTTAAAGACTTTGATCCCTTTTTAAATATGGCATAAAAGTAAAAAGTATCAGATCCTTTAAAGCAAATAATATAGGGCTATAATGCATTTGATCATGATGATGGGGCAAGAAAGAAAGCAAGCATCTAATCTTTTAAAGACATCACTTGAAACTTCATGTGAGAATTTCTTAAAATGCTCAGTGATGCAAGTGGACAATCTTGAAGCATTGACACTGTGTTCAAAATGCCTGTCATTGTCAATTTAGCATCAAAAACTAACTTGATTCATCCACCTCTTTATGCCTTGACTATGGATCACACTGAGTAGCTGTACATTTACTAGTCTATCTGCAACAATCAGAGACAATAATAGAAAAACACACTATCAGGTGAATCATCAGCAACAATTAGTGAGGGCCCAGTGTCAACAATACAATTAGTATTAATGTCACCAGCCAGTTAATGAACAATGGATAGAAAAGTCACTTTCTGCTCGAAAGGAATCCTTTCCTCATTATATGCACAAATACCTCTTGGCTCAGTGTATGAATGCTAACATGTTTCATATATATCCTTATAAGGAAGATTTTCTCAGGCACTGCAGGCCTGTAATTAGTTATTGATTAGCTAGCCTGCTTGTCTTCACAGTCTGTGTCTATATGTCTATGGAAGGGATGCGTAAGCAAATTGTGCATACGGTATAGTATATTTCTAAGTTCACAAAAGGTGCATGTTATTGTTTTTAAATGTAATTTAACAGCATGTATAGAAAATGTATATAATTATTGTGTAGCTTATAATAAAATCACATTTAAAATTAAAGGAATAACAAACAATTGAATACATACATATATTTTCGGGGTACTCCAAGGGTTTGTTTTTCCTACCCACCTATTGTGAGCAAATATAGCAATGCCAAATCAGTTCTTGTTATCTACATACCTGCATTCTGTGAATATTAGGGATCTAACTCTATTACAGAGGTTCATTCTAAATTAGTAACTTGAAATTTGTTGAAGAATATTACTGAACAATCAAAACAACAATCAAACATGGTAAATATGGGTTGCATACAGACTATCAAATCATGGATTTCAGTTTGTAGGTTGATGTCCAAAACCAGTAGCATAGTGCTCTGGGCCCACTGCACTTAATTAAGCCACTTGCTTTACTAGTATAAAGCTTTTGGACAGGGAAACCATAATATCAAATCAAATCGGTATTGTGAGCGAGGTGACCACGCATATATATTTATGACAAACAGAAATTGCAGCTTCAGCCTACATTTGTATGAAAACTAGCTTCAAAAGAAGAAGATGCTCTGAGCAACCTGCTGGAATGCATCTGTCTGCACTTATAATACCTATAGTATCAGCATGTCTTTTTTGGTGTGCTACAGGTGCATAAACACACCTGTTTTTTGCAGGTTGACCTTACCTGTCACAAACACAGGTAAGCAACAAATGCAAGGCAGGGTCAGTATGAGATTTTTTTTATTGAGGGTCAGATATAGGCTTTGTGGTTATGTATGCTTAGACTTACCCTTTCAGCATCAAAAGCATCCTTTACCGCCTACTCCTCCTAACACCTTAGGTCACAAGTCATCCATCAAAGACATTTTGGTCAGGGAATATCATCCCAATAATCACATTTCACCTGTTATATGTCATCAGGTAACTCATTTACTCAGTAGATAAACAAAAAAAATAAAAATATAATGGAGAAGAGCCATACATTTGTACACCATAGTGTAGGGCTAGGTAACAAGGTAAAATGATGAAACAAACATATCAGACCTGGCCATAACTGCTATTACATTTACCAGTAGTCATATGCAGCACTTACATGTTACCCATCTATGTCAATGCTTTTTTTTACTGGTAATGACAAATCTCAAAAAGATCAAACTTATTGATCTCTTTTATGGTAATATATACATTTGCAAGAACATGTGGTGTATAGTGTAACACATTCCCCGTAAGAGCCGCTAATGAATAGCGATCCCCCACCCTGCACAACAAAGCACACCCAATTTCACAGGCTTGCTTGAGATAGGAAACAGTCCAGCAGTTTTGTTTTGTTTTTTTATTTAGGGGTTAATAAACTTGGATGGGGACAGGGGTATTATGGGATGCCCACTTGACGGGAACCAAGTCTCTTCAGGGACACGCTAACTATATACACTCCCCTTACTCCAGCACATTACTTGCTTGCAGGACAGCTCAGACCCGGCTGGACACTGTTTGATGAATCTGGCAAGGCACTCCGCCAGATCAAGTGAAAGCCCTTTACAGGCAGGTACCATGGAACCCTCGGTGTGTAGAAAAAGTCCAGTGTCTAGCTACATTCCTGTGGCTACTGATCCAAGCACCACCTCTTCTGGCACTGCCAGCCCACTTGGCTGCAGCTGCCTCTTTAACTAGCCCTCCTGGCTACTTCCCACAGTCCTCCCAGACTGTCTCACTCACCAGCTACCCGGCTGTTTTCTCCCTGGAGATCTTTCAGACATGCTAGCTGGCTCCTATTGTCCTCACTCTTGCTCCCGTGTCTCTAGACAGGGCTCCTCCATGTCTTGATCCCTCCAGCACTAAAGCCTTAGACCTGAGGCCATCCCCCCAGACTAGGGGGCTACCTTCAAGGGCTTCCGACTGCCTCCTCAGCACTCCATCTCCAGCTTCCACCTGAACTCCACACTGCCCCTGCTGGTCTGACTCTGAGTATTTAAGAGGAGCATACCCCCTGCCAGCCCATTTTGCTGGGGATTGGCTGGGGCCCTTTTCAATACTCCAGGCAGCTCCTCCTAACCTCCCTCTCATTCTTCTGGAAACTTCTCCAAGGTTCTAGCAAGTAGGGGTGGTCATAGAGGTGCTGCCTGATGAGTCATCCAGCCTCCCTGGATCACTCACTCTGACCCAAATTCAAAACTGGCTTGGTTGCCAGCCAAGCCAAAATTTACCTACACTACAGAAAAACCTATGTACAACCTAGCACTCTACACTAGAGGATGCTACACTAGTGTAAGAGCAAATGTATTTTATTAAAATATTTATAACACTGCTAAAGCTGGATATATGTTGAGTTTGTTCAACCAGTGAGTGAATGGTAAAAAAACTTACAGATTACCAGATCCACACAAGTGATATGGATGCAGGGATCCCCCATTATTGTATTCTGACATTGGGGACCCCCCCATCATATTACACTGATCAGCACTGTGGCCATTGGCTGCAGCGGCTGATAGATTGCTGGTTTTCCAGCAGGACCATTCTACAGAAGCACTGCGGCTATTGGCTGCAGTAACTGATTGAATGCTGTTTTTCCATCAGGACCCCATCTACAAAATGAGGTCTAAGGACCAGTTTTTGTTGAACAGGGAGGGGTAAACGAGGATCAACATTTGGCCAGTTCCTGTTAAACCAGACGATATTTGATACATGTGTATCCAGCTTTAGATCTATGTCTAGAATTGAGTTGCCCCAGCAAACCTGATTTGTATAGGACTCATGTCATTTAATTTGAGAAAGCAAAGAAGGTTTTTAATGTAAAATATAAAATCCTTTGCATTTCTGTTACAGTTGTTGCAGCTGATCATATACTTCTTTAATGCACTATCCAATGGCTGAAGAAATGCAAAAGAAGAAGAAACATAGCAAGGATTGCAAGATGACATGTGTTTATACATCTAATGCCGCGTACACATGTAGCCAACTATCCGGCGGACTTAGTCTGGCTGACTGTCTGCTGGACTTTCCGAACGAGCTACTTACCCACACACAGCACTTTTTCAGCGGACTAATATGGCGTACTAAGTCCGCCGGACTATCCGCCGTACTTTTGAAATGAACGGACTCACTCACGCAGGGCCAGCGAAGGAGGTCCCCCCAGGTCCACGTCAGACCCTTGTCCGAGCACGCTACCCGGCTGACCAGGAAAGGGGGTGGGGACGAGCGAGCGCCCCCCCCCCCCTCCTGAGCCGTACCAGGCCGCATGCCCTCAACATGGGGGGTGCCTTGGGGAAGGGGAGGCCGCGTGGCCCCCCCACCCCAAAGCACCTTGTCCCCATGTTGATGAGGACAAGGGCCTCTTCCCGACAACTCTGGCCGTTAGTTGTCGGGGTCTGCGGGCGGAGGGCTTATCGGAATCCGGGAGCCCCCTTTAATAAGGGGCCCCCCGGATACCGTCCCCCCACCCTATGTCAATGAGTATGGGGTACAATGTACCCCTACCCATTCACCTGTGAAAAAAAGTAAAAGAAAACACAACACACAAGCGGAGGATGCGACGAAGGAACATCTGAAGAGAAGAGAACAACAGAAGACGGCGACAGCGGCGACAGAAGACCGGGCCACTGCCTGTAAAAGAGCTAGAAGAAGGCACGGTGGCCTGTCAAGAAGAACCGAAGAGGGGAACAAGACCCCCGAAGTCGGAAGAAGAGGGTGCGGCGAAGAAGAAAGCCGGGCTCCTCCGCTAGTGAAAGAGGTAGCAAAAGAGCAGAAGATAGCGGAGGAGTCCGGCGAGAAGACCCCCGAAGATGGACAGAAGACCCCCGGAGCTGTGCAATAAACTATTTTAACCCTTGTGTGTTGTGTTTTTTTTTACTTTTTTTCACAGGTGAATGGGTAGGGTTTACATTGTATCCCATACTCATTCACATAGAGTGGGGGGCCGGTATCCGGGGGCCCCCTTATTAAAGTGGGCTCCCAGATTCCGATAAGCCCCCCGCCCGCAGACCCCGACAACCAATGGCCAGGGTTGTCGGGAAGAGGCCCTTGTCCTCATCAACATGGGGACAAGGTGCTTTGGGGTGGGGGGGCCACGCGGCCCCCCTTCCCCAAGGCACCCCCCATGTTGAGGGCACGTGGCCTGGTACGGCTCAGGAGGGGGGTGCTTGCTCGTCCCCACCCCCTTTCCTGGCCGGCCGGGTAGCGTGCTTGGATAAGGGTCTGATGTGGACCTGGGGGGGACCCCACGCCGATTTTTCAGCGTAGGGGTTCCCCTTTAAGTCCATACCAGGTGACGGGGCCAGCGACGGCTCCTTCGCTGACCCCGGCTACCTGGAGACGCGCTCAAAATGAGCGGACTTTTCTCCGGGCGGGAAAAGTCTGTTCATTTCAAAAGTACGGCGGACTGGCACACACACGCCGCGGATTGTCCGCCGAAATGCGAGTCCGGTGGAAAGATTGGAGCGCAAAACTACTTTCTAAGTCCGCCGGATTTTTGGGTAAAAAAAGTCCGCCGGAGCCTACACACGGGGGGATTGTCCGGCGGACTTGAGTCTGCCCGACTTTTCCACCGGATTGTTTCATTGTGTGTACGCGGCATTAGATTCACTAGCAATGACATGCAGAAGAGAAGGAAAAGCCACACTTGGGATGTTGGATTTTGATTTATACTGTATCCTTTTGATATCAAAGTGGTATTATTATCTCCCAAAATGGGAAGTGTATTCATATGGAGGTTTTCTGTAAGCAAGCTGGATCCGGTAAACAGTTCTGAGGTCAGGGCTTGCAGTGGATAAGTGTAATCCAGTGAACAGTCTGAGGTCAAGGTAGACAGCACACCAAAGAGAATAGTCAGTAAGCTGAGTTTGGATCAGCATTATAGAATCCAAGGTAGGTAAACAGGTCAGGGACTAGCAGGAATGTGATCAAGCCCTGGGCTTGTGATGTTCAAATAGAGCACCACAGCAGCATGGCTAAAAAGGAGGGAGGGCCGGGCTGACCAATGCCTAGCCCGGCCCATCAAGATAGGTGTACCAAACTTAAAAGAATGAGGGCGCATGAGCACATCCAGCTGTTATAACTTGAGAAGAGACCACCAAACCCTTTGGGGCTGACTTGTCAGGGTGAAGACAATGAAAATTGCTTACAAGCATGCAGGAAGTGAGATGGCAGGCACCCAGGAGTTTACTATAGGGCCAAACCCCTTCCACTGCAAAGGGTACCTGATTGATTTCCAGATTTTCCTGGAGTCCAGAATGCGAGCTACTATGTATTCCTCTTGGTCATTGACAATTAGTGGTGACTGGGAAGAAATTAGGTTATCTTGGGAAACGAGCTTCAGAGGAGTGGTATGAAAAACACTAGAAATTCTCATGGAAACAGGAAGTTGTAATCTGAAGCTTTACAACTGGCTAGCACTGCTGCTGGCCAATCAGGGTAGGAGGCATGTCCAGCCAGGAAGATAAAGTGGGGGTTGTGTGTAAAGCTGTGACTCCAGCGCTGTCGGAGGTGATTTCACCACCACAGTTAAAAAAAGTCCATATATGACGTAGCATGGGGGCAGGGGTGGAGGAGCAATTTGCTGCTAATGTTAGGGGCGGATGATCCATGCTTCGGCATATTTTTTTTAGGCACAGATTGTGTTAAAAAATGTTTTATTTTTACTATGTTTTATTGTATTTGCTTTGCAGGTGTTGTAAGTCTTACTGTTATAATGTAATGTTACTTTGTTTTTATTGTTAACCATCATTTTCTTAGCAGGTACACCATTCAGCTGCAGCACTGATTTATGTATCTTGACAGCAACAGGGTTTGCTCACACGATACGTAAATCAGTGACTCCAGCACTGTAGGAGGTGATTTCCCCACAGTTAAAAGAAAATGGTGCATGTATGCCCATCATTAGAAGTGGGTGGATGAAGGGCGGTATTCTAATGGTGGGCATACCCAACGATCAGTCTCTTTTTTTTGTTCAGACCACTGCATGAAAAAAAGAAAATTACAATGTATGCCCAACAAGGACCAGCAATGTACTGTTATGTTGCTGTACATTGAGTGGTTATAACAGAATGATGCCTGCAGGATTAGGTATCATCTTGGTATCATTCTTTTTAGCCAGCGGCTTTCATGTAAAAGCAATCCTAGTGGCTAATTAGCCTCTAGACTGCTTTTATAAGCAGTGGGAGGGAACAACCCCTCCCCTCCGTCTTCCATAGTTTTCTCGTTCTCTCCTGTCCTAACAGGGAACCCGAGAATGCAGCCGGTGGTTCCGCCAGCTGACCATAGAGCTGATCAGAGACCAGAATGGCTCCAATCATCTCTATGGCCTAAGAAACTGGAAGCTACGAGCATTTCATAACTTAGCTTTTGCAGGATATAAACAGCACCATTGGGAAATTGGCAAAGCATTTTATCCCACGGAGGGCAGAGGAGAGATCTAAGGTCTAATAGATCCGAATTTTTTCAAAAAGAGTACCTGTCACTACCTATTGCTATCATAGGGGATATTTACATTGCCTGAGATAGCAATAAAAATGATAAAAAAATTGAAAGGAACAGTTTGAAAATATAATAAAAAAGCAAAATAAATAATAATAAAAAAAGCACCCCAGTCCCCCCGTGCACACGCAAAGGCGAACACAAGATTTGGTCTGGTGCCATTAGTAAACTGCAATTGCACCATGAATGTGAGGTATCACCACGAAAGTCGGATCGAGAGCAGTAATTTTAGCAGTAGACTCTATAAATCTAAAATGGTAACCTGTAAAGGCATTTAAAAGCTTTTAAAATGTATGCAGTTTGTCGCCGCTGCACGTTTGTGCAAAATTTTAAAGCATGTCGTGTTTGGTATCCATGTTCTCATCATATTTTTTATTTCATCAAACATTTGGGCAATATAGTGTGTTTAAGTGCATTAAAATAAAAACAAGTGTGTTTTTTCCCAAAAAATTGCTGCGCAATTAATGTGTGAAAAAAAAATTGCAAGACTCAACATTTTAATCTGTAGGGCCTTTGTTTTAAAAGTCTTTTTCTTGCAAAAAAAAATAAAAAATTTAGTTCATGTAACAAAAAGTGTCAGAATGGGCTTTGTCTTCAAGTGGTTAGAAGAGTGGGTGATGTGCGACATAAGCTTCTAAATGTTGTGCATAAAATGCCGGGACAGTTCAAAACCCCCCCCCCCAAATGACCCCTTTTTGGAAAGTGGACTCCCCAAGCTATTTGCTGATAGGCATGTTGAGTCCATGGAATATTTTATATTTTGCCACACGTTTCGGGAAAATTACACTTTTTTTCCTTTTGCACAAAGGTGTCACTAAATTATATATTGTTCAAACATGGCATGGTTATATGTGGAAATACACCCCAAAATACATTCTGCTGCTTCTCCTGAGTACAGGGATACTTCAAAGTCTCACACATAAGGTATCCCTGTACTCAGGAGGAGCAGCAGAATGGATTTTGGGGTGTAATTCCACGTATAACTACGACATGGGTGAGCAATATATCATTTAGTGACAACTTTGTGTAATTTATTTATTTTGACATTTTTCAATCACTTGTGACAAAAAAATAAAATATTTAATGGGCTCAACATGCCTCTCAGAAATTTCCTAATTTGTCTACTTTCCAAAATGGGGTCATTTGGGGGGGGGGGGGGGGGGGGGGGTGTTGTACTGCCTTGCCATTTTAGCACCTCAAGAAATATAAACTAAAAACATAAAACTAAAACATAAAAACATAAAACTAAAAATTGCGTAAATTCCAGAAAATGTACCCTAGTCTGTAGATGCTATAACTTTTGCGCAAACCAATAAATATACGCTTATTGACATTTTTTTAACCAAAGACATGTGGCTGAATATATTTGGGCCTAAATGTATGACTAAAATTGAGTTCATTAAATTTATTACATTTTTTCTATAACAAAAAGTAGAAAATATAAATTATTTTCTAAATTTTTGGTCTTTTTCCGTTTATATCACAAAAAATAAAAATAAAAATTACAGAGGCAATCAAATACCATCAAAAGAAAGCTCTATTTGTGAGAAAAAAAGGGCGCAAATTTATTTTGGGTACAGCATTGCATGACCGCGCAATTACCAGTTAAAGCGACACAGTGCCAAATTGTAAAAAGTGCTCTGGTCAGGAAGGGAGTAAATTCTTCCAGGCTGAAGTGGTTAAACAGTTTTTCAACCCACCATTGATTTCCAACCATGTGCTTCATTTAAAGTCCCAACCCCCCCCCCCCCCCCCCCTCCCGTTGCTCGCTAGCTTCTTGCTTGCTTGCTTGTTTATAGTCACTTTCTATTACTTAGTTGAAGATAAATCTAAAGAAAATTGAATAAGAGAATTATATGGCGTATGGCCAGCTTAAGTCCAGTCATTTTTTTTTATACTTCTGTAATAGTAGAATGTCTACAAACAGTTCTTGAAGACAGATTTTTAGTAATGTACCTGTAATTTATAGGTGAACTCACTGGCAGTATGATATAAGCTTTTGTGCAGAGCTTAAAATGCTTCCAGGCAACTATCACTCTTCACTTCCCTTCCACTGTTGCCCAAGTCACTGGTTTATAGGTGTGTCTTCTGAACTTATATTGCAATATTCAAAACTAGTCCTACAATTGCCATTAGCGCAAAATGAATCTTGCCCTTTTCTTTTTACTTGCTGTTAAATTTAAAGTTTTGGTAATTAGATTAAGGGTCATGTTTGATTCTGTGTCATCGTGAATTCATGGGCTTAATTCGCAAAACATTATATTTGTTCACTTTTGAAAATATAGTCGGTATTAAATATTACAGCATCTAAAACCTGGTGACTCCTAATGCTCCAAGATTTCTTTTATTGCTGAACTCAAATTAAGCACTATCTGGGATTCTGCCACTTTCACCTTTCTTGCGGTGTGACTTATTAGGGCTTTAAAACAAGAGACAAGAGCTGTAAACGTAAGTGGGTTTTAATGGAATTAATTCCGAAGGAGTGTAAAACTCCTTTTGACACTTAAGTTTGCTCTACTAATGGCAAAGATCACAGAAGTACAAAATAAGAGTGCCAAATTAATAAAGGACACAGGAAGCCACGGAGCCAAAGGAAAAGGTAAGGAGGTTGCACTTGTTCTGCCCAGGACAATATATAACTAGCTCGCTAGATTGCACATGTTCAGCATTTTAAAGAGCGATAGTTTGGCTTGTGTATATGCAGGTAAGAAAAAGCAGTGCTCAGCAGTCTGAAAGGCACATGCACGGAACACTTAAACAAGCATAACAGATTGTGCAAACGCAAATTAAATATTAACATCCTCAGCTAGACTATCGCATCTTTAATGTAATATGTACTTTCCTAATGAACCAAGGTGTATTTACACTTCAAACAAAAACCTAAGATACATACTGGTTGAAAGCAACCAAATCACCCTAATCCTGGTAAAATATATTACCATGTTATCATGCTGCAGGGTCATTGCGAGGATCTTTACAATAATCTATCATTTCCGCAGGTGCCATTAGCATGATTCTTTTTTTTTTTTTGTGTGTGCTTATATTCAATCTTAGAATGGTCAATAGAATGTTCAACCAAATACTTTCCTACTGCATGTCATCAGTTTACTTTGTCAGTAAAAGGGCAATACTAGCAAATAAAGCTTCAGTGCAGGGCCTTTTGTAAACTGACGCAGATATAATTAAAATACTGCAATGAAAACTTTATTAAAATTTACTTTCTGAATGTAGAATATATGAAATTACTGAATCGCTAAAAATATGTCTCTGCTTCTTAAAATTCCATGTAAGCTGGAATTGATTTAGGCTGATTTATTTATACTGTGATATCATGCAAATAGGAATTTTGCCCATGACAGCTTAGTAAGTTTCAGTTTTTATTTAAAACCTGAGCGGGAGAAAATTTACTTTTATTTTTACTTTTCATTTTCTTTTTTGCACTTTTTTTTTTCGCCAAGTGATCTGGCCAGCAAGTCTGTTCTTTTTCAACAGAGCAAGATGTTTTGCATATGTAGCAGTTAGAGGGATGAGACAAATCATTTACCTTTTTTATGTAAAACCTTTATCCCAGAAGTAAAAACTCTGTTGCTATAACTGTTTATAAAGTTTTAACTGGAGTTTGGTTTCAATTTGTAAGCGTATCTGAAACTGCTAGTGCATTTTACACTCCCCTCTTCCCAGAATGACAGTGCTGCTATCCAAAAATGCCCTTGTGTTCTTTCATCCAGAGTGGGGGCACTCTATTATAGAATGTTGGTTACTGGCCATATGACTAGGTGAAAACAGAGCGAAAAGCCTAAAAAAAATATATCCGAATGCAGCCACCACATGTAAGCACTGGTAAGCTGCAGTATATTAAATTGTTAGTTTTAGGTTTAATACCGCTTTAAAGAAGATTATCTATGCTGCTTATGATTTAAAGTGACATTAAAGGTTTGTTTTTTAAATAAACGTGCCATACTTATCGGCTCTGTGCAATGGTTTTGCGCAGAACAGCTCTGTTCCTCCTCTTCTTGGGTCCCCTGTTGGCACTTCAGGCTCCTCCCCCGTCTAGTGCTCCCATAGCAAGTAGCTTGCTATGGGGGCACTTGAGCAGGCTTGCTCTCAAGCTGTTGCTCTATTTGTCCATTCACACATGGAGCGCCGCTCGGCCCCACCCCACTCACTCCTCATTGGCTCACTAACTGTGACTGACAGCAGTGGGAGCAAATGGCTGCTGCTGCAGTCTTAGCTAATGAGGAGGGAGAGACCCGGGAGAGCCGAGGCTCTTGTGCACATTGCTGGTTTGAGATGGGGCTCAAGTAACTATTGGGGGGTGGGCTATGGGGGCTGCATGAAGGTAAAAATGTACAACCGATTTAAGTTAAAATTCTTTGTATCTAGAGATGGCAAAATAATGGAGTCAGTGATTTGGTAGACCAGGCCCTAAAATTCTCCAGTTCACATGAGCCAATAGGAAGGTGTTAGTGCACCTTAAAGGCCAGCCTTGTCTGTATAAACAATATTTGGAATCTACAATATCACAAAAAGTTGATACAGTGCTATAAATAACACACCCAACTACTAAAAAAACCTCAAAAATAATTTATGACATGATCATAAATATGCGTGTGAAAAATGACCAAATATCCCCTAAAATGCATAAAGGCGCAGAGGAAGAAAAATAGCAGTATAATACAAAAATGTATCAATATAGCGCATACATGTTGAAAATATGTGCAAACAGCATAGATGTAAAGAAACAAGATTCTTATGTAATTGAAAATAACCATCCTTCAAAAGCCTGCATTCAGTTTCTTAAATCAAAAATCATCAACTCCATGAAGTACACTTCAGTGCATAGTTGCAGAGAACACTTTTGTGATATGACCGTGCTAGGAGTTAATACTCATCAGCTTTGGTGCCCACCAAAGCTGATCAAATATTGCTCATGTGTCAGAACAATCTCCGACCAGTATCTGTTTGATTAGCATGCCCCTTTGGTAGGATAAGCAAAACCTATCTCCCTTTCCTGATACGATCATTAAAGAGCACAGAGAGATGCCTGCAACAGTGTAGCCAGTCATTTTTAAAAACACGGTTAAAAAATAAATTGTTGGTGCTTCATCTCAGTACAATCTAATTCACCCCAAGGATTAATCCAATACTTGCTAATTACACTTCAATTACTTAGAAATACTTACTACCCACATCAAAGGCTCTATCACTAAACCTCCAGAAGAACTTTGGGAATTTTATTTCCCATGTAGTGGGGCTGTGGCCGCATTGCATGGGTTAACTACTCGTTTTTTTTCTAGGGGTGAGCAGAACAGAGATATACCCTGCACACTAATGGTGTTGTGCATGAACTGTTCCTGAAGTCATCACGCCAATATAATGGCTCTGGGCGTGAGGATGGCAGACACTAGTGTTGGGCGCATGGTTCGGCCTGTTCGGCGAACACCCAAATTGTCAGGACCGTTTGTTCAGTCCGCCGAGCTCCCCACAATGAACCACGAGCAGCATAGTGCATTGAAAGTCCTGATTGACTGAAGCAATGAGGGATTTGCCCAATCAGGGTGCAGAACACTGTCAGGGCATTAGAGTGTCAGTTTAGTGTGATATAGTGATAGTGGAGTGTGAGTGTAGTGCGACCATTTTTCCTTTAGTGTCAGTTTAGTGTTTCAGGGAAGGTTTACTGAAGTATGTTGAAGTGTGTTAGTGCACGTTTAGTGCAGTATATTGAGGTGTGTTAGTGCATATTTATCGCAGTATATTGATGTGTGTTACTGCACATTCACTGCAGTATATTGACGTGTGTTATTGCACGTTTACTGCAGTATATTTACGTACGTTAGTGCATGTCTACTGCAGTATATTGAACTGCGTTAATGCACGTTTACTGCAGTATATTGATGGTGCATTAGTACATGTTTACTGCAGTATATTTACATGTGTTCGAACACATTTACTGCAGTATATTGAACTGTGTTAGTGCACGTGTACTGTAGTATATTGAGTTGTGTTAGAGCACGTGTACTGCAGTATATGAGGTGCGTTGGTGCACATTTACCGCAGTATATTCACATGCGTTACAGCACATTTACTGCAGTATATTGACATTTGTTATTTCACGTTTACTGCTGTATATTGATGTGCGTTAGTGCACGTCTACTGCAGTATATTGAACTGTGTTAGTGCACATTTACTGCAGCATATTCAGGTGCGTTAGTGCACATTTACTCAGTAAATTGACACGCGTTAAAGCACGTTTACTGCAGTATATTAACATGTGTTTACTGCAGTATATTGACACAAGAGGCATTAGGAAATGTTACCGGGAGGAGCAGATGCCTTTTGGTCCATACCAGCATTCCATAAATCTGCATAGGATAAAGGAAACAAAGGAGGATCGCTGCAAACTATTGCTATCAAATTACAGGCTTATTTTTAAGCCCTTAAGGTGAGGGTACACCTGGTGGGGGTCATGTGTACACCGCATGAAGACACAATTATCACATGTCAAATGTTATTTGGACTTCTGCTGATTGATTCAATGCCTCATTAAGGACTGAGTTTGACTCACGGAGTACAAGCACTTTTTATATATTTTTTTTATATAGAATGTCACGTTTTATATATTGAAGCTTTATTAAGTTTTATGCATTGGTTTATATTTTTACAACATTAAAATTGCTGATAAAGGATGCATGAACTGTACTGTCACCATTTGAGGAGGCGACAAGGATGTTGAGCCTTGACAATGCTTGCATCAGTGACACAATCCCTGTTGTGTTCCTGCTGGAGCAGACTCTGTGTGGCATTATGGACAGGGCACTTGTGGCAGAGCAGAGGGAGGACGAGGAGAACTTCCTTTCCTCTCAAGGCCTGCTTTATGAAGACACCAATCTTGTGATGCCACAGATCACACAAGAGGAGGAGGGGGATTCTGGCAGTTTTAGAGTTATTGAGCAGAGGAAGACATACGTCAAACCTTAAGAGATGTTTTTATGTCCCCAGAAGCCTTAGGAGTAGTACTTGGCTGGGAGGAGGCAGTTCCAGATACTGTAATCCTCAGTGACCCTAAGGACTCTGCTTCTCATGCCTCCACAAGTGTATGGGATCCCTCATTCATCAAAGCTTGCAAAAATACCAGAGAATTTGTGGCATCAAGGAGAAGGATCACTATTGGTTGGAAACCCTCCTTGACTCTCAGGACTCATCCCATCCTCACAGAGGGAGCAGAGGATGAAATATCTTGTGGACACTTTAAAGCTGAGGTTCACACAAAAATTGAACCTCCGCTTTTCGGAACCCTCCCCCCCTCTGGTGTCACATTTGGCACCTTTCAGGGGGGAGGGGGTGCAGATACCTGTCTAAGACAGGTATTTGCACCCACTTCTGGGCATGAACTCCACAGGAGTCTATGGCTCTTCCTGTCCCGGCACGCTGTCTGCTGGGACACACACGGGTCCCAGAGACAGAGCGGACCATTCCCATTGCGCTGCGCGGCTCATGCATGCGCAGTAGGGAACCGGGAAATGAAGCCGCAATGCTTCACTTGCTGATTTCCTCACCGAGAATGCCGCCAGCAGCGGTAGTCCTTGGGCTGCCAACATCGCTGGACTTCAGGAAAGGTAAGTGCCCATTTATTAAAAGTAAGCAGCTGAAGTATTTGTAGCGCTCAGGGCTGTCAGCTTCCACATCCCATTGGCAGCATCTTCATCATATGGTGGGAGATTATCTAGGGGCGATAACAGACATGGAGAGCTTTCCAGTTGACGATCCACTGGGTTACTGGGTAATGAGAATAGACCACTGGCCAGAACATGCCCAGTAAGCAACTGAACTGCTGGGCTGCCCTGCATCCAGCATGTTTTCTGAATGGACATTCAGTTCTGTCAGAGGTTTTGTGACAGATAAAAGAGCATGTCTGTCAACAGACTCCATTGACTGGCTGACATTTATCAAAATGAATCATTCCTGGATTAGCAGCAGCTATCAAGCCCCTGATGCCGATGTTGCAGATTAAGTGTTTTTGGGATGTGGAATCTGTGCAAGACTGTCTAGGTTGCCTAGCTTTGCCTAGCTTTGTGGGTGTTGATTTTATTGTGAAGAAACTTTTTGGTATAGGTTTATGGGCACAATTAACACTAAAGGACCAATTTTTCCACACCTATTTTACAGGTGCATATAATTTACATTTTTGACAGCAAGGCCAATTCTTACTTTGATCAACAGTACATTCACAGGGTTACGGTGTGAAAGGACCACCAACACCCAACGCCCAATTTCTCCACACCTGTTACTGTACACTAAAATGTATCCCAAAAAATCTCTAATCTTGTTCCGAGTGCACAAAATTGTGGCCTCATCATACAGACTGGCTCCCCAAGCCATTGTTTATAAAATAAAGAAAGCTTGCAGTGCAAAATTTCATTTGTTGGCCTTTATAAATGTAATTTTTGCTGCATCAGGTTCTATACACTGTAAAGACGCACCAATTTATAGGCAGACTAAGTGGACCCCCAGGGCACTATATTTAAAGGAATTTTTAATTTTAATTATTTCACTTTAAGCATCAGTAAATCACTGCTCATTTAAAAATTATGTTTTTTTACAAACTTTGTTTTCATTGATACATGTCCCCCAGGGCAGTACCCAATACCCCCATGCCCTTTGTATGCCCAATAGTGAAACAATAAAAGTGTAATATACCTTTAAATCTCGTACCCGGGGAGGGTCTATAGTATGCCTGTAAAGTGGCATATATTTCCCGTGTTTAGAACAGTCTGAAAGAAAAATTAAATTTCTAAAGGAAAAAAGTAATTTAAAACTATTTGCGGCTATAATGAATTGTCGGTCCCGGCAATACACATAAAAGTTCATGGATAAAAACGGCATGGGATTCCCGAACCAAAATGCGTGGGGATCCTCCTCAAAATCCATACCAGACCCTTAAGGTCTGGTAAGGATTTTAAGGGAAACCCCACGCCAAAAATCCATACCGGTCCCTTATCCGAGCATGCAAGGACAAGAGAGCGCCCCCTTCTTGAACTGCACCAGGCCACATGCCCTCAACATTGGGAGGGGGCTTTGCGTTAGCCCGCCAAAGCACCTTGTCCCTATGTTGATGGGAGAAGGGCCTCATCCCCACAACCCTTGCCCGGTGGTTGCGGGGGTCTGCGGGCGGGGGGCTTATTGGAATCTGGAAGCCCCCTTTAACAAGGGGACCCCCAGATCCCGCCCCAGTGTGAATTGGTAATGGGGTACAAATGTACCCCTACCATTTCACAAAAAAAGTGTCAAAAATGTTCAAAAAGACAGTAGACGGTTTTTGACAATTCTTTTAATATCTTCTTTCATCTTCTTCTGGTCTTTCTTCAGTGTTCTTCTTCCTCCATCTTTTTCTTCCCCTGCTTCTTCCTCTATCTTCCTCCACTTCTTCCTCCGGGCCTTCTTATCTGGCATCTTCCTGTGATGCTTCTGTTCAGGTGACAGCTCTTATATAACGGAGGGCAGGGCCACCCGGTGACCCCACTCCCCTCTGACGCACAGGGACTTCCCTATGTCGGGGGGGCGGGGGTCACCCATTTACATAAACAGGTGACCCTGTTTACATAAATGTATTTTGAGGGGGAACCCTGCGCCATTTTTTTATCTTGACACGGGGTTCTCCTTAATATCCAAACCAGAACTGAAGGGCCTGGTATGGAATTTGGGGGGACCCCACGCATTTAAAAAAAAAATGTTGGTTCGGGGTTCCCCTGTGGGGGAATCCCATGCCATTTTTTATCAATTAACTTTTATGTGTATTGCTGGGACCGACAATTCATTATAGCCGTGAGTAGTTTTAAATTACTTTTTTCCTTTAGAAATGTCATTTTGTTGTCAGACTGTTCTAAACATGGGAAATATGCGTCACTTTACAGGCATACTATAGACACCCTCCAGGTATGAAATTTAAAGGAATATTACACTTTTATTGTTTCATTTTAAGCATTATAAAAATCACTGCTCCCGAAAAAACAGCCATTTTTAAAACTTTTTTTTGCATTGATACACGTCCCCTGGGGCAGGACCCAGGTCCTCAAACACTTTTTATGACAATAACTTGCATATTAACCTTTAAAATTAGCACTTTTGATTTCTCCCATAGACTTTCGAATTTGCCGCAAACACCCCAAACAGGCAAATAGCCAATGTTCGAGTCAAACTCATGTTCGACCCAAACATAAAGCCCATCCCTAATGCCCAATAACTTGCATATAAGTCTTCAAAATGGGAACTTTTGCTTTTTTCCAGTTCGAGTTCCATAGACTTCAATGGGGTTCATTATTCGGCTCTTAAAGAGGAAGTAAACCCTGATGGGTTTACTTCCTCTTTTTTTCCCTGCAAAGGTAAAGCATAATGGAATACTATGTAGCTCCGACGAATCACAGCGGCGCAACCGCGATGACGTCACTCCCGCGCATGCGCACGGGAGTCGCGTCTCGCAGCTCCGCCGCTGCCATACGGCGAAGCCGCGATGACGTCACTCCCGCGCATGCGCACGGGAGTCGACAAATTTGGCAAATCCATTCTTGGATTTGCCGCATTTAGTGCGCCTGCGCGCCGCTGTCTACGGCGCATGCGCCGTAGACAGCGGTGCCCATTTTCGGGCAAATATCTCCTAAACCATATAGGTTTAGGAGATATTGCTTGGACCTACAGGTAAGCCTTAATCTAGGCTTACCTATAGGTCCAAGTTGTTTGGAAGGGTTTACTTCCTCTTTAAATTTTACAATGTTCAAGAGCTGTGGCGTGAACCAAACAGGGGGTCGTTCGATCCATCTCCAGCAGGAACAGTCCACCGCTGGATGTAAGGGAGTGCCATTTTCCAGAGGATTAAAGGATTGGGTAAGTAAAGCCTTTTTCTGTGTGCCCCTGGACAATACCAGCAGTTAAGCTATGCAGCAAGGGCACAACTCCACTGCATTGGATTTTTTTTCCCTGGAGTTCTGCTTTAATTATGTCACAAACACAATCACTTCACCTTTATGTCCTGGTGCCACCAACCAACTTTATATTGGAGTAGAGGATAATGTGATACAAATTGCGGTGCTTAACTTACTGTCCTCTAAACCAGGGATCTCAAACTGGTGGCCCTCCAGCTGTTGCAAAACCACAACTCCCATGAGGCATTGCAAGGCGGACAGTTACAAGCATTACACCCTCAGGCAGAAGCATGATGGGACTTGTAGTTCTGCAACAGCTGGAGGGCCACCAGTTTGAGACCCCTGCTCTAAACTGAACACAGTACCATGATACTACTTTCATATGGTGGTAATAATTTTGTTCTGAACATGTGTACAAGATTGCTAAGGCTTGTGAATGCCCTAAAAGCGGAACTATTGATTTTTTTGGCATTACACAACATATATCATACCACAAATATTCTGTTAATAAAAGTTAAGAAGACAAAAAAAATCTTAAAGTGATACTGTATGTGAGATCAAAGGTAACTACTGTAAATCAATAAGGCACATAATGAAATACTCTGGAGTTTTTTAAGTCCTTGGCTGTTGTCATCATGTCAAACCATCAGTCAGTTCAGCCACACATGACTGTAGGAATATTCTTAATGCCATCACAGATAGATGTGAGACAAAAAAAACAAAAACAAATATAGTGTCAATCTACACATTCACAGTAGCGCAATGAAAAATATATAAAACGTTGAATTAAATTATTTTAATTAGTGTCCATATTCAAAATGTCCATCACAAATATAAATGCTCTTATATCAAAAGTCCATTGTGAAAAACTGGTGCAAATATCCAAAAGAAAAAAGAGAACTTAAAAAAATCCTTCACCAAAGTGAACAAGTGCCAGTTCCACACTGTTTTATCAGTAATTATTAATTGGTACAGAATAATATGTTACATACGTTAGGAAGTATCTATATCTATACACTATATACTAATTTTAAATTTATTGTATAGTTTTTGTCAGGTCACCTTGAGGCGAGGTGACAGATGCACACCGTAGGGATCAGGGGTGCACCGCAAGGTTGTAGACCCTACGGCTGACTGCTGCAGACGGGGGACAGATCCCACTGGGGTTAGAGCGTAAGATTCCCTGGGGCGCGGAGTCTAAGAGCCAGCAGGTGTTCACCAGCGCCTCTAGTGGTGAGGATGGACTTGGCTGCAACTGGCTCCAGGTCGTGACCCCCAGGGTCCCCCAGCTCACACCCACAGTGGGCAACAGGAGGATAGGGATGGTGAGGGACAAAGCCAAGGTCGGGGCCACAAGCAGACGGGAATAGTCGGAGACACGCCAAAGGGTCAGGATCACAGGCAAACAGGGATAGTCAAAGACAAGCCAAAGTCGGTAACGGGAAACAACAGAATCGCACACGGCAGGTAACAGGAAGCTAACACACAAAGGAATACACAATGGTTGATCAGCCCTGATGGTCTGCAGTGCACAGGTTAATATAGGGCTCCCTGATAGGGCCTGGGGTGGAGCCATGCTTAGAGGAGAGGTTATAAAAACCACCAGGTGGAAGTGGTTGGCCTCTAGTCTGAACACATGAGGGGAGGTAAGCAAACACAGGAAGATCACTGCATAACCATGACAGTTTTAATATATATCATATTAATTGGTACAGAATAATATGTTATGTACGTTAGGAAGTATCTATATCTATACACTATATACTAATTTTAAATTTATTGTATAGTTTTAATATATATCATCGCTCTACCACCGTTATATATATATATATATATATATATATATATATATATATATATATATAAACAGAGTTAATTGTTGCACATACGGATTGTCTCAGTTTGGCTCGCAGCGGGCTAATTGCACACTAGGTCCGTCAAGCAGTCAGTACCCATTGCTTTGAATGTGGGTGTGGAGCAGACATGGTGATGGTTTTTTTCGAGGGGTGGAGCAAGATATTTAAGCTCAGTTGCTGTGCCATTGAACCACCCCTGTGACAAAGTCAGAAGTGACAAAACACATTCGTGGTGTGGCTATGTGGCAACTGAATCTTGACGCTGAGAGTGCAATCTGTTAGTGCGAGTCTTTTTTCTTTTGGATTATTGCACCAGTTTATACCCAATGGACTTTTGATACACTATTTAAAATTATTTAATTAAATGTTTTATATATTTTTCACTGCGCTACTGTGAATGTGTAGATTGACACTATATTAGTTTTCACCTTTTTTGGTCTAATATTTTATTTTAAAGTAGCAGCATGTTTAATAATATTTAGTTTTTCAGTTTTTAGCGCAGTGCTTAAATGAGGATATAGATAGATGTAAGCTAACAGAACCAATAGCTCGTCTCTGACAGTAGTTCTATCACTATAGCCACCATGAGTAACTAGTACCAATTAGTCACATGCAACTCGACTTGTTCTGTAATGTTATGTACATTTAAAAAACTGTGTTCATTATTGCATTAACACTCTCTAACATAGCCGAGTTTCACTCTTGCTCTGAGGCTGTTTAATGAACAGAGTAGTGTAACTCCAACTCTGTGATAAACTGTGTTAACTGGCATTGAGTTATCACTGTGATAGAGAGGGAGAGAAAGCTTATCCAAGCTATGTCTTCAGTTCTAATGAGTGTTAGGGAAATTTCCCAGCTTTTATATATACACACACAGCTAGCACCAGCACCTTGATCTAATCACCATGGAAAGGCATATGCTAATGTCCAAGAAGGTAGTAAGAAGAGCCGACAACACTGTAATCCTTGAAGTGTTGTTTATTGGTACATCAGAATGACAATAAACTGACGCGTTTCGGCAATAGCCTTAGTCGTAGCTAATGTCCAAGAAGGAGAGGTGAAAAAATTGATAAATCTGTATAAATGAGAGCTATTGCAGACATATTGGCAATCATTTTGGGATATATACCCTAAAACTGTTGGTGGAATATGAGTAAACAGCAAAAAAACCTGCAGATTATACAAGCCATCTAGGCTTCAACCTCAGATGTCAACATTGTGGACTTATAGGGTTAATATGAATTTACAAAAGACCCAGAATTAACAAACCAATCTTATCATGATGTTTAAAGTTAGAACTCTGATAACTTAAACTGAGTCAGAATCAAAACTATTTGCTGAATTTACAGAACAAGCTTAGCTAACCCAATATGCTAAGGACAAGGAAAGACAGATCAACGATTTAATCAAGCCTGCTATTATGGACCAGCAATCAAAACAGCACAGAAGAGTTAACCCGGAGGAGAAAGGATGATAGCAAAAATAAAAAGTGGGTAAAAAACCCTTTCAGACAGAGAGCTTACACAGCCAGCGAATTAAGTCTTAGCAAAGAGTCTGAATTGTGCAGTAACACCCTAACACAGCCTTTCTCAACCTTTTCAACACAGAGGAACCCTTGAAATCGTTCTCCAGTCTCAGGGAACCCCTGCTAAAAATTAGAAATCTACAACTCATGATACATTAGTGTGATGGTCAGTGGGAAGAATGATCCTTACACTTGTGGTCATTGGGAAGAATTACCTCCTTACAGATAGCTAAAAAGATCTATGGTGTCGGTGGGAACTTATCTGAGAGGCAGAAATGGTCCAATGCTGAAGGAACCCCTACCAACCTCTGGAGGAACCCTAGGGTTCCACTGAACCCTGGTTGAGAATCACTGCCCTAAAATGTCCCAGTGTTGGATATTTTAACAGCTACAGAATATTTTATGCAAAACCACATTCTGGTAGTAGAGGCTGAACAGCTCCATCTGTGAGTTTCAGTCCTTTCCATTGGCAAAGCAACTTGATACCACTAGAAAAGAGTGATCTTTTATTACTCTTTCTGCTCATATCCCTTAGTAAGGATATGAGCATTACAGTCCTGCTAGCACACTACGAGAGATGCACATTGGTCATGAATAGATAGGATTACCATTGTAAGTGAATCACTAAAATGGCACCTGATAGCTGTTACAATAAAAAGTTGATAGACTGTTTATAAAAGCTGGAAAAGGTAAAAGCCATTGATCAGACATTGTATTACTTTCTCTATCCCTCTCTTGTATTACTATTCTCTATCTCTATCCCTATTAACATTGCTAAATGTTTGGCTATTAGCCTATCACTTTACTTGGGAACAGAGTACACCATATTTAGAACCCAACAAAGACTTTATTAACAAGGTACATGGATTGAAATTGGAGCTAGAAGAGACAATAGTGTCCTACGTTGTCACATCTAGAAATGAGCTAAGGTTCTGGCCAAACTCAATTCTGCCTGAACCCATGCCTGAACCCATGGGACACTGTCACAGGCTGTGAAATTCCCTGCCCAGCGTCATGTAACAAAGCGGTAGGGATGCTATATATATATATATAAAAGAACATGCTTGGTCTGACATTGTCCAAATATGAACAAGCCATATTAGGTCTAATATATATATATATATATATATATATATATTAAACCTAATATGGCTTGTTCATATTTGGACAATGTCAGACCAAGCATGTTCTTTTCTGGCCTACACACCACCTATTTTAAGTACAAAGTTAACTTCCATAGATAGAAACAAAGCTGTGCTATGGCATCACCTGCATCTCCCTTAATAGATAACCTGTACATGAAGGAAGTGGAGAAGAGAGCCTTAAACTCTTTCAGGGGAAAAATACCAAATCATTGATTCTGGTACGTGGATGATATTTGGGTCAAGATTAGGATTTTCGGAAATACAAGTCTTTATTGATCAATTAGGGGTTGATTTGCTAAAAGTGAATAGGCTGTTCACTTTACAAGGTTATTTTTCTTAGCATAGTAAATGAGGTTAAATATACTTTTCAAGGGATGCCCAATCACGTGCAAGGAAAATAGAAATAAAAGTGTATTTTTGCTTGCACATGACTGATGATGGAAGCCAGCAGAGGTTTACCTCATCCACTAAGCTAGAGGTTTCCAAACTATGGCCCTACAGTTGTTCAGGAACTACAACTCCCATCATGCCTAGTCATGTTTGTGAATGTCAGAGTTTTACAATGCCTCATGGGACACGTAGTTCCACAACAGCTGGAGGGCCATAGTTAGGAGATCCCGGCAGTAAGCTAAGGAATATTTATCTTGCAAAGTGAACAGTCTATTTGCCTTTAGTAAATCAAACCCATAAGCTCAGTGTATGTAAACATCAAGTTTACATGGGAAGTGGCACAAAGTAACAAATTACTCTTTTTGGACTGTGTGTTACCATCAAGGAGAGGGGTGGCTAAGACATCGGGGTCTACAGGAAACCCATGCACACAGACCAGTATCTGCTTTTTGAGTTCCACAACCCACAGGAACAGAAACTGGGGGTAATTAGAACTTTGCAAGATTGGGTTGAGATGGTAACAGGAAATACCCATCTAGAACTAAAGAGACAAGCTATATGCAATAATATACCTCAGTTTTTGCCATCCCAGATTATTTTAAAAGGATACATTCTGGTCTGGTATAGATTATAATAGGGATCCCCATGCAAAAATAAAAAAAGTGTGAGGTCCCCATGAAACTCCAAACACCTAATCTGAGCATGCGGGCTGGCTGCCAGAAAAAGGGGGGATGAGAGTGTTCCCCCTTCCCTCCTGAATAATAACAGGCTCATATGCCTTTAACATTTTGATGAAGACAAGGGCCTCTTCCCTAGGAACCTGGCTGATGATTGTCGAGGTCTGCAGGCAAGGGGCTTATGGTAATTTGGAGGTCTCCTATAAAATTAAGGGGGTCACCAGATTTTGCCCCACCCCACGTGAATTAGTAAGGGGTACATAGTACTCCTTTGCAAAAAAAAAAACGTATCCTAGAAAATAGAGACACTCAACTGTTTGACAAATCATTTATTAAAAAAATACAAATTCCAAAAAAGTGTCTCATTGTGAATCCGTCAGCAATCATGATGCCTGCCAACTTGCTGAAATTATAAACTCAACGCCCATGCGACCATTCCCGATGGCACTTTTTGCTGAATGACAGCTCCCTATTACAGAACAAATCCAGTTAAATGTGACTAACTAGTACTAAATATACCATGACCTGGATAAATGTGTACCTTCAAAGACACCATGAGCAACACTCTTGCAGTCAATGAAAGAATGCAAATCTCAGTCTAACTGGATACCCATCTTAACAAAGCAATTACCGTATTTATCGGCATATAACACGTGGCGGTGTATAACACACACCCCAAGTTTAGGAGGGAAGTTTAAGGAAAAACACTTTTAGGAGGCAAATTTAAGGAAAAAAACTTACATTTTAAATGCCCATCAATGCAGCCTTCCACTATCCACCTGCAGCCTTGCACTGTCCCCCTGCAGCCTTGCACTGTCCACCTGCAGCCTTGCACTGTCCCCCTGCAGCCTTGCACTGTCCATCTGCAGCCTTCCCCAAAATTGCAGCATAGTTCCATTTTAAATTTACCGCTGCTGCTGCTACTGAGATCTTCAGCTCCTCCCGCTGCCACCGATTTTTTCGGCTCCTCCTGCCGCCATCGAGATTTTCGGCTCCTCCAACATAGACCGTGCCGAGTCGAGTGTACTCGGCTACTCGGCTCCGCTCACAGTAACGCCCCCGTTCTTGGCTCCTATGATGGACACAACACCAGCAAATGGCGGGACGTAAAAGGCTAGGAGGCGGGACTGGGCATGACTGCGAGCGGAGCCGAGTACACAGTACATACACTCGGCTCGGCTCGGTAAATGTCGGCGGCGCTCCACAGACAGTGCAGATCAGTGTATAACACGCACCCACAATTTTCCCCCGATTTTAAGGGAAAAAAGTGAGTGTTATAAGCCGATAAATATGGTAACAACAGTATTTACAAGCGTCAGAGTAGAAAACTAGTCACCACTTTGGAGAAAGATACTTCTTCTAAGTCAGTATAAAGGACTAGTCATTTCCTGAATAAATGCAGATTTTTTATTTACCTGAACATTTCCATGCAGTATAAGCCTAGCACACACCAGCCACTAGCAGGGTTGAACAAAAAAAACCTGACATCTCAGGAGTAGCCGCTGTACCAACTATCCGATGTTAGTGCATCAATCTCCCGTGCTGTGCTATTGTGTTCTGACAGAGGGGCTACTGCCTGCCAGAAAACTTGTGAGCCGATCAGCAGATCTTTTTTTTGGTCATGCCTCTTCGACAGAAGCTGGCCGAACTTCTGTCGGACTGACTCCAGTATACACAGGCCGAATGTCAGTCAGATTCTGTTGAACTAGCCAATGCCGCCTGACATTTAGCCATGTATACTAGGCTTTAACCACTTAAGGACCGCCTCATGCCTGATATACGTCGGCAGAATGGCACGGCTGGGCACAAGCACGTACAGGTACGTTGCCCTTTAAGTGCCCAGCCGTGGGTCACAGGCACCTGGTCCTGAGCTCCGTGGCCGTTGGACTCGCAGACCCGATTGCCGCCGGTGTCCCGCGATTGGGTCACAGAGCTGAAGAACGAGGAGAGGTAAGTGTAAACAAATCTCTCCTCGTGCTTCCTAGTGAGGCTGTCACTGATCGTCTGTTCTCTCTTATAGGAAAAGATGATCAGTGATGTCACACGCCAAGCCATGCCCCCTACAGTAAAAAAAAAAAACACACACACACTTAACCCCTCCCCGCCCCCTAGTGGTTAACCCCTTCACTGCCAGTGACATTTTTACATTAATCAGTGCATTTTTAATTGCACTGATCGCTGTATTAATGCCAATGGTCTCAAAAATGTGTCAAAATTGTCCGACGTGTCCACCATAATGTCACAGTCACAATAAAAATCGCTGATCGGCGCCATTACCAGTGACGTATGGGTGACCCCTCCCCCCTCTGATGTAACTGAAACCTGCGTTACATCAGAGGGGGGCGGGGTCACCCATACGTCATCGGGGAACCCCTGGCTTCCCTCACCAGCATCAGAGGGGGCGGAGTCAGGTGACAGGTGGCCCCGCCCTCCTAATATAAGAAATGTCAGCGCTGGGATCCCCACAATGTCTCCTCAGTGGAGACAGAAGACGTATGCATGGATAGACTGCGCTGGACTGAAAATCACCCATCGCTGGATCAGATCAGCCATTGCTGGACCCCAGAGAGATGATCATCCATTGCTGGATAGCAAGAGTGGATTAGCACCGCTGGAATTTATTTTTTATTTTTTTTATTTTTAATAAAGGAATTTTTCAAAAGTGTGTTTGTCTTATTTAACCATTTTTTACACTTTCTTTGTGAAATGGTAGGGGTACTTTTGTACCCCCTTACCATTTCAAATTGGGGGCCGGGATCTGGGGGTCCCCTTGTTAAAGGGGGCTTCCAGATTCTGATAAGCCCCCCGCCCGCAGACCCCCACAACCACCAGCCAGGGTTGTGGGGATGAGGTCCTTGTCCCCATCAACATGGGGACATGGTGCTTTGAGGGGTCACAGACCCCCAAAGCATCCTTCCAATATTGAGGGCATGTGGCCTGGTACGGTTCAGGAGGGGGGGGCGCTCTCTCTCGTCCCCCCTCTTTTCCTGTGGCCTGCCAGGTTGCGTGTTCAGATAAAGGGTCTGGTATGGATATTTAGGGGGACCCCCACGTCAATTTTTTTTACATTTGACACGGGGTTCCCCTTAATATCCATACCAGACCTGAAGGGCCTGGTAATTGAATTTAGGGGAACCCCACACTTTTTTTTATCAATGAATGAATTGTCGGCTCCGTAATACAGAGAACACTCATTGAGTGTTCTCTGTATTATGGGAGCCGACAATTCAAAGTGATTTTAAAAGACTTTTTTTCCTTGCGAAATGACACTTTGTGCAGGGACAGTTCTAAGCATGGGAAACATGCGCCCCTTCACAGGCATACTATAGACACCCCCCAGGTACAAAACTTAAAGGAATATTACACTTTTAGGCCGCGTACACACGTGCGGACTGTTGGCCCAACTTTGTCCGTCCAACAGTTTGAGCGAACAGTCCGCTCAAACTTAGCATGGACGGACATGGCCACACACGACGAACGAACAGTTTGCTGAAACCGTGCGCGATGACGTGAACGGCACGTACGACGGGACGCAAAATACGACGTCCTATACACTGCATTATAACTTTCGGCTTGAAAATCCTTTCTGAGCATGCGCGGAACTTAGTTTGACGAACAAGCCTACACACGGGCGGACTGTTCGTTGAAACAAGGTTTCAGCGGACAGTTTTTCGGAATTTCCGTAAAACCTTGTCCGTCCAACTGTCCGCTGAAACTGTCCGCTGAAAGCCCACACACGAGCGGACTGTCCGCCCAAACACTGTTCAGCGGACAAGGTTGGGCCAACAGTCCGCGCGTGTGTACGCGGCCTTATTGTTTCACTTTAATCATTATTAAAATCACTGCTCCTGAAAAAACTGCAGTTTTTAAAACTTTTTTTGCATTGATCCATGTCCCCTGGGGCAGGACCTGGGTCCCCAAACACTTTTTAGGACAGTAACTTGCATATTAGTCTGTAAAATTAGCACTTTAGATTTCTCCCATAGAACTGTACAGGGTGTTCCGGCTTTTCGAATTTGCCGCGAACAGCCCAAATTGTTCACTGTTCGCTGAACAGGCGAACAGGCAATGTTCGAGTCAAACATGAGTTCGACTCGAACTCGAAGCTCATCCCTACTAAGGACATGGATTACTGGAACCATGTCCTGTGGTCTGATGGGAAGATAAACTCATTTGGTTCAGATGGTGTCAAGTGTGTGTGCCGGTTACCAGGTGAGGAGTACAAAGACAAGTGTTTCTTGCCTACAGTCAAGCATGGTGGTAGGAGTGTCATGGTCTGGGGCTGTATGAGTACTGTTGGAACTGGGGAGCTACAGTTCATTGAGGGAACCATGAATGCCAACATGTACTGTGACATACTAAAGAAGAGCATGATCTCCTGCCTTCAGAGACTGGGCAGTATTTCAACATGATAACAACCCCAAACACACCTCCAAGATGACCACTGCCTTGCTAAAGAAGCTGAGGGTAAAGGTGATGGACTGGCCAAGCATGTCTCCAGACCTAAACTCTATTGAGCATCTGTGGGGCATCTTCAAATGAAAGGTGGAGGACCGCAAGGTCTCTAACATCCACCAGCTCCGTGATGTCATCATGGAGGAGTGGAAGAGGACTCCAGTGGCAACCTGTGAAGCTCCGTTGAACTCCATGCCCAAGGGAGTTAAGGCAGTGCTGGAAAATAATGGTGGCCACAAAAAATATTAACACATTGGGCCCAATTTTGACATTTTCACTTAGGTGTGCATTCACTTTTATTGCCAGCTGTTTAGACATTAATTAATTTACACTGTTATACAAGCTGTACACTCACTACTTTACATTGTAGCAAAGTGTAATTTCTTCAGTGTTGTCACGTGAAAAGATATAATAAAATATTTACAAAAATGTGAGGGGTGTACTCACTTTTGTGAGATGCTGTGTGTGTGTATATATATATATATATATATATATATATATATATATATATATATATATATGCATGTATATATGATTTATGAAGATATGAATGAATTCTAATGACAGTATACATGAATTGGTTAAAACTAATTATGTGGTGCTCCCTTAAGCCCCGTACACACGAGCGGACTTATGTCCGACAGACTTCCGAAGCAGTTCTGCCGGAGTTCTGCCGGAGTTCCGACAGAGTTCTGACGGACTTTTCGAATGAGCGGACTTGGCCACACACAATCACACCAAACTCCGACGGATTCGAACTTGATGACGTACGACTGGACTCGAATAAGGAAGTTCATAGCCAGTAGCCAATAGCTGCCCTAGCGTCGGTTTTAGTCCGTCGGAATAGCATACACACGAGCAAATTTTTCGGTAGGAACTGGGTCCGGCGGAGTTCCGTCGGAAAAATTTGAAGCATGTTCCATATTCTAAAGTCTGTCAGACTTTTGCGAATCAAAAGTCCGTTGCAGCCCACACACGATCGAAAAGTCTGACGGAATCATTCCGTCAGACTTTGGATGTCGAAAAGTCCGCTCGTGTGTACGGGGCTTTACTGTATACGTTATATGAAAGAATACACTGCATATACATCACTTATACTATAAACAAATAAATAGGTTCAAAACTGTTAAATAAATACATAAATAATGTAACAGCCACAGCCACATAAAATCCCCACAAATTCAGTGATGTGATAAGTGTCCATAAATATCTAAGACTACAGTATTGATCAAGTATTGAATCAAGTTCCACAGTGAAATGTCTACAATAATAAAAGCCAGCAGCTACACATACTGCAGCAGCTGGCTTTTAACAATAGGACACTTACCTGTCCTGGAGTCCCACAATGTCGGCACAGCTGCTGATGTTTCCATCAGCTGTCGAGTGCTGCCGCTGCCATTGTGGGTAAGGGTACCCTGCAGTGTAGCCTTACGGCTTCACGCCGGGAACCCTAATGCGCATGCGCGAGGCACCGCTCCACTCTCCTACTGGCCCGGCGACAGGGAGAGAAGGAGGAGGGAGCCCCGCGGTGGAATCGCAGGCTGCAACCCGGACTTACAGAAGTGGGAACAGAAAACCAATTGTGGCACCGGAGGGAGAGAGAAGACAAATGAGAGGAAGTTCCAATTTTGGGTGGAACTCCGCTTTAAGTGATAACAATGTATCGCCATCATCATGCAGCTGTGAACCCACCACCTTCATTCTAATGTGCTCACCAACAGCATCCCCATTCATAAGGGGAGCACGGGCGCTGCCCCCCCCATCCATGCGTCGGCCACCTAATCTACACGCAGGGCCCCAGATGCATGGATTCCAATTTTTTTTTTAAGAATGTGTTTAGAGCCAGAGGCTTCAACAAAGGGTGGGCTTTGGGAGCAGAGCACTGCACTGCAAGCCCACCCAGTTGACAATAGCGAATTAATATTCACTATAACACTGATTCTGAGACCTGTTTCCAGATTGGCCAACAGGAGAATCTACCCTACTGACTGAGGGAGGAGACACACGGCAAAAACACTGCCATGATGTTGAGGAGACACAGGGGAAGCCGGATGCCCATTGCCCTGGAGGGATACTTTGCCCGAGTTAAGGGTTGAGAGTGACCGACCGACGGACGTTGACCCTGACCGGGGGGTGGGTGCTGGTGCGATTGACTCAACTTGGGGGTGGCTGGCTGTGCACGGTTAATAGCCTCCTCAAGAAAATATATCACTGGCTGCCACTGGCACTCACCTTAAGGGGTAGACCTAAAGAACATACATCAGTTAGGTCAGTTAGGTCAAAGGCACTTGGAACCTTCAGAGATATGAATAAGTAGTATTCCTTCAATATAGGTATCCTCATGGAATTGTGATGTTCTTGGTGATAATAGTGGGCTAGTATTCCTTTAAGAGGCCCTCCGTCCCATTTCCTTTGCTCCCAATCTCTCAAAAAACACAAGGTGGGTATCCATAGTGTAGTATGTAATACACTCCTGCATTTATTAGAAAAAAATGCACTTAAATTTAAAAACAGGTAAATGTGCCTTTAAACTCAATTATACAGCCAAAATCCAGCACTCGTGGCATCTGTGTCACCCGGCTCCTCCCACGTGTTATATCACTTTCCTCTTGAGGAAGTCACGAGGGCAGTGATGTAGCATGTGGGAGAAGTTGGGTGAAGCTGATGCCACGAGTGCTGGATTGTGGCTGTATATCCAAGTTTAAAGGCACATCTACCTGTTTTTAAATGTAAGTGCATTTTTTCTAATAAATTCAGGACTGTATTACATACTACACTATGGATTATTATATTATTATTATTATACAGGTTTTATATAGCGCCAACAGTTTGCACAGCGCTTTACAACATGAGGGCAGACATTACAGTTACATTACAATTAGGTACAAGAGGAATCAGAGGGCCCTGCTCATTAGAGGATACACACCTGTTTTTTGAGTGATTGGGAGCAAAAGAAAAGGGATGGGAGCCTCTTAAAAAGATACTAGCCCACTATTATCATCAAGAACATTGCAATTCTATGAGGATATATTGAAGGAATACCTACCAATTCATACCCCTGAGGGGTCCAAGCGCATTTGACCTAAGAGACACATGTCCTTTAGGTCCATTCCTTAAGGTGAGTGTATTGGAGGGAAGGTGGTGGGATCACACCTGCATAACGGTAAAAACATATTATTATCACTTAAGCACAAAGTGAATAAGAAATTATTGTGGACATTTCAATGTGGAACTTGATTGGATCAATACTGTAGTCTTAGATATTTATGGGCACTTATCACATCACGGAATTTGTGGTGATTTTATGTGGCTGTGGAGTATTACATTATTTATATATTTAACAATTTGCACCTGTTTATTAATTCATGGTATAGCCGATGTATGTATATATATATATATATATATATATATATATATTTTTTTTTTTTTCATATAACATATAAGGGAGTGCCGCATAATTAGTTATAACCATAACATTCACATGCAGGAACTAATATGTATATGCGCAGGACCCAATAATTTGCACTTAGATAGTGGTAGCACGGAGGTATTCATGATTATTATACATGAATTGATATTTATTATATTCACAGTATATGAAACGCTTCTTTGATATTTTATGTTATATTCCATGAAAGTCTAAAATACATTGCATAAGTCAACCTTGAAAGCCAAAATGATTAACACTAAACCTTTTTGGCAAAGACACTTTCACAACTTTCTATAGCATTATATCAATAAACTTACAAGATATGTAATTCACTTTGAATCCAAGAATAACTCATTGGTGTATTATGCAAAAAAACTAAAAGACCCTTTGATACTGAGTGATAATATTTGGAGAATATCAGAATGTTTTGGAGCCCAGGTGTAACTGTAGGTTACAGCTTATTAACTCATGAAATCCAATTATATTTATTGTTATAAAATGTCAGTCATTTTTACTTTCTTTAAAGCCATTTTTTTTATTTGAGAAGTAAATGTACTGCGAATATGACTATTGTGCATTTATTTTTGTGTTATTCATGTTTTCCCACCTAATGTAGAACAAAAAAATTCTAGTTAGCTGTTAAAGGATATCAAAATCCAAGAAACAAAATGTAATATGCTTAACAATACTTACATGTGGTGGCAACATTTGTTTACTTTTTAAGGTTTTTTTTTCCCTTTATTTTCACTTAATACACCTGTGAATAAAACACTTCCTGTCCTTGGATAGCTATGCTCATTCTTCCATTGTATCTAGAGAGTTTTGGGGTTCAGATATCCTTTTAGGTAATGTGTAAGCATGAGTAAAAAATGCATACCGTATTTATCGGCGTATAACACGCACTTTTTTCCCCTTAAAATCAGGGGAAAGCCGCCAAGAACTTCCGGGAGCCGCCGAGATACACAGGACATCTCGGCGGCACCATTTTTAAAAACATAAGCAGACAATGCAATAAGACGGACAAGCTGCATGACAAGGCTGCAATGACGAGGCTGCAATGACGACAGGCTGCAATGAGGACAGGCTGCATGACAAGGCTGCAATGAGGACAGGCTGCATGACAACACTGCAATGAGGACAGGCTGCATGACAACGCTGCAATGCGGACAGGCTGCATGACAAGGCTGCAAATGACGCTGACGAGGCTTCAGATGGACACTGATAAGGCTGCATTTATGGGCATTTAAATGTAATTTTTTTTTCCTTAAATTTCCCTCCTAAAAAATTTTTCCACAAAATTCCCTCCTAAACTTCGGGTGCGTGTTATACGCCGGTGCGTGTTATACGCCGATAAATACGGTACATTTTACAGTCTGTCAATAGAATTATCGTACTAGTTATGGATTCAACCGAATCTGGACTGGGTCCCCCTAAACACACATAGAATATATATATATATATATATATACACACACACATATATACATGAGTTTTTGAGCCAAAGCATTGAATTACTCCAATTTATTGTACACATAACATACAAATTTTAAAATACAAATCTAAAATCACCTCCATATTGCGCAAGCCAAGTATAGATGCCCTTATAAATACTATATATCCTCATATGCAATACAGCTGTACCTTTGATGCAGAGAAACCAGTCAAGTTGGAGTATCTTCCTCCACCAGCCTCATTTTAGATGATCCTCTTGGCTTATGCTTAGCAGCATTAATTATTCATCTGGCTTATGACTTTCATGGGGACAACTCTCTTCTTTGACTGGTGTAGCCCTGTGATGTTCAATGCATGACTCTGGGACCTTTGCACTATACTTGATACACGATCTTCCAATTATTTGTAGGACTATGGGGGTTAGCTTCAAGCATGTGAGGGAGGTAGAGAGACTTACAATATAAAAGTCTCTTCTGGACCACAATATTATATATCTTAATGCTCCAGATGAATACATGTGATTTACATATTGGAGTTTATGGGTTAAAGCTTCAACTTGTCGGGACATACACAAGCCCATATCGGTCAAATTACAATGTGCGAGGGAAGTATAATACTGTTTTTATGGTCTTCAAGTAAGGCGACCTCCTCTAGACCATGTTTGACACTTCATCCTACAACAGTGGACTCTACCCTTAAACATTTACCATTCCATATAATTATTTCTATTTGGATGGGGTTGGCTGTTTAATCAAAAGCTTCACCGTTTTACACTGCGCTGAAAATTTGTGTGTGTGTTTAAGGGACCCAGTCCAGATTTGGTTGAGTCCATAACTAGCATTATAGTTCTTGATTTTTCATACAATAATGGCTAGGGACTCCCAAATGACTTATGTGACAATTTAGAATTCTTTGATAAGGACCATGAGGACATTTTGTGATTGTTGCATTTGTCAACAGCATTATCAGAAAAGTTTTTGTTTTTCTTATTCCTCCAGTAACATAATTGTATTACCTGTTGATTCTGCCTGTAGAGCTATTATTTTTCTTCTTCACGGAACAAGCCAGGCTGTCCACAAACACTGGCAGCAACAGAGTTTGGGAAAACCATATTACACTGGTGGGTTGAGAGGCTTACCTTGGAGAGATTTTATTCATATAACTTAAGCCTTTTTACCAAAAGAACAAATACTGTTCCTAGTTAGAGTTGGACTTTGAAAATGCTGACAAATGGCTGTTTTACATTTAAAAAGGGCTGGCTTGTGATCCCGGGCTCTCCATATTACAACTGGCGCTTAGATGTGGGGAATCCAGCTATAAAAGCTGTTTAAAATGAAAACTGATATTTAAAGAGCCAGTGTCCGTTTTTGCATGTCCTAGGCCAGAGCAGTACAGATGCTGAAAACCTCTGAAGGCTGCATGGAAGAGGTGATTGATACCTTGGTTCAGAGCATGGTGGCCCATCAGGAGGTCACATGGGCACACATACAAGCCCAGCAGCAGACCTCCATGAAAGCCAACTGCCACCATGAGGAATATCAGGCAAGACACAAGGAAACACAAGTATGCCATGAGGAGGTGATGGCTCAGCAGCAACAGGTGTTGGCATATGCACTCACAGCACAGCAGGAAAATACACACTTGCAGCCTACCCAGCTTTCAGCCCAGCAAGAAACCATGCAGCTGTGGAGGCTGAGAACAGCAGAGAGCTGGCCCCAAGACCAATGGGCTGTTTTCATTGTCCCTTTGCTCACAGGAGATCCACAAAAGGGCTATTTAGATCTATCATCTAGTGACGTCAGGAACCATGAACATTTGAAGGTGGAGATCCTGGATCACCTTGAGATTATTACTACTGTACAGAGTCAAAGGGTACACCTTTGGAGGTACCACACCGATTGGCCTCCCTGGTCTCAGATGATGGTTCAGCTGCTCAAGAAATGACTGCAGCTGGAAGAACTGTCTAGTCTTGAAATGGTAGAAAGGGTCATATTGGACTGGTACCTGAGGTTATAGAGATCCCAAGACAGCAGACCAACTTTAGAAATGGTTGTGAGATACTCTGTGGTGGATGACCTGCTTAGACCTGCCAAGTCCAAAGGAGCCCTACCAGTGAAGAAAGTCAAATTTGGGTACCAGACCTCAGGAGAGCCAAGAAGTAACCACCCCATGTTCCCATGTCCCAAGTTGTTCTCCGGCATGGAGGAATGAGAATGTTCTGTGCTGGCAGTGTCACTCCATGGGCCATGTCGAGTCTCAGTGTCCCTTGCAGGAGGAACCCATCGAATTTGGGGCTACATGGAGGATGTCCTTCTATGCCCACTTGGATCTGACCGAGGGGTGGTTAGAATGTGACATCTTTACACCAAGGCTCTCCTGGACTCAGGTAATATGGTAACTGTTGTTCATAATGGGAAAGTGAGTCTTCATAACTATGACCAATGACAATAAAGACTGCGTGTGATACAGTTACCCAGGAGGTTGGAGAGGTACCCCACTTGATTCATGATAGTGGAGTGGGACTGTCCTCTCTTTGTAGAACTATGGGTCTATGTGAGCAGGGGACTGCCTGTACGAAGTGACCATATATTCCCTTTAAAGGACTAGACACTGTGAAAATATTGATAACATTGCACCTGTGGTAGATGGACTACAGACAAAGGAAACCCGTGAAAAACATTACAATTTATAGTCTATTTAAGTCTATTTCAACATCATTTCTTTGTTTCCCTGCCAATGATTTATGCCCGGGACCTGTTGATTGGGTTAATGAATCAGTACAGAGCCCTGTGTTTACTAACAGCACAGGGCTCTATACACAGAGTGGCAAAGAGAAAACACAACCACATCTATTAGTAAAAGCAGCACACATTACACATTGTTAGGCACACAGTTAACCCTTTGATTGCCTCTAGATATGAACTCCTTGCCAGGCAGTGTGATCAGTACAGTGACAACATATACTATTATCACTGATCACTGTATAGTGTCATTTACTCCCATTCAGTGTAATTTTGTGTCAGATTGTCCACGCACTATAGTTACATAGCTACATAGTTGGTGAGGTTGAAAAAAGACACAAGTCCATCCAATTCAACGTGTGTGTGTGTGTGTGTGTGTGAGAGTGTGTGTTATCTCAATAGTACAGTATATTGTATACCCCTGTATGCTGTGGTTGTTTAGGTGCCCATTGAATAGTTTTTTGAAATTATCGATTCTCCCTGCTGATACCACTGCTTGTGGAAGAGAATTCCACAGCCTTACTGCTCTGAGAGTAAAGAACCCTCTACGCAGTTTAAGGTTAAACTGCTTCTCTTCTAATTTTAGTGAATGGCCACACGTCTTTTTAAATTACCATTCACTGAAAAGTTTTTTTCCTATGCCAGTACAGTATTTTTTACATCAATATAATATAAATATAATATCCCCTCTCAAGCATCTCCTCTCCAGAGAGAATACGTCCAATTCCTGTAGTCTTCCCCCAGCTGAGGTTCTCCAGTCCCTTTATTAGCTTTGTTGCCCTTCTTTGGACTCTCTCCAGCTCCAGCATATCCCTTCTGAGGACTGGTGCTCAGAACTGGACAGCATACTCCAGGTGCGGCCGGACCAGACTCTTGTAGAGTGGGAGAATTAACATTTCTATCTCTGGAGGGAATCCCCTTTTTAATGCATGCATTCTGTTGGCTTTGCTTGCAGCCACTGCAAACAAAAATATGAATCATAGCCAAGCCACTTAAATGATACATACAGTAGAAAATGTCATTACATGTATCAAGGTATAAAATGTAAATTGCAGAGTACACAGGCATAAAAATTATCCCAATGCATTTCGCAAGACCATGCTCGCTTCCCCAGGGGTAGATGCATGTTTAGTACAGCTGTAGGGGGTATAATGAACAAAATAAGTATCAGCACAGACATGGTATCATGACACTTAGTCAAGAGGGTCCAAAAACGCATGGCCCTATACTCACCGAAGGCTGGATCAGACTACCAATTGCTTGATACCCAGAGTCAGCAGTAATGAGCGTCTGGTTCGGGAGCTGAGGAGGCAGAGGAAAAACCAACCCAGCAGAGCACAAAACGGGGGGCAGACATGGCCGGGATGGGTGAATGTGTCACCAAAAATCTCCCAGTATCCATTAATAATGTTAACTGTAACATAAATGCATATGTATCAATAGGTGCATATGTATATGCATATGTATATGCATGAACCAAGTGTGAGACCAAGAGTGTGAGGCAGGGCACACTAGGAACTCAGAGTGGTGGACTGCTGTGACTGAGACCCTGCTAAGTGACCTGCTGGTGACCTGGATTTTAAACCCTTGAGGAAGGTAAGGATGCAACCCTGTTTAAAGGACAAGCTTTGCAGGCGGTTTGGGCTGAAAGTTAGATATTTGTACCAGGAGTTTGGACTGTTTTGTTTCCTGTCTGGCTGAAGAAAGCGGTTTTGTTTTTCCTTTACAAATGGTTGGCTGGTAATGCCAGGCTTTCCATATTATGACATTTATTCTTTGCCCAAAATGTTAGAGAAAGCGCTAACAATGCAATAAGTAAAGAAAGAAGATCAGTAGTAGTATTTGATTCCCCTCTAATAAAATATTTTCTATTTTATTCTTCTGACTTCAAAAATGAATTTCAGATTTCATAAATTCTCTCTATTTTTTAAAATCCTTTCTATATTGTTTGATTCATTTATTCCAATGAAAAATAATTAGCAATCCCTGTTTTGTGACTAGATGCTGCATGTAGCAGCAAGCTTATCTCAATAACAGATGGCAGAGTTACATTTTCATAATAACTATTTGATAAACTCAACAACAAAAATGTTTCAGGATATATAAAGGGATGCCATCAATTACTCCTGGGGTTTTTAGGGTAATATGATCTCGTAATACAGCCCTGAGGTAACCATATGCAGGTGGTAAACACAGATGATCAAACAATCTGATCAATGGCAAAATGAAGTCATACCGTATAAACTTTAGGACATAGTATATGATCAGAACATCATATGTGTAAATTGTAAAAGGCAAAGAGAGCTAGCTAAAATTCCAGCCTGATGAACTCACCTATCTGCTTGGAAGTACATTGTTTATTATTCCTTTCCCTGTTTATAAGTACCATAATACATCCAGCTAGATATTTATTTAATTAACTGTATACATCTACTGTTTCTTTTATCGCCCCTGTGGTACAGCAGCGCAGTCCGATCATATAATGACCTACATATAAAACGTAGAAATTATTATGCATGTGTTAATAACATTACTGATTATTTTACCTGCACTTGTTTAGCTCTTTGAAACATTTCCAAAGAATGAATATATATATATATATATATATATATATATATATATATTTTTTTTTTTTTTTTTTTCCAATTTGACAAGTCAAGCTTCAACAGGAAATGTCATAAGACTGCTGAGGCAGGAATATTTCATGATGGATCCAGAAGTAGCTATCTTAACATTTTGGACCAGTTTGCTAAGAAAACAATCTTCAAACAGTGTATGTGTTTGTATAACAAAACTGAATTTCACCAAGGGAATAAGAGATGAACATGAGCAGTGTTTTTCCAACATGGCCAGTGGTGCAGCAGACAGATTAAATGCTACAGTTTAGAAAAATGAGGTTTCTTGTCCAGCTTTTCATAGTCATTGGGGTGAGAGAGGATTAACTTTAAACTCACAGCTGGCAATGGGCGACACGTGGCTGCTGTGATACAAAGATACATGATCCAAATCTTAAAGTTTATGCTATTTTTTGGCTGCATTTTGAAAAATGAATGTAAATCAAAAAGGACACTTAATGTACATAAACATAAGCTATTTTTTGCACCCCCCCGTTGCTCTAAAACCTAAAGTGGTACTAAAACCTTTTTTATTACTTATTCAGCAGCAGGTCTAGGGTTCCCCCCCCCCCCCAGGCTCCTTTAAAATATTCACAGCAAAGGTCCAATAGGTGCTGCCAAAGCCCAGGATCTGGGCTTTGGCAGAGCCACTGATTGGCTGGTTCTGTGTGAACATCACCTGATAGCCATGTTACCCTCTGCCCTGGCTGTGTTCCAAAACTTCTGATTGGCAAGTATTTTAGATGTTTTTGAACAAGTTTAGGTTTTAGGACAGAAAGTGAGGATTGGGGTGATGGAGAGAAGGGTGTCAGTGTTCCCTAAAAACTCTGATAGTAGGTTGGAATGTGATTGCTAATGCAGCATATATTTCAGACATTATGATGCAAGAAGATAAAGGATCCCTTATTTTATAAAAAAAAAAAAAAGACCATCTCCATTTTTTAAAGTAATTCTACTCTGGACATAAGGAACTCTGGTGTATTTTATTTTCAATTTATGGGGCAAAAACATCCCCCCAAATCCTCAAATAAAAATAGGAAAAAAAAGGAAAATATCAGTTTTATGCCTATTTTTTGGAAACAACATACATGCTTTTTAGGAACATAAAGGTATATTTGAGTTATAAAGGTGAGTTATTGTCTTGAGTCAGGTTATGTTATTAAAATGTCCTATTGCAGTCTCCTTTATATTGCAATACAGCTTACAATTCGGAATCTTATATCCCTGTCTTCACTAGTCCACTTACTTATAGTAAATGGGTAACTGTAAAGACAGAAGCTTAGCTTTTGCTGTCTCTTGAGGTAGAGAGTCCCAAGTGGATTTTTTTTATACAGGTTGTGGAACAGCTTTTGAATATTCCACAAACAGCTTAACTGGACTTTCAGCATCGCAAAAGTATAAGCCACATTTCCTGCACCAAAAATAACTTAGGAACCTTGTTCACATCAATACAGCATAAATATGCACCCTAGCCTGCCCAGCTCTAACTGAGCTTCAAGTCCCTTTATTGCAGGGAAATGTACCTTGTGTCTTCATGTCCCAAAACAGTGGGGTTTAGTTGTCATTAACTACTGTTGCATAATATCTATTAACAGAGCTGGATGCTTGCCTTTCCACAAGGTTTGTGAGAGTTTGAGAGACTTCTATGAGGGCAGCTGCCTTCTCTATACAAGCCATGGTCTACAGTGCCTTGAAAAACTATTCATACCATTTGACATTTTGCACATTTTGTCATGTTGCAACCAAAAGCGTAAATATGTATTTTATTGAGATTTTATGTGATAAACCAACACAAAGTAGCACATAACTGTGAAGTGGAAAGAAAATGTTTTTCAATATTTCTTACAAATAAATATCTGAAAAGTGTGGTGTGCATTTGTATTTAGCTCCCTTTACTCGGATACCCCTAAATAAAATCTAGTGGAACCAATTGCCTTCAGAAGTCACCTTATTTTAAATTAGTAAATAGACTTTAATTATTTTTAATTAGTAAATAGAGTGCACCTTTGTGTAATTTAACTACTTCCTGCCTGGCTTATAGCAGAATACGGCTGGGCTGTGGTTCAGTTATCCTGACTGAGCATCACATGATGTCTAGCAGGATAACATACCGGCGCGCACACACGGGGGCGTGCAACATGACGATCAGTGGTGCTGTGTGTTACTCTGACACACTGCATCTGGTTGTAGTAAGGAGCCTCTGACAGAGGCCCCTTATCATGTGATCAGCTGCGACCAATCACAGCTAATCACAGCGTGAACCAGGAAGTACCGGTAAATGGCTTTCCGTTATAGAGGGGTCTATGCTGATTATCAGCACAGCCCCATTAGATGTGTCACCAACAATGCCCACCTGTCAGTGCCCACCAAAATGCCAATCAGTGCCAATAACAGTGTCAATCAGTGCCCATCACAGTGCCAATCAGTGCCCATCAGTAACACCTGTGAGTACCTCATCATAAGTGCTGCCCATCAGTGCCATCTATTAGTGTCCATCAGTGCCACCTGTCAGTGCCAGCCAGTGCCACCTATCAGTGCCAATCAGTGCCGCCTATCAGTGCCCATCAATTCCTCCTGCCAGTGGCCATCAGTTCCGCCTGTCAGTGCCCATCAGTGACGCTTGTCAATGGCCAACAGTGCCCATCAGTGCCACCTATCAGTGCCCATCAGTGCCCATCAGTGCTGCATATTAGTGCCACCTATCAGTGCCCATTAGTGCTGCATATCAGTGCCGCCTATCAGTGTCCCTCAATGCTACATATCAGTGCCTCCTCATTGGTGCCCATTAGTGCCACCTTATCAGTACCACCTCATCAGTGCCCATCAGTGCCGCCTCATCAGTGCCCATCAGTGAAGGAGAAAACAAAATTTTATAACAGAAACAAAGAAAAACTTTTTTTTTAACGATTTCGATTTTTTTAGTTTGTTTAGCAAAAAATAAAAACCCCAGTGGTGATAAAATACCACCAAAAGAAAGCTATATTTGTGGGAAGAAAATTATAAAAATGTAGTTTGGGTACAGTGTTGGATGATCGTGCAGTTGTCATTCAAAGTGCGACAGCGCTGAAAGCTGAAAATTGTCCTCGGCAGGAAGGGAGGAAAGTGCCCGATATTGACGTGGTTAACCTCAGTATAAATACAGCTGTTCTGTGAATGCCTCAGAGGTTTCTTAGAGAACCTTAGTTAACAAGCAGCATCATGAAGGCCAAGGAACACACCACCAGACAAATCAGGGATAAAGTTGTGGAGAAATTTAAAGCAGGGTTAGGCTATAAAAAAAATCCCAAGCTTTGAACATCTCATGGATCACTGTTCAATCCATCATCTGGAAATGGAAAGAGTATGGTACAACTGCAAACCTACCAAGACATGGCCGTCCACCTAAACTGACGAGCCGGGTAAGGAGAGCATTAATCAGAGAAGCAGCCATGGTAACTCTGGAGGAGCTGCAGAGATCCACAGCTCAGGTAGGAGAATCTGTCCACCAGACAACTATTAGTCATACACTCCACAAATCTGGACTTTATGGAAGAGTGGCAAGAAGAAAGCCATTGTTGAAAGAAAGCTATGAGAAGTCCTGTTTGCAATTTACTAGAAGCCATGTGGGGGGCCCAGCAAACATGAGGAAGAAGGTGCTCTGGTCAGATGAGACCAACATTTTTTTTGGCCTTATAGCAAAATGCTCTATGTGTGGCGAAAAACTAACACTGCACATCACCCTGAACACACCATCCCCACCATAAAACATGGTGGTGGCAACAACATGTTGGGGGGGGGGTGCTTTTCTTCACCAGGGACAGGGAAGCTGGTCAGAGTTGATGGGAAGATGGATGGAGCAAAATACAGGGCAATCTTAGAAGAAAGCCTGTTAGCCCTTGTACACATGGTCGGACATTCCGACAACCAAATCCGTCCGATTTTGTCCGACGGATTTTGTCCGAAAATGTTGCATACACGCAGTCAGACAAAGTTGTCAGAAAATCCGATCGTACTTAACATGATGATGTTATTTCGTTAGGACGGGACTACATTCAGGCTAATAGCCAATAGCTTTGGTCTAGGAATTTGATCTGAGCATGCGTGGCACTTTGTCCGATCGGAATTCTCTACACATGATCGGACAAAGTCCGATCGGATCATGTTGTCGGAAAATTTTATAGACCAGCTGGAAAACTTGGTCCGTCGGATACTCCGACGGAAACAGTCCGATGGAGCCCACACACTGTCGGATTATCCGACAACACGGTCCTATCGGACATTGTCCATCGGAATGTCCGACAAGGGCTTAGAGTCTGCAAAAGACTTGAGACTGGAGTGGAGTTTCACCTTCCAGCAGGAAAATGACCCTAAACATACAGCCAGAGCTACAATGGAATGGTTTAGATCAAAGCATATTCATGGTTTATAATTGCCTAGTCAAAGTCTAGACCTAAATCCAAATCAGAATCTGTGGCAAGACTTGAAAATTGCCGTTCACAGATGCTCTCCATCCAATCTGACAGAGCTTGAGCTATTTTGCAAAGAAGAATGGCCAAAAAAATCACTCCATAGATGTGCAAAGCTGGTAGAGACATACCCAAAATGGCTTGCAGCTGTATTTGCAGTGAAAGGTGGTTCTACAAAGTATTGACTCAGGGGGGCTGAATACAAATGCACGCCACACTTTTCAGATATTTATTTGTAAAAAATGTTGAAAACCATTTATCATTTTCCTTCCACTTCACAATTATATGCCACTTTATGTTGGTCTATCACATATAATCCCAATAAAATACATGTATGTTTTTGGTTCTAACATGAGAAAATGTTGAAAATTTGTAGGGGTATGAATACTTTTTTAAGGCACTGTAACTGGCCTTGTTCCCAGGAGCAAACTACACCCTTTTCCTTAGCAGACTGGGATTCCCAGGGATCTAATTAAACTATTGTATCTATACTGGCATACAGAAATTCAGTATTCAGTATTCAGATTCTAACCCCCTTTTGTGTTTAACTATCACAAAATGTTGAGTCTTCCTACCTTTTTTATACTCACCTTATTCCTATCTGCAGTAGTCCTATGGTGCTCTGTATACTGTGAGCCCACTCCCAGCTCTGTAATGGCAACTTAGCAGGTTATAGTCAGTTGCACATGCTAACTAAGTGGTATTTCTAAGTATATAAATTATGCTGCAAAGGGACTTGCATAAAGAATTATAGAATGCAACCCTAACACCTGCTGGATATTGCACTGTAGATATAGATGCAAAAGGTAAGTAACTGATGCTCCTAAGACCCAAAATGGCTTTAGTCCTGGCAGGCACCAGATTGGAGTTTGTTTGCTCTTCCCACTGCAAAGTCTGCAAAAGAAAACTAGCTGCATTCTAATTCCAGTTCTAGATCTAATATACCTGTATTGTAGCAAAACATTATTATTTTAAACACATACAAACAATGTCCCACATGAGACATATAGTAGCTCTTTGACAATTTTCCCCAGCAATGGACTTCTTCTTCTGCATTAAATTTAGGTCCTAGGTGGGGATCACTTTGCCTGTGTTTGGAACAATTACGTTTTACTACAATACTGGTACATTTGGAGGGCATCTTTTTTTTGGATGGATGAGTTACACTCTTGTAAGTAGTTGGCAAAAATGCTATTCCTTTACGAAGAATTTAAACAGAAAATGAATGGGTTTCTAGTTAAGGCAAATTTCTCCTGTATCCTTACAGCTTCCTATGCTAAATCTAGAGAGTGTGGATGCCTTGGATTGCCACCATCTATTTATTTTGAATACCACAACTCTCATTTTGGATACCACAACTTCTCTATTTTTTTATTATTTCAAATGCACATACCTCGCCATACAGCCTTCATATGTCACTATACCTTCCAACTTCCACAGGTACTGGAAATTTTTATACCCGTCATGTTGTCACATAATGCTCAGTTTAGTGGTAGCCAGTGCATTATTGTCTTTACTGAATTTTTTAGTTGTCTCTGTATTTGCTCACATATTCTTTTTGGTGTTGTAAAACTTTCAAAGTCCAATAAATATATTAAAATGGAAAAAAAAAACCAATAAGGAAATTGGTATTAAAAAAGGTGATGCTATGTGAATTATATTTGACTACTATTTCAACAAAGTCACAGATAAAAACGAACATTGCTTGGTACACAAATAAAGATCCTAGCCTAAAAAACATATACATTAACTACTTAATTGCTGGTAATAAGTAGAAGAGTGGGCAATGAGTGAACACCTGGTTTACATTGTAATTGCATTTTATTGTTTGGCATCAATGCGATCAGGTGGATTCTTTTTTTTGGGGGGGGCTAATATTTGAATGCTACACCTTCTCATAAACATCAAATACAGTAAATCATGTGTAGGAAAAGAACAACATGATCTTCTTTAACTTGAATCTGTAGCCAGGCTATGGACATTTAGGCATTTATATATTCTTAACCAACAGTAAATGTGCTTTGAAACAAGCCCCATTTAACTTGTGTATCAGTAAATACTATGGAGCAATCCTTATTCAAATTTCACAGCAGAAGCTCATGAAGTGTATCTAAAGTAAAAGTTTATATTTTTGTTGTGGATAGAGTAGGGAAGGATTAAAACTTCTGCCAAGTTTTTTTGCTATCTGCTGTCTCCTAGACATAAGAAGGTCTTGGAAACTTCTTCTATAGCCTGCTACACACAGGCTGAATATCGGCCCTTGTATACACCAGCCTGTTTCTCAAAAGCTGGCTGAGTGGCCAGCTTCTGTCAAACAGGCATGTTGGGAAACAGCATCCAATCGGCATCTGATCTGTGTCAGGGGTCATATTTTGAGTTTTAATTTATTTTGAGAAAAGAAAAGGTGTACCTAAACCACCTGCAATCATACCAGTCATATTCACTGCACCACCCCACCCCCCACCCACTTCCCACATAGCATCCCCCCCACCCACTTACCACATACCATCCCCAGGTAAGACTATTATCCCTGATTAATACTGTCCTGTTACTTGCCAATTTTTGGGGTGCTGCTGCCACATGTAACACAAGTTAACTGTGAAAGAAAAAAATCAGTTACACAGCCAAATATACTATGTAAGTGTTCATTGTCACTGAAGCTTTCTGTGAAAATTGTGCTATTCTGTAATACCACATACAGCTTGAAGGCATCCATTAAACTTGTTATTTAAAGAACTTCTGCATTTTCAATATTGCCTGGGCAGCTTCATGAAAAGGTCTTCTACCCATTGTACAGAATATTTAAAAACATGTTTTTTTCATTGGTGCGTGTCCCACCTGGCAACGTCTAGCTCTCTGTGCCATTTTTACAGTAGTTTGCCATTTAGCCCTAAAAATGGTCAGAACTAATAAGATTGGCCTCCCATAGATTTCAATAGCTTTCAATTGGGTTTGCCAAATTTCAAACATAATCCTTTGAACACTTGGGGAAGTGAACATAAACATATTTGCCTATCCCTATCAACTGCCTTGATTTCCTGGTACCATACATTTCCCACATATTAAGCAATTGATAGGGATGCACGATACAACTTTTTTTTAGCAATGAGCACAGGTACCAATACTTTTTTAAAGTATTCGCTGATACCAATTACCAATACCTATTTTCTGCATTTAGGCAGATCAAGATGAGAAGGAGGAGGAGGAACAGGGAGGAGGGTCTCCATCATCTATCAGCGTGCTGTGTAATATTGCCACCTGGATGAGACCAAGTAATGAAGAAACACTGCACTCCCAACACTCAGCATTGCTGGCCCCACATCTAGGGGGGCCATTTTTTCATCCAAGTTCTCCTCTTCCTCCAGTCGCATCTCCTTCATCTCATGTCCCCCTCCTTCTGCACTCCACACAACACTGGCTGCTGTTCCCCAACTCATAAGACCAATGAGGAGGGACTAAAACGCAAAAAAAAAGCACTGTTCCAAAGTAGTAGAAACAAGGATAATTCATGAAATCCAAAGTAGATATACAATTTATTGTTAAAAAAAATCATCAACATGGTCAGATAATTGTGCATGGAACAATAGGTGCTTGGAGCAAATAAAGGTGGAGATGTACAGGAGAGTTAAATAACTCACATAGGTGGTAAGGTGCACGTCACTGCCAGGTCAAATGGATGGATGGCCTAGCCCCTGGATCTTCTGAGAGGTTTTGACAAGGGACAAAGCTGGTGACAGCCGGGCAGAATCTCCTCTGACCTGTGAGTATGTCTCCTTCAGGTCTCCCCTACTGTCACTGGCTCCGTCCCTTGTCAAGACCCCTCATGGAGATCCAGGGGCTAAACCATCCATCCATTTGACCTGGCAGTGAAGTGCACCTTACCATCTATGTCAGTTATTGAATGCTCCTATACCATGGATGGCTATCTGCAGCTGTCCCTGGTTTTATTTACATTCATCTGTCAGCGGGGAACTCCGCTGACAGATAAATGAGTCATCAGTTGTTAAGGACACTCCTTAACACCCAATAATTGCTACATTCTTTTGTGTATATTTCAGTTGTCAGAAGGAGAATCCCACTGACAGCTAAAAAAACTGAGCCAGCAGGTATCGGTTTTAAGTATTGGTGCATTTGCATGATACCCGTGCAAATGCTTAGTATTGGCACCAATAGGGTGCAACCCTAGCAATTAAGAAATTCCTCTATCCTGAAAATGCATGGTACATATTTAGACTGTGGCTCAATCTTCTGAAATGCTGAACTCTGGAATTCCAAAACAGCCCTCACTCACCCCCCTCCCCCCTTTTGCAATATGAAACTGGAAAATTCCTGAAAAACAGAAAAACTACATATCTCTTCTCAGTTACAGAAGGTAATACAGTTACTAAAGTTGGCTTGATGTGAAAAATCTTTTGGAAAATGGGTAGATAAAAGGAAAAGATAATGCAGGTAATTCCCACATATCACAATTTAAATAGTAGGGAAGGCTTAATACCACATACGTTTGTGTTTTGCTGTCTTTGTCCTGTTTAGGAGATTTCCCTTTATTTCCTGTCCTGGAGACCAAACAGGGAGTGAAAGGAAATCACTACAAGGTAAGGGGAGTTCCCCCTCTGTTTTGTCACCAGAACAGGTGTCTCCATTGGAAGATTTCTTGTCTTACATTGTTATGATGAAAACTCTATAATTAGCTACAACCTTCCTGCTCCTGCAGTTAACCAGCGACATTACATTTCAGTTAAAGCTGTGTACCTGCCTGTCACTTAACATGATTAACTACACTTTTAGGCAGTTGGTGTCTGATAGGACAAACCATGCCAGCACAGACAATGCAAAATAGTTGACTCCTATGCACCTATTGCAATATATAGAAATGTCAATATAAGGGATGGAGAATTAAAGGTATCTTGTTTCTTGTCCAGTGCTTCATCCTGCCTTAATCTGGCTCTATTTATCGCAATTGCACTTATGTCTCAGTGAGAAGGACAGCAGGGTAAAGGGTGGCACTAAGTCTCAACATGTACAAATTGTGACCATATTTCATGTATTTTGTCGCCCTCTTCTGTCCTCCTCTAGACCATTGTGACTAGATTCAGCACAAAAACCTGTAGAGAGAATGGGGTTCAGAGGATATTTGGGGGAGTCAAAAATCTCTATAGTTTAGAAAACATGAAACCATTACTTCTATTTTTTTTTTGGTGGTCTTTACAGTTAAAAGGCAAATATGCCTTTCACTGCTTTAGAGTATGCACTTCATTGTATATACGGTAGATCTAGGCTTTTTCTTCGGATTCATAAGACATTGTTTTAACAGTATACCCATGTTTTGGGTGGATACATCTACCTCCACTCTAGCTGTAACCTGTGTTTTACTATGTCAATTAAAAAAAAAAAAAAAAAGGTAAATATGCATACACTGTAAAGTATGCTTCCTCAAATAGTGCAGTTTTAGCATTACTTTTTACTAAAAATAACCACATGACACGTGTAAGTGTAGCTTGTACAAAAGGTTTTTTGTTTTTTTTTGTTTTTTTAATGAATTAGATATGGTAGTATGATTAAAAAAAATCTTTCCTGCTGATGATATCAGTATAGAATACATTAAGCTGAAAAAACTTAAGACTTTATAACCACTTTAATTGTATTTTCTGGCAAGCTTATATATATATATATATATATATATATATATATATATATATATACAGTGCCTTGCGAAAGTATTCGGCCCCCTTGAACTTTTCAACCTTTTGCCACATTTCAGGCTTCAAACATAAAGATATAAAATTTTAATTTTTTGTGAAGAATCACCAACAAGTGGGACACAATTGTGAAGTGGAACGAAATCTATTGGATATTTTAAACTTTTTTAGCAAATAAAAAACTGAAAAGTGGTGCAAAATTATTCAGCCCCTTTACTTTCAGTGCAGCAAACTCACTCCAGAAGTTCAGCGAGGATCTCTGAATGATCCAATGTTGTCCTAAATGACTGATGGTGATAAATAGAATCCACCTGTGTGTAATCAAGTAAATGCATAAATAAATGCACCTGCTCTGTGATAGTCTCAGGGTTCTGTTGAAAGCGCAGAGAGCATCATGAAGACCAAGGAACACACCAGGCAGGTCTGTAATACTGTTGTGGAGAAGTTTAAAGTCGGATTTGGATACAAAAAGATTTCCCAAGCTTTAAACATCCCAAGGAGCACTGTGCAAGCGATCATTTTGAAATGGAAGGAGTATCAGACCACTGCAAATCTACCAAGACCTGGCCGTCCCTCTAAACTTTCAGCTCAGACAAGGAGAAGACTGATCAGAGATGCAACCAAGAGGCCCATGATCACTCTGGATGAACTGCAGAGAACTACAGCTGAGGTGGGAGAGTCTGTCCATAGGACAACAATCAGTCGTACACTGCACAAATCTGGCATTTATGGAAGAGTGGCAAGAAGAAAGCCATTTCTCAAAGATATCCATAAAAAGTCTCGTCTAAAGTTTGCCACAAACCACCTGGGAGACACACCAAACATGTGGAAGAAGGTGCTCTGGTCAGATGAAACCAAAATCGAACTTTTTGCCCACAATGCAAAACAATATGTTTGGCGTAAAAGCAACACAGCTCATCACCCTCAACACACCATCCCCACTGTCAAACATGGTGTTGGCAGCATCATGGTTTGGGCATGCTTTTCTTCAGCAGGGACAGGGAAGATGGTTAAAATTGAGAGGAAGATGGATGCAGCCAAATACAGGACCATTCTGGATGAAACCCTGTTGGAGTCTGCAAAAGACCTGAAACTGGGACGGAGATTTATCTTCCAACAAGACAATGATCCCAAACATACAGCAAAATCTACAAAGGAATGGTTCACAAATAAACATATCCAGGTGTTAGACTGGCCAAGTCAAAGTCCAGACCTGAATCCAATCGAGAATCTGTGGAAAGAGCTGAAAACTTCTGTTCACAAATGCTCTCCATCCAACCTCATTGAGCTTGAGCTGTTTTGCAAGGAGCAATGGGCAAGAATTTCAGTCTCTCGATGTGCAAAACTGATAGAGACATACCCCAAGCGACTTGCAGCTGTAAACGCAGCAAAAGGTGGCTCTACAAAGTATTAACGCAAGGGGGCCGAATAATTTTGCACGCCCCACTTTTCATTTTTTTATTAGTTAAAAAAGTTTCAAAAATCCAATAGATTTCGTTCCACTTCACAATTGTGTCCCACTTGTTGGTGATTCTTCACAAAAAATAAAAATGTTATATCTTTATGTTTGCAGCCTGAAATGTGGCAAAAGACTGAAAAGTTCAAGGGGGCTGAATACTTTCGCAAGGCACTGTATATATATATATATATATATATATATATATATATATATATATATATAAAATATTTATATATTTTTTCTTTTCTTTTCTTTTCTGTATTTGATCCAAATTCTCATTTAAAACTCTTAAAATATCTCTTTCTGTATGATGACATTCATATAAACTATCAGACTTTTCCTACAGTCTCATACTTCACATGGACAGATGATTGCAATGCAGTACTATAAAGGGGGTGATCTTGAAACTACGCAGCAACAGCAAGCACACAATGCCAAGAAAGAGCCTTCCTTGTGTATACTATTGCTGGCAGCTAAGATATGTGCTTTGCTTGTTAACAGCTGACATCCAAAAGGCCGCTTTAGCTTCAGCAACTTGTAAAGCAGACAGGGCCTTGGGAAAACGGCAGCCTGCTGCCCTCAACAAAAGACCCTGTTTATCACTTGGAGATGCAATAAAATTAACAAATGTCCAGAGTAAACCTAATTCACTGTGCTACTTAGTTTTTGAAATACATAAATATGTCAAGTGAAAGGCCTCTAATAGACCCTTTTATCCTGGTAATAGTGTACATATCATTTTCCTCTCATTAGTACAAAAACTACCTAGGGAACTATCGGCCCATCCTTCATCTATTTAATCTGCATTAGCTTCCTTTTACCTTGTGTTTAATCTGCTTTCCCTGAAGGTATTTTGAATAAATCAATAGGAATACATGATTGTTTAATGATTTTTAGAAGAGCTCCTTTCGACCACGGCTGCATGATTTAGAATGACTAATTCCACTTTTTACAATTGATTCTTTCCCTTGTGTGGACAATTCATTTGTACCGCAGCATACAAAGGAAACTAAAATAAAAATTAGGCAGAACCTACCGTGTTAACCCTTTATAACAGGAAATGGTTATGGATGGAATAGTAGTTCTTTCACCAGCATAATCATGTTGATGTTTCTTTGTTACTTTTTTAAAGAATTGAAAGAATGAATACATTACACTCTTAAAGGAGCACTATCATCAAACATATTGTATTTTGAGAGTTGTATGGGGTTAATATATGTAATTATACTATTCAAGTTAGTTACTCAATTTACTTCACGTGTCTTTAGATACACTTCTCTCCACGATTACCCAAAGGCCAGGCAAAAGTGAATATGACAGGTTTGGGATAAATAATAACACTGCTGGTAGTGCTTGAACAGTTGCAGCAACAGTTTATTTTATAGATTCATACCACTCCTCACAATGTTATAAAAAAGAAAATAAATAATTCATATATTAATTATTATTATTATTAATTATTATTATTATTGCATATAGTTATGAGAAATTATTATTTTTCAGGATAGTGGTCATTTATAGGGCCCTTACAGTCCATACGTAGTGATTTTGCACAATACAAATTAAGTAGGAGAAATCTATAGTTGCCAGGTGTTATTGATTTCTGAGGACTGTCACAGCTTTTGAAAATTCCCTTAATTTTCAAAAGTTGCTATTTGTAACAACATTTTATTTGCTATTAGTTAGAGTCAGTCTTAAGTATTAATGTTTCGTGGCTTTTTTAAGGTATTTGTTTGGAAAAATCAGAAATGACATGTAAATATGTTCATTTTCCAAGTGAAAAGCATTTAATCTCCAAGTAATAATCACCCAACGTCCTTAAAGAAGTTCTATATCGTCACAGCTTAGACTTTCTTTTTGTAGTATCAGTATTGTAATAGCAATGCAAACAATTGTTATTATAGACAATCCAATAAAAGCTTAAGCTGGGTACACACTATTAATTATTTTTCGTTCAACCATGTGAGGTTAGTTCAGCAATCTCCCACGATGAACACTTGTGTTCTGACAGGAGGACGGCCCCCCTACCAGGACACTTATATCTGCTCTCTCTGCTGTTGGCTGAGAGCGCTGTTTAGTAAGGAGTAAGGATGAGCGAATACACCCCGGCTCGGTTTGCACCAGAACCTGCGAACAGACCTAAACTTCGTGTGAACTTTAGAACCCTATTAAAGTCTATGGGACTTGAATGTTCAAAATCAAAAGTGCTCATTTTAAAGGCTAATATGCAAGTTATTGTCCTAAAAAGTGTTTGGGGACCTGGGTCCTGCCCCAGGGGACATGTATCAATGCAAAAAAAAGCTTTAAAAACTGCAGTTTTTTCGGGAGCAGTGATTTTAATAATGCTTAAAGTGAAACAATAAAAGTGTAATATTCCTTTAAATTTCTTACCTGGTGGGTGTCTATAGTATGCCTGTAAAGGGGCGAATGTTTCCCGTGCTTAGAACTGTCCCTGCACAAAGTGTAATTTCTGCAGGAAAAAAAGTAATTTAAAAACACTCGTGGCTATAATGAATTGTTGGCTCCCCGTAATACAGAGAACAGTCATTGAAAGTCATTACTAAAAAAAAAAAAAGTATGGGGTTCCCCCAAATTCAATTATCAGGCCCTTCAGGTCTGGTATGGATATTAAGGGGAACCCCGTGTCAAAAAAAAAAAAATTATGATGGGTTCCCCCAAATATCCATACCAGACCCTTCAGGTTATCCAAGCACGCAACCTGGCAGGCCACAGGAAAAGAGGAGGGGACGAGAGAGCGCCCCCCCTCCTGAACCGTACCAGGCCACATGCCCTCAACATTGGGAGGATGCTTTGGGGTCCCCCCAAAGCACCTTGTCCCCATGTTGATGGGACAAGGGCCTCATCCCCACAACCCTGGCCGGTGGTTGTGGGGGTCTGAGGGCGGGGGGCTTATCAGAATCTGGAAGCCCCCTTTAACAATGGGGCCCCCATATCCCGCCCCCCCATTTGAAATGGTTAGGGGGTACAAAAGTACCCCTACCATCTTACAAAGAAAGTGTAAAAAAATGTTAAAAAACATACACACACCATTGCAAAAGTCACCCACACGTCACTTGGGAAGCCCGGGTTTCCCTTTGCGTCAGAGGGGGCGGGGTCAGGTGATGGGTGGCCCCGCCCTCCTCAGTTAAGAAGTGTCAGGCTGCCTGGGATTCCAGCAGTGTCTCTGGTGGAGACAGAGGATGGATGCGCTGCGCTGGAGGGAGAAATCCCCCATCGCTGGATCAGATCACCCATCGCTGGATCCCGGAGAGATGATCATCCATCGCTAGATATCAAGAGTGGATTACCACCACTGGAATCTTTTTTTTATTTTTTTTATTTTTAATAAAGGACTTTTGTAACGGTGTGTGTGTGTTTTTTTAAATTTTTTTACACTTTCTTTGTGAAACGGTAGGGGTACTTTTGTACCCCCTTACCATTTCAAGCGCATTTTTTTTTAATTTGGCGTGGAGTTCCCCTTAAAATCCATACTATTGTCTGGTATGGATATTTGGGGGAAACCCCACGTTTATTTTTTCACTTTAAGCATTATTAAAATCACTGTTCCCGAAAAAACTGCAGTTTTTAAAACTTTTTTTTGCATTGATACATACAATTTTTTTTTAGTAATGACTTTCAATGACTGTACTCTGTATTACGGGGAGCCAACAATTCATTATAGCCGCGAGTACTTTTAAATTACTTTTTTTCCTGCAGAAATTACACTTTGTGCAGGGACAGTTCTAAGCACGAGAAACATTCACCCCTTTACAGGCATACTATAGACACCCACCAGGTACGGAATTTAAAGGAATATTACACTTTTATTGTTTCACTTTAAGCATTATTAAAATCACTGCTCCCGAAAAAACTGCCATTTTAAAACTTTTTTTTGCATTGATACATGTCCCCTGGGGCAGGACCCAGGTCCCCAAACACTCTTTAGGACAATAACTTGCATATAAGCCTTTAAAATTAGCACTTTAGATTTCTCTCATAGACTTTTACAGGGTGTTCCGTGGCTTTTTGAATTTGCCGCGAACACCCCAAATTGTTCGCTGTTCGGTGAACTCGAAGCTCATCCCTAATCAGAAGTCGGTCGGATGCTGTTTTTCTAGCATGCACGTCCAACAGAAGCCGGTCCAACGGCTAGCTTCTGTCGGACAGAGTGACATACACACAGGCTGACCATTTTTTTTTAACCAGACAATGTCTCCTGACATTCGGCACCTGTGTACCCATTTATTTGAAAAATCTCCTATCATGAGCTTGGCATAGAAATGTACAGTATCTCACAAATGTGAGTACACCCCTCACATTTTTGTAAATATTTTATTATATGTTTTTATGTGACAACACTGAAGAAATGACACTTTGCTACAGTGTAAAGTAGTGAGTGTACAGTTTGTATAACAGCGTAAATTTGCTATCTCCTCAAAATAACTCACAGCCATTAATGTCTAAACTGCTGGCAACAAAATGAGTACATCCCTAAGTGAAAATATCCAAATTGGGCCCAATTATCCATCCCCCAGCCTAGTGTCATGTGACTAGTTGCTGTTACAAGGTTTCAGGTGTGAATGGGGAACAAGTGTGTTAAATTTGGTGTTATCGCTCTCACTTGCTCATACTGGTCACTGGAAGTTCAACATGGCACCTCATGGCAAAGAACTCTCTGAGGATCTGAAAAAAATAATTTTTGCTCTACATAAAGATGGCCTAGGCCAGTGATGGCGAACCTTGGCACCCCAGATGTTTTGGAACTACATTTCCCATGATGCTCATGCACTCTGCAGTGTAGTGGAGCATCATGGGAAATGTAGTTCTAAAACATCTGGGGTGCCAAGGTTCGCCATCACTGGCCTAGGCTATAAGAATATTTGCCAAGACCCTGAAACTGAGCTGCGGCATGTGGCCAAGACCATACAGTGATTTTAACAGGACAGGTTACACTCAGAACAGGCCCTGCCATGGTCAACCAAAGAAGTGGAGTGTACATGCTTAGCATCATATGCAGAGATTGTCTTTTGTAAATACACGTATGAGTGCTGCCAGCATTGCTGCAGAGATTAAAGGGGTGAGGGGTCAGTCTGTCAGTGCTCAGACCATATGCCGCATACTGCATCAAATTGGTCTGCATGGCTGTTGTCCCAGAAGAAGCCTTTTCTAAAGAGGATGTACAAGAAAGCCCGCAAACAGTTTGCTGAAGACAAGCAGATTAAGGACATGGATTACTGGAACCATGTACTGTGGTCTGATAAGACCAAGATAAACTTATTTGGTTCAGATGGTGTCCAGCGTGTGTGGCAGCATCCAGGTGAGGAACACAAAGACCAGTGTGTCTTGCCTATAGTCAAACATGGTGGTAGGAGTGTCATGGTCTGGGGCTGCATGATTGCTGCCGGCACTGGGGAGTTACAGTTCATTGAGGGAACCATAAATGTCAACATGTACTGTAGGGATGAGCCGAACACCCCCCCATTTGGTTCGCAGCAAAACATGTGAACAGGCAAAAAATTTGTTTGAACACCGTTAAAGTCTATGGGACATGAACGTGAAAAATAAAAAGTGCTAATTTTAAAGGCTTATATGCAAGTTATTGCCATAAAAAGTGTTTGGGCACCCGGGTCCTGCTCCAGGGGAGATGTATCAATGCAAATTTTTTTTTAAAAAACTGGCATTTTATCGGGAGCAGTGATTTTAATAATGCTTAAAGTGAATAAAAAAAGAAATATTCTTTTAAATATCATGCCTGGGTGGTGTCTATAGTATGCCTGTAAAGTGGCACAGTTTTCCCTTGTTTAGAACAATACCACAACAAAATTACATTTCTAAAGGAAAAAAAGTAATTTAAAACTACTCACGGCTGTAATGTATTGTTGGGTCCCGGCAATATAGATGAAAATCATTGAGAAAAACAGCATGGGTCCCCCTCAGTCCATTACCAAGCCCATTGGGTCTGGCATGGATATTAAGGGGAACCCAAATAAAAAAAATGGTGTGGGGGTCCCCCAGGCCCCCATGCACTATATGCTCTAAACAGCAGTATATATATGCTATACAGCCTGTCCTATATACTTTGCAGAAAATTGGGCCTTAGGTGTACCAGAACACTGTAAGCCCTTACAGTTACTCTTGGTGGGTGCAGGAATGGGCTATGCTATGAAATACGATATCAAAAATTTTAATTACATGTCCCTGTTAAACAGGGGCAGAAAATTGGGCCTTAGGTGGTGGTGGCACCAGAACACTGTAAGCCCTCATAGTTAATCTTGTTGGGAGCAGGAATGGGCACTGCTGTGAAATATTGTATCAAGATTTGGATTTACATGCACCTGTTAGACAGAGGCAGAAAAAAATGGGCCTTTGGTGGTGGTGGTGGTGGTACTAGAACACTGTAAGCCCTCATAGTTAATCTTATTGGGCACAGGAATAGGCCCTTCTATGATATATTATGTCAAGAATTGTAATTACATGGCCCTGTTAAACAGGAGCAGAAAAATTGGGCCTTGGGTGGTGGTGGTGGTGCCACAATACTGTAACCCCTCACAAATACTCTTGTTGGGCGCAGGAACAGGCCATGCGTTGAAATATTACATTAAAACTTGTAATTACACTCCCCTGTTAAACAAGGGCAGAAAAATTGGGCCTGGGTGGTGGTGCCACAACACTGTAACCCCTCACAGATACTTTTGTTTGGAGCAGGAACGGGCCCTGCATTGAAATATTATATCAAAAATTGTTATTACATACCCCTGTTAAACAAGAGCAGAAAAATTGGGCCTTGGGTGGTAGTGGTGGTGCCACAACACTGTAACCCACTCACAGGTACTCTTGTTGGGTGTAGGAACAGGCCCTGGGTTGAAATACAATAATTGGGCCACAACACTGTAACCGCTCACAGATATTCTTTTTAGGAGCAGAAATGGGCCCTGCTGTGAAATATTAGATCAAAAAATATAATTACATGCCCCTGTTAAACAGGGGCAAAAAATGTGGGCCTTGGGTGGTGGTACCACAATACTGTAACCCCTCACAGATACTCTTGTTGGACACAGGAACTATTAACAGGCCCTGCTATGAAATATTATATGAAAAATTTTAATTATATGCCCCTGTTAAACAGGGGCAGAAAATTCCGTCTTGGGTGGTGGTGCCCTAAACCAAAAATATTGTTGGAAGTTAGCATCATCAAGATTGAGGAGGAATAGGATAGTCAGCATAGGCAGTCTTCAAGGGATCCCACATCCATAGAAAATGAAATCAGTTACATCAGCATCAGGTGCTTGATAGCTGCTGATCCAAGACGGATTAATTTTTATGAATGTGAGCCTATCAACGGAGTCTGTGGACAGGCACACTCTATGATCCATTACAAACCCTCCAACAGCACTAAATGTGCATTCAAAAAGAATGCTGGATGCAGCACAGGCCAGTAGCTCGATTGCATATTGAGCAAGTTCTGGCCAGTGGTCCATCCTCAAGACCCAGTAACCCAGTGGGTGCTCTGTTGGAAAGGTCTTCAAGTCTGCTCTTGCACTAGATATTCCTGCATCATGTAATGCAGACACTGGCAATGGTTGCTTGAACCAATCAAACCTTGGCGCTGAGGACTGAAAAATTGTTTAAAGGCATCAGTCAGCCGGTCACCTTCTCTGCCATTCTTCCTCTGACTGAACTAAGCCTCAGCAACATGATGTCCAGCACCAGGATATTGTAACCTCCCAGGGTCTGGAAATGCATTGCATAAACCTTTCTTCAAGGCCTCCTGAAGATGTTTCATCCTCTGCTCCCTCTGCGAAGGCAGGATGAGTTCTGCAACCTTACCCTTGTAACATGGATCAAGAAGGGTTGCCAGGCAGTAATGATCCCTCTCCTTGATAGGAATCCTAGGGTCCTTTCACACGCTTTGTAGAATCAGGGAGGCCATGCAGTGTAAGTTTGCAGAGGCATTCAATTTAGAGTCCTCTGGGTCATTAAGGATCACATGATCCGTAACAACCTCCTCCCAGCCATGTACAACTCCTTGGGTTTCTGGGAACTGAAAACCATCCCTTGAAGACTGCTACTGAGTGTTATCCTCCACATCTATGCTGACGCAATCCTCCTCCTCTTCTTCCTGTGTGTTTGGTGGGACAGCAGGAATGCTATCTGGATAAAGGGGGCCTTGAGAGGTAAGGAAGTCCTTCTCTTCCTCCCGTTCTGCCTCAAGTGCCCTGTCCATTATTCCACAAAGTGTGTACTTCAACAGGAAGACAAGAGGGACAATGTCACTGGTGCATGCATTGTCCCTGCTCACCATCCTCGTGGCCTTCTCAAATGGTGACAGGACAGTGCATGCATCCTTGATCAGTAGCCACTAGTGTGGCGAAAAGAAGCCAAGCTCCCCTGACCCTTTCCTGGTGCCATACTCCTACAGGTACTCATTGATGGCCCTCTGCTGCGTATACAACATTGTCAAAATTGAGTTCCACCTGGTGGGCATGTCACGAATGAGGCGATCACTGGTATTGTATGACTGGTTGAAATTACTACAGACTTTTCTGGCCTGCTTCAGGAGATCCTCAGCCTGGGTACCTGTGCAAGAACCACTGCACCACCAAATTCAGGATGTATGCCAAACATGGAACATGGGTCAAGTGCCCTGTCGGAGGGTGGAGAGAAGGTTGGTGCCATTGTTACATAAAACCATTCCTGACTGAAGCTGGCATGGCGTCAACCACCTCTGAGCCTGCCCCTGCAGAGCTGATAGAATCTCTGCCCCAGTGAGGCTCCTGTCCCCTAAGCAGACCAACTCAGGCACAGCATGGCATGTTTTTGCCTGACTGCTTGTGTAGCCCCTTTAATGCTTATAGAGCACCGCTGGTTCAGAGGACAAATCTGTAGAAGAGGCCAAAGAGGAAGAAGAAGAGGAGGGGGTGGAGGAGAGAGCTGTGGCATAACCACCACTAGAATTTTGGAGGCGTGGTGGCGGAACAAGCGCCAACAATACTGAACCCTGTCCTGCATCCTTCCCAGCTGCCAGCAGAGTTACCCAGTGCGCCGTGAAGGAAAGGTAATGTCCCTGCCCATGCCTGCTGGATCATGGGTCAGTGGTAATATGCACCTTACTGCTGACCGCCCTGTCCAACAAGGCCAAAAAATTGCCTTTCACAATAGAGAGCCGGAATGGCCTTCCATGAAAATAAATGACGTTTTGGAACCTGCTATTGAGGTACAGCACATTCCAAATATTCATGGAAGGGGGTAGAGTCTACCAGCTGAAAAGGCAGCAGTTGCAGTGCTAGCAATTTGGCCAAGCTAGTATTCAGATGCTGAGCACGTGGATGGCTGGGACCGAATTTCTTTTTACGTTTCAGCAACTGGGTTAGGGAAATTTGTCTGCTAAAATCAGATGGTGGTGTACTGCTAACAGATTGGCTGCAAGTACCTGGGACACGTTTTGCTATTCCTTCATCCCTCTCAGTGCTGGTATTTGAGAGGACTGGAGGTATAGTGGGGTTGGAGATCCCAGATGAGGAGCAATTAGAAGTCTCTTTTTTCTGTCACGTGCTGTTGCCAATGGACTGCATGGCAGGTCGTCATATGTCTGTTCAAGCATGTGGTGCCCAAGCAGCTGCTGTTCTGGCCCCACTTGATTCTCTTTAGGCATAGGTTGCAGACAGTAGGGATGAGCTTCGAGTTCGAGTCGAACTCATGTTCAACTCGAACATTGCCTGTTCGCCTGTTCAGCGAACAGTGAACAATTTGGGCTGTTCGCAGCAAATTCGAAAAGCCGGAACACCCTATACAAGTCTATGGGAGAAATCTAAAGTGCTCATTTTAAAGGATAATATGCAGGTTACTGTCCTAAAAAGTGTTTGGGGACCTGGGTCCTGCCCCAGGGGACATGGATCAATGCAAAAAAAAGTTTTAAAAACGGCCGTTTTTTCAGGAGCAGTGATTTTAATAATGATTAAAGTGAAACAATAAAAGTGTAATATTCCTTTAAATTTCGTAGCTGGGGGGTATCTATAGTATGCCTGTGAAGGGGCGCATGTTTCCCGTGCTTAGAACTGTCGCTGCACAAAGTGTCATTTGTGCAGGAAAAAAAGTCTTTTAAAATCACTTGCGGCTAAATTGTCGGGTCTCCGTAATACAGAGAACACTCAATGAGTGTTCTCTGTATTAGCCGACAATTCATTCATTCATTGATTAAAAAAAAAAAAAAGCGTGGGGGTTCCCCTAAATTCAAATACCAGGCCCTTCAGGTCTGACATGGATATTAAGGGGAACCCCGTGTCAAATTTAAAAAAAAATTGACGTGGGGGTCCCCCCAAATATCCATACCAGACCCTTCAGGTCTGATATGGATATTAAGGGGAACCCCGCATCAAATTTTTTAAAAAAATTGACGTGGGGGTCCCCCTAAATATCCATACCAGACCCTTTATCCGAGCACGCAACCTGGCAGGCCGCAGGAAAAGAGGGGGGGACGAGAGAGCGGCCCCCCCTCCCTCCTGAACCGTACCAGGCCACATACCCTCAACATTGGGAGGATGCTTTGGGGGTCTGTGACCCCTCAAAGCACCTTGTCCCCATGTTGATAAGGACAAGGGCCTCATCCTCACAACCCTGGCCGTTGGTTGTGAGGGTCTGCGGGCGGGGGGCTTATCAGAATCTGGAAGCCCCCTTTAACAAGGGGACGCAGGTTTCCGTTACATCAGAGGGGGCGGGGTCACCCACACGTCACTGGGGAACCCCTGGCTTCCCTCTCCTGCGTCAGAGGGGTGGGGTCAGGTGACGGGTGGCCCCGCCCTCCCAATATAAGAAATGTCAGCGCTCGGCTCTCTGCAGTGTCTCCAGAGAGGAGACAGAAGACGGATGTATGGACAGCGCTGGACTGAGAGATCCCCGTCGCTGGATATGATCATCCATCGCTGGACCCCGGAGACCCGTCGCTGGATAGCAAGAGTGGATTAGCACCGCTGGAATTTTTTTTAAATTTTTTTTATTTTTAATAAAGGAATTTTTCAAATTTTTTTTTTTAACCATTTTGACACTTTCTTTGTGAAATGGTAGGGGTACTTTTGTACCCCCTTACCATTTCAAACAGGGGGGGGCGGGATCTGGGGGTCCCCTTGTTAAAGGGGGCTTCCAGATTCTGATAAGCCCCCCGCCCGCAGACCCTCACAACCAACGGCCAGGGTTGTGAGGATGAGGCCCTTGTCCTTATCAACATGGGGACAAGGTGCTTTGAGGGGTCACAGACCCCCAAAGCATCCTCCCAATGTTGAGGGTATGTGGCCTGGTACGGTTCAGGAGGGAGGGGGGGCCGCTCTCTCGTCCCCCCCTCTTTTCCTGCGGCCTGCCAGGTTGCGTGCTCGGATAAAGGGTCTGGTATGGATATTTAGGGGGACCCCACGTCAATTTTTTTTAAAAATTTGATGCGGGGTTCCCCTTAATATCCATATCAGACCTGAAGGGTCTGGTATGGATATTTGGGGGGACCCCCACGTCAATTTTTTTTTTAAATTTGACACGGGGTTCCCCTTAATATCCATGTCAGACCTGAAGGGCCTGGTATTTGAATTTAGGGGAACCCCCACGCTTTTTTTTTTTTTTTAATCAATGAATGAATGAATTGTCGGCTAATACAGAGAACACTCATTGAGTGTTCTCTGTATTACGGAGACCCGACAATTTAGCCGCAAGTGATTTTAAAAGACTTTTTTTCCTGTACAAATGACACTTTGTGCAGCGACAGTTCTAAGCACCAGAAACATGCGCCCCTTCACAGGCATACTATAGATACCCCCCAGCTACGAAATTTAAAGGAATATTACACTTTTATTGTTTCACTTTAATCATTATTAAAATCACTGCTCCTGAAAAAACGGCCGTTTTTAAAACTTTTTTTTGCATTGATCCATGTCCCCTGGGGCAGGACCCAGGTCCCCAAACACTTTTTAGGACAGTAACTTGCATATTACCCTTTAAAATGAGCACTTTAGATTGTGAACGTTCGAGTCCCATAGACTTTAATAGGGTTCTAAAGTTCACACGAAGTTTAGGTCTGTTCGCAGGTTCTGGTGCGAACCGAACAGGGGGGTGTTCGGCTCATCCCTAGCAGACAGCAACTGCACGATCTGCTGCACACATGTTGAAAAAAGGCCCACACCAAGGAACTTTTAAAAGTCAGCAGGGAGCTGTACCTGCGGAGCTCTGTGGTGTGATGCAATAGGGTGGCTGCCCTTAAGCTGCCACCTAGAGGACAACCTGCCTCGTTGAAGTTGTGCCTCCTCCTCCATCCTCTTCCTCTCTTCTCACAGGCACCCAAGTAGAGTCAGTGACCTCATGATCCCCTCCCTCCTTGTCACTGGAGTGCTCATAAAAAATAAAAGAAATATATATGTGTGCCCACAATAAAAAATCACACTACAGCTAAAAAGCTACAGGGTTTATAATCAGAAAGATACCCTGTATAAGTAGTGGAATACGTGTTCAAAAACAAATATAAAAAGTGAACATTAATAGTTTGCTACAAAAGATATGATATATATGTGAAAACCAACATACACCCCATATAAGTAAAAAAACCCACACACATCACATGTAAGTGGTAATTACCCTATTCAGAGCCTAAATGGAGTAAGAAATGCGCTTACTCCAGTATATAATAACAATAATAAACAGGTTGATAAATCATATTCATATACGTGAATAAATCAATATATAACATGTGCTCAACACACCACAAAGTGTAAAAAATGTAAAAACATATATCTTAGTCCATAGTGCATCCAAATGTAAAATGGTAACTGAAAAGACCCTGCTAATGAGGGATATTCCACAGTCTTTGATATAAATGTATAGACAACGGAGACAATACACCCAGGAGTGCCTTCACCATCCAGGAAATGGGAAATATGGGAGGGTACCTTACCAGACAAAATGGACCCAACTCACCATACGGCGGTGGGTCTATCAAGCATGGAGCCAATATAGTGCGAAGTGGCTGTCAAGATGTGCGAACCGACCATCCTCTCTGTAGACAGATGGAAATCCAAGCGAACCTCCAGGTGCAGGCAAAGGTAAACATCTCCGCCAAGGGTACCGGTAACCACAGCTACTCCAAATGTGTCCTCCAAAAAACAGGTATGTGTAGGATATAGGATAGGATATAGTAGAGAAAAAAAGCCTCCACATAGCGTGAATCCTATTGATGGAAATTTATTGAATAAAAAATGTCCAAACAAATGGATAGCAATTAAAAAGTTCAATTGAACAATAAAAATAGCGCAGTGTAAGGTGGCTAGGGCCCACATATTAACCCAACGAGTTTTGTCTAAAGAGACTTCAATTGGGGTATACACTAGGCCCACCCCCTCCTGTGCTTATATATATATATATATATATATATATATATATATATATTAATTATTAACTAATAAGCATGTGTGGCCGCCTCTGAATCTGACTTCTGGTGTTCTGCGTGCTCCCGGACGCCATGGTGTCACGTGGAGTGCCATCACCCGGCCTGCGTTCCACCATTGGCATACTTCACAATGACCAAGCAGGCAAATATATATATTTAGTCCCCCTCCCCCTGAGCCATGATTGTCCAAAGGCATCCTGCAATCCTTTGTTCGTCCAATTTTAGCTCTCTTAGCAGAGGGTGCTGGGATTGGCCAAAGCAAGCAGGTCAGATGCATGCTTTGGTCAATCCCGCATAAATATACTGCGATCCTGGAGTGCATTATGGAGCGTTCCACGGCGCTTGAATTTACCGCAATTGCCTTGTAATGTTCACTCTTCGGTGAACGGGTGAACACCCAATTTTCGAGTTGAACATATGTTCGTCCTGAACATCAAGCTCACCCCTAATGTACTGTGACATACTGAAGCATAGTATGATCCCCTATTTTTTGGAGACTGGGCCACAGGGCAGGATTCCAACATGATAACAACCTCAAACACACCTCCAAGTTGACCACTGCCTTGCTAATGAAGCTGAGGGTAAAGGTCATGGACTGATCAAGCATTTCTCCAGACCTAAACCCTATTGAGCATCTGTGGGGTATCCTCAAATGGAAGGTAGAGGAGCGCAAGGTTTCTAACATCCACCAGCTCTGTGATGTCGCCATGGAGGAGTGGAAGAGGATGAGGAAGAGGAGTCCAGTGGCAACCTATGAAGCTCTGGTGAACGTCATGCGCAAGAGGATTAAGGCAGTGCTGGAAAATAATGATGGGCACACAAAATATTGACATTTTTACTTAGGGGTGTACTTACTTTTGTTGCCAGCAATTTAGACATTAATGGCTGTGTTGCGTTATTTTGAGAGGACAGCAAATTTATACTGTTGTACAAGCTACATTGTAGCAAAGTGTAATTTCTTCAGTGTTGTCACATGAAAAGATATAATAAAATATTTACAAAAATGTGAGGCGTGTACTCACTTTTGTGAGATACTGTATCAATTGGAGATATTGGAGCCAAAGACCTTGCTGTGGACTCTCTGCAGGAAGAAGCTTCAGAGATGTGAGTCCAGTGGAGAAAATCACCCTTTTGATTGGGGAGAGGCCTGACACAACCATGAAAGCTCTGGCTGTGGGAAAACTCTAGATTGCCCATGACTGGTGCCAACATGGGACAATATCTTGTATTTTCAAACTGTCAAGTCCTAAACTCTTATCAGATCTTTAATGAGGATGGAAAGGGGTTGGATTAGCAGTTGATACATGGGACAAGTCCATGGGACAGAGGTCAGAGACACAGATGAAGTGTCCTTTTCAATGGGAACCCAGAGCTTAGTCTTAGCCTGGGAATATTAAGGTGGAATTCTAATAAGGACTGATGCCACGTGGTAAAGATCAAGGTGTGGTATCCCTATACTCCATTTTCCATTTGACCAAGATGTTTTGACCAAGGTGAACTTTTTTACCAGGCGATAGATGTGAGAACAATGCCGTTCTCATCAATCTAAAGAATAAGTAGAGAACAGAGATGGGCATGGTCTGAAAAAGATAGAGGAAGCAGGGTAAAATATAATTTTTTAAAAGGACATTCTCTCCAACCAGGAGTGCTGTAAAGACTTCCGCTGGAGAAGCGTGCATTGAGTAGTGGCTAATAGGGGTAAGTAGCTAAGCACAGGGGCATTTTACAGATCTGGGCATATGAAATCAGGAAGATTGTTTTAATTATGTTATCACGGACCTCACATGTTGGGGTGAAGTCAACTTGGTCTAGGTTGATTAATGTGAGGATAACATGTAGCAGTTGGCTCGAGAGGCGTTTGGCATATACTTTTAAGGCCACGTTTATCAGGGATATGGGCCTATAGCTGGCAAATTGCATTGGATCCATTTTGTCTTTAGGGATTAAGGTGAAGTGGGCTTCCAGCGACTGACTTGGGAAGGTAAAGAATGCTGAGACAGCCCTGAAGGCTATGCTTAGGATAGGGACTAAGGTTTCCTTAAATTGTTTATAGAAGCCGTTAGTAAAGCCATCTGGTCCTGAGCTCTTCCCAGTGGGATGGGATTTAGTTATGTGGAAGATCTCCTTACTTGTAAAGACATTTCCTAATGTTTGTACTACAGATTGTAATCAAGTATTCGAGTGTGCCCAAATGTGAAGATGATGATATTGTGTTCTTAATGTTATATAGGTTTGTGTCATACCTGTTGAACACATACACAATTGCCTCTGAAGAGTGTACTAATCTCTCCTAAAGGGCAATAGATTTTTGGGATGTAAATCTGTGTGTGTTTGGCTCTGAGAGGCTAGTGGGCGACTGCACTTTTTGCCATATTTTCTTATAGGGTTCTAAACATACAGTGCCTATGGCTGAGATAAGATTGATCTATAAGTTTATGTAGCTCAGACCACTTTGTTGGAGTACCTGAAATCTCCAGGATGTGTATTTTGGTGAGAAGTGTCTTTATGTCCGAAGTAAATACCCTCTTTAAATGTGCCAATTGGGCAAATTGGTCCCCTCGAATGACACATTTTAAAGTTTCCCATTTTATCGGGGCTTCTTTTGTATTTTTGACATGGTCTGATAGAAAATTAGAAATAGCCTGGAGAACTGCCACATGGATGGGTACATTCCTGAGGAGGGTCTTGTTCAGCCTCCAAGAGGGAAAAGGTTTGGGAGTACTTGAAGGCTGAAGAAGAGTGGAACGTGATCAGACCATATCTGGGTGCCAATGACAGCTTGGGGTTCCTGGCTTAGATAGCAATTGAAAGACCTAATGTTCTAATTGGTATGCTTTAATTTGCATTTGCTTTGTTCAGCATTGCTTGTGTGTTTTTATGGTTGAAAAATGATTATTATGGATACAGTGACTGTATTCTGTTGCAAGTGTATCCAACATCTCTTTAAATACCTATAAATTAAGCAGAGATTTTATCATTCTATTACTTTGGGCAAAGTTGATATTGATATAAAGAGTATTCTTAATGCCATCAAGATTCCACATGAAATGTCCAAATACTTTAACAGAGACAATTACTATTGATCTGTAAAAAAAAGAAACCATAAAATCCTTTCTACTTCAATCTCTCTACTTTAAAGTTAGAGCACTTGCCAGGAAAAATAAGAAAATGAATGCACAGGTTCTTCTAGAACTGACAAGATGGGATAGGTCACATAAACCCCGTGCAAAGGTCTATCAGCTTTCTCTACTAATATCTAGATGCCTATAATAGCATTGCTTAGGTCAGTGCTAATTCAGACAATGATGTTTAACGGTTTGCTTTGATCTACTCTCACGCATATTACTTCCATTGCCTTCCTTTCTGTTTTGTAGATTGCAATTACCTTTTCCATTTTAAGTGAAAGCAGTACCCATAAAAAAGGTACAGTGTCAAACTATTTCACATTGTAGGTGTTTCTTAAAATTAAGTTGCAGTTTTTCACAAGAAAATTTAACAATTTTATATGATATTACCATTTTATGTAATTGCTAGGAAAAACAGATACTCAATCAATGCTAATACTGAGGCTTAGTTGGGAGTTTGGGCTGGGCATATTTGAGCTGCCATGCTTGCACTACAGAGCTTCAGCTTGAGTCCTGACTGCCAATATAATGAAGTCCTAGGGGGGAAATGACAGGAGACAACGCTGATCACCATTACAAATCAGCATATTGATAAAAGGCTCTAAATGACACTTAGCCACTATCCACCAACATAAGAATGGCTTTTAAAGGGAAGAGACATTAAAGGGAAGGTCTAAAAAGCTGTGATCAAGATGAACTTTAAAGTGGAATTGAACTCAAAAAGTGAAGTTCTGCTGTGTAAAGGGTAACAGGTAATGCTGGATACTAGTCATTTATCATTTGCCCAGCTTATACAATTCAGGTCCTCTTTAATATTTAATTACTTCTTTATTTTACTCCCATGAACCTCTGCACATCAGCGGAATCTGAAACTAAGGCCCCTTTCACACATGCGCACCATTTGTCCATTTTTCATCCATTCATTGATGGATGAAAAACAGATATCAATGCATCCCTATGGAAAAACAGATGTAAACAGATGATCTTCCATTTACATCCGTTTGCTTCCACTTCCATCAGCATTCGTTTTTTTGGAACACATCAAAGCCCTGTTTTTCTTCTGTTAAAAAAAAAAAAACAGATGAGACGAAAAACGGATGTAAACAGACAAACGGTTTGTTTTTGCATGGAAAATGGCTCTGGGACTTATGTGGTTAAGGACTCTAGCTAGGGTGTAAAAAATGCATGACAAAACTGATAAAAAAAACTGATGTAAACTTCAGCCATTTTTTGGGGGGAAAAAACGTGTCCGAACTGATGAAACGTGTGAAAGGTGCCTAATCGTTCAATGGGACACAGAGCCGAAATGATTGATATAACATTACATCTGCAATGTCTCAATTTTTAGCTTTTTCTACCCTGCTTATTACCCACTCTGGGAGATTATAGCTGGTATATACAGGGGTGTTTCTACCGTGAGACAAACAAGGCATTTGCCTTGGGCAGCATACTTCAGGGGGGCGGCACTGCCCCCCTGCTATCTGTGCAAGTGATCAGAATTAAATCTGGAGCAGTGTCACAGAAGAGCAGGGAAGAAAGTTGTGCCTCCCCACTTGAATTAGGCTGCGAAGCAGGGGCGGAACTACCAAGGTAAGAGCGAATGGGTCCTGGCATTCTGCCACCTTGGGAGGGGGCCCTGACAAGTGGAACAGGGCCCCGCTGCCATCATAGGCTGTATCGGGCCCCTCCTGCAAACCGGGTGCTGTGGTGAGGCTTGAGTCCACCAGCATGCACCGAGCCTGTCATTTCCCACACGGCAGAGGCTCTTTACCATGTGACTGGCTGTGTCCAATCACAGCCAGTCACTTTGGAGATCTGCGTGCATGCCGCTCGATCGGGGTTGAGGCTTGTCCCTTGAACAAAGCCGAGCCCGCTCAGGGTAGAGAGCCAATTAAATTGTCTCTTTAACATGTGACCGGCTGTGTCCAATCACAGCCAGTCACAAATGTAAACAAATCACAGGTAACTGCCTGTTAACAGGTTCTCTTCCTCACACATGATCCAGTGTAAATAAGAGATTGCGGGAATAGTGAGTTACCGATTAATGTGATATTTACTGTGCCCAGATTGCCCCCCTGAATAAAGAGGACCTGCATCAGCCTATCCCCGTACCTAAGTGTGAGCTCATTAGAGTAACTTCCATCCCATCTGAGTACCTGTCATCCATCCCATCTGAGTACCTGTCTTCCCTTCAGATTACCTGTCATTCCATCTGAGTACCTGTCATCCCATCTGAGTACCTCTCACCTGTCATCCTCTCGGAGTACCTGCCATCCATTACAAGTACTTTTTCATCCTGTCTGAGTACCTGTCATCCCATCAGGAGTACCTGTCTGTGATCTCATCAGGTGTACTTGTCTGTGATCCCATCAGGAATACCTGTGCTGTGAGCCCATCGGGACTACCTGTCCTGTGAGCTCATCAGGAGTACCTGTCCCATGAGCCCATCAGAGTAAATGTCTATGCAGCCAATTACTACTTTCGTCCAGCCAATTACTACCTACAAAATAAAAAAAAATGAATACCCCCTAGGTGGGACTTTGAATGGCAACAACATGAAAAAATGTAAATAAAATTGGTATTTATTGAAAAATATGAGATAAAAAAATCATTAATCTCATATATGATGATTAATAAAACACACAAAGACAATTGACATATACATATTTTTTTACAATAGAATATTGGTACATAGGTCTAGTAGTTACTCTCCGATTGTGTCAGCAGACTGCATGAGCACCATTTTCCTGACAATATTCCACCATCAGCAACCGGAAGAAGATGCCCAAAAAAAAGTTGGGTGTGCATCAAAAGAGAAGTTGTGAAAGATACCAGTTTCAATTGTACCCAATGTCCCTCCCAACCTGGCCTTTTCATCGGAGAATGCTTCAGATGCTATTACACTGGTTGGTTTTCTCTATGTTTTGTAATTCCCAGAATAGGGTCTGGAGTCCGGAGGTTTCAAGCTATTTGGGTGGGAGAAGCCTCTACCCCTGTTCCCATTGTTTCCTGACCGAGGCCCTAAGCTTGATGGTCCTACCTGCTGCAGGGACCAATACTTGGTCCCTGCAGCAATACACTGGCTGTGCTGACAATATCTCTGCCTGCACTGAACCAGGACATTTCATGGACCATGTGCCTGTTGCCTGGACCAATACTTTGGCTGTGCAGACCATATCTCTGCCTGCTGCCTGTATTAACTATGGACAGTATTCCTGCCACCTGCATGGACGATCCTTTTGCTGATGCCTGCTATCTGGACCAATGCTTTGGTTGTGCTGACAACATCTCTACCTGTACTGACTATGGACAGTATTCTTGCCTGCTGCCTGTTTTGCTGTCGCTGTCCATGCTCCTGGCTGCTGCCACATTTTCCAAAAACTTCTGAAAAGAAATGAACCATTCAAAAGTCTCATGCCTCATAGATTATACATTGGAGCATAGGCGTCGTTAATATGTGGGCTCAATAGACCCGAGTGTCAGCAGCGGCGGCGGCATTTTTCCAGCTGTGCAATGAGACTTTGGGCCCCGCCCACTGCACTATAAATTGCAGAGTGATATGCTGCTGTAGCCAGAGAATAACTGTAGGAGTTTATGAGATCGACGGCTCTGGATTCTCCGTGGATGGAGCCGGCGTGGCAATGCCCCCTCCTCCCTCACGCTGTCCTCCCTCAGGCTGTCCTCCATGGGAGGTGTAACGGCCAGGGTGGCTTGGAGTGGGATAGACAGAAGAGAAGATAAAGCAATTAAGATGCTTCTGGTGTTTACCTCTCTCTCTCTCTTCCTCCTCTCTCTCTCTCTCTCTCTCTCTCTCTGGCTTCATATGATGGGGCACAGTGGCTGCATATGATGGGGCACAGTGGCTGCATATGATGGGGCACAGTGGCTGAATATGATGGGCACAGTGGCTTCATTTGTTGGGGGACAGTGGCTGCATATGATGGGCACAGTGGCTTCATTTGATGGGGGACAGTGGCTGCATATGATGGGGCACAGTGGCTGCATATTATGGGCATGGTGACTGCATATGATGAGGCACGGTGGCTGCATTTGATGAGGCACAGTGGCTGCATTTGATGGGGCACAGTGGCTGCATTTGATGGGGCACAGTGGCTGCATTTTATGGGGTACAGTGGCTGCATTTGATGGGGCACAGTGGCTGCATTTGATGGGGCACAGTGGCTGCATTTGATGGGGCACAGTGGCTGCATTTGACGGTAGGTCAGTGTATGTGTCCGGTAGGTCAGTGTATGTGTCAGGTAGGTCAGTGTAGGTCAGTGTGTGTCAGGTAGGTCAGTGTATGTGTCAGGTAGGTCAGTGTAGGTCAGTGTGTGTCAGGTAGGTCAGTGTATGTGTCAGGTAGGTCAGTGTAGGTCAGTGTATGTCAGATAGGCGAGTGTGTGTCAGGTAGGTCAGTGTGGATCAGTGTAGGTCAGCGTATGTCAGGTAGGTCAGCATATGTGTCAGGTCAGTATGTGTCAGGCCAGTGTGTGTCAGGTCAGTGTATGTGTCAGGTAGGTCAGTGTATGTGTCAGGTAGTTCAGTGTAGGTGTCAGGTAGTTCAGTGTAGGTGTCAGGTAGGTCAGTGTAGGTGTAAGGAAGGTCAGTGCGGGTCAGGTAGGTTAGTGTGTGTGTCAGGTAGGTTAGTGTGTGTGTCAGTGTAGGTCAGGTAGGTCAGTGTATGTGTCAGGTAGGTCAGGGTGGGTCAGTGCGTGTCAGGTAGGTAACACCCCCCCCGTGCTGGACTTGAACTTCGGGCTGAAGCCCCTGATCTTTTTGCAACCTAGCAATGCCCCTTCATTGGAGTGTTTGATTTCCAAAATGGTGTCAGTTTGTGAGCATTTCCATTGTCCTGGTGTTCCATGCTATGTGTTGGAAATATCTTATAAATAGACAACTTTGTGTAAGAAAAATGCATTTTCATTTTTTTTCCCACATTTTCCAAAAACTTCTGGAAAAAAATGAAACGTTCAAAAGACTCATTTTGCCTCATAGATTATACGTTGGGGTGTTTGGTTTCCAAAATTGTGTCATTTTGTGGGCGTTTCCATTTTTACATTGTCCTGGTGCTCCAGAGCCTTCAAAAGTGTGATAAGTTGTCAGGAAATATGTAATTTATGCTCCTAGAACGCCTGGAGGTGCTGCTTGGATGTTGGGTCTCTGTATGTGGCCAGGCTGTGTAAAAGTCTCACACATGTGGTATCGCCATACTCAGGAGGAGTAGCAGAATGTATTTTGGGGTGTAATTGCACATATACATGTGCTGTGTGAGAGAAATAATTTGTTAATATGAAAATTTTGTGTAAAAAACAAAAAACGAAAAAAAATTCTTAATTTTTCCCCAAAATTTGGGGAAAAAATGACAACTTCAAAAAACTCACCATGCCTCTTACTAAATACCTTGGATTGTCTACTTTCCAAAAAGGGGTCATTTGGGGGTATTTGTACTATCCTGGCTTGTTAGTATCTCAATAAATTAGATAGGCCATTAGTACATCAAGTGCGATCAATTTTCAATGATTTGCACCATAGATTGTAGACTCTATAACTTTCAAAGAAACTAAATAATATCCACTAATTTGGGCTATTTTTTACCAAAGATATGTAGCAGTATACATTTTGGCCTAAATTTATGAAGAAAAATTACTTATTTGCAAAATTTTACAATAGAAACGAAAAAAAAAAAGTGTTTTTTTGCTTTTATTGAAAGAAATAAAAAACCCAGCAGGGATTAAATACCACCAAAAGAAAGCTCTATTTTGGATACAGTGAAGCATGGCTGAGTAACTGTCATTCAAACATTCACAGTGAGAGGGTGATGAATGCTGAAAATTGGTCTGGGCAGGAAGTGTGTATAAGTGCCCTGTATTGAAGTGGTTAATTGTAGAACGATCATTAAAACGTTTACACTCACATCTATATGTGTCTTAGTGATGGCTTTAGTGTATATACAGGGAGGAGGTGTGCGGTTCAAGCCTCAGTATCAGTGCGGTTTATTGGCAGGAGATAACATCAGCGTTGCACAACTAGCCTCAGTGCGTTTTGCATGAGATATGCATCATCAGGAAGCATATTGTTTTGAAATGCACATTTGGAATGTACATTTTGTTCAGCACGGTGGACTAATTTATGAAGAACAAATATATTGGGACTTTCATATATATAATTTGCAAGCATTATTAATGTTGATGGGAATCACTATTGCATGTTGGAAAGTTATATTTTTATGGTATATTTTGATACACATGCACTGTTTACTTGATGATGATATACACATCTATTTGACATAATTAAAGGGTCAGTGCAGTTACTTATTACACACAAAAAAAAATCACAGTTAAAATCTAGCCTGTTTTCTTAGCCCTTGTACACACGGTCGGAGATTCCGATGGAATGTTTCCTATCGGAGCGTTTTGTCGGATATTCCGACTGTGTGTGGTCTGATACTCCGACGGACCAACTTTTCCAACTTGCCGGTAAAATTTTCAGACAAAAACTGTGTCTAAAACGGAAGACATTATGAACAAATTTGTTCAATACTTTTCTGATCTATATAATCTCCCCTCCGACCCCCACCAACCCAAGCTGATTGATCGGAAAGCTGCTATTCAGTCTTTCCTTAGTGAATACTCCCCCGACCCCCTTACTAGTGAAGATATCACTGGTCTTGATGCACCACTATCAGTGGAAGAAACCCTAAATGCCTTGAAACAGATGAAGCCCGGGAAAAGCCCAGGCCCTGATGGCCTCACAGTAAGCTACTACAAGTCTTTCCCAGAAATTTTACTTCCCCACTTGGTTAATGCCTTCAACGACGTCACGTCCTCCCCTGGAGCCCCAAGAGACATCCTAGAAGCCCATATTACTCTCATCCCTAAACCCGAAAAAGATCCTACACTGATCACCAACTATCGTTCCATTTCACTTCTCAATGTGGATGTGAAAATATTTGCCAAAACTCTAGCGAACCGAATCTTGCCCCTCCTTCCACGTTTGGTTGACCTGGACCAAGTAGGCTTTGTCCCTGGTAGGGAAGCCAGGGATAATACTACCAAAGCTCTTAATATACACCACTGGCTGACTACCACATCTACCCCTGGCTTCTTTTTATCCCTCGACGCGGAGAAGGCGTTCGACCGTGTGGCATGGGATTATATGGAGCCGGTGCTCCAGATGATGGGATTGCCTCATCGCCTGCTACAAATGATCATGGTTCTATACTCATCCCCTTCAGCCAGACTTAGAATAAATGGTCGCCTGTCGAACGCCTTCTCCGTCGCCAATGGTACTCGTCAGGGTTGTCCCCTTTCTCCATTGCTCTTCATTCTTACCATGGAACCCTTCCTCCGAAAGCTTAGGGATAACCCAGACATTAAAGGCCTCTCAATTAATCGCAAAACATATAAGATAGCAGCTTATGCTGACGACATTGTACTTTTCCTATCAGATCCCATTATTACTATCCCCAACCTTCTTAAAGACTTTACCCTCTTCCAAAACCTATCTAATTTGAAAATTAACTTCTCCAAATCTAAAGCACTCAATATTTCCCTTGCACCTTCCATAGTCAATCAATGCAAACAAAATTTTCCCTTTGGCTGGGAATCAGAAGCCATTAAATATTTGGGCATACACATTCCTGTCAACCTTAAAGATTTATACGCAAAAAACTTCCAGCCAATTCTCCGCACTATTCAAACTGACTTACACAAATGGCAAACTGGTCCCTTTTCAGGGTTTGGCAGACTGGCTATCTTGAAAATGAATATACTCCCTCGGATCCTTTACTTGCTTCAAACGATCCCTATATCTCTCCCACAGTCCTTCTTTGGTACCTACAAGAACCTATGCAGACACTTTATAAGGCAGTCTAAAGCACCTAGACTTAGCTGGGAAAAGTTAACGCTACCTAAAAACATTGGAGGTCTAGGGGTGCCTGATATCTATAGATATCAGTTGGCGTGTCACTTGAACAGGATAGTCGACTGGCACTCCCAAGCACTTCATAAGGACTGGATCCGACTGGAGCAGGCATTTACTTGGCTCCCTCTGGCCCACCTGCCATGGATACCTAAGTCACTCATCCCGAAAGATTCATTAACTAATCCGTTCATATATGCCACTATAAATAGATTTAGAGAAGCTTGCAAATTTCTACAATTGACACCTACCCCGGGCCCACTAACTCCCCTGGATCATAATCCAGAATTTCCAGCGGGTATATCCCGACGTCTACCACATACCGACTCCTCTACACTCAAACCAAACGCACACAGTTTCTTCCAGAATGGGGAACTCCTCTCACACTCCCTTATGTCCTCAAAATTCTCGGATTACCACATCCCCTTCTTCAAATATCTACAAATTCGACACTTTCTCCGAGACCCAAATAATAGCGGGCATTGGCACAGAAACCTCACACCCTTCGAAACCTTATGCAACAGTCAAGAACCCCAAAGACATGTTATATCAATGGTTTACTCACTTCTTTTTTCCTCACATGTTATTAAACAGGACGCATTAGTAAAACGTTGGGAATCCGACCTCAACATAAACCTTACCACTGCCGACTGGGAAAATATTTTTCACAACATCCACAAAACCTCGGTTAATGCCACAATTCAAGAAAGCAGATTTAAAATATTCTCACGCTGGTACAGAACCCCAGATAAAATTCATAAATTTCATCCCTCCACTCCCACCAACTGCTGGAGATGCAACGGACCCGTTGGGACACTTCTCCACATTTGGTGGGAATGCCCACACATTCATACATTTTGGACTGAAATACATAAACTAATTTCTCAAATCACAACATACACCCCAGACTTCTCTCCTGCCCAATTTTTACTACATCACACTCATACCCCCAAACGAGCTTACACTAAATCCCTTACCATACACCTCATCAATGCAGCCAATCAATGTATTCCTGTACACTGGAGAAGCACAACACCTCCTTCTATAGCTGAATGGATGAAACGAGTAGACACTATAGCCGAAATAGAAGAACTTATACACCAGGCGCATGACAAGCCGACCGCTTATGGTTCAACATGGGCGTGTTGGACACATTTCCGTAACTCCACATTACCCAACAACCCTGGGAACTTGGGGTTGGTCAACTCGCTGAACATTCCACCACCACCACCCCAATAGGTTAATTATTTTTCGGTGTTCACTCACAGTGTTGCGGATGATGCCCTTCTGACACAGCTTATACTGCCTCCTTATACCCATCCTTGTTTGTTTCTCACTGCACACTCTCCGGTCACAGTCAGATCCCTCTAGGGGTGACCGGAGACAGGTATATATTCAACTAGGCTTTCCCACAATAACCAATTCTCCTTTCCCTACCCTTCCCACTTCCTTTACCATTACTTTGGCTCCTATATCTCTTAACATGACATGTCTCTTTGACCGCATCGTATATGTTCACTATTTTCATTGTTTATTTTTCCCTATATTGAGACATCAGTATTTTACTCGATGTTTATCTTGTTCGGATCCACTTCTGATAACAGTCATTATTCTGTTTTTGGAACTATGGCTCATGTATGCATTACTCTGTATTTTGTGATAACTCAATAAAATATTTTTGAAAAAAAAATAAAAATTTCAGACAAAATGCTCCGATTGGACATACCCGGATCATGTGTAGCCTACTCCGACGGACAAGGTGCCACACATGCTCACAATCAAATTCCGACACAGAAGCAATCGCTCAGGTAAAACTACTGCTCGTAATCGATATAGCACATTCGTCACGCTGCAATGTTAAAAATTCTTTCATGAAGCGCATCCTCTTGTTCTTTACAATGCTGTAAGAATGAACTTCTTTTGATGCTCATAGTCACACACACTTCTCGAACGTATTTCCTGACTCTTTTTTACAAATTTCAGCAATACATTTTTTGAAATCGTCACATCTACACAATTTTTTTTTTATTGTTTTTTGGGTAAATTTAGTGTTTTTTTTTCATAAACGTCTCCTTTTTTGACAGTTTGCCCATCTTTCCATTTTTTGGAGTGTGTTTTGTGTGTCAACTTACCACAACAACATTATTATCTTTTTTATATTTTCTTTTTTAATCTACAGGAGGTTGTTTAGTGTTGGTACCCCTTGTTATTCATGTCACTTTGTATTTTTGAAATGTACCTGCCTGCTCACAAATAAACTGGCCTTTTTCAAACACATACGCAAGTATTTCGTCAAACAAAAAAAACCTTTATTTAGGTGTCAGTAACAGATAAAGAGGGAGGCAGTGATGGAGAAAATGGGGAGATTAGCAAAGCCTTTGGCCCCCAGGGCACACATCAACTATTTAAACGCAAAACTTGGTGGCCTGAGGAGTATATGTCTGAGGGAGAGAAGTCTGGTACTGAAGTCCAAGAAACCCGGAACAGCAGCAGATGACATCTATGTTCCCAGGCTGTGGTACTACAAGAGGCTGCATCTTCTGTCAGACCAGACTGAACCCAGGTATCACACTCTGGTCTTCCTCCCACGCTTCCTTCCAGGCTGTGGCTGTGGTGCTGGAGGTGTGGCAGAAGGAGGAGGAGGAGGAGGGGCATGGGCCAAATCACACAAGTGTGTTGTTTGTGTCATTTGGCCCAACAGACCCTTGTTGAGGGTGTGTATAATTATCTCCTCACACAAGAGCTGTTGCCCCTCCTCCAAAAAATCTGATAATAATATACTCTAAAAGGGCTGTCTGTATAAAGTTATATAGGACGATAATACATATAAGAACTTTTAGTTCTCAAGTCCCAGGAAAGTGTCTTTCATTCTTTGAGTGGGACTTTCAACATGCAGGGCTGCCACCACAGGGAGCTGAAACCAGGCTCCTAGACTGTTACAGAGAAAGAGAAGAAGAAGGGGGCGCCTCTGGGTGTAGATTTCTTTAACCACTTCCCACCCGGCCAATGCACATATACGGCCGGGTGGGAGCCGTCTACTCCTGATAGGACGTTCAGGAACGTCCATCAGGAGGAGCGGGATCGCGCGCGTGCCCGCGCAGCGGCGCGATCCCGATGCGCCCGTGTCACCGGGACACGGCGCATCTCAGATCGGCAGGAGGGCTCTGTGATTGGCCCTCCTGATCACATGACGGCCGTGTCCAATCACGGCCGTCATGTGATGTAAACAAACAGCCGGTTGCTAGGCAATCGGCTCCTCCTCTCCTCACACAGAAGTCATCGCTGAGGAGAGGAGAGCAGATTGCTGCAGCCGGCTGATGATCAGTGAGTATGAGCTGTTTTTTACAGCTTTTTACTCACTGATCTTCAGTCTAGTGTAAACACACAACACACCACACAGTGTAAACAGTCCCCACATATGTCCCCATAACACACATGTCCCCAAAACATACATGTCCCCAAAAAATAAAAACACATGTCCCTAATAATAAAAACATGTCCCCCACATATGTCCCACTAAAATCACTTGTCCCAATGATTATGTGCACACATATGTACGTGATCACCTGCACACATATGTACATGATCATTTGCGTACATATGTCCGTGATCACACAAACCAATTATTATACACTTAATGGATTTTTTTTTACCAAAAACATGTAGCAGAATACATTTTGGCTTAAATTTATGACAAAATTTGATTTTATTGGATTTCTTTTAAAATAGAAAAAAGAAAATATTGTTTTTTTTCCAAATTTCCGCTTTTTTGCGCTTATATCGCAAAAAATAAAAAACGGAGTCGTGAATAAATACCACCAAAATAAATCTCTATTTGTGCGAACAAAATGATAAAAATTTCATTTGGGTACAGTGTAGCATGACCGCGCAATTGTCACTGAAAGCGCTAGAGCGATGAAAGCTGAAAATTGGGCTGGGAAGGAAGGGGGCGAAAGTGCCCTGTATTGTAGTGGTTAAAAAAACTATTTATTCACAGGTCTAAAACAGAGAGATTTTGCACTCACATTTTCCAAGAAATAAAATGGCATGTAGAATAAAAGGGGGGTCATCTGATTCGTCCGTCACTTATAATCCGGTTGCGGACCGGATTATAAGTGACGGACGAATCAGATGACCCCCCTTTTATTCTATATGCCATTTTATTTCTTGGAAAATGTGAGTGCAAAATCTCTCTGTTTTAGACCTGTGAATAAATAGTTTTTTTAAAGAAATCTACACCCAGAGGTGCCCCCTTCTTCTTCTCTTTCTCTGTTATAATACCACAGCCTGGGGACATAAACGTCATCTGCTGAAGCTCCAGATTGCATGGACTGCAGCACCTTCTTCCTCTGCTTCAGATAAGTATTCCACAGGCCACCGATTTTTACTTTTAAATAGTTGACGTCTGCCTTGGGGACCACCGGCTTCACAAACTCAACCAGTTTCTCCATTGCTGCCTGCCTCTTTTGTCTGTTACTATAATGAGGGTGCGTCGCTTGCCACAGGCAGGGCAGCTCCCTGTATTTATCGATGAACAGAGGGAGGAAGCTATGGTCATTGAAACCGTCCATAATCTCTGCAAGACACAGCACAAGACAAACCCTAATGTCAGGCTAAACTCTACTAATGCAGGCCTCAATCTAGAAGCAGTATAGCCTAGTGATGTACCAAGTTCCAAATGTTACCTTCGTTTGCACGATCGTCGCGTCAGCTTCTCCCTCTGTTCACAGATCGTACGGACGACACATGCGTGTTGCATTTTATATACAGTGTGCATGCGTGAAACTCCGCCCGCCCCTGACGTTCTTTCTAGACTATTCCCCGCCCCTTCGCTTTCGGCGCAGTGGGGAGAGCACATAGCGGAGACAACGCAGGTGCGCAATAAGAGTTCCACTAACGAGGAGGAGGGCAAGGAAAGCCCGGAGCCTGAAATGTCCCGATCCAGGCAGAGAAGATTTAAGGCCTCAAATATGTATTTTGTAGAGATGTTGGAGATGGTGGACATATTGAACAGGACCGACTATGATGGGAAGTATGGACTTTACCCAAACCCAAATATCAGAAAGGCCAAGATCATGACTAAAGTTGTGAATAGTCTTCAGAAGAATTTTGGGGTACGCCGATCCATGGATCAACTAAGAAAACGTTGGTCAGACCGGAAACTGAGGGAGCACGATCAGTACAGAAGGATCAAGCGTGTTCTTGAAAAAAGTAAGTAGTTGTCGTGTGTTCATATGATTATTCTTGCTTGCATACTGCTCCATGTGCTTTGATTTCATGTTGTGCATTTTAAAATGGCCACTTTCAAGTTCATGGTTTCATTCGTTTGTAAGAAACATCATTCTGCAGGTAAGTATTCCAGCTTAACAAAGTGTCCACAATAATGTTCTCAGCTTTGAACTCGGCCAAAAAACACAATTGTACAACACTTCCAAGCAATGTTTCATATTCCTATTTCTGCCCTCTGTGTGCTAATTATTCCTTTTTTACATTCTCATAGGGGAGAGAAGACTCAGGAAGTCTGAGGACACCAGGGACCCCACACCTCCCAAAGAAGGCGAAATTCCAACACCAGAAGCAGAGGAGCAGGAGGAGGAAGGAGAGATCGTTGAATTTGGACAAATTGTCACCACAACAGGTGAGTGTCGGAGACCACAGCTTCCGGTAAGCTCATCAATGTATGTCGTCATATTTATAATACATGGTGTTTTTTTTGCTTTTTTTTTTAGGTGATGTGGAAGAAGAATCACATTTTACCAGTGAAAGTGCCCAGATCCTGATTGGGGAGATAATGGGGTGCAATCAGGATTTAGAAAATAAACAGAAAAAAATCAATGATGTTCAAAATAAAATGAAGAACATCATTGATGTTTTGGGGAGAATCTGAAACAACCCAAACTAGCTAGGGTTTTATTTTTGTGTTTTGAAACAACAAATTTTGTATTTTGCAAAAAGCCAAAATTGGAAGATGCACACAGTGTGTCAACATGCCCTATCTCCCATCATGGGGGATCAATGTACGTGTTTTGTGGAAAGTGGCTGAGATGAAGGGGTTGCAGCCCCAAAACATGTACATTGATCCCCCATGATGGGAGATAGCACATGTTGACACACTGTGTGCATCTTCCAAATTTGGCTTTACCAGGGGTGACGCCCCATGTGATGAAGGCAATATCAGCCCAGTTTGTACATACTCATGTCTGATATTGTCTTCACTTTTCAAAGTTGAACTTTGTAAGTTCCTGTGTTCTGTATGTTACGCTTTGATACATGCCTGTTTACACAAAAACTCCAAGTTACAAAAAAGTTACCTAAAATAATGTTTTTGATACACCCAATATGTTGGTTTGTTGTAAAACCCTTTTCTAAATGCACATGTGAATGTGCTTTGATTAAAAAGTTAAATTATCAAAAATGTGTGGCTTCCTTTTTCAATGTGCAAAAGCAGTATTTGTAGTAAAATTGTTGTTTTCGGTGACAATGGGTCTTATTTACTAAAGGCAACTCCACTTTGTACTCCAAGTGCAGTTTCAGGTGCACTTTTGCAGTGCACTTGTAGTGCATAGTGGATGTGCCTTTAGTAAATAACACCCACAGTGATGTGTACATTTTTACAATCATGCCATTTTCCTGACCCCACATATTTCTGCCATGGTGCTGAAAATGAGCAAGATTTTGGTCAGTAATGCACTACATACATTAGTTAACAAAAACAAGGTGTGTGTGTAGCAGATCAATAACATAATAAGATTATCTGAAGAAGAGACTGTCCCCTCATCTCGCTAAGAACTTGGGTTTGCACTGTTGTAGAAAAAGGCACAACAACAAAAATCAAAAATTTACCTAGGAGACACCTAAAACCAAACCAAGCAGTTAATGAAAACAAAGATTATTGTAGTTTCAAAGAAAAATGTATTACAAAAATGCCCCCCTACCCACAAAGTACTCCATGTATTGGGTTCGGACCTCGCGGGCGCTTTGGGGGGGGGGGGGGCAAGCCAGGACGAGCAGGTTCAAGGGCCATAAGGTTATCATTTTCTGGCAAGTCTGCATCTGGGCCAACTGAGACCACATAGTTTTCTGAATGTCTTTTCAAGAAATTGTGCAGAAAACAGCAGGCAAGCACTATGTGATTGATTTTATACTCAGCCATGTGGATTGGCGTTAAAAAAAGGTGGAACCGGCTGGCCAGTATTCCAAAAGTGTTCTCCCCAACTCTTCTGGCTCTGGCCAGCCGGAAATTAAACATCCTCTGATCCGGGTTGAGGGTCCTCATCGGGAAAGGCTGCATCAGATGGTTTGCCAGGGCAAACGCCTCATCCGCGACGAAGACGAACGGGAGTCCTACCTGATTCTCCTCTGGGGGTGGCAAGCCCAGACTGCCACTCTGGAGACGCCAGTAGAATTCCGTCCATGAGAACACTCCACCATCCGACATCCGGCCATTTTGCCCCACGTCCACATACAGGAAGTAATAGGTCGCTGACACCACCGCCAACATCACGATACTATTAAACCCCTTGTAATTATAATAGTACATCCCCGAGTTGGAGGGTAGATGATGTTTCCCATCAATTGCACCTCCACAATTGGAAAAGCCCCATGGCTAGCAAAGTGGGAGGCCACAGTCTGCCATTCCTGTGGCGCTGAAAGAAACTGTAGAGTGAAACAAGAAAAAAATGAGTAATTTTGCACATCAACATTGCAAGCAGATTAGACACCAACATTTTTGGCCAAGATCAGTATAACATTTTGGAAAATGAGTATTGAAAGCCTAAAGTATGAGGTCCCCTTATCAGAGTCATCACCCCTCCATCCCTCCCCCACCCACCATCTGATGGCCCCTTGCAAAAGATGAGGGGGGGGGGGGTGTTTTGGACAGGTAACCCTCTCCACTTGATTGAGAGCTGAATGCCTAAATAACGTGTGATACTTTGGAAAGCCCCTCCTTACTTACACTATTGGCAGCCCACCGGACAGGTAAGAAGTGGCATAATACCAAAAATAAAACAAAATGGAAGCAGATTTTGACATTCTGCTATTACCTATCAAGATAATAACAGGCCCTTGCACTACTTGCTTTGGTGAATTCCTCCATAAATGTGACCATCAAAAAGGTAGGTAGAGCGTGGATTGGGTTTGGTAAAGTCAGCAGATAGAGGATTGCTATCAGCTGACCTAGCAGTTGGGGGGAGGGGGGTTCCTAATGTGTTTGGCCCAACCAAAAAAAATAATGTCACTCTGCATGAATTTAAGCACACACATAACATTTGTAAACATCTTAGGGGGTGTTTAGGGGAAAGCAATACTATGGAGCTGACGAAAAACATTGGTAAGTGACTAGACTATAGTTTTATGGGCCCAGAAGAGCATGGTGGGGAAGTTAGTGAAGGCAAATATGCATGAAGTACAAAAAAGGAACTTGAAAAGCTTCCAGCATGCATGAGGACAAAGGGGCAGAGCATATGAATTAGAGCATATTGCAATGATGGCAATTAAGGAATGAGTAAAGAAATCCAAGACATTAGCAATCATTAAATACATAGAATGTGATGTTAAAGCATAAAACTTACCTTCATATAGTCTTTCTGCAGGACCTGAATGATGGCAGAACAGGTCTCTGGAATAATGATCCCCAGAGCCTGGGGGGAGATGCCTGTGGAGAACTTGAGGTCCTGAAAGCTTCTCCCTGTCGCCAAGTAGCTCAAAGTGGTGATGAGCCTCTGCTCTGGAGTGATGGCTTGCCGCATGCAGGTATCCTGCCTGGTGATATAAGGGGACAGCAAAGCCAGTAGACGGTGAAAAACGGGGTCAGTCATCCGGAGATAATTCTTGAAATCATCAGGATTATTCTCCCGGATCTCACGAAGCAAAGGCATGTGCGAGAACTGGTCACGCTGGCGCAACCAATTCTTGGTCCACAAACACCTCCTCTCCCTGTTCATGGACCGGGCTTGTGTGAAAGCTAAAAGCCCAACACCAAGCCCCTGCACAGCACAAACTCTACGACGAGTACGTACATGAAACATGGTTTAAAACGGTCGGCTGGTCAGAACGGACAACAGAAAGCACTGATAAACAGCAATGCCTGAAAGAACGACCTGAAAAGCAGAAGCAAACAAACAATAAGCAATGCAAATCAAAGCATACTATACCAAGATATAGTCCACAATGAGAAACAAATGCTTACTGACTACAAGCACTGATAATCAGATACGCAAAGACAAGCAGAAACTGAAGAGCACTACCGAACTGAAGCACAAATCTGAAAAGCGCAAATCGTCTCTCACCAAACTTCTACTAACACGCGATAAACACGAGATCAGCAGAAGGAGCCCAAAGGGTGCCGGACATGGTGCTGAACTTCCTTTTTCTAGTCCTGTCATGCGCGGCTTATGTCATCGCGTTCTTGGCAACCGGAACTTCCGACAACTTAGTCTGACCGTGTGTATGCGACACCACTTCCGGACCTCTTCCGGACTAAATCCGTCGGAATGAATCAGACGGATTTGGTTGCCGGAATGTCCGACCATGTGTATGGGGGCTTAGACAAGATGTCCAAAACACTCCTTACATTAGATGTCATGAGCCCCCACCATCAGAAGTCAAGAGTTCCCCACCATCAGAGGTCAAGAGTTTCCCACCTTCCCTTACATCACAGTGCATAACCCTTATCTTGTACTACTGCCAGGAAGAAGCTGAGATGGAGCAGGGAAGCAAAAAGTGCAGGGTTTGGAGGAGAATCAGAGGAGGGCTGGAGTCAGCTGCTGAATGCTGACATAAAAGGGTGCTGCGAAGTTCTGTCCTCTTGAGCAAAAAGCAACCACACAGATGTTTGATCTCAGCTCAGTTGAGCTTATAGTTTGTTTCTATTGAGGAGAAGCTGAGTTGGTGTTGGGAGTGGGGGCCAGGTCAAGGAGTATGATCTGATAATTTAAGTACAGGAATAAGGGCATTTCTGTTTTTAACCTACCTGATTAACTGTTTTCTTGATAACTGTTGGTCGACTTGGGAGCAATTCCTAGACATGAGTTAAAGTGATTGTAAAGGTTTTTTTTTTTTTTTTTTTTTAAATAAAAAACATATTATACTTACCTCCTTACCTCCTCTGTGCAAGGGTTTTCCACAAAGCCACCCAGATCCTCCTTTTCTGGGATCCCACAGAGGCGCTCCTGGCTCCTCCTCTGCATCGAGTGCCCCCACAGAGAGCCGCATTCCATGGGGGCACTCGTGCATACATGCTCCATTGACACAGACAGGAGGATTCGGCCCCGCCCCCGGGTCCTGGGCCATTGGATTTGATTGACAGCAGTGGCGCCTGCTGCTATCAATCTGTCCAATGAGGAACCGAGACAGTGGCTGGAGCTGCTTGCTCATTCTCGTTGCTGGAAAGATTGGGTTCAGGTAGGTAAAAGGGGGGCTCTGGGGGGCAGCTGCGCCACAAAAGGTTTTTCACCTTAATGCATAGAATGCATTAAGATGAAAAACCTTGAGACGTTCCACACCTTTAACTTCCGGATTCAGGAGAAATGGTTATCATGTCAAGTCTATGGTCACCCTTAGATCATGGGCACCTCATATTGCACATTTTGCTTCTTTGACATCCAGTTTTACATCATAATTTCTACATCTGTACATATTGAATTTTGAGCTGTTTCGATAACTTCATACCACATCCCTTATACCATTTCTTATTGCTTACAAATTCTTGGACTGTGTACATGATCATTGCACACTCTTGCCACATTTTCAGAATAATTAAATATTCAGCATGTACTTTATATGGGCACTTTCTGACTGCAAAAGACAACCGATTTCAGCAGCCAAGAAGGGTAGGGGATTTACTATCCTGTTCCAATGGAATTTAGTAACAGTGCCTATATTTTACTGCCACAGTGCAAAAACAAAATACCAACAGAGCTAAAAAAATTTAAGCTACAGACATGTAGCTAGAGAGATTAACAATTCTGCTTAAAATATAACAAATGAAAAAAAAATAGTTCTCCCTTACACCAGAGTCTGCAGGGTTCCCCTTTACAGTGCAAGTAGGAACTCTGCAGACCCCGATGTAAAAAGGAACACTGGACTCTGATGTAAAGGAAAAGGACTCCAAGGTAAGGGGGGATGCTGTGGACTCTGGTGTAAACGGAAACTCTAATGTAAGGTGATCTCTGGTAACAAAAGCCCCTCCACCTAACACAAGAGTCCACAGAGTTCCCCTTTACATCACAGTACACAAAGTTCTCTCTTACATCAGGGTCCACAGAGTTCCTCTATTACATACAATGTAAGGGGGAACTCTGCAGACCCTGATGAGAAAGGGAACACTGTGGACTCGAATGTAATAGATTGCATTATAGTTACCCTGCGGCATTCTGCTGCAGACCATGATATGAAGGGGAACTCCAATGTAAGGGAGTTCCCCCTTACATCAGCATCTGCAGGATTCCCCATTACAGTGGAAGGGGGAACGTCAAATGTCAAAGAGGAACTCTGATGTAAAGGGGAATGCTTTGGACCATGATGTAAGAGGGAATGCTGTGTACTCTGGCGTAAAGTGGAACTCTGATGTAAGGTGGGCTTAGGTTACCAGAGCCCCCCTCTAACATCAGAGTCTGTAGCATTGCTCTTACATCAGAGTTCCCCTTTACATCAGAGACCACAGAGTTCCGGCAGACTCTGATGTAAAGGCAAACTCTGAGGACACTGATTTAAGGGGGAAATGTTGGCAGGAGCTCTGATGTGGGGGGAGGACTCTGGTGACCAGAGTCCACCTGCTGCAGAATAAATACACTAAGGCAAGGAAACTGATATACGGAGAAATGTTTATATCAGTGTCCCCCTTTACCTTAGTGTATCCACTCCCCTTTACATCAGTAACCCCCCCCAGACTGCTTGATTGGCTGGAAGATGTCACTGACCTGACAACCAGGCTCCTTCATTGCTCATTCTGATGCAGCAGGGCAGTCAAACACACTCCATTTCTGTTAGCCAGCTCCTGCTTTGATTTTCTCACCACCTCCATCACATCTTCATCTTCTCCTCCACCAAGTAAAGACTAATCCAGCACTCCTGCTCTTGAGTCCAGGCCCAGCACTCTGTGCGGTAATTCATAAAAGGCGCCACTGTTCCAAGCGGCTCCATTACATCACCAGACACCTCGTTTCCCGCTGCGTCCAACTCAAAGCCCGCCCGAGCACAGCTGGCTTTGGGACCGCACAGGTACAGTTTTAAAGCCGGCCCGAGGCCATATTTTTACGGATGGCCGCTGTCCATAATGGACAATTATGGACAATTTGTAAATCGACTAACTTTTACAAACTATAATTTTACATATGGTTGGCAATCCAGTTTTCTAGTTCTTTTCTGCATTGCAGAATGCTCAGAGGCCCCCTTTTGCTCTTTACCTCTAGTGAGCAGGATCCAGCAGGGATATACTTGCAAAGGGTCCATGGGATTTATATGGTGGTATTTCCTGGTCCTTGTGATGTCCCTGCTTTAAAAGAAATACTATAATGCCTTATTTAGTACCCATTACATGCTGTTTCATTATTAGGGCTCCTGCATACAGGGGACAAAGTCCTGCACCCCAATCCCCCGAGGGCTTTCTTTTATAAAAGAAAGGAGGCTCTCCACTAGAGATAAACTGCTAGTTCAGGATTTTGATGGTTTTTGAGGTTTGGAGATATATATATATATATATATATATATATATATATATATATATATATTAACTGTTTATTATCAAATACTGATATTGACATATCAACAACAAAAACATATTTTGTAGCTTAGCTATTAAAGCTCAAGCTAATCAAACCATAACACAAAGTCCCATTTCAAAGAAAAGGACAAAAACCTCATAATATCAGCCGCTACATGGGATGGGAAGGCGGGATGTGCCTCTTTCTCTTGATCCTGCTGACTGCACTGTTATGACGCATTTGTCTTTGTTTTATAGGTCTTTACTCGTGCCCCGACTGTTACAGACATCTTAAGCCTATCAAAGGTAAGTACACATAACTGACACAAACTAGTTTAAACAGTAATATTTTACTGTCTACCAGCATCCCATATGTGGTGGGTGGGGACATTTTTTGCCCCCCCACAACTTTCATTATGGTATGCTAGGTAGAACTATGTAATTAAACTTTAACATATAAATACAATTATAACACTGGACTCATATATGTGTGGATTTAAATGGCCGTGGCCTTTTATTATAGGTATATATCCGTGCTTATTGTACATAAGCTTGGCGTGTGGGACTTTGTGTTATGGTTGATTAGCTTGAGCTTTAATAGCTAAGCTACAAAATATGTTGTTGTTGAAATGTTAATATCAGCATTTGATAATAAACAGTTAGTATATAGTATGTGTGTATATATATATATATATATACTGTTTATTATCAAATGCTGATATTAACATATCAACAACAACATATTTTGTAGCTTAGCTATTAAAGCTCAAGCTAATCAATCATAACACAAAGTCCCACACGCCAAGCTTATGTACAATAAGCACATGCCATTTCAAACATAATTAAGATAAAACTTTATGAAAATTCACCCATTTTAAACCGCGGTGCCCATACCAATATAAGGCAAAGCGAGATGTAGGTAGATCCAAATTACTACCATAACAGCGGAATTCAGCTCTTCTATGAGCCCAGTACACATAAGAATGTCCGATGATCCAAATGATGAACAGAGAATCTGAAAATTAAATAAAAACATTAGGATGAACACAAGAACTGTAGCATTTAGATCTCCATCTACCAATATTTTTAATAATAGATTCAGAAAAACCTAAACTTGCAGCAATAGTAGCAGTGACAATACAAAAAGAGTGTGATGAAATTGCAAGATGGCCCAGCTGCAAATTACGCAGACATTTTTTCAAAACAGCATTAAATTGATAAATTGTCAACGGGTTACCGTTCGCATGAATAAGGAATTGTTTATGAAGAGGTGGCCGTAGCCCTAAATAATTTTGAGTCAGAGACACCGCACAAATGGACATATCCACATGCCTGTGGGCAGTAATCCAATGACCATGTCAAAATTGATAATTTTTACTCTTGCATAACAACATACGAAGCACCCCGGAATGGAGACTCACAGAAGACATCAGAAGACCCAAACTAGTTGATCGATTAGGAAGAAGAAGTTCAGAGATCCTGAAAGCTCCATAGAAACACAAACAAAAAGAAAGTTTAAACAATGATGCTTCCAAAGACGAAAAACACACTATCTCAGTAGATGAGCCCAGTTTACCCAATAGATCACTTGTGATAGGTAATCTCCGATCACGCAATCTGTTTTTTACGATAGCCCTTCAATGCCAATTTAACGGGAAAAAATTCAGAGCAAATTTCTAAAAAAGGACACTCCTGCTAATGTCTTAATAATATAAGAATGAGAGTATTGTCTTTCCATTAAAAAATTAAAAAAGATAAAACAAAATCTTCAGTAATGCAGTGATTAGACATATTGAAACGTTGCAGAAAAGAACACCACACTTTTCAAGCGGCTTCATAACATGCCCACGTGGATGGAGCAAGAGAATTTTTGATAGCATTTTGCACCTGATCAGCATCCACAAATGAGGAGGAAATGACTGTCCGATCTTGTCAGCATCCGGAACTAGTGATGGCCGAACGGTTCGCCCGGCGGTCGTTTCGCGGCGAATTTCCGACTTTCGCCGTCCGCGGGTTCGAACGCCTTTTTCCGTCGTTCGCCCCGGCGGACTTACGTGTTTAATGTATACAAGAACTTTAACCTTTCGTGACACGTTTATCATGTGTTACAGGACAACCAATTGAGACATGACAGCTCATGGACACTTGGACATTCCCCCTAACCTATAAATACACCCGATCCGGTGGCCATTTTACATTCTTTCTTCTGTCACTGTAGGGAAAGGATCCTGTGTGGAGTAGGGACAGAGAAAACGCTAGCTATTTGGTACACAAAAGTTCTTTTCAGGACTGGTATAGGTGTTAGGTCAGCAGCCTGAGTTTCTTTTGTCAGTTTAGATAAAGGGACAGAGCGCTGTATGCTGCTATTTTAGGGACAGCTCAGCCAGATTAGTCTTTCTTCATCATCATCATCATCATCATCATTAGCTGTTACTATCAGGTCCACAAAAGAGCTGTTCCAGCTAATCGTTCCAGCCTACTCTTTTTTGCCAATTTGTATAGGGACAGGCAGGAAGCAGTGTGTCAGGCAGTGAGGATAATTTTAAAGACTTGCTGTTACTATTAGTTCCACAAAGGTTCTTTTCAGGACTGGTATCAGTGGTACGGTAATAGGCTTGTACACGTATAATATTCTTTCTTCCAAATATAGAAAGAATATTATACTTGACTGCTGCCCTTCTGCTGCAGTCTGCTAATCATTCACAACTCACTTGTTCCACAAAGCTCTTTATCAGGACTGGTAACTTGGTCTGTCTAGGGTGCTACGGTACATAGGCTTGGGTGCGGTACAGTCTGCTGTTCTGTAAGGACCGCTATCGGTCCACAATACATAGGGTTGCCGTGCACTACTGCTGACCGCTGCCCTATACTGCAGCAGTCCTTCAGCGGTATAGGGACTGACGCACAGTCTGCTAAACACTAATACACAACCTGCTTGGTCCACAAAAGTTCTTATAAGGACTGGTAACTTGGTATAGGGTGCTACGGTACATAGGCCTGAGTGCAGTACAGTCTGCTGTTCTGTAAGGACCGCTATCGGTCCACAATACATAGGGTTGCCGTGCACTACTGCTGACCGCTGCCCTATACTGCAGCAGTCCTTCATTGGTATAGGGACTGACGTACAGTCTGCTAATCACTAACACACAACCTGCTTGGTCCACAAAAGTTCTTATAAGGACTGGTAACTTGGTATAGGGTGCTACGGTACATAGGCCTGAGTGCGTTACAGTCTGCTGTTCTGTAAGGACCGCTATCGGTCCACAATACATAGGGTTGCCGTGCACTACTGCTGACCGCTGCCCTATACTGCAGCAGTCCTTCAGCGGTATAGGGACTGACGCACAGTCTGCTAAACACTAACACACAACCTGCTTGGTCCACAAAAGTTTTTATAAGGACTGGTAACTTGGTATAGGGTGCTACGGTACATAGGCCTGAGTGCAGTACAGTCTGCTGTTCTGTAAGGACCGCTATCGGTCCACAATACATAGGGTTGCCGTGCACTACTGCTGACCGCTGCCCTATACTGCAGCAGTCCTTCATTGGTATAGGGACTGACGTACAGTCTGCTAATCACTAACACACAACCTGCTTGGTCCACAAAAGTTCTTATAAGGACTGGTAACTTGGTATAGGGTGCTACGGTACATAGGCCTGAGTGCGTTACAGTCTGCTGTTCTGTAAGGACCGCTATCGGTCCACAATACATAGGGTTGCCGTGCACTACTGCTGACCGCTGCCCTATACTGCAGCAGTCCTTCATTGGTATAGGGACTGACGTACAGTCTGCTAATCACTAACACACAACCTGCTTGGTCCACAAAAGTTCTTATAAGGACTGGTAACTTGGTATAGGGTGCTACGGTACATAGGCCTGAGTGCGTTACAGTCTGCTGTTCTGTAAGGACCGCTATCGGTCCACAATACATAGGGTTGCCGTGCACTACTGCTGACCGCTGCCCTATACTGCAGCAGTCCTTCATTGGTATAGGGACTGACGTACAGTCTGCTAATCACTAACACACAACCTGCTTGGTCCACAAAAGTTCTTATAAGGACTGGTAACTTGGTATAGGGTGCTACGGTACATAGGCCTGAGTGCGTTACAGTCTGCTGTTCTGTAAGGACCGCTATCGGTCCACAATACATAGGGTTGCCGTGCACTACTGCTGACCGCTGCCCTATACTGCAGCAGTCCTTCAGCGGTATAGGGACTGACGCACAGTCTGCTAAACACTAACACACAACCTGCTTGGTCCACAAAAGTTTTTATAAGGACTGGTAACTTGGTATAGGGTGCTACGGTACATAGGCCTGAGTGCAGTACAGTCTGCTGTTCTGTAAGGACCGCTATCGGTCCACAATACATAGGGTTGCCGTGCACTACTGCTGACCGCTGCCCTATACTGCAGCAGTCCTTCATTGGTATAGGGACTGACGTACAGTCTGCTAATCACTAACACACAACCTGCTTGGTCCACAAAAGTTCTTATAAGGACTGGTAACTTGGTATAGGGTGCTACGGTACATAGGCCTGAGTGCGTTACAGTCTGCTGTTCTGTAAGGACCGCTATCGGTCCACAATACATAGGGTTGCCGTGCACTACTGCTGACCGCTGCCCTATACTGCAGCAGTCCTTCATTGGTATAGGGACTGACGTACAGTCTGCTAATCACTAACACACAACCTGCTTGGTCCACAAAAGTTCTTATAAGGACTGGTAACTTGGTATAGGGTGCTACGGTACATAGGCCTGAGTGCGTTACAGTCTGCTGTTCTGTAAGGACCGCTATCGGTCCACAATACATAGGGTTGCCGTGCACTACTGCTGACCGCTGCCCTATACTGCAGCAGTCCTTCATTGGTATAGGGACTGACGTACAGTCTGCTAATCACTAACACACAACCTGCTTGGTCCACAAAAGTTCTTATAAGGACTGGTAACTTGGTATAGGGTGCTACGGTACATAGGCCTGAGTGCGTTACAGTCTGCTGTTCTGTAAGGACCGCTATCGGTCCACAATACATAGGGTTGCCGTGCACTACTGCTGACCGCTGCCCTATACTGCAGCAGTCCTTCAGCGGTATAGGGACTGACGCACAGTCTGCTAAACACTAACACACAACCTGCTTGGTCCACAAAAGTTTTTATAAGGACTGGTAACTTGGTATAGGGTGCTACGGTACATAGGCCTGAGTGCAGTACAGTCTGCTGTTCTGTAAGGACCGCTATCGGTCCACAATACATAGGGTTGCCGTGCACTACTGCTGACCGCTGCCCTATACTGCAGCAGTCCTTCATTGGTATAGGGACTGACGTACAGTCTGCTAATCACTAACACACAACCTGCTTGGTCCACAAAAGTTCTTATAAGGACTGGTAACTTGGTATAGGGTGCTACGGTACATAGGCCTGAGTGCGTTACAGTCTGCTGTTCTGTAAGGACCGCTATCGGTCCACAATACATAGGGTTGCCGTGCACTACTGCTGACCGCTGCCCTATACTGCAGCAGTCCTTCATTGGTATAGGGACTGACGTACAGTCTGCTAATCACTAACACACAACCTGCTTGGTCCACAAAAGTTCTTATAAGGACTGGTAACTTGGTATAGGGTGCTACGGTACATAGGCCTGAGTGCGTTACAGTCTGCTGTTCTGTAAGGACCGCTATCGGTCCACAATACATAGGGTTGCCGTGCACTACTGCTGACCGCTGCCCTATACTGCAGCAGTCCTTCATTGGTATAGGGACTGACGTACAGTCTGCTAATCACTAACACACAACCTGCTTGTTCCACAAAAGTTCTTATAAGGACTGGTAACTTGGTATAGGGTGCTACGGTACATAGGCCTGAGTGCGTTACAGTCTGCTGTTCTGTAAGGACCGCTATCGGTCCACAATACATAGGGTTGCCGTGCACTACTGCTGACCGCTGCCCTATACTGCAGCAGTCCTTCATTGGTATAGGGACTGACGTACAGTCTGCTAATCACTAACACACAACCTGCTTGTTCCACAAAAGTTCTTATAAGGACTGGTAACTTGGTATAGGGTGCTACGGTACATAGGCTTGAGTGCGGTACAGTCTGCTGTTCTGTAAGGACCGCTATCGGTCCACAATAGATAGGGTTGACGTGCACCACTGCTGACCGCTGCCCTATACTGCAGCAGTCCTTCAGCGGTATAGGGACTGACGTACAGTCTGCTAAACACTAATACACAACCTGCTTGGTCCACAAAAGTTCTTATAAGGACTGGTAACTTGGTATAGGGTGCTACGGTACATAGGCTTGAGTGCGGTACAGTCTGCTGTTCTGTAAGGACCGCTATAGGTCCACAATAGATAGGGTTGACGTGCACCACTGCTGACCGCTGCCCTATACTGCAGCAGTCCTTCAGCGGTATAGGGACTGACGTACAGTCTGCTAAACACTAATACACAACCTGCTTGGTCCACAAAAGTTCTTATAAGGACTGGTAACTTGGTATAGGGTGCTACGGTACATAGGCTTGAGTGCGGTACAGTCTGCTGTTCTGTAAGGACCGCTATAGGTCCACAATAGATAGGGTTGACGTGCACCACTGCTGACCGCTCACCTATACTGCAGCAGTCCTTCAGCGGTATAGGGACTAAGAGTTTTGTCACAGGGTCATTTAAAAAATGACATGCAGAGGAAGAGGCAGGCCCTTCCGCAGGGGTGGTAGGGGTAGGGCAGGAGCAACAGGCTTGAGCCAAAGTGGGAAGTTGCAGAAGGTGCGTTCAATTACTTTAAAGGATGCACCAGACTTGGTTGAGTGGCTCGCTCAGCCTTACTCTTCTGCACCCTCCTCATCCTCTCGATCTGCACCCTCTTCTTCACTCTCTGCTATGTGCACCCCCAAAGACACTACCACCAACAACACGACCACCACCACCACCACCACATACCTTCCGCTTGAGTCACTGGAATTATTTTCCGATCCATATCAAGAGGACATTTCTGATGCGCAGCCACTCTTGGTATTGGATCAGGAAGAGGAGGTAGCAACAAGCGCTACTCAGCAGTCTGACGCCAGTACCCAGATCAGCCCAAGGAGGAGGTTGGTCCCCGGTGTTGCTGCCTACTCTACTTATAGCGGTGGGGAAGGTGACGTTGATGATGACGTGTCTAGTGATGTCACGTGGGTGCCCACAAGAGAGGAAGAGGAGGGGAGTTCAGAGGGAGATATGGACCAGCAGATAGGGAGGAGAAGCAGCAATGACTTACATTGCACAGCAGGGACAAAGCAGACTGCAAATGTATCAGGAGCGAGTCATCGACCATGTACGGTCACATCTGGCGCTCCCAGGACACCGGCACATGGCTCCGCAGTGTGGGCTTTTTTTAACGTGTCCGCTGCTGACAATAGCGTTGCCATCTGCAATCTTTGCAGTCAACGCGTTAGTCGCGGTAAGCCCAATACTCACCTAGGGACGACCGCCTTAAGAAGGCACATGAGCAGCCATCACCGAGCCCAGTGGGAGCAACGGAACACACAAAGCCACACTGCAGGCTCTCACCGTCCAGCCTCGTCTTCTACTTCTCCTTCTCCTCTCTCCTCACAATTGTCCTCCACTCCACCTTCCATCACGCCAAGCTCACATTTTTCTGCAAAAAGGCAGGCTTCCGTGGGCCTAATGTTTGAGCGTAAAAAAATGATGACGCCGGATAACCCTCTTGCCCAACGGTTGGCGGCTGGCTTGTCAGAACTCATAGCCCGCCAACTACTGCCATATAAACTGGTGGACTCGGAGGCCTTTCGCAAATTTGTGGCCATTGGAACACCACAATGGAAGGTCCCAGGAAGGAAGTATTTCTCAGAGAAGGGCATCCCAGAGCTATATGGCCATGTTCAGCGGCAAGTGAATGTATCTCTGGCACACAGTGTCGGTGCCAAGATACATCTGACCACAGACACGTGGTCTAGCAAACACGGGCAGGGAAGGTATATCAGTTTTACTGCCCACTGGGTGAACCTTCTGACGGCCGTCAAGCATGTAACCCGTGGCACCCGTGTAGATTTGGTTTTACCGCCACGGATTGCATGCAGGCCTGACTCTTCTTCTCCTCCTCCTACTCCATCCTCCTCCCTCTCCTCCTCAGCTGCCTCCTCCTTTTCCGCTGCTAGCGTCTCTTCCACTGCACCGCCCAAGCTCCCCAGAACCTATTCCACATGCCAGGTGAGACGTTGCCATGCCGTGCTGCGTCTGTTGTGCCTGGAAGCAAAGAGCCACACTGGCCCGGCACTCCTTTCAGCTTTGCGTTCACAGGCAGATGAGTGGCTAACACCGCTCAATTTGACAGTTGGTAAAGTGGTGTGTGACAACGGTGCCAATCTGCTTAGCGCATTGAAACAGGGCAAAATCACGCACGTGCCGTGCATGGCACACGTCTTAAACTTGGTCGTGCAGCGATTCCTTGTCAAATACCCTGGGGTCCAGGACATCTTGCGGCAGGCAAGGAAAATCTCGGCCCATTTCAGAAGATCTTACACGGCCATGGCTCGCCTTGCTGACATTCAGCGGCGACACCATCTGCCGGTCAGACGTCTTATTTGCGATTGCCCGACGCGATGGAACTCAACCTTCTATATGCTTGATAGGCTGCTCCAGCAGAAACGTGCAGTTAACGTCTACCTGTATGAACTCTGCGAAAGAAACGGTTCTGGGGAGCTGGGTTTTTTTTCACCGCGCCAGTGGCTGCTCATGCGCGACACATGCAGACTTCTGCGGCCATTTGAGGAGATCACCAAACTGGTCAGTCGCAGCCATGGCGCCATCAGTGACATGGTACCTTATGCCTTCTTTCTGGAGCGTGCATTGCGTCGTGTCATTGATCAGGCTGTGGAGGAGCAGGAGCGGGAAGATGAGGAAGTCGCAATGCTGGATGAATTCCCAGGGGGGGCTACTCTATCTGAGACAAGTCAACAACAGGAGTCTGATGAGGAGTCAGAGGAGGATGGTGCCGGGGCGGATGAGCAGGAGCAAGAAGAGCATGCTTTAAACCTTTCTGGGATCCCTGTTGTGCGAGGATGGGGAGAGGAGAATGAAGAGGACGACATTATCCTGGATGATGAGCAGGAGCCAGGCCACCACACCGCTTCCACTTTAGTGCAAATGGGGGCCTTCATGCTCCAGTGTTTTAATAGGGACCCCCGTATAAAAAGCATGAGGGTCAAGGACCAGTACTGGGTGGCAACGTACTTAGACCCCCGGTACAAACACAAAATGGCGGAAATGTTACCGCCGTCGCAGAGGGCTGTCAGAATGCAGCACTTCCAGGCCTTGCTTCGAGAAATGCTGCATTCTGCTTTTGCGTGCGCTGGCAGAGGAGCAATTCCCACTCCCAGAGAAGGATTTGCGGGTACCAATCCAACAGCGCCTGCAAGAAGAGGCCGGTTTGAAGATGTGTTGGTGACTTCGGATATGAGGTCATTCTTTCAGCCGACCCATCGACAGGTGTCATCCGGATCCAGCATCAGGGAACGCCTAGACCGTCAGGTGTCCGACTACATTGGGTTAACGGCCGATGTGGACGCTCTGAGGAGTGATGAACCCCTAGACTACTGGGTGGGCAGGCTTGACCTCTGGCCAGAGCTTGCCCAATTTGCAATCGAACTGTTGGCTTGCCCCTCATCCAGTGTCCTGTCCGAAAGGACGTTCAGCGCAGCAGGGGGGATTGTGACCGATAAGCGTACTCGCCTAGCTCACCACAGTGTTAACTACCTCACATTTCTAAAAATGAATGAGGCATGGATCTCGGAGGAATTCAACACATGTGATCAGTAGACCATGTATATGTCTATAAACAATTTTTGGAATCAAGCACACAGACCTTCTTAATTCATTTGGCTCACTTCCCTGACCCAAAAAAGCACACCGTACTATATGCCCCTACCCTCCTCTTTGAAGAGGTTGAGCGGTGTCATATTTCTACTGGGGCTGCTTATTATGAGGGGTTCCCACCATCCCTGTGCTGTGCTGACTTCCTCCTGGGTGTTCTTATTATGAGGGGCTCCCACCATCCCTGTGCTGTGCTGACTTCCTCCTGGGGGTTCTTATTATGAGGGGATCACACCATCCCTGTGCTGTGCTGACTTCCTCCTGGGGCTGCTTACGGTGCTGCTGTCAGCGCTGTATGTCACGGAGCTGCTGTCAGCGCTGTATGTCACGGAGCTGCTGTCAGCGCTGTATGTCACGGAGCTGCTGTCAGCGCTGTATGTCACGGAGCTGCTGTCAGCGCTGTATGTCACGGAGCTGCTGTCAGCGCTGTATGTCACGGAGCTGCTGTCAGCGCTGTATGTCACGGAGCTGCTGTCAGCGCTGTATGTCACGGAGCTGCTGTCAGCGCTGTATGTCACGGAGCTGCTGTCAGCGCTGTATGTCACGGAGCTGCTGTCAGCGCTGTATGTCACGGAGCTGCTGTCAGCGCTGTATGTCACGGAGCTGCTGTCAGCGCTGTATGTCACGGTGCTGCTGTCAGCGCTGTATGTCACGGAGCTGCTGTCAGCGCTGTATGTCACGGAGCTGCTGTCAGCGCTGTATGTCACGGAGCTGCTGTCAGCGCTGTATGTCACGGAGCTGCTGTCAGCGCTGTATGTCACGGAGCTGCTGTCAGCGCTGTATGTCACGGTGCTGCTGTCAGCGCTGTATGTCACGGAGCTGCTGTCAGCGCTGTATGTCACGGAGCTGCTGTCAGCGCTGTATGTCACGGAGCTGCTGTCAGCGCTGTATGTCACGGAGCTGCTGTCAGCGCTGTATGTCACGGAGCTGCTGTCAGCGCTGTATGTCACGGTGCTGATGTCAGTGCTCTGTATTACGGTGCTGCTGTCAGTGCTCTGTATCTCCTGCACCCTCTTGTTTGCCTACCCTGGTCCCTGACCTTCCCTCTCCTCCATTGCCTTCATTAGCTCCATAGTCCTGAATTGTCAGAACAATTTCCCAAATAAAAAAAAAATGCTTGTAGTTATCGATCCCAAATTCACCTCATACATGTATTATGCTATTGTCCAGGTGGTGGGACTACGTGCTACCCCCTAATAATTACCCCGTGGCCGCAAATTCGACCTAAAGGTTTGCGAAATTCGCCTCCCATTGAAGTCAATGGAGCCCGCGGCGAACGGTCGTTTTCGCGAACGTTTGTGCCCGTTCGCGTTTCGCGTTCGCGAAACGTCCCGTCGGAAGTTCGTCCATCACTATCCGGAACCAATTCCCAAAATCTGCCTATCTGTTGGCGAGACAATGAGTCAGCAATAACATTATGAACTCCTGGAACATATTTTGATTTTAACCATATATTAAATTCTAAACACTGAAACACTAAATAATGAAAAATAGAAATAACCAGAAGTGATTTATAAATCAAACAATTAATTGCAAAAACAACCCCTTTATTATCTGAATGTAAAAGTATCCTTTTAATCTTAAACTGTACACCCCATAATTCAAGAGCTAGGATAACAGGAAACAACTCAAGAAGAACAATATTATTAACAAAACCTTTATCAATCCAAGAAGAATGCCACCTATCAGCCGACCATCTACCTTGCCAAAAGGCCCCATATCCGCAAGCCCCAGAAGCATCTGTATAAAGGTGAACAGCAGAGGCAATACAAGAAGGTGTTTGCCACAAAGAGAATCCATTAAAAGAAATCAAAAATGTGTGCCAAACCAACAAATCGGCACGAACTTCGGATGTGGTTCTAATAGATTGTCTAGGAGTTTTAACACATGAAATAGCCCTATAAAGGCTTTTTGAGAACATTCTTCCCATAGGCATTACTCTAGCAGCAAAAGCCAATAAACCTAACAAAGACTGAATCATTTTCAATTGAACTTATTGTATAGTTAAAATAAAATCCAACAACATCCTGGTCTTTACAATTTTTTCCATAGGGAGATAAATTCCGTGGCCAAATTCCATGGCCACAGTGTCAATTTGCACACCTAGAAAGTCCAAACATGTGGTTGGGAAAACAGATTTCTCAGGAGCTAATGGTACGCCGACAAATCATCTTAAATTCGGTGAAAATAGATAAACAATCTAAAGTATCTGCTTTACCTAAGAATAAAAATTCATTCAAATAATGAAGACATTTTTCATTAGAAAATGGGGAATGATCAAAGGGCCCAGCAATCCTCCCTTATTCAAGTTCTTTATAAAGTTTAACCCGAACAACATCTTCATGTTAAGCAACTGAAGTCAAATTCTGAAAAACAACACAACCAACACCTGAAAAAGAAGGTAAAATAAAACCAAAATGGAAACCATCAATTAACATGTCTACTTTCTTGTGATCTGGGTACAGCAGAAGCCATGGTAACATGTTTACCAATATTACTGGAGTTACCACTTTTAAGAAATGTATCCCTTAAAGCAGAAGGAGTATGCTGATTCTGCTTTTTAAAGCAACGAACAGCTGGGTGCGGCCCTGTACAATGAGCACATTCATGCTTGTATCTACAATTATTAAACCATTTACAATGACCCTCATTAAAATTAAAACACATTCCTTTACGAAAAGGTCCAGCAATAAGAGCGTAAGTGGTTTGGTTTAAAGGAGAATATCCCCGCTAACCAGATAAAATGTGCATATGTTCTAATTGGAATATTGAATGATTTCAAACTCAACACAAAAAAAACCCAATAAAGGCAAAAACAAGGCGCTGCAACTAAAAAACCTGAATATAAGGCTTGTGTGTGAGTATAAGAAAACTTCAATTGCGCATCCTGAATGAATTAATGAATTAAATAGACATGTGAACAATCAGGACAAACTTCCATGAGTGAACAAATAAATCGGTAACTGAATAGCCAAATGTGCCACACAATAAGTTAAATAAATAAATCTCTAAATAACTAAAATATAAATTGAATAAATAAATATATAAATTAATCTATTATACACTAGTGTCCAAAGTGTCCGTAATATCTCAGTGACTAAAAATCAGTATAATTGACACAAAGTGTCAGCAGGATTTCCAGCTTCAAAGAATCCTTTCTGATGTAGTAAAGATAGCCAGTAATAACAAAGTAGCAAAAGTTTTCTTTCCCTCTTCAGATGAAAGCACCACACATAATCCAGTAAATACCAGACAAAGCAGTAAAAGTGCGACCAGGTGGCCGCTTGCCAGATCTAAAGATCAAATGGACACGTTTAAGGATAGACCCTCCACACCGGGCGATACCTCCTTCCGATTCCGCGGTAAGGGTTGTCCACTCCTCAGGTATGCAGCGATCTCTCCCCTGCTAGGTGCTCATCTGCACCCCGCACACAGCACTTCCTCTGCTTCAGCGGCTGCAAGCACGTCGGAGTCCCTCTCTGTCAAGTGGTTTAACAGCTTGTTTCTGGGGCAACAATAGATTTAGCCAAAGGCCAACATCTTTCCTATCCCATTTTAGCATTTTATGTACAGAAAGCTTTGGCCCAAAAGTCTCATCGTAAAAGAACCAGGGAAAACTTCTTGTATGCCTCCAAAATTATCTCTACATGTTGGAATAGACCACTGCACAATTTTGGATGTTTTTCACCCATAATACTAGCATATATGCTAAATGCTTGCAACCAATTGTTGAAATTATGAGGACTAGATCTTCGAGAGACCTTTCAAGCCTATTGTCTTTTACAGAAGGTAATAAGGAAAGTAAATCAACATAGTCATCTTTCCATATTTTTTCTTTTATGGCAACATTTAAATGGAAACCTAACGGTGACAATTCGCAAGAAAGAATTTCTTTCATACACGATTCAGGTATAAGTGACACCATCGTAGAATAAGGATCGGTAGACATAGCAGGAGCTGACAAAGCAATATTTTGTATTACAGGAGAATCTACAGTAGTATGCATATTATCTCTCCACACAGAGGTTAATCCAGCTTGAGCAGTAGAATGAGGTAACTCAGAAGCAGGTAACAATTTTGACAACAATTTAGACATAGACAAAGCAAAGTCTTGTAAAAGTAAGGCATCTAAAGACTCACCTCTGGACATTTTCAAATTAGACTTTGCAACTTGAACAAAGCCTTGCTGAACCACATCAGCAGCCATGGAATTAGCAGCCACAGTATCATGGGTGTTGCTAGTTGTCATAGTGACAGCATCAACAGCATGCACATCAACAAATAATTTTCCAGCAATTGAAAAGTTAAATTCCTAAGGTATTACCCTCTGAGCAGTGAGTAATGTTATCAGGCAATTTGATATTCAAATGACGTTTTTTACTTTTTTTCTTGAGACATGTCTTATTTACTTCTCCTGCAGAATCCTGTGGCATCAAAGGGTATTTGAATCTTCGCGGCCGCTTACAGATTCTTTCCTTCAAAGCCGCAGGCCGTATTGTGCATGCGCCATCTTCTGAGACTGGAGAGTAGCCGAGACCATCCGGAACAGCTCCGAATGAGGGATCCTGGGTCATGGGGTCAATGGGCGGTCCCCAATGGGAGGAAGAGGCAGTCGCAACATAAGGAAGATATAGAGGAACCATAGGGGTGAAATCCACCATAGGAAAAAATGGTAATGGTAAAAATGGTAAAAATGAGGATGTGGAGAAGCTGAAGGGCTGAATGTGGGGCCCTGTAAGCCAAGGATGAAGGGGGAGGCATAAACAAACATGACCGAAGCCATTGTTCTCCATCGTTGGATCCGGCCCGCTCCATCATCTGGCACAGAAACAATTCCATGGTACAACTGCAGATGTGCTTCTTTCTCTTGATCCTGCTGACTGCGCTGTTATGGCACATTTTTCTTTCTTTTATAGGTCTTTACTTGTGCCTGGACCGTTACAGACATCTTAAGCCAATCAAAGGTAAGTACACACAACTGACACCAACTGGTTTAAACAGTAATATTTTACTGTTTACCAGCATCCCATATGTTTTGGGTGGAGACATTTCTTGCCCCTCCCACCACTTTTAAGAAAGTGGTGGAAGGGGCAAGGTACTGGCAAGTACCTTGTCACTATGTTGATGAGGACAAGGTATATACCTTTAAGTGTAATCAAAGAAATTGTTTGCTCTTCAGGTTCCCCTAAAGAATTTTTTTTTTAATGAAAACTGTTGGGTGGGACACATAAGCTGATGTCATCGTGTTATGCATATACGCCCTGGGTTCCTATTCTTGATATATGTGAATGACTTCTGATCTATATGAGTACAATCACATGTAATAAATCAGAGTTTTAAACTATGTTAGGCTATGTGCGGTTTGCTTCCTTTTTAATCTCATGGTCCATTGAGTGTACTGGGAGGTACTGTATGTGGGAGACTGGCGCTTGCGAGGCCACCTTGAAATAAAGGCCCTATGAGTCATATTTGCGAATTCAAGCACTAAGAGACCTCCATCAATAAGGGGTCAAAACACTACATGGTGAGGAATGCGACTATATGTTTGTTGCAATGAATCTGCGAAGGATCTCTCCAAGTGGTGTGCTGACATTTTAAGAAAGAATTTTGACATAATGAACAGTAGACTTGAATGGGGCTTGATTCAGTTATTATGATATATTATATTTTTTTCCACAGTATGATGGATGTTGTAATTTAAAGTGACAATCCTTGGATATTGAATTGTTCATGCTATATAAAGAGATCATGGTTGGTAATACTGCATAGAAAACATTCTTTGTTTGCACTTAATGGGACAGCTCAATACAGTGGTGTATTTCAGTTTTGTGCTGCCTAGGCAAGACTAAAAATTGGACGCCCCCCATCTTGCTATGAATCAAAGGAACGCAATTCGTTTTGCACTCCTGTGACCTGTTTTCAGCAGAGAGTGGACTTACACCCATTTCAGCCTCTCAGCGAGCCGGTGGGAGCCTGAGATGGCCGCTCTCTGCCCCTCCATAGCCCAGTGCTCCAATGAGCAAGGAGGAGAAAAGCGGAGAGCTGCTGATTGACAGTCGGCAGCTCTCTGCTTGGGGAGCTGTGGAAACGAGCCATCGGCGAGGAACGCTTGGTTCTCAGTGTAGAGGCACCAGGGGACAGATGCAGCATTGGACCGATGCTGCATACACCTAGGTAAGTATGAAACTGAACAAAACACAAAATCTTTACTTCTCTTTTAAGGAAATATCTATCTATGGGTATTTATTTGGCAGTTATTTTAATTTTTTGAAGAGAAGAAAACATCTTTTTATTACACTTTGTTATAATATTCAGAGGGCTTTCACACTGCCGCCCCAGGCATCGGCGGTAAAGCGGTGCAGATTTAACCTCCCGCTAGCGGCCGAAAAAGGGTTATATTTGCCCGCAAAATGCCACGGTATCGCAGTGGGTAGCAGCAGTGGAGGAGCGGTGAATTCCCCACTCCTTCACCACTCCAAAGAAGCTGCTGGCAGGACTTTTTGTGACGCCCTGCCAGCACACTGCTCCAGTGTGAAAGCCCAGGCCTCAGGCTTTCACACTGGAGTGAATGGAGCTGCTTTTTTCAGGCGCTATACATGTGCTACTTTTAGCGATGTAGCGCCTGAAAAACGTTGGCAATAGGGGTCTTAGGGAGATAGTGATTGGCAACATTGATAATAGCTTTAGTGTCCTTCATGATAGATATGTAATTTATGTGTATACCTGTGGTGGGTATTAGTTATTTTATTTGTGATATTCATTTGTATTAGCACAGAGTTTATTTGGTTTTTTCTTCCCCCCAACCCTGGACCAGTGGTTGTGGGGATCTGTGGGCAGGGGGGCTTACTGGAATCTAGAACAAAGGGTCCCCTATATGAATGAGTAATGAGAATATTGTACAACTACCAGGTCATAATAAAAAAGTGAAAAGTAAAGAAACATACTGACTCTTTTTTTAGCATGTCCTTTACTAAAAAAGAAAAGTGCGATGACTACTATCAGAGATGATCACAGTGTTCCCATGATGGAGAAGCTAAGTCGTGAAGGGGTTAAACATTTTTAAATTCACTGCTCCCAGCCATGCTTTGGTACATGTTCTCCAGGTCAGTGACCAGTCCCCCGTGCCATTTGTTGGACAATTCCTTGTCTACCATTCTAGTAAATGCCCATTGCTGTTTTTTAACATTTGACTCTCATTGGCTTTGATGGGATTTGGATTTACTAAATCCCACTTATTCTGCTGACCATAAGTCAAAGGAAAGGGAATGTTCTGCCCATTAGAGGTCCACAAGATGTGCCAGTATTTCCCAAGTGTTAATAAGGGTTTACATGCTGGGGAAGTAGTGAAGATCTATACCGTAAAGTGAATCATTCTTGTCAACTCTACTAAATTATTAGAGGAGGGTTGCCAAGATTTTCTCATCTCTCTGCTAAAAGGCCTACATACATTTAATAAACATTTCATATGTTTTGATATACTTAGAACTGTAAAATTAATAAAGTGGTCATGTTGCCAACCAGAAATTACATAAAAGAAGCAGCCTGTAAAATAAGAAATGTAGTACTTACCATTTTGTAGACAGTTGCTCTGAGCTCTTGTCTCTTGAAGAGCTATGGCTGCTGAAGAATCTTTATCCAATACACTTCTAGGGGTGTTGGATACCTGCTTAGCTACTGTGTGATATGACTGATGGGGTTCCCCTCACCAGCTGCCATGTCTCTAGCATAACCCCAGTAGGAGCCACTGGTTGAGATGGGCACTCTGTTCTTTGCCTCAACCTTCATAAGAACTGGATGGTTTTGCTGGAGGGGCAGAGCTTTGTGTTCTTCTTGCAGCTATTGCTGGGTCCATTGAGAAGTGGTGGTGCACTTAGCAACAGTTTAGGTAAACCAGCATGCAGTAAAGATGCAGTAACAATGTGATACAGGTCCAGAGTAGATGCAGGCCAAATGCAGTGACAGTTCAATATAACTGTAGTATAGGTTGGCGTGGGTGCAGTAAAGGTTTAGTAGAAGAGTGTTTTAGGGCTGGTATAGATGTGATATGAGTTGGATGTACTTGGTGTCTTGCTCTCAATCTCAGTCTCTGCTAGCAGTGTCAATAATAGGCAGATAGTCTTTTCACCCATTTCCAAGATGCTGCTGTGGAAGGAGGCCCTCCTTAGTCTCTCTCTAAAAGCCTTCAGTGATCAGCAGGAGAAGCAGAGGGTGAGTGGAAGCTCCAGCCTACTAAGGCAGTGGTGCAGAATCTGTACTGTGGGTAGGGCTGCACTGTCTCCATGCATCTTCACTCTCAGTCTTAGCCTCACATTCCTGCTGACAGTTGGATAATGGGACTAAGGTGCTCTGCTTTACCCCTCTCCTCAGCGCCAGGAGATATTTTTTCCTGGGCAGTTTAACTAAAATCCTCTTTCCGCTCCTCCTACTGCACAGTGTCTATTGGGATCTGTAGTTCAAAGATTCTATGAGTCCCATTATATGGCTGCCGCCCCAACGTACAACTCTCGGTATTCACATTGCTCTGTATAGATGTCTATAGGCTTGCTGGGCTTTAACTCTCCCCTGCTAGCCAGAGAAGAATGGTGCAGCATAACATCAGTATCTCAGTGGAAAGTGAAATTGAGTGTAAAGGGGGAAATCTCTCTTCCTCCATGTTTCTGTAATCCAGAACATGGGTACATGTCCCTTCTGTGTCCTGTAGTAACATAGCAGCTGAAACAACATCATGCAACAGGGTACAAGGCATCCAACATGTCTGGTCTCCTGTCACTTAACAGTGGTAGCCATATTTATCCAAAACAGGAAAGATGGGAGTCTACTTTTTCGGGACTGGTAAGTATTAAGATAATCAAACATGGTTACATTTTTTCTCAAACTTGTGTAGAAAAACTATTTTTCAGAACAATCTTTCCATCTAAAGCTATGTATTTTGTCTAGACATGTTATTTGATTGACATCCCAGACATATAAATCAGGCTTCATTACAATATGTACAATTTTTCCAGAGCAAAAACACATTCGCAGTTCCCATTCTGCTCCTTCAAACTTTCTCATCACTATAGCTGAAAGCGGACATCAATTTGACCCCCCTAACCATACAAAAAGCCAATGGATGGACCAAGAATGCAGATTTTCTAATGAAATTCTACTAGTGTGTGACTTTACTCATCTTTTTTGCATGTTTGCGGGTTTCTAATTTTAAATTTTTTTGGATGGCAGCAGAGTTGTTTTCAAACAACTCTAGCTTAGAAAAATTATTGGAAAGTGTTACAGCCAATGATTAAAGCTGGCCATATATGGCTGAACTGATTCGAGGTGGATGCGGGAATCCACCCTGCATTGTATCTTATGCAGAAGGCAAGTCCATAAAGCAATCCTTTTTTTAGTCAAGAGTCCATTAAAACATGATTCACAGGAAGCACTACAAGTTCCTTAGCATCCATGATTGCCAGTAATCCAGAAAGGAAATAAGTCCATGATTAACAACTACATAAGTCCATAAGATCCCCACTCCCAGGCTTGAGATCCCGGAACCCCAATTAGGCTCCTATCAACCCACCCCCAAAGGGGGTGATCTCTCCAACAGAGTAAGCAGCTACATTTTGGCAGTATTCCCCTAGAGATTGACCCGGGGTTTTCGGAGGCACAGGAAACATACAAACATTGAAACATTTGGTAACTGGCTGGCTCAACTAACATGAGGAAATTAGCACAACGGGGGGGGGGGGGTCCTTTTTAAGTCTGCAGCTAGTATTCTATTCTTTATGTAGCATCAGTATAGTTCACCCCTGGGGGGGTATAGTTTTTTTTTTATATTATATGGTAACTGTTGGTTGAGTTCTGCTTTAGAGTTAAGTGAAAGGTTCCTTTCCTATGTCAGCATCCAGCTTTCCTCATTTAGTGCAATCTAGCAGTTCCTCAAATCTGTATGCATAGAGTTCACCTCTAAAGAGATCATAATTGTATTTATATTTTTTATAAAATATTTTTTAACTTTTTTTAATATATTTTTATCTACTTAATTGTTTTTTTTCTTGTAGTTTGCCCACACTTATAAATGAATCATAAGTTGTAGATCCCTTTTAATAAGCAAGGTTGTTACTATTGCATAGTCCAACAAGTGTGGCTTTAAAACCCATTAAGCTAATAATGTGGAAACATTGGCTTTCTATTAAGGGGTTAATGAAGCCAAGGCAGAATACACCACCATGATGCAGCTCCTCATGACTGCACAGTGATGTAATGCATTGGACGGGGCTATGATGGCATCATTTCTGCATTCATACTACAGGTCTATGGAACACAGATGAATATAGTGAATCGGAAGTAGCAATGAATTTGTTTTAGCTTGTGTAATGCAAACATTTATGTTGTGTACATTAAGTACTATTTTTTATTTTTTAATATACTTTTAAACTGAATTACACTATGTAAGGCTGCCTGGTCTTTGTCTGCTTTTACATGCACACATGATGGCGTATTCAAGCAGAATATCTATCCACTCAAATCGGGAACAGCAGTTACAGAAATAGGAAGGCTGTCTAATACAAAGATAATAGTAAGTATGTAGCACTAAGCAATCCAAACTGTGATAGAGAAAAAATCACTGGCTAACAAATGAAATTACTCAAACAAACTAATCGTGAAAAACGTCCACATACAAAACGGTGATAATAAAATAAAATGTCAGTTGAGATCAAGTGAATTTCAGACGGATGTCACACAGCCATAAGGACCATCGGACTGTGGCAGATAAGGTTAATACATGCTTACCAGAGATGTTGGATCCGACTGTCCTATGACAACGAGTCAACCAGGCATGAATACAACCACGGGACAGGCAGAGCAGTGACTGTACATCAAATGTCCAGAAGCTTTGGAATACGCCCCACTCCTTCTTCATACGGTGTCAACCATAGGTAAGATGGATGCTGCAGCCGGTCTCAGTCATGAGGATGGTTCCAACTGTCATAAACACCACAACAAGGAATCAAATAATGGCAAATAGAAGGTGGTACAAACACATTCTTATAGGGGTACTGGAATCGAAGGATGGAACCCAAAAGCACTTTCATCGGTAGAGCATAAAAAAGAAAAATAGAGTCTCCAATAGTGCAGATCAAAAATGGTTTTAATTGATAAAAACCAGCATACAAAAAAGTATAAAAAAGTGATCACGTACAACTAAAAGCAATATGGGGAATAGAATACCAATCACAGCGCGTTTCGTCCAAAACTGGGGCATCTATCTGTTCTATCATATTGCACTCATATTTATAAAAAATGTATAAAAAAATATTACAAGACCAAAGAACAATTAGTAACCAATCAGACATGATTACACTGAAGCTGCCTCATGATTGGAAGAAAAATGAATCACACTATATTAAGGTCATATGACCTATTCCAGGCCCAATGATACCCTTTATCTCTGAATATATCCAGGCCAATGATCATTCCCTTTATTACCCGGAAGTAATCAGTTGTAAAAAATGTCTAAACATGTGCCAAAAAGCCAGTGAAAATGCGGGCGTCTGGATCACATGTTCACTCCCCTTATTCGTGGGTCCATATCTGGGTCACATCTGTCCAATAAAATCAGAAGTGAAATTGGCGAGAGAGGCGAGAGAGGACCGCCCTCACCCTCTCCTCCACCCTCTCGCCGAACCTCTCTGGTAGACTGTCCTCAATGGGAGGAACAGCCGATCACATGATGCTTGCACTGATCAATCACAAACAGTGACTGGTATACACCCATCTCAGATCACAGAGCACAGACCAAGTAACGTGGCAGAACATAGGATGCAAGCCCACGAACTGTGGACGTCATGGTCACATGTTCCACTCGATCATCTGGTAACTGCAGCGCACCCCGCATCAGAACACCATCTACACAGACGGAAGTGATTGTAATAGAAAGGGGGGACGCTGGATCCAAGGACCGCCCACCATATGCATCATTTCTCGAGCGTCTGCCCAAACCAATGAGAGTGGCGCATGTCAGTAACGGCAGTGACAGCCTCAATAATAAATGGAATCTATTACATCCTAACAAGGTGACACAAAAAACAAACAAAAATTGTAAACATCACAATAAACGGCCAGATCTCATCTGCCCTGCGTACCAACCGCGTCAACACACCATCCGCACATGTGGCAGTGGCATATTGTAAAACACAGGGACGCTGAACAGGGAGAGAGAAAGGACTGCCCATGTTGTGTGTTGTTCCTCTGTCATCCGCCCTAACCAGTAATAGTGGCGGACGGCGGTGAAAACCTAAATGCGTAGTGTGGTCATGCAAAAAACAGAAATGAACTCCCCGTGCCCACAGCATAAAGAAGATAAATGAATTAACCACCATGATACACCCCAAAGGTGACCATGACTGATAATAATTGGGCAATATCATTCAAAAAAGGGCTAGACTTGGGGATCTCACAGGTGGACTAGGCCGAATTGATGAATTAATTTATATCCCACTCCACGTTCATCCCAAACGGTGAATAAGTCCGAAGCTCATAGAACCAATAAGTTTTGAGATGAGAAACCCCACGTAATCGGGATTCTCCTCTCCAATGAGGGACAAACTGATCTATCGATAAAAATTTTGTGCCTGTGGGGTCAAGATTATGATATTGTAAATAGTGACGGGGAACACTATGATTGGTATTTCCACCCTTAATATTGTTAATATGTTCATTAACTCGAATTGAGAAATCTAATCATCATACGCCCAATGTACTGTTTTTTTGCAGGGGCATGTCAGAAGATACACAATGTATTGGGTGGCACAGGTTATAAAGTGCTCCATTTGGTAGATATGCACAGTGACAGATGAATGAAAAGTGTCACTTTTGCATCTACCACTAATATTGTGTAAACACACATTGCACTTCTGACAAAGGAAGTATCCCCTGCACTGAAAAACAGAGAGATCTTTTTGGGGGGATCTATCACATTAAGTGTAATTTGGCCTTGAACAGGTCTGCCCCCTAAAAATCACCCCTGCCCTCTCAGGTAACACTGGGCCCAGAAATTTGTCATTCTGGAGGACCCCCCAATGTTTTTTCAAGATCTGTTTGATTTGTCTCGATTGAATAGAATAGGTAGTAAAAAATGACCATTTGTGTTTATTATCTAACACTTTTTTGGGATGCTCCTGTTACAATGAGTTCCGTGCGATCCGATCTATCTCAGTGTTAAGTTCATGAAGTGGATAACCCTTTTCCAAAAATCTGTCCTTCAAAATGGCCGACTGTAACCTAAAGTCTTCCACTTTAGTGCAGTTCCTATGTAAACTGAGGAACTGACTCCGTGGGACTGATTTTAGCCACTGGGGATGATGGCAACTATCGACCGGAATGTACCCATTCTGGTCAGTTGGCTTGAAGTAGGTGGTAAATTCTAATCGGTGGTCGACCACTTTGATTTCCAGATCTAGAAAATGTACTGAAGTCAAACTGGCTTTGTGACTCAAACGTATACCCCTATCATTTGAATTCAACAAGGACATGAATCCATCCAAAGACTGCTGGCTGCCTTTCCATAGGAGGAGGATGTCGTCTATATATCTCGCCCAGAGAACCAACTCCAGTCTCTTAAGGGCATAGATGACATCCTCCTCCCACTTGGCCATAAACAAATTAGCCAAACTGGGGGTGTATTTAACCCCCATGGCTACATCCCGAGTCTGTACATAGAACCTATCCTGAAACCAAAAATATTTGTGGCGTGCACCAAACTTAATAAGGTCCATGATGAAATTACGCTGGATACAGGACAACCTAGCATTCTGTGATAGACAATATTCAACTGCCTCAAAACCCAACTCATGTGGTATGCATGTGTATAGAGTGGCTACATCGGCAGTTACCAAGATCATACCATCCTGGTAATCCACCGATTCTAATAGTCTAATAGTGTCACTGGTATCCTTCAAATAAGAAGGTACCAATCGAACTAGAGGTTGTAAATGAAAGTCTACATATTTCCCTACCCTAGACTGAGTCAATCTCACTGACTATGGGTCATCCAGGGGGATTGACAGGGTCTTTGTGTACATTTAGGAAGGAATAAATAGCTGGAATGAGTGGTGCAAGGGGTACAAGAAACGATCTCTCTTTTCTAAAATGCCTAATGCAAAACCCTCATCAACCAACTCAACCAACGCCCACTTAAACCGCAGAGTGGGATCTGTCTGAATTAGATTATAAGTATTAGAATCCACAAGGATTCTATCCATCTCTCTGATATAGTCATCTTTGTTAAGCATGACAACAGCCCCATGTCCCGGATAGCTCTGATTGTAACTACATGGAGATCGAGTGATCGAGTGTAATCCTTATGGATACTATGATAACAAAGAAGATCCTCACACTTGACCTCCATATAGTTACAATCAGAGCTATCCCGGAAGTCCCCATTATCAGGGTTTTCCCGAACCAACACAGGAATACCCAGGAAATCGAGAAGGAAGAGAGGCACCTGAGGCGGGTGGAGGGTCCAAAGCAAAAGAAAAAGACTTTGATAGGTTCCGGTATTCTAAATCTGAGTCCTGTTAGTCTAACGGAAGAGGAGAAACTGGTATTGGATAAAGGACTGAAATATGTACCGCCTAGAACACTAAATAAGTTCTCCATGTTCATAGACATACAGAAGTTCATTCGCAAACTCAGTATCCAGAGACACTTTTTAGCTACACCTTCTAACCCAACCACAATGGCAAGTGACAGCCATATGCACACAGGGTTGCCAAACCCCTCCCTGTTTAACACACTCCTCTGTGAGTGTTTTTCGCAGTCTTGTACTACAGGACTTAGAGTAACTACTGAATAAAAGGATACATACCAACCCTGCCATCAGAAAGGGATTAAAACAACTTTGCGAACACAAAAATGTAGTCATCCATCCAGCCGACAAAGCTGGGGCTATTGTCATGCTTAACAAAGATGACTATATCAGAGAGATGGGGATTCTAATACTTATACTTTAATTCAGACAGATCCCACTCTGCGGTTCAAGCGGGCGTTGGTTGAGCTGGTTGATGAGGGTTTTGCATTAGGCATTTTAGATAGAAAAGAGAGAGAGTTTCTTGTACCCCTTGCACCATGCATTCCAGCTATTTATTCCCTCCCAAAGGTACACAAAGACCCTGTCAATCCCCCTGGATGACCCATAGTCAGTGAGATCAACTCAGTCACTGCTAGGGTAGGGAAATATGTTGATTTTCATTTACAACCACTAGTTCGATTGGTACCTTCTAATTTGAAGGATACCGGTGACACTATTAGAATATTAGAATCGGTGGTAGCGATCTTGGTAACCGCCGATGTAGCCGCTCTATACACATGCATATCACATGAGTTGGGTTTTGTGACAGTTGAATATTATCTATCCCAGAATGCCACCTTGTCCTGTATCCAGCGTAATTTCATCATGGACCTTCTTAAGTTAGCTGCACGCCACAACTATTTTTGGTTTCAGGATAGGTTTTATGTACAGACTCGGGTTTTAGCCATGGTGGCTAGATATGCCCCCAGTTTAGCTAATTTGTTTATGGCCAAGTGGGAGGAGGATGTCGTCTATGCCCTTAAGAGACCAGATTTGGTTCTCTTGGTGAGATATATAGACGACATCCTCCTCCTATGGATAGGCAGCCAGGAATCTTTGGATGGATTCATGTCCTTGTTGAATTCAAATGATAGGGGTAAACATTTGAGTCACGAAGCCAGTTTGACTTCAGTACATTTTCTTGATCTGGAAATCAAAGTGGTCGACCATTGATTAGAATTCATCACCTACTTCAAGCCAACCGACCGGAATGGGTACATTCTGGTAAATAGTTGCCATCATCCCCAGTGGCTAAAATCAGTCCCACGGAGTCAGTTCCTCAGTTTACGTAGGAACTGCACTAAAGTGGAAGACTTTAGGTTACAGTCGGCCATTTTGAAGGACAGATTTTTGGAAAAGGGTTATCCACTTCATGAACTTAACACTGAGATAGATCGGATCACATGGATCAATCAGAACTCATTGTAACAGGAGCATCCCAAGAAAGTGTTCGATAATAAACACAAATGGTCATTTTTTACTACCTATTCTATTCAATCGAGACAAATCAAACAGATCTTGAAAAAACATTGGGGGTCCTCCAGAATTGCAGATTTCTGGGCCCAGTGTTACCTGAGAGGGCAGGGGTGATTTTTAGGGGGGCCAGATTTGTTCAAGGCCATTTTGCACCTAATCTGATAGATCCCCAAAAAGATCTCTCTGTTCTTTCAGTGCAGGGGATACTTCCTTTGTCAGAAGTGCAATGTGTGTTTACACAATATTCGTGGTAGATGCAAAAGTGACACTTTTCTGTCATCTGTCACTTTGCGTATCTACCAAATGGAGCACTTTACAACCTGTGCCACCCAATACATTGTGTATCTTCTGACATGCCCCTGCAAAAAACAGTAGATTGGGCGTTCAATTAGAACTTTCTCAATTCGAGTTAATGAACAGATAAACAATATTAAGGGTGGAAAGACCAATCATAGTGTTCCCCGTCACTATTTACAATACCATAATCGTGACCCCACAGGCACACAGTGATAGATCAGTTTGTCCCTCATTGGAGAGGAGAATCCTGGTTACGTGGGGTTTCTCGTCTCAAAACTTATTGAATCTATGAGCTTCGGACTTATACACCATTTGGGATGAACGTGGAGTGGGATATAAATTCATTCATCAATTCGGCCTAGTCCACCTGTGAGATCCCCAATTCTAGCCCTTTTTTAAATGATATTTCCCAATTATTATCAGTCATTGTCACCTGTGGGGGTGTATCATGGTGGTTAAGTCATTTATCCTCTTTATGCTGTGGGCACGGGGAGTTCATTTCTGTTTTGTGCATGACCACACTACACATTTAGGTTGTCACCGCCATCCGCCACTATTACTGGTTAGGGCGGACGACGGAGAAGCAACACACAACATAGGCAGTCCTTTCTCTCTCCCTGTTCAGCGTCCCTGTGTTTTACAATATGCCACTGCCACATGTGCGGATGGTGTGTTGACGCGGTGGTACGCAGGGGAGATGAGATCTGGCCGTTTATTGTGATGTTTACAATTTTTGTTTGTTTTTTTGTGTCACCTTGTTAGGATGTAATAGATTCCATTTATTATTAGGGCCGTCACTGCCGTTACTGCCATCCACCACTCTCATTAGACACAAAACCAATTTTTTCCTTGATTGGGACTTTAGTTTGGGCAGTGGTCTCAAAAATTATTAGCAAAAAAAGTAAAAAAATAATTTTTATTACATAATACATAACAATATACATATACAGATGCACAATGATTAATAGAAAATACAACAAATTCCAATGTTTCTAGAAGAGCATAGTGGGGATGATGGCACCCATGTTGTAGATCACAGAACAATGCTGGGACCACTCTCATTGGTTTGGGCGGACGGTTGAGAAATTACGCATATGGTGGGCGGTCCTTTGATCCAGCGCCCCCGCTTTCTATTACACCCACTTCCGTCTGTGTAGTGGGGTGTATCCCAAAGCCTCTGGACATCTGATGTACAGTCACTGCTCTGCCTGCCCCGTGGGTGTATTCATGCCTGGTTGACTCGTTATCATAGGACAGTCAGGTCCAACATCTCTGGTAAGCATGTAGTCCGATGGTCCTTATAGCTGTGTGATATCCCATCTGCAATTCACTTGATGTCAACGGACATTTTATTTTATTTATCACCATTTTGTATGTGGACGTTTTTTACGATTAGTTTGTTAAGTTTTGTAATTTCATTTGTTAGCCAGTGATTTTTTTTCTATCACAGTTTGGATTACTTAGTCTTACATACTTACCATTATCACTGTTTTAATTTTTGTAACATTCTGTGTAGCTGCTTTTCCTTTAGCTTCTAGTTTTTCCTTTTAGGGAAGGCACAATAATTACTTGTATTTCACTTTGTCTAATACAAAGCACTTGTGTCATCATAATCTGGTGAGTGTGGTGACAAAGCAGGGGAGCACAAAGTGATTTCATCAAGATCACCGAATGTTAGAAAATTGACCACTGGGCACTTTAAAGTGGACTTTCATGCTTTTTGGACATCATTTTCTCACTCGATTTTTTTCACTGGTTTTAATCTAATATATTGCATTTATAAGATATTAACAAATATTAGAGCAGAAATTGATTTTATTTGTCTATAGGACACGGAGCACTTTCCTGTAATTAATTAATTTATTTATAGGGCATGGTACACTTTTATACAATGAATGAATTAATTTATTTTGATTTATATTTGTCTACCAGCATAACTGTTTCGTTTAGGGTAATATTGAGTTGCAATAAGCACAGTATATTTTATATGCCAGTACTGGTTTGCGTAGCATCTGTTTGAATTTACCTTGAGTTTATCCCCATTAAGGTTGGGTTCACACTGCTCCAACATGAAAGTCAGGCAACTTCCTGTCTGACTTTGCCCTATGACTTCATGTCCGACATCCAATGCGATTTCAGTGAATGGGATCTGACTTTGATCCGACCATACCAGCACCTTTGAGTCTGGTATAAATCTTAAGGGGGAAACCTACAGCAAATTGTAAAAAAAAACTGCGTGGGGTCCACCCTAAGACCATACTTATTCGAGCACGCAGCCAGGCAGGTCAGGAAAGGGAGGAATGAGCGAGCCCCCTTCCTAGACTATATTAGACCACATGCCCTTAACATAAGGGGGTGGGTGCTTTGGAGCAGGGGGGCTCTGTTCCCCCACTCCAAAGCATCTTGTCCCCATGTTTATGGGGACATTGGCTTCTTCCCGACAACCCTAGGCAGTGGTTGTTGGGGTCTGAGGGCAGGGGGCTTATCAGAATCTGGAAGCCCGCTTTAACAAGGGAGCCCCCAGTTCCCAGCCCCCCATGTGAATTAGTAGGGGTACATTGTACCCCTACTCATTCACCCAAAAAAGTGTCAAAAATAAATGAATACAGTAAACAGCTTATTGTCGAATCCAGGCAATATAGGTAAAAATCATTGAAAAAAAAACCCTAGTCCGTTACCAGGCCCTTTGGGTCTGGCATGAATATTAAATGGAACCCCATGTGAAAAAGATGGATGTGGTTCCCCCAGGCCCCCAGCTACCATATACTCTGAACAGCAGTATATATACTACACGGCCTGCCCTATATACTCTGCAGAAAAACAGAGCCTTAAGTGGTGCAGAACACTGTAAGCCCTCACAGTTACTCTTGTTGGACACAGGAATGGGCCCTGCTGTGAAATATTATATCAAAAATTGTAATTACATGGCCCTGTTAAACAATGGCAGAAAAATCGTGCCTTTGGTTTTGGCAGCTCCAGAACACTGTAAGCCCTCATAGTTACTCTTGATGGGTGCAAAAATGGGCCCTGCTAGGAAATATTATATCAAAAATTGTAATTACATACCCCTGTTAAATAGGGGCAGAAAAATTGGGCTTTGGGTGGTGCCGGTGGTGCCCTAAACCAAAAATATTGTTGGAAGCTAGCATCATCTAGATTGAGGGAGAATAGGATAGTCCGCATAGGCAGTCTTCAAGGGATCCCAGATCCATAGCAAATTCAGTCAGTTACATTAGCATCAGGTGCTTGATAGTTGCTAATCCAAGACTTAATTATTTTTATGAATGTGAGCCAATCAACAGAGTCTGTGGACAGACGTACTCTTTGATCCATTACAAACCCTCCAGCAGCACTGAATGTGCATTCAGAAAGCACTCTGGATGCAGGACAGGCTGGTAGCTTGATTGCATATTGAGCAAGTTCTGGCCAGTGGTCCATCCTCAAGACCCAGTAACCAAGTGGGTGCTCTGTTGGAAAGGTCTCCAAGTCTGCTCTTGCCCCTAGATATTCCTGCACCATATAATGCGGACGCTGGCGATGGTTGCTTGAACTGATCAGACCTTGGCGCTGAGGACTGAAATTTTTGTTAAAGGCATTGGTCAGCCGGCCACCTTCTCCAATGCTCTTCCTCTGACTGAACGAAGCTTCAGCAACTCGTTGTCCAGTACCAGGAAATGGTAACCTCCCAGGGTCTGGAAATATGTTACACAAACCATTCTTCAAGGTCTCCTGAAGATGTTTCATCCTCTACTCCCTCTGCGAAGGCAGGGTGAGTTCTGCAACCTTATCCTTGTAATGTGGCTCAAGAAGGGTTGCCAGCTAGTAATGATCCCCTCTTTGATATCACAAATCCTAGGGTCTTTTCGCAGGCTTTGCAGAATCATGGAGGCCATGCAGCGTAGGTTTGCAAAGGCATTTGATTCTGAGTCCTCTGAGTCACCAAGGATCACATTATCTGTAACTACCTCCTCCTAGCCACGTACAACTCCTTGGGTTTCTGGGGACTGAAAACCATCCCTTCAAGACTGCTGCTGAGTGTTATCCTCTACATCCATGCTGACACAATCCTCAGCATGGGCAAAAATGAGTTCAGCCTGGTGGGCATGTCACAAATGAGGCCGTTGGTGGCCAGGTTGCATTCTCTTTGAGTGTCAGCCAGCCGAGCACTGGCATCGTATGACCGGCGGAAATGACCACAGACTTTTCTGGCCTGCCTCAGGAGATCTTGTAAGCCTGGATACCTGGTCAAGAATCGCTGCACCACCAAATTCAGGACATGTTCCAAACATGGAATATGGGTCAAGTGTCCCTTTCGGAGGGTAGAGAAAAGGTTGGTGCCATTGTTACATACAACCATTCCTGGCTGAAGGTGGCATGGTGCCAACCACCTCTGAGCCTGCCCCTGCAGAGCTGACAGAATCTCTGCCCCAGTGTGGCTCCGGTGCCCTAGGCAGACAAACTCAAGCACCGCATTGCATCTTTTAGCCTGACTGCTTTCATAGCCACTTAAATGCTTATGGAGCACTGGTGGTTCAGAGGACAAATCTGCAGAAGAGGCAATAGAGGAAGAAGAAGAGGGGGTGGAGGAGAGAGCTGTGGCACCACTAGCATTTTGGAGGCTTGGTGGCGGAACAAGCTCCAACAACATTGAACCGTGTCCTGCATCCTTCCCAGCTGCCAGCAGAGTTACCCAGTGCGCTGTGAAGGAAAGGTAATGTCCCTGCCCAAGCCTGCTGGACCATAAGTCCATATGAACCTGACTGCTGACTGCCCTGTCCAAGGAGGCCAAAACATTGCCTTTCACATGCTGGTAGAGAGCCAGAATGGCCTTATGTGAAAACATCAGATATAGTAGTAAAATACAACAGAGAATATTACTCATACTGGCATACTTAAACGGCACCATTAAAAAAACTACATGGGACTTCATTAGAATTAACTTTCCGGTAATACCAACATTTTACACACTCCCCAAAGTGCACAAAGACACAGTTAACCCTCCAGGCAGACCTATAATCTCAGGGAGAGGTGCCCTGGCCCCTGAGTGACAATGTCAGTAATTTGTGGATGAGTATCTTAGACCCTATGTCATCTCACTATCACCTCATGTGAAGGACACCATCCACTTCCTGCAGATGTTAGACAGTTTATAAATTCCAGAACATGCTACACTAGCTACGATTGATGTTGAAGCTTTGTACAGTTCAATTCCTCATTCCAAAGGTCTTGCGGCAGTTAAACATTTTATCAATGTGGGAAGGGAGGGTGACTTGGCCTTCAGCCAGAGTTCATCCTCTCTCTCCTGGAATTTATTTTGGAACACAATGTCTTCACCATTCACAATTCCCACTACCTCCAGATACAGGGTGTGGCAATCGGGACTTCCTGTGCCCCATCCTATGCCAATCTGTATCTGGGGGAGTGTGAAAAGATGTTCTTTGCAGACGAATAATTGTCGATGTATACAGACCATATACTGGCTTGGTACTGATACATAGACAATGTTTTTGTTATCTGGGATGTACCTACTGAGATGCTTCAGCATTGCTTGAGTAGAATGAATAAAAATGTGTTCAACTTAAATTTCCCTATGACCCATGATAGGGAGCATGTAGCTTTTCTAGATGTAGAGGTCTTTAGGGACAATGACGGTAATCAGTAATAAATGTTGCACTAAAAACCTACTACACTATGGGGCCTCCTTCCTTTATGTCTTGATTTACCACATATCATACCCGGCATGGGACCACCTATGGCGAATACCCTAAAGTGACTCTTAAAGAGGCCACACACCATATAGAGAGCAAGAGAGGGACGCCAGGCAGGAATCACTGTAACAAGATCCATAAAGGAAAAAGGTCTCCAGGGACACCCAAAGATACATGCTGTAACCTTACAGCAGTAAGGTAAGGGGAAACCCTTAAAAAGAACATCTAGGACCACATGGAAAATAACGCCACCTCACTGAACTCCGTTGGATTACCATAATTATCACTTATTGTTTTTGATAAGATCAGCACTTTATCTAAACTTTAAAAAGCTTACTCAGATTGTATGCGATTTTTGGATATAATCGCATCTAGAGTTTACTTAGTCCTATGCGATTCACTCAGTCATCACTTTACTGCACTTTTGCACTTCTACATGGAGATCTGAAATTGATATTCATCCGTCTGCTTAGACGACTATATAGCTATATAAAATTGTTATTGGACTCTGTCCTTAGCACTACTGCACTTCTTTCCTCAACTTTTAAATCATTTTTCACCTGATACTACAGTTTTATTTTTATTTTACACCTACTCATATCACTACAAAGTGTCACTACTATTTTTATTATTTTTTTTATTAATACTTTTATTTACCTGTTTTGTTGTTTATATCAATTTATTGACTGAAGAAGATCATATGTTAATTATTATAATACATTATACTATTGCTATACAGCTGGTGTATATATACGTGTTGGTAGCTGTTATCGACTTACCTTTATACTATATATTTCATTTGCTTTGCCCATTTTTACTGGCTTTACTGTAATTTGATTTCTTAAAGCACACCATGATTGGTAGTTTACATATTTTTTAGTACAGCGCACCACTACTCTTATACCAATTTCTCCTGGGTTCAGATATTTCCCTCCAGTGAGTGCAGCAGTACTCTAGCCTATTAATATAATATCCCTTCCCATCTTGGCACAGGAATACATTTCCTTTGACTATGTCCCCTCTTACCATTTATTACTTTTACTTATAGGGCTACATCCTCCCTTGGCTTCAGTATTGTCAGCTGTCCAAAGCCTTTTATGCTAGACCAGCTGCACTAAACGGTCATTTCATGGTATACTAAAATATGCCGTGAAGACCAGCTACACCAACAGGCAGATTCTTGGAGACACACTTCTGTTTATACTCTTTGTTTTTAAATAGCCTTACTGGAATGTTTCGCCTACAATATCGCCACAAAATATGTGAGTCTACATAATATTCATTGCTATTGTACTATATATGCTATAAATAATGTTGCTCATTGTACACTTTTTCATACTCTGTATTTGACTTTTTGTTATTACTACATTATAGATGTATGATTGACCTTCTTATAAACAACCCCGAAGAAGAAGATACTCTGAAATGAGTTGGGTGAATTACGATAACTTTACAGTCAATCTTGGTGATGATTTTGTACTTTGTACATAGGATTTGTAACCATTTATTTTGTTTTTATCGTGCTTATTTTGTTTAATAAAATGCGTTTTTTCTACAAATTCCATTAGTGCCTTAAAAATTCACTTAGGGGATAACCTCGTTTTGTTAGGTGAAAAGAAATAGCGTTTCGGAACCTGCCACTGAGGTACAGCACATTCCACAAATTCATGAAAGGGGGGCAGAAGCTACCATCTGAAACTGCAGCAGTTGCAGTGCTAGCAATTTGGCCAAGCTGAGCATGTGGATGGCTGGGACCGAATTTCTTTTTACAGTTCAGCAACTGGGTTAGGGAAATTTGCCTGCTAAAATCAATTGGTGGTATACTGCTAGCAGATTGGCTGAAAGTACTTGGGACACCTATTGCTATACATTCATTCCTCTTAGTGCAGGTTTTTGAGAGGACTGGAGGTATAGTAGGTTTGGAGATCACAGATGAGAAGCAAGGAGAAGTCTGCCTTTTTCTATGATGTGGGTCTTTCAAGTGCTGTTGCCAAAGGACTGCATGGGAGGTCGTCATATGTCTGATCAAGCATGTTGTGCCCAAGTGGCTGCTGTGCTTCAGACATAAGTTGCAAACAGCAATGGTGCGATTTTCTACACATGTGTTGAAAAGGCCCACACCAAGGAACTTTTAAAAGTCAAAGGGGAGTCAGCAGCGCTCTGCACCTACGGAGCTCTGTGGTCTGATGCAATAGGGTGGCTGCCCTTAAGCTCACCCTAGAGAACATCCTGCCTTGTTGGAGTTGTGCCTCCTCCTCCTCCTCCTCTCTTCTCTCAGCCACCCAAGTACATTCAGTGACCTAATCATCCCCTCCATCCTCGTCACTCGAGCAAACTTGGCAGTATGCTGCTGCTGTTGGGGGAACATGAGTGCCAATTTCTTATCCTTCTGTGGCACCCCCTCTCTCTAGGCTTATGTTACTCCCTTCCTCAACCTGTGAACCAACATTGGAGCCTTCAAATTGCTGTGCATCCTCCAGCAGCATATAACTGACACCGTGATTGAATAATATTGGGGACTCCTCCATGCATGATGGTGGGGCTATGAAAGGAGTGACTGCAGATAAGGGGCCCATGGGATAGGCCACTTTGGCAGCTGCGTTGGATGGTAAACTACTATGAGCCTGGGTAACAGAGGATGAGGAGGATGAGGATGGTTTCGTTATCCACTCCACCAACTCTTCTGCATGTTGTGGCTCAATAACATGGCCATCAGCAGAAAAAAAGACAAGCGTGCCCCGTGGCCACCTGCAGAGGGTGCACCATGTCCATGACCAGCACTGTTGACTGTAGACACAGAGGCTGCTTGCCTTCTTTTAGTGACCTGTGAGCCTCTGTATCTCCTTGGTGGCCTTCCAGACATGATGTTTTTTTTGTTTTGCAATACCACACTACACTATATTATATACTGTGTACACCGCTTGAAGTGTATTAGAAACTATACACCACCGAACGCACTGTATATATAGGCTACATTGAATGCTGAGTATACAGTATATATATATATACCGTATTTATCAGCGTATAACACACACTTTTTTCCCCTTAAAAGCAGGGGAAAATCACGGGTGCGTGTTATACGCCGATCCCCCGAAATTCTGAGCCTCTGGGCGGCTTTCACCCGCCTTCGGCTCTTCAAGGCGACTTTCGGCCGCCTTCGCCCATTATCGGCGGCTTTCGGCCATCTTTGGCCATCCTCTGCAACTTTCGGCCACCTTCGCCCATTCTCGGAAGCTTTCGGCTGCCTTTGGCTCTTCTCGGCAGCTTTTGGCCGCTCTCGGCAGTTTTCGGCCACCTTCAGCTCTTCTCGGAGACCGAAAGCTGCCGAGAATGGCCAAAGGCGGGCGAAAGCTGGCGAGAAGAGCCGAAGGCAGCCGAAAGCTGGCGAGAAGAGCCGAAGGCGCCGGAGGCCCGCCGAGAACTACGGCACGCTGCCGAGATACATCCGGCTCTGTATCTCGTGGCGGCATTTAAAAAAAATAAAAAAACAAATAGCAAAATAAAATAAAATAGACAAGGCTGCAATGGGGGACAAGACTGCATAAGGCTGCAATGGGGGACAAGACTGCAATGGTGGACAAGGCTGCATAAGGCTGCAATGGTGGACAAGGCTGCATAAGACTGCAATGGTGGACATCGCTGCAATGGTGGACAAGGCTGCATAAGACTGCAATGGTGGACAAGGCTACAATGGTGGACAAGGCTGCAGATGACACTGATGGGCATATAAGTTTTTTTTTCTCCCTTAAACTTCCCTCCTAAAAGTTTTTTTCCTTAAAATTCCCTCCTAAACTTGGGGTGCGTGTTATACGCCGGCGAGTGTTATACGCTGATAAATACGGTATATATATATATATATATATATATATATATATATATATATATATATATATATATATATATATATATACTAGAAGTACATTAGAAACTGTACACACTGTATTAGATACTGTGTACACCACCTGCAATGTTTTAGAAACTGTACAATGGCTGCACTGTATTGTATACTGCGTACTCCACCAGAAGTGTAGTAAAAACTGCACACACTGTAATAGATACTGTGTACACCACCAGAAGTGTATTAGAAACTGTACACACTGTATTAGATACTGCATACACTGCCTGCACTGTATTAAAAACTGTACAATGGCTGCACTATATTGAATGCTGCGTACTCCACCAGAAGTGCAGTAAAAACTGTACACACTGTAATAGATACTGTGTACACCGCCTGCACTGTATTAGAAACTAAACAATGGCTGCACTGTATTGTATACTGTGTACACCACCAGAAGTGTGTGTGTATATATATACCACTGAATGCCCTGTATGTATACGCTACACTGAATGCAGAGTATATGTATATATACTAGACCGTATATACTGTATATATTAATACACCGCCTGAAGTGTATTACAAACAATACACCACTGAATGCACTACAGATATAGGCTACATTGGATGCAGCGTATATACAGTGTATATATATATATAATACACAACCAGCACTGACTGACTATAGAGTATACACTGAATATAAAGTCTATGCTAAATACAGAGTATATGTGATTGGCCAAAACATGCAGGTCAGGTGCATGCTTTGCCCAATCAGAAAACAGCAATGCACTGCGATCTCGCAGTGCATTATGGGGCATTCCGCGGTGCTCGAATTTCCCACAAACGCCCCATGATGTTTGCTGTTCAGCGAACGGACGAACACCCAATGTTCGAGCCAAACTTATGTTCGACCTGAACATCAAGCTCATCCCTAATTTACATCCTAAATATTTATTTTATGACAGGTTTTCTTAAATGGTACATGATAACATTCCTGGTTATGCTAAAGCAATGATGTCATTGTTGTTCTAGAACCTATGAGAAGGTGAGGTTCTCTGTCATTTTTCTGTTAATAGAGTGTGAACATCCAATTATATGCAATCATCTTTGCTAGGTCAAAATTCATGACCCTATATAGTGGTGTATATAACCGAAAATCATAATAAAGGTCTCAAGACAATGGTTATTTATATGAATGCCATATAATACACTTTACCCAGTTGCTTTGCAAATTTTGTCTGCCTTTAAATAAGCACCTATTACAAATCAAAAATCTGATCTTGTGGTGTGCTGCAAATGTACTTTACAGGATCTTACACAGTTTCCTGGCATATATTGTTAAATTTGAGTTTGATGTATTCAAAATACTTTGACAATTGAATTTAATGAATAATTATTCATCTTAGCTGGCTCACAATGTATCATATCATCATCGCACAATGGATTTTTAATGAAAATGCAACTTTTCTTTTACTAAAATGATAGACTTTGAACATCTGATGGATTTTGTTGTAGCGGGTAGGCAGTGAATGGGAATATGTATGTCAGATCATTTACCTAAATTTTATTAAACTTGGCTGGAAAACTCTCATTAAAGAGCACTAATGACACAACTCAGTCATTCAGAATGAAAAAAATAGCTGCCGCAGACTCCAAATCGATGTCTTTTCCATTATTAAGTGTAGTAGTAATTTACATTGAAAGCATTACTTTCACACAATTGCTTAATTTTGCAGATAAGCAGATCTAAATATTATACTGTTATGTGCACTTTAAGGTCTCTGCAATGATACATGGAGATAGTCAGACTTATTCCATAGTAGAGATAAAGGGTAATTTATAAAAAGCACTGCCAACCAAACTGTCTTAAAAGTAGGGCTAAGGTTCTGGCACATTTGGTTAGTCATCATATATGCATTAAGTATGTTTTTAACCTCTTCAATACAGGGCACTTATACCCCCTTCCTGCCCAGACCAATTTTCAGCTTTCAGCGCTCTCGCACTTTGAGTGCCAATTACTTAGTCATGCAACACTGTACCCAAACAAAAGTTTTATCATTTTTTTCACACAAATAGAGTTTTATTTTGGTGGTATTTAATCACCACAGTTTTATTTTTTTGTGACAAAAAAAAAAGTGAAAATTAAAAAAAAGAAAAAAAAACACTTTTTATTGCTATGAAAAAATGCTGCAAAAAAGTAATGGCCCGCTTTTTGAAAATTAGACAGTCCAATTTTTTTACATTGCATTTTTTTTCCCACAATTCTTGGGAAAATTAAGAAATTATTATTAGAAAACTTTTTTTACACAAAATAATCCTAATAACAAGTTATTTCTCACACACAGCATCTGCATCCTTCCAATTACACCCCAAAATACATTCTGCTACTTGTCCCAAGTATGGCAATACCACACGTGTGAGACTTTTTCACAGCCTGGCCACATAGAGAGGTACAACATGTAAGGAGCACTGTCAGGTGTTCTAGTAGCATAAATTACATGTCTAATGGTGATACAGCATGTGTGAGACTTTTTTCACAGCCTGGTCACATAGAAAGGCCCAACATGCAGGGAGCACCATCAGGTGTTCTAGTTGAAAAAATTGCACATTTAGTTTCCTAACTACCTATCCCACTTTTGAAGGTCCTAGAGAACCAGGAAAATGGAATTACCCACAAAATGACCCCATTTTAAAAAGAAAACACCTCAACTGGTGATAGGTACTTGGGTACTCTGATGGGCTGGAAATAGCTACTCGGGAACTCTGATGGGTTGGTGACAGGTACTTGAGTACACTCATGAGCTGGAGATAGGTACTCGGGTACTCTGATGGGTCGGTGATAGGTACTCGGGTACTCTGGTGGGCTGGTCACAGGTACTCGGGTACTCTTGTGGGCTGGTCACAGGTACTCGGGTACTCTGAAGTCCATCAAGTCCAACCTATGTGTGTGATTATATGTCAGTATTACATTGTAAATGCCTGTATGTTTCGGTTGTTCAGATGCTTAACTAATAGTTTCTTGAAACTATCAATGCCCCCGCTGAGACCACCACATGTGGAAGGGAATTCCTCATCCTTGCCACTCTTACAGTAAAGAATAGGGATGGCCAAACTGTTCGCCCGGCGGTCGCTTCCTGGTGAATAATTGCGTGTGCGCGTTTCGCCTGATCGGCGGACTATTGCCACTGTTCGCCCGGCGGACATATGTGTTTACAGTGTGAAAGAACTTTGACCCATGATGACACATCCATCATGGGGTACAGGACAGCCAATTGAGACATTTCAGCACATGGACAATTGGACATTCCCCCTACCTTATAAATAGACCTGATCTGGCGGCCATTTTACATTCTGTCTTATGTCAGTGTAGGGAGAGGTTGCTGTGTGGAGCAGGGACAGACTGTAGTGACACAAATCGCCAGCTATTAGGTCCACAAAAGTCCTTTTAAGGACTGGTATAGGTGTAGTACAGTATATAGGGTTCAGTGCACTGCTGTGCTGGTGATTGCAACTGTCTTTTGTCAATGTAGGTCAACTGTGTGCAGCAGGGACAGTCAGTTTAATCACTAGCTAGCTATTACTATTAGGTCCACAAAGGCCCTTGTAAGGACTGGTATAGGTGTACAATATATAGGGTTGTGGTGCACTGCTGCCCTATTCTGCAGCAGTCTTTTATTAGTGTAGGGACTGAGAGACAGTCTGCAAATCACTAGCTACTAGGTCCACAAAGGTCCTTTTAAGGACTGGTATAGATGTACAATATATAGGGTGCTGGTGCATTGCTGTGCTGGTGATTGCAGCTGTCTTTTGTCAGTGTAGGGACAGGACGCTGTCTGCAGCAGGGGCAGTCAGTTTAATCATTAGCTAGCTATTACTACTAGGTCCACAAAGGTCCTTTTAAGGACTGGTATAGGTGTACAATATATAGGGAGCTGGTGCATTGCTGTGCTGCAGATTACTGCTCGTTTCTGCAGCTGTCTTTTATCAGTGTAGGGACTGAGGGACAGTCTGCAAATCACTAGCTACTAGGTCCACAAAGGTCCTTGTAAGAACTGGTATAGGTGTACTATTTGATGTGCAGTATATAGGGGTGTAATACACGTATAAAATACTTGCACATATAGAAAGCATAGTATAGTGCATTTCCACTCTGCAGCATTGTGACCTTTGTCACAGGGTCATTTAAAAAATGACAGGCCGAGGAAGAGGCAGGCCCTTCTGCAGGGGTGGTAGGGGTAGGGCAGGAGCAACAGGCTTGAGCCAAAGTGGCAAATTGCAGAAGGTGTGTGCGATTGCGTCAAAGGACGCAGCAGACTTGGTTGAGTGGCTCACTCAGCCTTACTCTTCTGCACCCTCCTCATCCTCTCGATCTGCACCCTCTTCTTCACTCTCTGCTGTGTGCACCCCCAAAGACACTACCACCAACACCACCATATACCTTCCGCTTGAGTCACAGGAATTATTTTCCGATCCATATCAAGACATTTCCGATGCACAGCCACTCTTGGCATTGGATCAGGAAGAGGAGGTAGCAACAACCACCACTCAGCAGTCTGACGACAGTACCCAGATCAGCCCAAGGAGGAGGTTGGTCCCCGCTGTTGCTGCCTACTCCGAGATCTCTAATTATAGTGGTGGGGAAGGTGACATCGATGGTGACATGTCTAGTGATGTCACTTGGGGTGCCCACAAGAGAGGAAGAGGAGGGGAGTTCAGAGGGAGATATGGACCAGCATGTAGGGAGGAGAAGCAGGAAGAGCTTAGATTGCACAAAAGGCACAAAGCAGACTGCTAATGTATCAGGAGCGAGGCATCAAGCATGTACGGTCACATCTGGCGCTCCCAGGACGCAGGCACATGGCTCTGCAGTGTGGGCTTTTTTTAACGTGTCCGCTGCTGAAAATAGAGTTACCATCTGCAATCTTTGCAGTCAACGCATAAGTCGCAGTAAGCCCAACACTCACCTAGGGATGACCGCCTTAAGAAGGCACATGAGCTGCCATCACCGAGCCCAGTGGGAGCAATGGAACACACAAAGCCACACTCCAGGCTCTCACTGTCCAGCCTCGTCTTCTACTTCTCCCTCTCCTCTCTTCTCACAATTGTCCTCCACTTCCCCTTCCTTTAAGCCATCCTCACAATTTTCTGCAAAAAGGCAGGCTTCCATGGGCCAAATGTTTGAGCGTAAAAAAATGATGACGCCGGATAACCCTCTTGCCCAATGGCTTGTCGGAACTGATAGCCCGCCAACTACTGCCATATAAACTGGTGGATTCGGATGCCTTTCCAAAATTAGTGGCCATTGGAACACCACAATGGAAAGTTCCAGGAAGGAAGTATTTCTCACAGAAGGGCATCCCAGAGCTATATGGCCATGTTCAGCGGAAAGTGAATGTATCTCTTGCACACAGTGTCGGTGCCAAGATACATATGACCACAGACACGTAGTCTAGCAAACACGGGCAGGGAAGGTATATCACTTTTTCTGCCCACTGGGTGAACCTTCTGATGGCCGTCAAGCATGTAACCCCTGGCACCCGTGTAGATTTAGTTTTACCGCCACGGATTGCATGCAGGCCTGGCTCTTCTTCTCCTCCTCCTACTCCATCCTCCTCCCTCTCCTCCTTGGCTGACTCCTCCTTTTCCGCTGCTAGCGTCTCTTCTGCTGCGCCACCCAAGCTCCCCAGAACCTATTCAACATGCCAGGTGAGACGTTGCCATGTTGTGCTGCGTCTGTTGTGCCTGGAAGCCAAGAGCCACACTGCCCATGCACTCCTTTCAGCTTTGCGTTCACAGGCAGATCAGTGGCTAAGACCGCTCAGGTGTCCGACTACATCGGGTTAACGGCTGATGTGGATGCTCTGAGGAGTGATGAACCTCTGGACTACTGGGTGGGCAGGCTTGACCTCTGGCCAGAGCTTGTCCAATTTGCAATGTAACTGTTGGCTTGCCCCTCGTCCAGTGTCCGGTCCGAAAGGACGTTCAGCGCAGCAGGGTGGATCGTGACCGATAAGCGCACTCGCCTAGCTCACGACAGTGTTGACTACCTCACATTTACAAAAATGAATGAGGCATGGATCTCGGAGGAATTCAACACATGTGACCAGTAGACCATATATATCTCTATAAACAATTTATTTAATCAAGCACACAGACCTTTTTTCTACATTTGGCTCACTTAATTGTACAAAAAAAGCACACCATACTATATGCCCGCACCCTCCTGTTTGAAGAGGTTGAGCGGTGTCATATTTTTGGGGCCCAGCAGCGAGTTGCTGGTATCAGTGCTGGTGTCAGTGCTCTCTATCTCGGTGCTGGTGTGGTGTCAGTGCTCTCTCTATCACGGTGCTGGTGTCAGTGCTCTCTATCACAGTGCTGGTGTCAGTGCTCTATATCACGGTGCTGGTGTTAGTGCTCTATATCACGATGCTGGTGTCAGTGCTCTATATCATGGTGCTGGTGTCAGTGCTCTCTATCATGGTGCTGGTGTCAGTGCTCTATATCACAGTGCTGGTGTCAGTGCTCTATATGATGGTGCTGGTGTCAGTGCTCTATATGATGGCGCTGGTGTCAGTGCTCTATATGACGGTGCTGGTGTCAGTGCTCTATATCACGGTGCTGGTGTCAGTGCTCTCTATCAAGGTGCTGGTGTCAGTGCACTCTATCACTGTGCTGGTGTCAGTGCACTCTATCACGGTGCTGGTGTCAGTGCTCTATATGACGGTGCTGGTGTCAGTGCTCTATATGACGGTGCTGGTGTCAGTGCTCTATATAATGGTGCTGGTGTCAGTGCACTCTATCACGGTGCTGGTGTCAGTGCACTCTATCACGGTGCTGGTGTCAGTGCTCTATATCACGGTGCTGGTGTCAGTGCTCTATATCACCGTGCTGGTGTCAGTGCAATCTATCACCGTGCTGGTGTCAGTGCTCTCACGGTGCTGGTGTCAGTGCACTCTATCATGGTGCTGGTGTCAGTGCTCTCATGGTGCTGGTGTCAGTGCACTCTATCACGGTGCTGGTGTCAGTGCTCTATATCACGGTGCTGGTGATCATCTCCTGCACCCTCTTCATAGCCTACCCTGACCTTTCCTCTCCTCCATTGCCTTCATGCGCTCCTGAGTCCTGAATTGTCAAAATTTCACAGATAAAAAAAGAATGCTTGTAGTTGTCGATCCCAGATTCACTTCATACATGTGTTATGTCAGTGGCCATGTGGTGGGACTATGTGTGCACAGCTAGTAAGTATTTTGTGGCTGAAAATATGACCTGTAGGTTTTTAAAGTTCGCCTGCCATTGAAGTCAATGGGGCCCGCCGCAAACTTTGCGGTTCGTGAACTTTCAGCCGCGTTCGCGGTTTGCGAAATATCCCGTCGGAAGTTTGTCCATCTCTAGTAAAGAACCCTCTACATAGTTTAAGGTTAAACCTCTTTTCTTCTCATTTTAATGAGTGGCCACGAGTGTTGTTAAACTCCCTTTTGTGAAAATGTTTTATCCCTATTGTGGGGTTACCAGTATGGTAGTTGTATATTGAAATCATATCCCCTCTCAAACATCTCTTCTCCAGAGAGAATAAGTTCAGTGCTTGCAATCTTTCCTCATAACTAATATCCTCCAGACCCTTTATTAGCTTTGTTGGCCTTCTTTGTACTCACTCCATTTCCAGTACATCCTTCCTGAGGACTGGTGCCCAGAACTGTACAGCATACTCCAGGCACGGCCAGACCAGAGTCTTGTAGAGCGGAAGAATTATCATTTTATCTCTGGAGTTGATCCCCTTCTTAATGCATGCCAATATTCTGTTTGCTTTGTTAGCATCAGCTTGGCATTGCATGCCATTACTGAGCCTATCATCTACTAGGACCCCAGGTCCTTTTCCATCCTAGATTCCCCCAGATGTTCTCCCCCCAGTGTATAGTTTGCATTCATATTTTTGCCACCCAAATGCATTATTTTACTTTTTTTTCAACATTGAACCTCATTTGTCATGTAGTTGTCCACCCCATTAATTTGTTCAAATATATTTTTTGCAAGGTTTCCACATCCAGGTACTTGGGTACTCCAATAAGCTGGTGATAGGTACTCAGATGGGCTGTGACAGGTACTCAGATGGGCTGTGACAGGTGCCCATATGGGCTGTGATGGATACCCTTGGACTGATAACAGGTACTCAGATGCTGGTGTCAGGCACTCTGGGACTGGTGACAGGTACTCTGGGGCTGGTGACGGGTATTCAGGGGCTGGTGACGGGTACTCTGGGGCTGGTGACAGGTGCTCAGATGTTGGTGCCAGGTCTTCTGGGGCTGGTGCCAGGTCCTCTGGGGCTAATGACAGGTACTCAGGTGCTGGTGATAGGTACTCTGGGGCTGGTGACAGGTACTCCTGATGGGCTGTGGCAGGTACTCTGATGGGCTGTGACGGATCCTCTTAATTTGAGAGGGGGGCAATCGGGCACATTCCTGCACTTTTTCAGCCAGGTCTCCTCCTCACACACTAAGGAGGAAAACCTGGAAACGGTGCTACAGCCGTTTGTTGACATTTGTGACCAGCTGTGATTGGACACAGACATCCCATGGTAAAGAGACAATTATTTAATTGGCTCTTAACCCTGATCAGGGTGGGGCTGTGTCCCCAGGGACACGCCTGATTCCCAATCGCCGTGCTGCAGGCCCCCGTCATATGATGTCCACCCGGGATGGCAGGGTATTTTTGCAGACATCATTTGTTACCGCTTTCTGGTAAGCGTATAGACTGGATGGTGGTGGTGAATCACAAATCACAATTGTTTTGGAATGCATATTTTGTTCAGCATGGTGGACTAATTTATGAAGAATGCATATATTGGGACTTTCATATATATAATTTGCAAGCATTATTAATGTTGATGGGAATCACTATTGCATATTAGAAAGTTATATTTTTATGGTATATTTTGATACACATGCATTGTTTACTTGATGATATACACATTTATTTGACATAATTAAAGGGTCAGTGCATTTACTTATTACACAAAACATTTTTTCACTTATCTCCACTGAGACTAGTGGTGAATACTAGCTGCAGCATAACCCTTATAAATAAATCATATTTGGTTTTTGTTTTGCGACGGTGGCACACACTACACAAATTTAGATTGTAACTGTCTCTGTTTTATCTGTAGTGAAAGCAAGTTAATAAAATATATTGCATGCAGTTGAAAGGTATTGTGCTATATAAAAATCGAATTCAAATGTACGTTTTTGTCGTAATGGAAAAGAACAAACTTAACATATGTCACATCATGCTCCATGTATTATTGGATGTTTCCGGTTTCAGACCATCATGTAATTGGCATGCAAATCAAAGCACTTTGCTCCTTCATGCTGTTTCCTTGCTCTTGAGCGCGATTAATCCCATTAATTGCACATAAAAAGACTGGTAGCAATTCAACAAATGAGTAAACTCTGAGATAAATTGTAATAGTGCTAGCACAGCAAATTGGATTCAGGCCCTCATGGTACAATCTTGTTTCATTTGGCCAATTTTATTATCATTGTAACTGGAACAAATCACTTTATTAAACAGAAGGGGCTTTTACTAAATCCCTTGTTCTTGTGGGTATTATCAGCGCTGGTCACTGATTGCCAAAGTCCATAATGCTTTGCAGACTCATGTACAGACAATTTAGCACATTTTCTGTTTTATAACACATTTCATGAATTCAGAATGATAGTCTTTGTCTTATCAGTCTACTATCACTCTTGTAAAGTATAAAGTAAATGCCTAGATGGAATGATTTCACTTTATTACAAAGGTGATTAAAATTGCAATTTTTTGTATTATAAAGGTCACTTTATACAGATATTATAAACACATTTATTGTTATAGTTTTTGAATTTTTAATTCATGGAAATCTGCTATTAAATGGAATAGTATGTATATTATATATTTGTATCTAAATGTGAGAAATACCATACTGGGGACCCCCGTAATAGGGATAAAACTTTTCCGCAGAAGGGAGTTTAACAAGACACGTGGCCACTCATTAAAATTAGAAGTTTGATTTAAAAATTTGATTTAACCTTAAACTGTGTACAGGGTTCTTTACTGTAAGAGCAACAAGAATGTGGAATTCCCTTCCACAGGAGGTGGTTTCAGCAGGGAGCATTGATAGTTTCAAAAAGCTATTAGATAACCACCTGATTGACCACAACATACAGGGATATACAATGTAATACTGACATATAATCACACACATAGTTTGGACTTGATGGACATGTCTTTTTTCAACCTCACCTACTATGGAACAAAAACAAAGGAGCTGGTTGTGGATTTCAGAAAGAGGAAGCCACCAGTGGCCACAATTTCTATCCAAAGAGTGGATATGGAGGTAGTAGAGAGTTACAAGTATCTGGGGGTGCATATAGATAATAAGCTGGACTGGAGCAAGAGCTCTATAGGAAGGGCCAGAGAAGCCTCTACTTTTTGAGCAGACTGAAGTCTTTCAAAGTGGTTGTAAACCTTTACAAACCACTTAATCTAGGCTTACCTGTAGGTCCAAAAAATATCTCCTAAACCTACACAGTTTAGGAGATATTTGCCAAAAGACAGGCACCGCTGTCTATGGCGCATGCGCCATAGATAGCAGCGCACAGGCACACTGAGTGAGCCGCTGTTAATGGCGATATGGTGTTAACGCGAGTGGCGGCTCCCGTGCGCATGCGCGGAAGTGACCTCATTGCAGCTCCGTCGAATGACAGCGCCGGAGCAGCGAGACCCACCAAGAGGTTTCTGCGTTACATCAGAGGGGGGGTCACCCATACGTCACTGGGGAACCCCATGGCTTCCCTCACCAGCGTCAGAGGGGCAGGGTCAGGTGACGGGTCGCCCCACCCTCCTAATATAAGAAACATCAGCGCTGGGATCCCCGCAGTGTCTCCTCAGTGGAGACAGAAGACGGATGCATGTATGGACAGTGCTGGACTGAAAATCACCCGTCGATGGATCAGATCAGCCATCGCTGGACCCCGGAGAGATGATCATCCATCGCTGGATAGCAAGAGTGGATTAGCACCTCTGGAATCTTTTTTAAATTTTTTTTATTTTTAACCACTACAACCCGGACCAATAAACACCTTAAGGACCAGAGGTCTTTTTCCAATTTCGCACTGCGCTGCTTTAACTGGTAATTGCGCGGTCATGCAATATTGCACCCAAACTAAATTTGCGTCCTTTTCTTCCCACAAATAGAGCTTTCTTTTGATGGTATTTGATTGCCTCTGCGATTTTTATTTTTTGCGATATAAATGGAAAAAGAGCGAAAATTTAGAAAAAAAAAGATATTTTCTTCTTTTTGTTATAAGAAAAATCGAATAAACTAAATTTTAGTCATACATTGAGGGCAAAATTTATTCAGCCACATGTCTTTAGTAAAAAAAATGTCAATAAGCGTATATTTTTTGGTTTGCGCAAAAGTTATAGCGTCTACAAACTAGAGTACATTTTCTGGAATTTACACAGCTTTTAATTTATGACTGCCTATCTCATTTCTTGAGGTGCTAAAATGGCAGAGCAGTACAACCCCCCCCCAAATGACCCCATTTTGGAAAGTAGACACCCCAAGGAAATTGCTGATGGGTATGTTGAGCCCATTGAATATTTATTTTTTTTGTCCTAAGGGATTGAATAATGACAAAAAAAAAAAAAATTACAAAAAGTTGTCACTAAATGATATATTGCTCACACATGCCATGGTTATATGTGGAATTGCACCCCAAAATATATTCCGCTACTTCTCCTGAGTATGGGGATACCACATGTGTGGGACTTTTTGGGAGTCTAGTCGCGCACGGCACCCCGAAAACCAATCACCACCTTCAGGATTTCTAAGGGTGCAAATTTTTGATTTCACTCCTCACTACCTATCACAGTTTCGAAGGCCATAAAATGCCAAAATAGCACAAAACCCCCCAAAATGACCCCATTTTGGAAAGTAGACACCCCAAGCTATTTACTGAGAGGCATGTTGAGTCCATGGAATATTTTATATTTTGCCACAAGTTGCGGGAATATTACAAACTTTTTTTTTTTTGCACAAAGTTGTCACTAAATGATATATTGCTCACACATGCTATGGGCATATGTGAAATGACACCCCAAAATACATTCTGCTGCTTCTCCTGAGTACAGGGATACCACATGTGTGGGACTTTTTGGGAGCCTAGCCGCGTACGGGACCCCGAAATCCAAGCACCGCCTTCAGGATTTCTAAGGGCATACATTTTTTATTTTACTCCTCACTACCTATCACTACCTATCACAGTTTTGAAGGCCATAAAATGCCAAGATGGCACAAAACCCCCCCAAATGACCCCATTTTGGAAAGTAGACACCCCAAGCTATTTGCTGAGGGCCATGTTGAGACCATTGAATATTTTTTTTTTTTTTTTGTCCCAAGGGATTGAATAATGACAAAAAATAAAAAATAATTTTTTTTTTACAAAAAGTTGTCACTAAATGATATATTGCTCACACATGCCATGGTTATATGTGGAATTGCACCCCAAAATATATTCCGCTACTTCTCCTGAGTATGGGGATACCACATGTGTGGGACTTTTTGGGAGTCTAGTCGCGCACGGCACCCCGAAAACCAATCACCACCTTCAGGATTTCTAAGGGTGCAAATTTTTGATTTCACTCCTCACTACCTATCACAGTTTCGAAGGCCATAAAATGCCAAAATAGCACAAAACCCCCCAAAATGACCCCATTTTGGAAAGTAGACACCCCAAGCTATTTACTGAGAGGCATGTTGAGTCCATGGAATATTTTATATTTTGCCACAAGTTGCGGGAATATTACAAACTTGTTTTTTTTTGCACAAAGTTGTCACTAAATGATATATTGCTCACACATGCTATGGGCATATGTGAAATGACACCCCAAAATACATTCTGCTGCTTCTCCTGAGTACAGGGATACCACATGTGTGGGACTTTTTGGGAGCCTAGCCGCGTACGGGACCCCAAAATCCAAGCACCGCCTTCAGGATTTCTAAGGGCATACATTTTTTATTTTACTCCTCACTACCTATCACTACCTATCACAGTTTTGAAGGCCATAAAATGCCAAGATGGCACAAAACCCCCCCAAATGACCCCATTTTGGAAAGTAGACACCCCAAGCTATTTGCTGAGGGCCATGTTGAGACCATTGAATATTTTTTTTTTTTTTTTGTCCCAAGGGATTGAATAATGACAAAAAATAAAAAATAAATTTTTTTTTACAAAAAGTTGTCACTAAATGATATATTGCTCACACATGCCATGGTTATATGTGGAATTGCACCCCAAAATATATTCCGCTACTTCTCCTGAGTATGGGGATACCACATGTGTGGGACTTTTTGGGAGTCTAGTCGCGCACGGCACCCCGAAAACCAATCACCACCTTCAGCATTTCTAAGGGTGCAAATTTTTGATTTCACTCCTCACTACCTATCACAGTTTCGAAGGCCATAAAATGCCAAAATAGCACAAAACCCCCCAAAATGACCCCATTTTGGAAAGTAGACACCCCAAGCTATTTACTGAGAGGCATGTTGAGTCCATGGAATATTTTATATTTTGCCACAAGTTGCGGGAATATTACAAACTTTATTTTTTTGCACAAAGTTGTCACTAAATGATATATTGCTCACACATGCTATGGGCATATGTGAAATGACACCCCAAAATACATTCTGCTGCTTCTCCTGAGTACAGGGATACCACATGTGTGGGACTTTTTGGGAGCCTAGCCGCGTACGGGACCCCGAAATCCAAGCACCGCCTTCAGGATTTCTAAGGGCATACATTTTTTATTTTACTCCTCACTTCCTATCACTACCTATCACAGTTTTGAAGGCCATAAAATGCCAAGATGGCACAAAACCCCCCCCAAATGACCCCATTTTGGAAAGTAGACACCCCAAGCTATTTGCTGAGGGCCATGTTGAGACCATTGAATATTTTTTTTTTTTTTGTCCCAAGGGATTGGATAATGACAAAAAATAAAAAATAATTTTTTTTTTACAAAAAGTTGTCACTAAATGATATATTGCTCACACATGCCATGGTTATATGTGGAATTGCACCCCAAAATATATTCCGCTACTTCTCCTGAGTATGGGGATACCACATGTGTGGGACTTTTTGGGAGTCTAGTCGCGCACGGCACCCCGAAAACCAATCACCACCTTCAGGATTTCTAAGGGTGCAAATTTTTGATTTCACTCCTCACTACCTATCACAGTTTCGAAGGCCATAAAATGCCAAAATAGCACAAAACCCCCCAAAATGACCCCATTTTGGAAAGTAGACACCCCAAGCTATTTACTGAGAGGCATGTTGAGTCCATGGAATATTTTATATTTTGCCACAAGTTGCGGGAATATTACAAACTTTTTTTTTTTTGCACAAAGTTGTCACTAAATGATATATTGCTCACACATGCTATGGGCATATGTGAAATGACACCCCAAAATACATTCTGCTGCTTCTCCTGAGTACAGGGATACCACGTGTGGGACTTTTTGGGAGCCTAGCCGCGCACGGGACCCCGAAATCCAAGCACCGCCTTCAGGATTTCTAAGGGCATACATTTTTTATTTTACTCCTCACTACCTATCACTACCTATCACAGTTTTGAAGGCCATAAAATGCCAAGATGGCACAAAACCCCCCCAAATGACCCCATTTTGGAAAGTAGACACCCCAAGCTATTTGCTGAGGGCCATGTTGAGACCATTGAATATTTTTTTTTTTTTTTGTCCCAAGGGATTGAATAATGACAAAAAATAAAAAATAATTTTTTTTTTACAAAAAGTTGTCACTAAATGATATATTGCTCACACATGCCATGGTTATATGTGGAATTGCACCCCAAAATATATTCCGCTACTTCTCCTGAGTATGGGGATACCACATGTGTGGGACTTTTTGGGAGTCTAGTCGCGCACGGCACCCCGAAAACCAATCACCACCTTCAGGATTTCTAAGGGTGCAAATTTTTGATTTCACTCCTCACTACCTATCACAGTTTCGAAGGCCATAAAATGCCAAAATAGCACAAAACCCCCCAAAATGACCCCATTTTGGAAAGTAGACACCCCAAGCTATTTACTGAGAGGCATGTTGAGTCCATAGAATATTTTATATTTTGCCACAAGTTGCGGGAATATTACAAACTTTTTTTTTTTTGCACAAAGTTGTCACTAAATGATATATTGCTCACACATGCTATGGGCATAAGTCAAATTACACCCCAAAATAAATTCTGCTGCTTCTCCCGAGTACGGGGATACCACATGTGGGGGACTTTTTGGGAGCCTAGCCATGTACGGGACCCCGAAAACCAAGCACTGCCTTCCGGATTTAAATATAAAATGCTACCAAAAAAACTGTTAGCGATCGCAGGGATCAGGCCTGACTCTGCGATCGCTGCAGTTATGTGTTTAGTGTTTTGTAAGTGACAGTGATCGATCGATACTGCACTTGGGTGGGCTGGGCAGAGGGGCAAAATGCAGGTGCCAGCAAGTATCTGGGCTGATCCCGCCAACAATGCGTTTTTTTGGAACCCTGAACTGCTGGGGACGCTAGTATAGATCTGATCATATCAGATATTGATCTGTTCAGATTCTATACCACTACAGGAGGTTTATGCTTTGTGTGTGGGTGTTAGCGGTACTGGCACTAACCTAGCGCTGCCTGGGGCGACGCAGACCCTGACCCTAAAACATAATTGATATCACCCGCCGGGTGATCAGGGGGTTAAACCTTTATTGGGTAATAAATGGTGGGTGCCCTGATGCTATAAAAAGCAAACTAACCAGAGTCACCCGTAACACTTATACGGTGATCAGTGGTGAAAGGGTTAACTAGGGGCAATCAGGGGGTTCAAATTTTTATTAGGTAGTATATGGGGGTCCCTGGCGCTATATAAAAACCTGATGGGGAACCTAAATAACTAACTGGCTAACCAGCGTCCCCAGTGACACTTATACTGTGATCGCTGGTGAAAGGGTTAACTAGGGGCAATCAGGGGGTTAAAACCATTATTGGGTAGTATATGGGGTACCTAGCGATATAAAAACCTGGCGGTGAACCTAAAAAAATAACTAGCTACCTAGCGACAGTAGCGACACTGATGCAGCGATCAGAAAAATGATCGCTTAGTGACACTGGCAAAAGGGGGTGAAAGGGTTAACTAGGGGCAATCAGGGGGTTAAAACCATTATTGGGTAGTATATCGGGGTACCTAGCGATATAAAAACCTGGCGGTGAACCTAAAAAAATAACTAGCTACCTAGCGACAGTAGCGACACTAATGCAGCGATCAGAAAAATGATCGCTTAGTGACACTGGCAAAAGGGGGTGAAAGGGTTAACTAGGGGCAATCAGGGGGTTAAAACCATTATTGGGTAGTATATCGGGGTACCTAGCGATATAAAAACCTGGCGGTGAACCTAAAAAAATAACTAGCTACCTAGCGACAGTAGCGACACTGATGCAGCGATCAGAAAAACGATCGCTTAGTGACACTGGCAAAAGGGGGTGAAAGGGTTAACTCTAGGGGCAATCAGGGGGTTAAATCTTTATTGGGGGGTGAGAGGGGGCTACCCTGGACCTAACACTAACTGCCCTGACAGTTTTGACTGTTACAACTGACACTGAATGCATTGATCAGTAAAGAAATGATCAATGCAATCAGTGACACTGTGACTGGGGGGGGGGCGATCGGGGGGGGGGCGATCGGGGGCGGGGGGTTTGTGTGCCTTTGTGTACCTACATGTCAGTGTAGTGTTGGTGCACACTTACTTTTAGTCTTCTCCTCGTAGTCCGGTCAAAAAGACCGCCCCGAGGAGAATGACATCACTTCCTCCTTCCTGTGTAAACAATACACAGTGGGAGGAAGTTCGTCATTGGCCAGGAGCGATCCAGAGGGGGTGGCCAGAAACCAATGGCCATCCCCTCATCACGGATCGCTTCTGCAGCGAACCGGACCGCGGTATCCAGCGGGAGGGGGTCCGATCGGACCCCCCACCCGCTGGAAGGCAGGCACGTACATGTACGTGCTTGTGCCTGCCTGTGCCATTGTAATGACGTGCATTGGCAATACGGCGGTCCTTAAGTGGTTAATAAAGGAATTTTTCAAAAGTGTGTTTGTCTTATTTAACCATTTTTACACTTTCTTTGTGAAATGGTAGGGGTAATTTTGTACCCCCTTACCATTTCAAACAAGGGGGCCTGGATCTGGGGGACCCCTTGTTAAAGGGGGCTTCCAGATTCTGATAAGCCCCCCACCCGCAGACCCACACAACCACCGGCCAGGGTTGTGGGGATGAGGCCCTTGTCCCAATCAACATGGGGGCATGATTCTTTGAGGGGTCACAGACCCCCAAAGCATCCTCCCAATGTTGAGGGCATGTGGCCTGGTACGGTTCAGGAGGGGGGGTGCACTCTCGTCCCCTGCGGCCTGCCAGGTTGCGTGCTCGGATAAAGGGTCTGGTATGGATTTTTAGGGGGGCCCCATGTCAATTTCTTTTAAAAATCTGATGCGGGGTACCCCTTAATATCCATACCAGACCTGAAGGGTCTGGTATCGATATTTAGGGGGACCCCCACGTCAATTTAAAAAAAAAAATTGACACAGAGTTCCCCTTAATATCCATACCAGACCTGAAGGGCCTGGTAATTGAATTTAGGGGAACCCCACACTTTTTTTTTTTTTATCAATGAATGAATTGTAGGCTAATACAGAGAACACTCATTGAGTGTTCTCTGTATTACGGGAGCCGACAATGGAAAGTGATTTTAAAAGACTTTTTTTCCTTGCGAAATGACACTTTGTGCAGGGACAGTTCTAAGCACAAGAAACATGCGCCCCTTCATAGGCATACTATAGACACCCCCCCAGGTACGAAATTTAAAGGAATATTTCACTTTTATTGTTTCACTTTAATCATTATTAAAATCACTGCTCCTAAAAAAATGGCAGTTTTTAAAACTTTTTTTTGCATTGATCCATGTCCCCTGGGGCAGGACCCAGGTCTCCAAACACTTGTTAGGACAGTAACCTGCATATTAGCCTTTAAAATTAGCAATTTAGATTGTGAACGTTCGAGTCCCATAGACTTTAATAGGGTTCTAAAGTTCACACGAAGTTTAGGTCTGTTCGCAGGTTCTGGTGCAAACCTAACAGGGGGGTGTTCGGCTCATCCTTAATCTTTTTATGGAGCTCCAGATACTGGTAAAAAACTGAGGGGCCCCAAACCTTTCCCATTGTACTTAAAACAACAAAGAAAGTTGGACATATACTTTAACTTCTTCTTTCAGGGGCTCGTACACATATCACACAACACATGGCCCAGTCCTCAGCACTAATGTTGGTGGTAAATGGTTTATATTAATTGTTGTACTACATGGAAAGATTGCTGAGTGGTCAACACCTAGTACCTTATAGCTTGTGTAAGACATGACTTGCTTTGTTACCTTTTCCTTGACCTCTGCCTACAACATTGTAACCTCAACCTGCCTGCTAGACTCTGCATGTTGTCTTTTGCCTTTGAGCTTTTTTTTCATACTTGATCATGACTTTGGCTTGAACTATTAACCTTGGCTCTGTCTTCTGAGTTACTTCTGTTGCACAACAAATACCAATCTCTTCACTCTGACTCATGAATCAGAACTTCTCATGCATGCCAATTATGGACTCTGATTTGTATCCTGGCCATGTTTCTGTCTTCTGACATCCTGGTGTTCTATCTATGACTAAGGCTACACGTCAAAATGCGTAAGCCCTGTATTATTTTGTACCACACCTGGATTAATAAATGTATTAATTGCAGAAGATTGAGCTGTTACCTTTCCTTTACCCTAAAAAGTTAGTGTTCTGTACCTGGTTTCTGTCCAATGGTATACAGCTCCCTGCTCCATGTATCCACCAACCACTAACAGTTCAAATTCTGTCTGAAACTATGAACACCCATGCTGCTACCAGCACCCAGATGCCCTGTTATCACTTCTGGGAGGTGTTGGACAGGAGGTTCATGAGAAGCCTCCTTGTCAATGCAATCTCCACCAGGTGCATGACACATAAGAATGCAAATTTATTGGCGTATAACATGCACGTTTTTCCCCTTAAATTCAGGGGAAAATCGTGGCCGATCCCCTGCTGATCTGTGCTCTGTGGAGCTCCGCCGACATTTACCGAGCCGAGTGTACTGTGTACTCAGCTCCGCTTGCAGTCCCGCCCAGTCCCGCCTCCTAGCCTTTACGTCCCACCATTGGTGTGTCCATCATAGGACCCGGGCCAAGGGGCGGGACGGAGGTGTTACTGCGAGTGGAGCCGAGTAGCTGAGTACACGAGGCTCGGCTCGGTCTATGTCGGTGGTGAGAGGAGCCGAAGATCTCGTGATGAACACAGCGTTGGCTCTAAATTTAAAAATGAGAACATGCTGCAATATTGGGGAAGGCTGCAGATGGACAGTGGAAGGCTGCAGGTGGACAGTGGAAGGCTGCAGGTGGACAGTGTGCAAGGATGATGGACATTTAAAATGTAAGTTTTTTTCCTTAAACTTGCCTCTTAAAAGTTTTTTTTCCTTAAACTTCCCTCCTAAACTTGGAGTGCGTGTTATACGTCGGTGTGTGTTATATGCCAATAAATAGGGTATATACACCTTTTTTATACCGTTATACAGATACTAGAGAGAATACATTGGTTTTGTAGGATCTATTGTTGTCTACCAGCTGTTATTATACAGCTAATGGTTTTAGTGCTGAGATACAGTACATCATCATTATAACTCTTGGCTGTACCAGGAGTCAGCACAGCATCGCCATCAACCTATTCTGGGAGTACAATGTCATATTCTACTAAAAAAGTTCTATATCAACACCCTGGTACAATAACACCTCTCCACTACTGTCTGTTGTAGGGATTTGCTCAAGTGTTGTGCTTTTCAGCAAATCAAGTTCAGCCAAGGAAATACAATTTTAGGGCTTTTGGCACACTTTTATTTAAGTTCTAAAATAACATTCAGCTCACGGGGTAACCTGTACAGGCATGGAACATCACCATAAGAGAACATACAGAAAAGAAAGACACTGAACCACAGACAGTTCCTTGAATAAAAAAGGCTGTGCACACCAGCACAGAATGCTGGTCTGCAGCAAAACCAGAAATGTTCAAACCTGGAGAAGACTGCAAGAACACTTTTCTGAATTCAGAATACCCATTCTGGAGCACCTCAGTCTCCATCAGTGTACTGAATAAAGAGAGTGCTATTTCTTATTTGTTTGCTTTGATTTCTCTTGAAACTACGCACTCCTTTTTAAGAAAGTTTGTAAATAGTGTGAGCCTCTCATCTGAACAAATTAAAGCCATTTTTATAACTTTTTTAGGACAGATGAAACCTGGTCATTTTTAGGCAATACTTAAAGTAGTTGTAAACCCTTACATATACCGAGGGTAGTGGCTAGCCTTGGATAATACACAGAGATTAAGCAAATACTCATACATAAGCTGTACCTGTTTTTCTGCAGTCATCTCTTCTTTAGAGCCTTCTAAAACATACATTTTACACAACATCTCTGAGTTTTAGAAAGCAGGGGTTGGGGATCTAATGCCATGCACTGCACAGCTCAGAGAGGAGAGCAGATGGTAATCTGAGAGCTGAGTGGAAAGAAGGGACCACCCCTCCAATTGGCACACAGGTAACATGCACAGCTGAGACTATTTATCACAGGCTGTGCTTTTGGATTGGAGAAAAATGTTCATCAGTGAGTCATTCAGATAGCAAAGGACCTAGACAAATGACACTTGGTGCTTGGCCTGAGGCAAAATCAGCAAGGTTTACAACCACTTTAATACCATGTGCCAAATTAGCTTTCTCATATTCAGCTCCAACACGTTGAAATTTCTCATTAAAGTTCAGGATTCTTCATCTGTGGACATATTTAAAAATCCAAAAGACAACCAACCTTATACTACTTCCATTACCTTGCCAATATTGTTTTGTCCGCTCAGCTGTCAGCTAATTTACAGCTCCCATCTCTCTCCACAGTTACTCAGCTCTTCGCCTTGGTCAACATCACAAGAACCATCTCCTACGTTCCTGTTTAAAGACTGGCTTTGCTGTCATCCCTTCTGGCTCCAGATCCTGCTTGCTGTTCCACTACTTTGATCCCTGACTTCTGATTTGGCTGCCTATCCGTTCCGGTTACTGAACTCTGGCTATGTTTTGATTACGTTTGTTCTTTTTACTTTTATTATTAAACAAGTGATTTAACTGTACTTCTGTCTGGGTCTGATTTCATGGTTTATGACAATATGCAAGGTTTTGAGGCCCAGGTACTGTACCAAAGCAAATTTATTTTTAAAATATTTTTTTTAGAGGAGCAGTGATGTTAATGATGCTTAAAGTGAAACAATAAAAATGAAAAATTCCTTTAACCCCTTCCCGACTAGCTGCTGAAATTGTACTGTGGCATGTTGGCTCCCCTGGGCAAAACAACGTTACCGTACGACGGTTCACCTTTTGACCACTACGGGGTGCGTGCATGCCTGCGGCGCAACGCCAGAGCCAATGTGCGTACCCATCGGTCGTGATGACTGCCGGGTACCCTCGATTGCTCCACACAGAGACAGAAAGGAGATCTGTCAATGTGAACAGACAGGTCTTGTCAGGTACTCACCAAAGCCGAAGTGCTGAGAGCGGCTTCCCTTGCAGCTGGGTGCACAGTACCCCTGAGGGTGGAACAGTGGGTACAGGGCACGGAGAGGCACGGGTTGCCAGCAGGTGACTAGTATGAAGAAGGTCTTCTGAAGGAAGAGATGCCCGTGCAGATGATCTTGGAACTGGTAGAAGTAAATGCCTTCCAGGGGTTCTAACACCTGGAGTGAAGGCCGAGGGTCAAACACAGGTATCAGTCCATGAGACAGAAGATATTCCAGAGGCAGGCCGATGGTCAAACACAGGTATCAGTCCGTGAGACAAAGGATATTCCAGAGGCAGGCCGAGGGTCAAACACAGGTATCAGTCCGGGAGTCAGCAAGGCTACAAGCAGGAAGTCCGTTTAACAAGCCAGGGGTAAGATCAGGAGAGAATCAGAGTAGTCTTCAAGCAATCCGGGTCACAACAGGAAGTGGTCAACAGGAACAGGAAACAGGAAACAGGAACACAGGTGAGCTGAGGAGACAAACCAGCAAAGACACAGAGCACATTGATGCCTTTTATAGGCCTGTCAGGCCAATCAGGTAAGGCCCATAGCCATGTGCATAGGTGTGCACATGCGCGTACGACATTGTATCGTATCACGCATATGCGTGTGTCGTTGTGCAGCTCTTCCCCGCAGGCACACGGGGAAGTGCCGACGTTGAAGTCTGGTGATTCTCTGACAGGTCTCTATGCTGTCAGGGGTGAGGAGAGAGATCTGTTGTTCATACTAAGTATGAACATCGATCAGTCTCCTCAGGCAGGACCATCCCCCACAGGTAGAATCACTCCCTAGGACACATAATTAACCCATTGATCTCCCCTACTGTTAACCCCTTCCCTGCCAGTGACATTTACACAGTAATCAGTGCATTTTTATAGCACTGTTCGCTGTATAAATGCCAATGATGCCAAAATAGTGCCAAAAGTGTCTGATCTGTCTGCCATAATGTCGCAGTCCTGATAAAAATCGCTGATCACCGCCATTACTAGTAAAAAAAAAAAAAATACTAGAAATCTTTTACCTATTTTGTAGATGCTATAACTTTTGCACAAACCAATCAATATACGCTTTTATTACCAAAAATATGTAGAATACATATTGGCCTAAACTGAGGAAAAAATGTGCTTTTTTTAAAAAAAAAATGTGGATATTTATTATAGCAAAATGTACAAAATATTGTGTTTTTTCTAAATTGTTGCTCTTTTTTTGTTTATAGCGCAAAAAACAGAGATGATCAAATATCACCAAGAGAAAGCTCTATTTGTTGGAATAAAAAGGACGCCAATTTCATTTGGGTATGACCGTGCAATTGTCAGTTAAAGGGACGCAGTGCTGTATCGCAAAAAATAACCTGGTCTTTGAGCAGCCAAATCTTGAAGTGCTTAAATATAGTGTCTGGGAGGTCCCCTTAGTCGGCCTGTAAAGTGGCACATCTGTACTGTGTATGAAACCTGCTGCAGCAAAACTGACATTCATAAAGAAAGCAAAAATTACCTTTAAATTGCCGGCAATACAATACCATTGCCCCAACCATACCAGGCCACCTGCCCTCAACATGGGGGGGGGGTGGTGCTTTGGAACAGGGTGGCTCTGCCCCAAAGAGTCTGGCATGGATTGGCAGGGAGCCCCATGCCATTTTATTTTATTTTTTACATTTTTCTATTGCTGGCAATGTTCTTTTTTTCGTTCAGCTGTCAGCTGGGAAGCCCTTTTGACAGCTGATGACTCATCCATTGCTAAGGAAACCGCAGCCGACTTCCCGGCCTGCTCCTTAACAACCAGCTATTCACTGTGCCCTGATTGGGCAAAGCTCAACAAGATGGCTACTTATTAGATGCATCACATTGTCATGTGTTACACCACAGTCCCAATGCAGCTCTAATCTGTAGAGGGTAAAGAGACTCTGATATTATCCTTTCTTATGTAAATATCATAGAGCGGCTAGACAGGCAGGTGAGGGAACTTATCTGATCCATTTGAGTTTATTTACTAAAAGTGAAGAGTGCAAAATCTGGCTCAGCTCTGAATACAAACCAATCAGCTTCCAGTTTTTTTTTTGTCAAAGCTTAATTGAACAAGCTGAAGTTGGAAACTGATTGGCTACCATACAGGGGCGGACTGACCATTGGGCCACTCGGGCACTGCCCGAGGGCCCCGAGCCACTAGGGGGCCCCATCAGGGTTGTCAGCCTCAGTAAAACCAGGGACAGTATGTAAAAATCTGTGTTTTATTTACATCTGTCTCTGAAATGCCCCATCACCGACATCCTTTTGGTCTAAAAATCCCAAGATTATAGCTGCCCCACCTCTCCAGTACCTTCTCAGCCAATAGAAACATGTCTGTGTATACTGTGTGATTGTATACTGTGTGTGTGTATAGTGTGTGGCCCCATAATCTTGGATTGCCTGGGGGCCCCATAATCTCCTATTGCCTGGGGACCCCATGAGTTGTCATTCCACCCCTGCTACCATACACAGCGGTACCAGATTCTGCACTCTCCAGTTTTAGTAAGTCAAACCGATTGAGTTGTTGAAGCTGTTTTGTTGGAGGACGAACAGTGACATTTTCGGTAATCAATATCCTAGCTAAAAAAGTTTCAGAAACGGTGCTTCCTTAAGAGAGCTGTGAAGTCTTAAAATTATTATGAATACATCATATAATATATTAGTTTTAACATTTTCATTATTTTGATGTCTTTTTAACTTCATTGGTGAGTCAGTTTCTCTCCAAATTTTCACTATTGTACTGTATCCTATAACCGTTTACATCTTTAACCACTTCAAAGATTTACCCCCTTCCTGACCAGAGCGTTTTTTGTGATTTGGCACTGCATCGCTTTAACTGACAATTGTGCGGTCGTGCAACGTAGCTCCCAAACAAAATTGGCGTCCTTTTTTTCCCCACAAATAGTGCTTTCTTTTAGTGGTATTTAATCACCTCTGCGGTTTTAATTTTTTGTGCTATAAACAAAAAAGAGCGCCAATTTTGAAAAAAACGCCATATTTTTTACTTTTTGCTATATTAAATATCCCCCAAAAATATATAAAAAAACATTTTTATCCCTCAGTTTAAGCCGATACGTATTCTTCTACATGTTTTTGGTAAAAAAAATCATAATAAGTGTTTATTGATTGGTTTGCGCAAAAGTTATAGCGTCTACAAAATAGGGGATAGTTTTATGGCGTTTTTATTAATAATTTTTATTTTACTAGTAATGGTGGTGATCAGCGATTTTTATTGTAACTGCAACATTTTGGCGGACACATCAGACAATTTTGACACATTTTTGGGACCATTGGCATTAATACAGCGATCAATGCTATAAAATTGCATTGATTACTGTAAAAATGTCACTGGCAGTGAAGGGGTTAACCACTAGGTGGCAGTGTTGGGGTTAAGTGTTCATAGGGGCGTGTTTCTAACTGTATAGGGGCGTGGCTGTGTGTGACATCACACTGATTGCTGCTCCCGATGTCAGGGAGCAGACGATCAGTGTGCTGTCATTGGGCAGAATGGGGATATGCTATTTAAATCAGCATCTCCCCGTTCTTGAGCTCTGTGACACGATTGCAGATATCCCAGCAGCAATCGAGTCCGCGGGACCCGCGACCATGGTCACGGAGCTCACAGCAGGCGCGCGCTTGCACGGCGGGAAATTCTGAGCAACGTATGGGTACGTTACTTTGCCCAGCCGTGCCATTCTGCCGATGTATTTATACAGGAGCCGGTCGGGAACCGGTTAAATACACATATTTTGTAGTATTTAATTAGAAAGAATGAGAATTAAAATTAACAAGAAAAGTATTTTAGCAATTTGTTAAATGAAACTTTTATATAATACACAGCCCCATATTCACATACCACAATATATGACTGAGAAAATATTGACTACCAAGTGCTATGTGGCATGGTAATTGTAAATTTCTCAACGTTTGCATTTCAATTTAGGTGTGTTTTTTTCATTTTTCGATATTACTCTCACAGTAGAAAAAAATCGGCTCGCATAAATAATTAGTTTATGGTTTATGTGGGAGGCATTTGATATGCCAATGCCATTTTCAAGATTTGTGATCTTAAAAAAGCTGAATGACTTTGTTCACATAATAAGTACACATTGTTTTTTGGGTTCTTAGAGTAAATAAAGGATCTAATTTATTTTTATGGGGCTTAGCATATGTCAGAGGGATATCACTGGGACTTCCCATGTGTATACATTGTGGAAGCACTGTGATTATATTGTATTACAGGGCATACTTATAGAGCTGATGAGCATTACACTCCAGATGCTGCTGACAGCTGTTGGTTCTGGCAGTTTACTGTAAGAAGGGGGGCACAGTAGAAGTGCTGGTGCACTGGCTGCGCTAAGTAGATAATGACAACATGTGGCAAGTGCACCCCACACAAGCCTGAGACCAGCTCCGCCCCTCAATTTCTTATCAGGCGGTTTCTGTCCTCTTGAAACCCAAACACAGAAGCATACCTCCAGTCCCAACTCTCAGGTATCTGTCCTAGGGATGGATGACTGGAGCCAGTGCTGGAACTTTGTGGGGGATATCCTTAAATGCAGTGATAATTAATCCTGCCGGCTGCAGCTTTCTCTGCTGTGCACTCTCTCCCACTGCCTGCTTCCTCCCACGCAGGGACAGCTAGGGGAGGGTGCAGTATTGGGTGGGGTCGTCTCTCCAAACCCACTCTCCTGTGCTCCATCCCGATTCTCATCACCCCAGAGAGAGCCGATCCTCAGAAACATGTGACCGCCCTCTCCATCCATACTGGGTCCATCTCCTGAAGAGTGTCACCTCCCCGGACCTTTGCCAAGTCCGAGAGATGGGCACAGAATGAGGGTGATAAAGGGGGATAATGGTGATCCTGTTGATGACAGTAGAGAAAGAACTAGAACCGATCGGCTGTATTTTCCTCCTGCAGCAGCTAAATGCCAGCAGGAGGGAGATGAGGCAAAGCAGGATTTCAACAATTGCAGGAGGTAAACACAGCCAATTGGTTCTAGAGAATGCCAACCTCGCCGCCCCTTCTGTCCAGGTTCCACTATTAATGCAATTTAGCTACACCCACTATTCAACGTGGTGCTAAAGGGTTCGGGTTTGGCTTGAAGAAAAAGTGACAACCCTACTCTGAATGGGAGGGCAGCTGAGGGGAGTTTGCTTAATTAGCAATGATATTGGTAATAAAGGGGTAATTAATTGCCACTGGCCACTAATGCATCAGTGACAGTGCATTACCCCCCTTCCTGCTGCATATTACCAATACCATTGCTAATTAACCACTTGATAACCCACCACAGGTGGCAGCTACAGGCATTGAGACAAACTCACACATTGCTGCCTGTTTTTGGGGAATGCTCCCACCTACTCCCCTGTGATTGTACACAGCAAGAGTCTGTCAGCAGATCCCAGCCAATTATTAATGGCTGGGAACTGCTGATCACCTGTGTCCAATCACAGCCCAGAGCTCTGTGTTGACAATCAACACAGTGCTCTGTACAGAGGGAACAATAATTATTTTTTTTTCCGTGCAAAGCAGGGAAAAGAAAATAAACAAATCAATTAGTAGCAAAAAGCAGCGCACTTTACACATTGTTAGACACACATTTAACCTTGATTGCCCCTAGATGTTAACCCCTTCCCAGCCAGTGTCACTTGACTTTGAAGCAGTTTACAAACAACTTCTTTAATAGCTGCTCTAAAGTTTCCCCCAAGTAGTGCAGGAAGCTTTTTCTAAGGCAGAGCGACTTGAGTTGCTCCGATTAGAATGGTTTCATTGTATTGAATAGGGCATGACTTGTCATGCGACTAGGCCGCCTGACAAGTTTCCCCAGTGTGAATCATGTCAAGTCACTGATTGCTGCCAATACTAGTATATACAAATTTTCCAGTATAGATCCCATCATCTGTAGGTTAGCTTTCACAGCGGAGGTGGCGCAGATTTCCATCTTCGCCCTAGGCACCAGATGACATTGTCCCGACTGATTCTGCCAGTAAACCTATGGCTGGACCAATTGCTGAACCTGCAGCTATCAAAACCCTGCACTGTTTTTAAAAGAAGAAACTACAGTGCCACTTTAAAATTGTGTTGGAACTAAACTGATTAATGACACTCTCATTTCTGCCTCTTCTGGATTGTACCTTCCCTAGAGCAACAGCAAAGAGCTCCTCTCATTTATTTGCATAATGCAAACAAGGATTTTTACAAATAAGTGTTGAATGTTTAGTAAGACTTTTACAAAATAATAATTTTGGTTTATGAATTAATGGCATTTTGAAGAGGGTTTCTAACAAGAAATTATAAGATTCTTTTGGGGTTATTAACGAAAGGCAAATCCACTTTGCACTGAAAGTGCACTTGGAAGTGCAGTCACTCTAAATCTAAGGGGTAGATCTGAAATGAGTGGAAGCTCTGCTGATTTTAAATCATGTGCAAGCTAAAATGCTGTTTTTTTATTTTCCTTGCATGTCCCCCTCAAATCTACAGCGACAGACCTTCCAAGTGCACTTTCAGTGCAAAGTGGATTTTCCTTTAGTAAATAACCCCCTTTGTGTTTGTTATACTATTCAATTTATAAGGCAATAATCATGAAACAGTGTTTAAAATACACACTAAAGAGTAAATATACATAGAACTAATTCATACAACGACTGGGAGATTTAAATTATAACTATGAGAGAAACAAGAGAGATCTAAAGAGAAACAAGGAGGATTATATTTCAATTCTGCTTCTGCAAATTACAGTGGCCTGGCTATTATACTGACCCAATGGCTTTACTACTTTCTGAGTCACTAAACTGAAAAGAAAATTAGAAGTCTGTTTTGTTCATTTCTCTGAAAGTTAGGCCTCATGCCCACTGACATTTTTACATCTGCTTTTAGGAGCGTTTTTCACAGCTTAAAAATGCCTCTCCATGTTAGCCTATGGCCTCATGCCCACCAAGGAACTCCACAGAAACTGCCTTACTAAAACTCACTAACGATGTACTAAGTGCCAGTACTCCATACTCCTACTACTTGACCTCTGTGTGGCCTTTGATACTGTTGACCACCCGCTCCTTCTCAATAAACTACATTCCCTTGGCCTCTGAGATTCTGCTCTATCCTGGTTCTCTGCCTCTCTATCACAGTGCTCCTTCAGTGTCACCTACAACTCTGTCTCCTCCTCTCCATTGCCCCTTTCTGTGGGGGTCCCCCAAGGCTCTGTTCTTGGACCCCTTTTCTTCTCTATCTACACCTCCTTCTTTGGTCACTTCATAACCACCCATGGCTTCCAATACCACTAATGACACCCAAATCTATCTGTCTACTCCTCACCTCACTCCTTCAGTCTCCTCTCACATTACTAACTTACTAACTGACATATCACAATGAATGTCACACCACTTCCTTAACCACTTGGGATCCGCGCTATTGCAAAATGACGGCAATAGCGCGGACCCACATTTTCGGGACTACGTCTATTGACGTAGTCCCGGTTACGAGCGGCCTGCGCGCCCCCTGAGGGGCGCGCGCGGCGCGCTCTGTGATCGGCGAGTCCGTGAGACTCGCCTGATCACCGATCCGTGTAAGGGGTCGATCCCGACCCCTTATCACGTGATCAGCTGTCAGCCAATGACAGCTGATCATGTGATAAAACGGAGCCGGTAATCGGCTAGTATTCCTCCTCGCGCTGACAGCGCGAGGAGAAAAAAAAAAAGCCGATCGCCGGCGGCCGTGTTCGGGACATCAGTCCCGATCACGGCCAGCAATTTAAAAGGACACCTGCCCCCTGCCAGTGCCCACCTGCCACCCGCAGTGCCATCCTGAAATAAAGTAAGTGCCCCCCTGTCAGTGCCACCCAGCAGTGCCCATAGTGCCCACAGTGCCACCCAGCAGTGCCCACAGTGCCACCCACAGTGCCACCCAGCAGTGCCACCCACAGTGCCACCCAAAATCTGCCTCAGGTGCTGCACCCCAGTGCCGCCCATCAGTGCCCAGCAGTGCCGCCCATCAGTGCCCAGCAGTGCCGCCCATCAGTGCCCAGCAGTGCCACCTATCAGAGCCACCTATCAGTGCCACCTATCAGTGCCCATCAGTCCCATCTATCTGTGGTACCTATCAGTGCCCATCCGTGCCACCCATCCGTGCCACTTATCCGTGCCACCCATCCGTGCCATCTTATCTGTGCCCATCTTTGCCCATCAGTGCCGCCTTATCTGTGCCCATCGGTGCCGCCTTATCTGTGCCTATTAGTGCCGCCTTAACTATGCCTATCAGTGCCCACCAGTGCAGCCTATCAGTGCCCACCAATGCAGCCCATCAGTGCCCACCAATGCAGCCCATCAGTGCCCACCAATGCAGCCTATCAGTGCCGCCTAATCAGCGCACTTCAATGAAGGAGAAAAATGACCCGTTTGCAAAATTTTATAACAAACTATTAAAACATGATTTTTTTTTTTTTTTTTTTTGCATCTTTTTTTGTTTGTTTAGCAAAAAATAAAACTCCGAGCTGTAACTAAATACCACCAAAAGAAAGCTCTATTTGTGGGAAAAAAATGATAAAAAATTCATTTGGGTACAGTGTTGTATGACCGCGCAATTGTCACTCAAAGTGCATCAGCGCTGAAAGCTGAAAATTGGTCTGGGACTGAGGGGGGTTTAAGTGCCCAGTAAGCAAGTGGTTAAACAAAATCTCTGTAAAATTGAGCTATTAATATTACCACCTGCCCGTGCCCCCCTCCATGACTTTACCATCAAAATCAACAATCCAACTATCAGTCCCTCCCCTCATGCCAGGGTACTAGGTGTAATCCTAAACTCTGACTTGTCATTTCAGCCTCAAGTCCAATCGTTGTCAAAAGTTTGTAGAATTCCCCTCTGTAACATCTCTAAAATTCACCCCTTTTTAACAAATGAAACCACCAAGCTCCTCATTCACTCTCTTGTTATCTCTTGCCTTGACTATTGCAACTCCCTTCTCATTAGCCTGCCTCTCCATAGGCTATCCCCTCTTCAGTGTATCATGAATGCCGCTGCCAGACTTATACACCTTATCAACCGCTCAGAGTCTGCCAACCCTCTCCTCCCCATCCCTACACTAGCTCCCAATCACCCAGCGAATTAAATTCAAAATACAGTACAAACCACTAGACATGTGCAGACTGATATATTTAGTTTCGGAATTTAGTTTTCGTCCGAAAAATACATTTATTTAGTTACTCCTAAAATTTGTTTTTATTTATTTAGTTTTTCATTAAAAAATTGCATTCATCCGAAAATCCAAATGAATTATCGTCGAATCTGTCATTGAAGGCATATGGTGTCTGTCAAATGTTTAACCACTTGCCGACCGCCGCACGACGATATACGTCGGCAGAATGGCACGGGCAGGCATATGGGCGTATATATAAGTCCCTGCCTGCCCGCGGGTGGGGGGCCCGATCGGGCCCCCCCCCCGATGCCTGCGGCGGTCGGCATTCCTTCGAGAGCGATCCGGGATGAGGGGGCGGCCATTCATTCATGGCCACCCCCTCGCGATCGCTCTCGACGAATGGAAATCCTCCGTGACATCACTTCCTCTCCTGTAATGTAAACACAGGAGAGGAAGTGATGTATTCTCTCCTCCGTGTCGGTATTTTTCGTTCCGGCACCGAGGAGAGAGGTTCGGTGAGTTGCACCAACACACCACACATACAGTAGAACATGCCAGGCACACTCACACCCCCCCTTTACCCCCCGATCACCCCCCCAATTACCCCTGCCCCCCCAGTCACAGTGACACCAATTGCTTTTTTTTTTTTTGCATTGGTGTCATTTGTGACTGTAATAACTGTTAGGGCAGTTAGGGTTAGCCCCCTTTAGTTCTAATGTACCCCCCTAACCCCCCCAATAAAGGTTTAACCCCGTGATCACCCCCCGTCGCCAGTGTCACTAAGGCTGGGTTCACATTGCAGCGGTTTGAGAACGGATGTGATTCGCACCGCACTGCAGTGCAAATCACATCCGATCTCTGTGCGATTCGAGTTCAGCCATACAGATAGTATGGCTGAATTCGTGTCGCACCCGCCGCACCCGCCGCAAACCCGCACGGGACCCTTTTTTTGGTCCGCAGCAGAATCAGATCGCATGGGTGTTCACACCATGCGATCCGAGTTTGCAGATCGCACTGCGATATGCGAACTGATCTGGGGGTGTCATTATTTCACTGACACTCCCAGCAGTTCGCATAGGGCAGTGTGAACTGCCGCCGGGAGGCATGCGATGCGGGAACCCGCCGCGGATTCGTGGCGTTCCCGCATCGCTCCAGTGTGAACCCAGCCTAATAAGCGATCATTTTTCTGATCGCTGTATTAGTGTCACAGGTGACGCTAGTTAGGCAGGTAGGTATTTAGGTTCGCCGCAACTTTTTATAGCGCCAGGGACCCCCATATACTACCGCATAAAGCCCCCTGATTGCCCCCTAGTTAACCCTTTCACCAGTGATCACCATATAACTGTTACAGGTGACGCTGGTTGGTTAGTTATTTTTTTATAGTTTCAGGGCACCCGCCATTTATTACCTAATAAAGGTTTAACCCCCTGATCACCCGGCGGGTGTCATTTGTGACTGTAATAACTGTTAGGGCAGTTAGGGTTAGCCTCCTTTAGTTCTAAGGTACCCCCCTAACCCCCCCAATAAAGGTTTAACCCCGTGATCACCCCCCGTCGCCAGTGTCACTAAGGCTGGGTTCACATTGCAGCGGTTTATGAGAACGGATGTGATTCGCACCGCACTGCAGTGCAAATCACATCCGATCTCTGTGCGATTCGAGTTCAGCCATACAGATAGTATGGCTGAATTCGTGTCGCACCCGCCGCACCCGCCGCAAACTCGCACGGGACCCTTTTTTTGGTCCGCAGCAGAATCGGATCGCATGGGTGTTCACACCATGCGATCCGAGTTTGCAGATCGCACTGCGATATGCGAACTGATCTGGGGGTGTCATTAACATTTCACTGACACTCCCAGCAGTTCGCATAGGGCAGTGTGAACTGCCGCCGGGAGGCATGTGATGCGGGAACCCGCCGCGCATTCGTGGCGTTCCCACATCGCTCCAGTGTGAACCCAGCCTAATAAGCGATCGTTTTTCTGATCACTGTATTAGTGTCACAGGTGACGCTAGTTAGGCAGGTAGGTATTTAGGTTCGCCGCAGCTTTTTATAGCGCCAGGGACCCCCATATACTACCACATAAAGCCCCCTGATTGCCCCCTAGTTAACCCTTTCACCAGTGATCACCATATAACTGTTACAGGTGACGCTGGTTGGTTAGTTATTTTTTTTATAGTTTCAGGGCACCCGCCATTTATTACCTAGTCTCACTAGTGTACCCCTAAATTTAGGGGTGTCTACTTTCCAAAATGGGGTCATTTGGGGGGGGTTTGTGCCATCTTGGCATTTTATGGCTTTCAAAACTGTAACGCCCTTAGAAAGCCTGAAGGCGGTGCTTGGTTTTCGGGGCCCTGTACGCGGCTAGGCTCCCAAAAAGTCCCACATATGTGGTATCCCCGTACTCAGGAGAAGCAGCAGAATTTATTTTGGGGTGTCATTTCACATATGCCCATGGCATGCGTGAGCAATATATCATTTAGTGACAACTTTGTGAAAAAAAAAAAAAAAAAAAAAAAGTTTGTAATTTTCCCGCAACTTGTGGCAAAATATAAAATATTCCATGGACTCAAAATGCCTCTCAGCAAATAGCTTGGGGTGTCTACTTTCTAAAATGGGGTCATTTGTGGGGGTTTTGTGCCATCTTGGCATTTTATGGCCTTCAAAACTGTAATAGGTAGTGAGGAGTGAAGTCAAATATTTACGCCCTTAGAAAACCTGAAGGCGGTTCTTGGTTTTCCGGGCCCCGTACGTGGCTAGGCTCCCAAAAAGTCCCACATATGTGGTATCCCCGTACTCAGGAGAAGCAGCAGAATTTATTTTGGGGTGTCATTTCACATATGCCCATAGCATGTGTGAGCAATATATCATTTAGTGACAACTTTGTGAAAAAAAAATAAAAAAAAATTAAAGTTTGTAATTTTCCCGCAACTTGTGGCAAAATATAAAATATTCCATGGACTCAAAATGCCTCTCAGCAAATAGCTTGGGGTGTCTACTTTCTAAAATGGGGTCATTTGTGGGGGTTTTGTGCCATCTTGGCATTTTATGGCCTTCAAAACTGTAATAGGTAGTGAGGAGTGAAGTCAAATATTTACGCCCTTAGAAAACCTGAAGGCGGTTCTTGGCTTTCGGGGCCCCGTACGCGGCTAGGCTCCCAAAAAATCCCACACGTGTGGTATCCCCGTACTCAGGAGAAGCAGCAGAATTTATTTTGGGGTGTCATTTCACATATGCCCATAGCATGTGTGAGCAATATATCATTTAGTGACAACTTTGTGTAAAAAAAAAAAAAAATTATTTTTTTGTCATTATTCAATCGCTTGAGGCAAAAAAATAAAATATTCGATGGGCTCAACATGCCACTTATCAATTTCCTTAGGGGGTCTACTTTCCAAAATGGGGTCATTTGGGGGGGTTTTGTACTGCCCTGCCATTTTAGCACCTCAAGAACTGAGATAGGCAGTCGTAAACTAAAAGCTGCGTAAATTCCAGAAAACTTACCTTAGTTTGTAGATGTGACAACTTTTGCGCAAACCAATAAATATACAGTTATTGACTTTTTTTTTACCAAAGACATGTGGCTGATTACATTTTGGCCTAAATGTATGACTAAAATTGAATTTATTGGATTTTTCTAATAACAAAAAGTAGAAAATATCATTTTTTTTCAAAATTTGCGGTCTTTTTCCATTTATATCGCAAAAAATAAAAATCGCAGAGGCAATCAAATACCATCAAAAGAAAGCTCTATTTGTGGGAAGAAAAGGACGCAAATTTTGTTTGGGTACAACATTGCATGACCGCGCAATTACCAGTTAAAGCAGCGCAGTGCCAAATTGTAAAAAGACCTCTGGTCATTTACCAGCAAAATGGTCCGGTCTGAAAGTGGTTAAAGAAGATTCGACGGAGCAGCGAAAATCACTTATGATGCTGCAATCATACATTCCCGGTCGAATATTTCGACTACAAGCTATAGTAGGATTCTAATGTTGTACGTCTTCTATGGGATTTTTTTAAGGCCATTTGCAGTGCATACGGGTCATTAGCATTAGCATTAAGAAAAAAAATAAAAAATTAAGAAAAAAATGCGTGGGGGTCCCCCGAAATTCCATACCAGGCCCTTTGGGTCTGATATGGATATTAAGGGGACTCTGTGCCAACAAAAAAAAAAAATGGTGTGGCGGTACCCCTCAAAATCCATACCAGGCCCTTCAGGTCTGGCATGAATTTTAAGGGGAACCCCACGCCAAAAAAAAAATGTTGTGGGGGTCTCCCTCAAATCCATACCAGGCCCTTCAGGTCTGGCATGGATTTTAAGGGGAACCCCTCGCCAAAAAAAAATGGCGTAGGGGTCCCCCTCAAAATCCATACCAGACCCTTATCCGAGCACGCAACCTGGCAGGGTGCAGGAAAAGAGGGGTGACGAGAGAGCGGCCCCCCCTCCTGAGTACCAGGCCACCAGGCCACATGCCCTCAACATTGGGAGGGTGCTACCTACAATAATTAATCCTGAGAACCTTTATTGTCCTGAAGCCAAAAACTAAATTTACAATGCGTGTGACATTTGATCCCAAATGTAATCCGCTACACATCCCCCCAGCCATTTAGACGATGTCCCCATCGTCTGGGTAACAACCGGAGTAAAAATCCTACTCAATAACAAAAAAAAACTAACAGTGCCTGAGTTCTTGTATTTAGTGTTGGGGAAGGGAAAGAAGGGGAAACATGTTCAAACTTTTAACACTTATCACAATGTCACATCAATGCTGTATGCACACCACCCAACTAGTTTTCTATACCCACCCGGACTCCTCCGATGGTCTTAATAGCTGATCTCAATGTATCCTGAAAAAGAAAACATAATGCAAAAAGGCAACACTGTACACTATACATTCTAGAGTTTGAAGGGCAAAATTCCGGCGTTTATACAATGGAATTTCCTCCTTCGATAGCATATGAAATGTCTTCTTTAACACATTCTAATCATTAGTGAAAGGAAAAGTCTCTGTGCACTATCACTATTTTCCTGCCGACTCACGCCACCTAGTGGTCAGAGCTGCTGTAACTGCAAGTCCTTTAATGAGTGAACATGTTGGGCCCAAGGCCTGAAGAACTTAACATGTATTCTGTTATAGAACCACTTGTCTAACTACCCCAGAGTCTTTGTATTGCAGAAACACTGAAAAATTTAAAGACACAAGGAACTCTTCTCCTTTTCTTTCTGCAACTTCTCAAAACTTGACTCCAGAAAATAGCTCATCAATAGAACCTTGGGTCAGGTAGAGTAAATTCTTTACCGTGAGCATCCACTGTAGTGATGAAATAGATGGCACTCTCTTTATCCGGTCGGCAAATTACGATTTTGTCACTGTAGATGTACCGACCATAGCTCCAGTGTAATGTCTGTCCCGTAATCCATTTGGGAACGGATTCCTACCCCAGACCAGACAGGTTTATCATGGGCCATTAACAGGAACATGTTGCAGGGTGTCGAACACCCCGTGACCGGGACTCTTCACGGGGCTACCCCGGTCCTGGAACCAGAACAAACCACACGGGTCTCACAAACAACTCCGGAACCCTAAACACGTGACCCACACCTGTTTAAGTACCCCCTCCCAGACTTCCGAGCGGGCCCCGGAACTCCCGCTGATTGGCTCCAAGAGGGCCGATACCCAAACATCCAACCAGACTTGGTTATGGCCTGTCATGTGCACCTCACCTTTAACATGACCAGGCAGAACTTTTAAACATAGCCTGGCCAGACTGGTGTTAGGCCTACCTACAATAATTAACCCTCAGAACCTTTATTGTCCTGAGGCCAAAAATGAAATTTACAATGTGTGACATTTGATCCCAAATGTCATCCGCTACATATTTATATAGTACGCTTTGATTTCAGTGCTTATTGTCCACTCGTTGCTGATTTGCATTTCGTTCTTTCAGGCCTTGCTGTTTATCAGTGCTTTCTGTTAGTCTGTTCTGACCAGCCGAACGTTTTGAAGCCATGTTGCGTGTATGTACTCATCGTAGAGCTCATGCTGTGCGGGGGCTTGGTGTTGGGGTTCTTACTTTGACACAAGCCCAGTCCATGAACAGGGTGAGGAAGAGTTCATGGACCAAGAATTGGTTGCTCCAGCGTGACCAATTCTCTCATATGCCTTTGCTGCGTGAGATCCGTGAGAATAATCCTTATGATTTCAAGAATTATCTCAGGATGACGGACCCTGTTTTTCACTGTCTATTGGCTTTGCTGACCCCTTATATCAGCAGGCAGGATACCTGCATGCAGCAAGCCATCACTCCGGAGCAGAGGCTAGTTGCCACGTTGCTGTACTTTTCGACAGGGAGAAGCCTGCAGAACCTCAAGTTCTTGACAGGCATCTCCCCCCAGGCTCTGGGGATCATTATCCCAGAGACCTGTTCTGCCATCATCCAGGTCCTGCAGAAGAAATATATGAGGGTAAGTTTTCTTCTTTAACATCACATTATATTTATTTACTGTTTGCTAATGTATTGTATTTCTTTCATCATTCTATAATTAACATAATTTAATAAGCTGGGAATTTCCTCTTTGTCCTCATGCATGTTGGAGTTTTGTATTCTCTTTTTTGTCCTTCATGCATATTTGCCTTCACTAACCTCCCAGCATGCTATCCTGGGCCCATATACTCCTAGTCTAGTCACTTAACAAAGCATTGTAATGCTTTACCTTAAAGACCCCTAAAATGTGTACAAATGAGTGCCAGAGGCTTTTTTTGGGGCCCAAAATCATTTGGAACCCCCCTCCCCCCAACCACTAAGTCAGCTGATACCAATCCTCTATCTGCTGACTTGGCTAAACCCATACACACTATACCTACCTCTTTTGTGGTCAGATTTACGGATGAATTTCTCAAATCATGTAGTGCAGGGGCCTGCCTCCATACTTTCAAATGCTACTGTTTAAATTTTTCTTCTCCTATTATTATCTTGATGGGTAATTGTAGAATCTAAAAATATGCTTCCATTTATTAATTTGTTTTAATGCCACTTCTTATTACCTGTCCAGTGGGCTGCCAATAGTGTAATTAAGGAGGGGTTGGCCAAAGTAACACACATTACTTTGTTACTCCATTACATAGTGGAGAGGGTGGTTACCTGTTCAAAACATACCTCCCCCCTAAAATAAGGGGCCATCAGAGGAGGTGATGAATCTGGTAAGTGGACCTTATATTTATGCCTTTAAATACTCTTTACAAGAAATGTTATACTGATGTTGGCCAACAATGTTTGTGTATAATCTGCTTGTAATGTTTCTGTGCAAAATTGCTAATTTGATTGTTCTTGTTTGACTCCACAGTTTCCTTCAATGCCACAGGAACGGCAGACTGTGGCCTCCCAGTTTGCCCGGCAGTGGGATTTTCCTAACTGCAGAGGGGAAATAAATGGGAAGCACGTCCACATTGCCCCATCATCCCATTCAAGGTCATACTATTTTAACTATAAGGGGTTTTTATAGTATCGTATGGTGTCGGTGACATATGAGTTTCTATATGTGGACGTGGGGAGGAATGGCCGCATGTCGGATGGAGGAGTATTTACCCGGACTGAGTTTTACCAACATCTCGTGACTGGTGGCTTGGGATTTCCACCCCCGGAGGAGAATGTGGAAGGACTGCCATTTGTCTTCGTTGCAGATGAGGCTTTCAGTCTGGGAAACCATGTCATGAGGCCATTCCCCCAGAGGACCCTCACCCCAGAGAAGAGGGTTATTAATTTCCGGCTGGCCAGAGCCAGAAGAGTTGCTGAGAACGCGTTTGGGATCCTGGCCAGCCGGTTCCGCCTGTTTCAAACGGCCATTAATATGGCGGAATACAAACTTAATACCATTGTGTTATCTTGTTGTATCCTGCATAACTTTTTGAAAAGAAATAACCCAAATTATGTGGTCACAGTTGGGCCTGACGCCAGACTTCAGCAATCAATGACATCCCTGGTAGCGACCTGTCCTGGCTTGCCCCCCCCCCAAAGCGCTCATGAAGTGCGTCAAAATGATTTGGAATATTTTTTCAGGGAGGAGGGCCATTGCTTTGCCAGCACATTTTGAACAAATTTTACATTTAATCTGCTAAAATCTGGATTTTGATTTCCTGCTTTTGTTTTTTTGTGTCTCCTAGTGCACTTTTAGTGGCAAGTGGTTTGTACATTATTATATAACACCTATTGACACTGTAAACACCAATTTAAACACAAAAACTGGTATTGATCATTGAAAGAAGAAACCACACATTGTTAAGTATAAATCCTTTTACTCCGTAAACATTCACATGTGCGTTGTAAAACATTTTTTGGTAAAAAAGTATAAAATTTTGAGTTATCTACATTTTTTTTTTAGGTTACATAAACAGCCATGTTTCAAAACAGAACATACACAACTCTGGAACTTACAAAGTTCCACATTGAAAAACTTAAGGCAAAATCACAAATTATATTGTTCAAAATGTGTGGATCTTGCCTTTAACAGATAGGGTGAAGTCACCCCTGTAAAAGCCTAATTTTGAAGATGCACACAAATTGGGAGTCAAACTGGGGATTTACATTCTGATCCCATGCCTAATGTCAACATGTGTTATCTCCCATCATGGGGGATAAATGGATTTGTTTTGGGGTGCAACCCCTTCCTCTCACCTACTTGAGTTTTGAGGAAGGGGTTACAGGCACAAAACGCGTACATTGATATCCCCTAATGGCAGATAGCACATATTGACATACTTCAAAAAATGTTTTCAAAATGTAAAAAAAATATTTCACTAAATGGTGCCTTTTTTTTTGTAAATGATATTCTTCCAAGGACATCAATCATGTTCTTAAGTTTTACTTCAATCTCCATAGTTTTTTGTTTTATAATGTCTAAATCCTAACTACACCACATGATGTCCTGGATTAGCCTTTGGGCACTGTCACTGGTGAAATGATCTGATTGTTCTTCCACAACCTGTACATCACCTAAAAATCAAAAAAACACACCATGTATTATAAATATGCAAGCATACATCTCTTATTGCCTGAAGCTGGGGTGTCAGACACTCACCTGTTGTGGTCTCAATCTCGACCACCTCTCCTTCCTCCACATCCTCAGGTTGTGACCTCTGTTCCCCTTGCTCAGGGGAACAGGGTCCCTGGTGATGTCATATTTACCAATTCTTTTCTCCCCTATCAGAATGAAACAAAAGATATACTTAGCACACAGATATTTGAGGCAACAAATATGAATGATAAACATTGCTTGGAAGTGGGCTACAATTGTTTGTTTGGGCAGAATTCCAAGCTGAAGACATGATTTATTCCCTTACTAAAGCTGGAATACTTACCTTTTTTGGACACGTTTACCACATGGAGATACCCCAAGTATACAATGGAATACCTGTGTGGGACACCCTAAAAAGTTTGTCCTTGTGTCCCCCACTAGTGCACCTGAGTCTAGATGTGTAAACAGCTGCTGAGTGTCCTTTCCATACGTTACACTGAATCTCGTTTGCTATTCCTTCTAGGTTCAAACACATCTAGACAACAATGTCCTAAACCTCTTTAATTAAATAAAAAATTAGCATGACCAAATGTATTTAATCAGGTATCTGGGAAAACATCGTATTTATTTGGGAAACGAACAATGTTTACTACAACTGATTACTGTGGGCATGAACATGAAAGTAGCCATTTTTAAATGTTCAACACCATAAAGAAAAACATATGACGCAGCATGCACATGACAAATACTTACTTTTTCAAAGAACTTTCTTGATCTTTGTATACTGATCCTGCTCCCTTAATTTGCGGTCTGACCAGCCTTTCCTCAATTGATCTTTGGATCGTCGTACCCCAACAAAATTCCTGTACAGATTCTTCACAACTTTAGTCATGATCTTGGCCTTTTTCAGATTTGGGTTTGGGTACGGACCATAATTCCCATCATAGTCCTTACTCCTCAAGATGTCGACCATCTCCAACATCTCACCAAAGGGCATATTTGTGGCCTTAAATCTCCTCCGGGATCTGGACGTTTTTCTGCCTCACGGCTTTCCTCCTCCTCGTTACTGGAATTATGCACCTGCTGTGTCTCCGCCATGTTCCTCTCCCACTGCGATGAAAAAGACGGGGCTAGGAATATTCTAGAAAAAACGTCAGGGGCGGGCGACGCGGGCGGAGTTTCACGCATGCACAGTGTATATAAAGCTTAACACGTGTGTGTCGTAACTACGTTCTGTGTGTAGAGGAAGGACTCACGGAAGCGACGAACGTTATAACGAAGGTAAGATTTTAACTTTGGTGACATGACTGAATATACTGAATCTAGATTGATGCCTATATTGGGTTAAAAGATTATCCTGAGATGAGTGTTTTTGTCTTTTGTTTGGTCTTGCAGAGAAAATGTATCATTTAAAGACCAAGAATTCCTGGGTGAATTCCTGGATAAATATTGTGATATGCACAATTTATGGGAGGTGAAAAACCCGTTATATCACAACAAAGCACTGTGGTACTACAACAGTTTTCTTGATGACCAGATTGTGGGCAGGGAATGGCTTTCAACTCTTCCGGCACCCCTTCCCTCCACCCTTCCATCCAGCCTTCCCTCAACCCCAGCTGAGGCTTCTGTGGACCAACCTGGGCCTTCCTTTCAGGAAGAGATTGAGGAGCCCAGTTGGAGCCAGGTATAGGATTTTTATACATATATTTTATGAGAAAATTATGGTTGTTAACTAGATGTTGTGACAAGAATGAAAAATGCTGGGCTCAGGATGATAGTCTTTTCTATTTAGTAACATTAAATTTGCAACAGTCATGAGCTGAAAATTGTGTGTGTTTGATGAACAACAAACTAAAACTATGTCCCTTTTTCATACACAGGAAGACCTCAGCCAGGACAAGGCTCTGGCAAGTGGCACACAGGAGTCGGGGGAAGGTGTCAGCCAGGAGGTGACAGGGCCCAGTAACAGCCAATCTCAGGTGCCTCCCCTCTGCCTTCCATATAAAAGGCCCAGGAAGGAGACTAAAACAGAAGAGGCAGCACCGGCACTGAAATCCCCCCTCGATGCTGTAGAGGAATATGGCATCTACATAGCCTCCAATTTACAGCAAATGGAGGAGGGCCTACGGTACAAATGTGAGAAAATAATTTTTGCAACCATCCAAAAGGGGTTGAGTGGCGAAATAACAGATGACGACCACCTGTGTGCGCCCCCCCTCCTACCACAAGTACACCTCCAGAGCCACAGCCTCCAGGGAAGGCTGCAGGGAAGGTTGCAGGGAAGGCTGTATGGAAGACAAGAAAGTGATTGCTTGGTTCAGTCTGGTCTGACAGAACACGCTGCCTGTTGTAGTACCACAGCCTGGGTACATATATGTCATCTGCTGCTGTTCCTGCTCTCCTGGGATTTCTGGACCAGATTGACCTCCTTTCTATATGGACTTCTCAAGCTACCAAGTTTTTGAGCCACAAAGTTGATGTGTACCTTGGGGGCCAAAGGCTTTGCAAATTCAAGCACTTTCTCCAGCGTTGCCTTCATCTTTATTTTGTTATTATTATTATTATTATTTTGTTAATATGATAGAAAATAAATTGTGATTTTTATTTATTTTTTCAGAAAATGCTTGCCTATGTGTTTTTCTTCAAATAGCAAATATAAAAAAAAGCATAGTGATGTGCTGTGCTGTGTGCCTCTAGCTTATATATAGAGGCTGGGTCACATGCTGCACTGGCCAATCCCAGCCATGCCATTAGTAGGCATGGCTGTGATGACTTCTAAGGGCACACAAGTTAAATGAATGTTAATTGGCTGCCCTGCAGCTGTTAAAAAAGTGCCATTACATTACCGAACACCGAACCCGCACCTGAACATACAGTAGATTGTTCGTGTTCAGGTCTGGGACCCAAAAACTCAAAAGTCCGGTACGAACCCGAACTTTACAGTTCGGGTTCGCTCAACCTTATCAGTAACCAAAGCAGCGCTTTTCCAAGAGTGACTAAAGTAGCTGAACTAAGAAGGAGGTGTACAGTGGGAACATAAGGAGATTGGTTAAATGAATTGGAGTGGAACAAAATCAAGGTTGTAGATACAGATTCATTGAAGTAGAAAAGAGAATAGATCACACAACCATCTATCCATTCAAAATGATCTTCCTCCCTACTAAGCAAGTTTAAACGCTTCACGTTGTGTCCATTTAAACCGCTCAATTACAAACTGGATAGAATATGCTTGACCTGATGTTCTGATCAGTTTTGATGCAAGGATACCATCAGATGGTTTATATTGATTATTCTTTTTGTTTTGTTTTCATGTGCAACAGAGCTTGATCCAACTGCTTTGCTGTTTACCTCCGACAATCCTTTATATTGGATGACTATACAACAAGAACCGCATGCTTGTTTCATGCACATCCCTAATGGTGGCTGTACATTGGGAGACATTTGGAAAAAGTGAGAAATTGAAAACTTTGCACAAATTTCTATTTATCCTCAATGATAAAATCCTTGTTTGCCTGTCCAGCTGTAAGAAGAAAAAAACAAAACAAGGATAAATAAATTGACTGTATAGTTGGGGTTCAGTTATAAAGGGAAACTGTTGATATAGAGAATGATAACTTCAATTGATGACTTTTAAATGTGCATATGTGCATGTCTCTAGGGTTGTCAGTAATATCCTGGTCAGTTTTTCACCAAGTAGTGAAAGTGTAACATAACAGCCCTAAAGTATATAATCAAAACCAAGTCACAAATGACAACTTACATATTTGTTCCTTTTAAAATGAGGGTGGTAGTGGTGTACTGTATATGATTCCAGGCTCAATGTTTCTGGTCAGTAGCATCACCATGACATGTCGTTCTATGACCTTTAAACTGGATAGGATGAGGTTTGAATCTCTACTTTGCAGCATGAGCCCTTCATACATTTTTCCTTTATGTACCCAAACCATGAAAACCAAAAATGAAACAATTCAATAAATCATTCCTGTGATATGCTTACTCACTTCAGCTGCAAAGTTGTCACCATCTTCTACACTCCTGAGTTGGTCTACAAACAGCGATACCAGCACAAAGCTGTGATGTTAAATTGCTGCTGGAGCATGCACATATCCACAGGACGTTCATACAAAGGTTTATAGGATGTGCACAGTGCACAGTGCAGGGAGAGAAAAATCTTAAAATCCTAAAAATGTATTACAGGAGAGTTATCTATAGCAATGTTATGAACTTTATATTGTCATGCAAACATACAGAAATGTGACAACGTTTTAAATCTTTATTATTTGCAAAATTCTATTAATAATAATAATAATAATAATAATACTATTACTAATATAAAAAAATACTTCTACTGTCAGACTGCACAAGATGAAATGATGTAGAGTTTATATACATGACAGCAGTATTATCCTTATCAGGCTATTTGGGATAAAACAGCCAAGAGACAAAAGAGAACGGAGGATCATTTTAAAGGTCTTCTCAGGGCTCATCCAGCACAAGTGTTTTATCCATTCTTCATTTGTTTGATTCCAAACTCAGACCTTTTAAAAAGTCACCTCCCAGCATCCCATCAAAGGGAAGGCTTGAACTGGCCTGTTTACATAGAGTGTAAATGTATTCAAGTCAGAGATGTTGGATTAAAAGAAGAAAGGAAAGTGAAATTAAAGCCTTTAAACTTCACATGAAAGCCAACCAATCTGTTCAACTTCCAACCATTTGCACTTTATGAATAAAGGTCAGTCTAGCATTAGTACCCAAATGTTAATGTTCCTATGAGAGTTTAAGCTGCTTTAACAGCTGAACAAGTGAAAGTGGGACTCCAAGGGAGGGGGTGCTAATGGGTGTTTAGATACACCTCACCCTCCCGTCCAAAATAGGAAACAATTATCTGCTAAGATAAAAGGTACAATAATAAGATAAACTAATGGAAATCCTATTCACTTAATACCTTCCTTGAGCTGTATACAATAGACTTGACCAAGCCTCTTTGCAACTGTTTGGCTTTTCCTTTGCTGCACACATCTTTGTGAGACAAAGTGAACATTTTCTATTTCACTGCTGAACAAATTACATTTTCCACAGCTATTGGGAAGACAACGTGGTGGCTTACTGGCCATCAAGCTTTCCTTACATCTTTAGATTGTTGGTTTAAATTAAGCCTTAGGCACTCCCGTTATGTAGGTTATCCTGTTTCCTCAACCAACCCAAAACATATTAATTGGTTAACCGGTGCTGTAGAACTATTTTCTCATGGGCTCAAATGCAGATCTCTCTATCTCCTTTTCCCATACATCTCTGGGTACTTGTGCACACCCAAGGGAGATACATTCCTCTGTGTTCCTCACTCAGCTGAGAGGAGGCCACATCTGATGTGGCAGAAGTAGTTGACTAAGTGGTCTGCAGCCAGTTGAGAAGCCATCTACTGTTAGAACTGGAATTAAGGTAAACTGGACCAGAGCCTAAGTGTAGGATCATGCTAGTACTGCATGATGATGATGTGTTTTTCAGTGCATTTCTGTAGTGGTAGTTTACACATTTTGGGTGTGTTTTTCATGTGTTTTTTGTAGAAGAAGGGGACTGGATTGTATACACAAAACTCTGGTGAAATTGGAAAATGCACTAAAAATGTGTGTACATATGTTTTACATGTGTTTTTGGTGCATTCCAATTAAAGTCTTTGGGGAAAAAAGTATGTTGCACTGTGCCAAACATAGTGTCTGTAACTTCTCAATAAAAGCTGCACTACATTGATGCGAATGGGCACCATAGAGAATAATGTAGTTGAAACTGTTGTGCGGTGCAACACAAAATGCAGGAGAATATACACTAGTGTAAATGGGGGTTAATAGCGCACAGCCTAATCAAAATAATCCTGTGGTGGCTGCATCCTGCTCTTCCTATATTATTTTCAAGATCCCCAGCAGAAGGAGTGGATCCTAACAATGTTACACAGCTCAATGGTCACCTAGTGCAGGTCCATGCTTTCTCTGTACAGCCTTATGAACTAACATATATTCATGTGCCTGAAGAAAGAGACTTGTGACCTCATATCCAGGGAGAATAAATCAAAATCAACCCCTTTGGTTCTCCCAGGCATGTAACGCCAGGAAACTTCCTGTAAACTTTTCATGGGATGAATTTTGAATGGTCGGCAAATTTGGCAGGGACCGCAAGTTCCAGCGTGGTGGAGTATAGCAGAATGCCCTTTACTAACCATGCTTAGCTGCAGGCACCAGCACGTTTGACTCCTTTTCCCACAACTTCTGCTTCTCTCCCCCAGCGGCTTAGAGAGGCTACACCTGATGCAGCAGAGGTAGCTGGGATCTGCAACCAGGTGAAAGGCACTCCACTGATATGTGGGCATCCGGACAGAGCCTAATACCATGCAGCATCACCAAAAGATCCAGCTACTGTGGAGAACCCTTCCCCAATTGCTACCAGAGTACTACAGATTGAGTGGAGTGGCACTTTGTCCTTGGGTCTTGGAATCCCTCCAGCTCTTCACCTGTGTTACCAGAACCACCCAGACCTCACTATGAGGGGTGGTGTCTATGAGAATGATTGCAAGTAGCTGTCTTATGTACTGGTTTACTAAAGTAATAATTCTTACTCTCACTCTCTGTTGTTATATTGTATAGTCTTAGAAGTGACTATGCTATGCAGCCAAGTTACCCTGATTGAATCACAGAGACATTGCTGTGAAGAGTCAATATTTGTGCAGCATTCATATGTTTGTCAACTCATGTATACGAGTAGCTTAAGAGAACACTATTACTCTTTATAGGTTTATTAAACAACAGTAAAACCTACATTATTAACACTGATCATGATGTTTCATTTGTAAGCAACAGTCAAATAGACAAATTAACATCACTTTGAAATCTATTAGACTTCCTTCTAGGGTACATTATGGAATAAGTCCTTTTTGAGACATAGGTGTTCATGGTAAATAGAAGACATATTTGCAAGACAGAACTGAGTTGGGGCTGAGGGTCATTTGCCCCTGCCTCTTCAGACCAGTACTAATAAGGTAAATTGGACTGATGTCCCTGACTGGACATAATTCACTCTTCAGACATTGATTATAGCAGCACCTACAGCCAATCACATATGCTGGGCACTATTTAGCTTGCTGCTCCATGCTCAGACCCGAAATCACAGCATTTGGCAAGGATAAGTCTTCCAGCATAAAATTCATTCAGGGCTCATGTGATCAAATGCCAAAGGTACCAAATAGTGACAATCCCACTGATAACTATGGCACCATGACACACTTTGCAAGGTACACTTTTTCAGCCCACAGAAATCTGTCCCTCTCATGGACTAGGCCAGATGATTGTGTTTGACCCCCTGGGCCTAAGATTCTCAGTTCTTCTTTACATATATACGATATGCTAGGCAATATTATTTTTAATCATGTAAAAATGATTGCCTGATTCATTTTATGGGAATAATTGACTTGAGAAGCCTAAAGGACTGATAAACAAACAAAACAACAAAAGTGAGCTCTTTAATATGACTTACTGCAATGAAAATTAATGTTTACGGAATTTAATATAACTATAGATATCTGAGTACAAATAGTTTTTTATAGAATTATATTTTGCTGTACTCAATGATTTCCTGATGAGTAAGCCAAATTACTGACATAAAAGCACACACATAGGTTGGACTTGATGGACTTGTGTCTTTTTCAATCCCGCCTACTTTGTAACTATGTAACTATGTAACAATTTTCAGGTCATTTTTTTTAGTTTTGCCTATATTTAAAATGTGTGATTATTGTAACAATACCTGACTTTTGGCTGTACAGGAAATGTCAACAATACATTAGTAAAGTCAAATTCTTTTCAAGTATTGTAGACTTTACCTATACCTTGTGAACGTTCACTGAGGCGCTAACAAATACACTAACATCTTTTAGTAACCAAAGTGTGTCTGTTCTTAAAGGTATTGCTTTTTGAATGCATTTTTTTAAGTATTATCATTATTATTATTATTATTATTATTATTATTATTATTATTATTGATAATAATAATAATAATAATAATAACTTTATCATTGAAGGGATTAACAAACAGAACATATAACCTATGTAAGGAACTCATTGGGTATGTGTAAGTGTGTTACTTATTTTAAGACCCAGTTAGCATGTTTTAACATAACATATACCTTTTTTAATTAAATGTTTTAATTTTTCAAGTATTTCTTTAACTGTTTCTTATACGTGAATCAAGTATTTATGTAACTAGATACACAACTTCAGTGCATAGATGCAAGATCATTGGGTTTGATTTACCAATGGAGTAGGCTAGAGAGGAAAAAAGTGTTAAGATTTTGGAAAATACTGTGAACTTGTGTTTACTTTAAACACCCAATGAGATCAAAGGCAAAAATAAAAATACATGTTTTCTTGAGAATGATTGGATGATTGAATAAGTGAACACAGTTTTAAATTATTTGGTAAGCCAAGTAAACATTCCTTTTTTCAATATAAACAGTTTCTGCTCAATTAGGTTGCCTTCATTCTTTAACCCCCTTGGCGGTATTCCCGAGTCTGGCTCGGGGTGGAGATTTTATACCAAAAGCGGTAACACCGAGCCAGAGTCGGGACCGCATCGCTGAATGCAGGGAGAGGTTACTTACCTTGTCCCCTGGGTCCAGCGATGTCCCCCCGTTGTATGAGCGAGCCGTCCTGCGCTCGATCTATCACGGAGCCGATCTCCATTCCCTGTGAGTGTTGCGACACACGGGGATGGAGAACGGCGCCAAATTCAAAAAGTGAAACACACAGTATGCATACAGTATAATGTAATCTTACAGATTACATTGCTGTATGTAATCATTTCACATCCCCTTTGTCCCCACTGTTCTGTCCAGTGTCCTGCATGCAGTTTTATATTATAAAAACTGTTCTTTATGCCTGGAAACTGGAGATCGCCCATAGCAACCAAAACTGTCCCTTTACATCAAAAATGATTTTAGACCAGCTAGAAAACAGCGATCATAAATTGGAATCACTCGCAGAATTTAGCAAAAGTGATTTGTGGGGAGATCCGTCATCAAATACTGAAAAGTAATGACAGTGACAATTCTGCAAATGAGCACATGTTGTTTTGATTTGTTTTTGATTTGATTACATTATTGAATAATTTTTATTATTGTTATATTATTATTTGGTATAATTATTTATAGTCATTTATTATATTATAATTTATGATTTAATTTTTCAAACTTTTGTCATACCCGGGATGTCTGCTAGACTCTGGTTTAAGTGAGTTATTCCTAAGAATTACAGGACTACAATATAAAACGCCAAATTTCCATGCAAAATAATTGTACCGCTTTCAGCACCTAAAATCTGAAATAATCATACCGCCAGGGAGGTTAAACATTTTCATAGCTGTTAAAAACTGATATACAAAGCTCCATATGTTAACTTTTTTCCAATTCCACTGGTCAATTACATAAAGTGTAACCTTAAAATGTATGTGTAGATTAGCTTCATCCATTTATTGAAAAACTGTACACCATTTTATCAAGGATCATTTTCCAGCCTATAGGAAGCAAAATCCATTATTTCCAAAAGTGGGATTCAGTTTTCCCATCTGTCAATTCATTTCTCACGCTTCAATTTCCTATTTTGAAGTTTCATAAAAGCGAAATTAGAAGACGTGATCACAAAAAAAAATCATGTGCAGGAAATTATAACAACAGAACTTCGTTTACACATTAGTCGATATTTTAAATGAGCAGAGAATCACTTCGTTTACCTAACCTCAGGTCCTTAGCACTAATATATGCAATTATTTGACATCTTTAAAAATATACCACTTAGTGCATGTACCACTGTGAAAAAGTATTCCAAAAACTGCCCAAAGAGTCTAATATTGAACAATGAGAAACAATGAAAATAATTCTATTATATTCTATTATAATATTAATCTTTCAGTGTGCTTATTTCTATCACCTAAATCTCATTTGTTTTTCTTTATTTCCTATCTATATTTAGGAACTGAGAAAATATCTTAGCTGAACTTTTAACCCCTTTTTTCTCAAAACTTTATCTTTTGCAGTTTTCGTAGTACAATATTTAGATGTTCTTCATGATTAATAATAGAGAGATGTATGACTGGCCATCCATAGGGTCAGTGAAAATGTACACAAAAGGTTGCATTTATTATCCACATAAAACACATGAGGCTAATGCTGTCTTTTGAAGGAAAATCCACTTCTGAGGCTCATATCATTCTTGTTTCCTTTCATCAGAAATAAAAAGTGAATTTGACCATTTCTTGTGCAGAAAGAAAATACCACATTTGTTTCACAGAAAAGCTTGCAAATCCCCACCATTTACCAAATTAAACTAATTGAAAGCACTAGCAAAAGCCACATCTGTAGGCTGACGTTTGTCCCTGCCTTTCACTTTCGGCTCTAGAAGCTGTTTTCATTTCATTGATCCCTGAATAGTCATGCCTGTCAGGAAGCCATATCAACCATTATCATTCTAATTTTACTGGCTTTCTTGGTCCCTAATCTAATTTGCAATGATGCTTAAGCATTTCGCAAGGCTGCAGCACTTTCTTCAGAATTTCAACAAGAGCATTAAACCCCCAGTTTACATTAATGAAGTGCACATTTAGTTAGGGGAGAGCGTATATGGAGGGTCCTTCAAGCATAGGTTCTGTGACATGATGGGCACTTGAGGTACATATATGATTTTATATCGCTAGAGTCTAACGATAAAAAATATATTTTTAATGTATATGCAATATATTTTTTATGCTATATACTGTTTATTTATAAATGTATAGTTGCATTGAGAAAAAGAGAGAGTGAATATATATATATATATATATATATATATATATATATATATATAAATTAGCCATGTCAAATAGTTTTTAAAGGGAATCTGTCAGTATGTATAGATCACTTGCACATGCAACAGGTCACTTCTTAAGGTAACATATTTCTAAAGAGCCTGTCAGTGGCAGGAATTATGGTACAACATCAGAGTTAAGGCTCTAGCTCTTTGCAACTTGTTTGCAGCTTTCTGCAAACTTTCTACTGTGGATTGCTCATGGAAAAAAAAAAAAGATTTTTGATTCAGGCTGCCCGCATCTATGAGATCTTTCCAGGCATGTGACATGGGGGGGGGGGGTTATTTACAAAACCTGGAGAGTACAAAATCTGGTGCAGCTCTGCATGGTGACCAATCAGCTTCTAACTTCAGATTGTTCATTTAAGCTTTGACAATAAAACCCAGAAGCTGATTGGTTTCTATGCAGAGTTGCACCAGATACTGCATTCTCCAGTTTTAGTAAATTAACCCCATAGTGACTTATTATTAACCCCTGCTTGGCTATACTATCAGTTGGCTTAACCCCTTAAGCATCAGGTGGATTTCACAACCTAAAACCCAGCTTTAGCCAAAACATTGTAATTTTGAACTTGAAGCGTGTTCCACCCATTTTTTAAACCTGCTCTCTATAGTATCCCCGTCTAGCATACTTTTACCAAGGGATTTTTTTTTTTGCGTCTTCAGACTACCTGAAGATGCTAATGCGGCAAACATTATGTCAGAGCAAAGAAGCCACCATTCTAGGGTCTGATCCCACATCCTTTCTAGGCTTGGCCTTAGGAGAGATGCGGACTTCCTGCTATCCCTTTAGGATTAGCCGACTTGCACATGCTGATTACACATGCACATGCTGATTAATGTGAGTGTCATTTGCTTTTCTCTATTAAAAACAGTACACTATGAGACCTCCCTCTATATCTCTTGTGGAGTCATTTCCCCATCCTAGTTTCATCTTGAGGAGCCAGTGGATTGGAACTGTGCTGTCAGTGGAATCAATTGGTATTCCGGAAATGCTGTTTGACCTTCCTGTAAAAAGAGGTCATAATTGAAGTGAGTGGCCACCCATCTCTTGAGCACTTGTGGTGAATAACTAGGAATCTGATTTTGAGCATCACAATTTGGTGTTGGGATTTATCATATATGAACTTTTAGCTTGCTATTTATTTGTATTTGCATTTTTGATTCACTGAACATCATTAGCGCCTCATCCTTTAATATAATTTTCCTGCAGCATTTGGTGACCTGTTCACTTTTAAAGGGGCAGCTTCCATTATGTTTGTTCACTCATTTCCCAGGGCGCCATTTTTTTTTTTAGGGTTTATATAGTGTTTTTGAAACATCATTAGAATGTGCTATTTATTGGATTTGCATTACTAAAGAAGAAGAGGCAATTAAGGGTCACTTACCTTAATCCTGGTACACACTATTCGTTTTTTTTTCCATTTAACTCAGCGGGTTGAAAGAGAAAATAAACTGCTCTGGTCAGAGCCACTGTACTAATGATCTGACGAGTACATCAGTCTCCCCCACTAAGCTGTTGTGTTCTGATGGGGGACAGCCCCCCCTGCCGGTACACTCCAATCAGTGCTCTCAGCCATCGGCTGAGAGCGCTGATCGGGAGTCGGTCAGCTGCTGGTTTTCCAGCCTTATACACAAGCCGAATGTTGGCTCGTTTTTATTGAACGGGCTGATGCCGGCCGGCATTTGGCCCATGTGTACGGGGCTTTAGTAAAGAAGGGTAATCAAAAAAGAGTTTGTCCTACCTGTAAATGGATGATTGTATTGACATGTTTTTTTTTTCATCAAAGGCAGGGCTTTCTGTATAGTTGTATAATTTTGTTTTTTTATTAATTTATTAAGAAAAGAATGAAAAATGGAATTAATATATATTTTTTTCATAGTTTGATCAAGTTTTTAGGATTTGTATCCATGTCCTCACAGGAACATCAAACCTGCACACTAATTCCAACCTTATATTAACCTTACCTCTATCCCTAGTCCTGACTTTAATACTGGATCTAACTGTAACTCTCATCCTAGTTGTACCTGTAGGTTAACCAGGGACGTGCAGTCAGGGGAGGAAGGTGAGGCAGAGCCATGAGCAATGAGCATAAAAAAAACCAAAAAAACTTTGGGGGTCGTAGCTCAGCAACCAGGGGTCACAGAGACCCTAAATTTGGGGGATAGGTAGCTGATGTCAAAGTTTGGGCCCCCTATCATCTATGGTTCTGGAGATACGGTGCTCCTTGCCCAGCCTGTCAGAAGCTTAATACAGAGCAGCCAGTTTAAATACAAACTGGCACACTCTGTTTGCAGCAGACTGAGAGGATGAGCTCACAGTGCCTATCACTTCTTGTCAGAGGCACTGAGCTCAATGGACAGTTTAGAGTCTTCGACCAATGGTAAAGTACCATTGGCCCAAGCTGTCCAATAAAAATGCTGCAGTGGCTGGCCTCTCACTGCAGTGTCATAGAAGGGGGCGTGTGTCTAAAAAAACAAATACTCCCTTCCAGCCCAGCCCTCTTAACTAGAAGGAAAAAACATGGGTTCATGTGTATATTATTTACCCATAATACCATTTTTTCGCAGACAATTAATAGGGAGAATGAGAATCTGCTGCTGCTGCCGAGGTACAAGCTAAATCATATATTATTATGCTATATATTATAAGATAATAATGTATTAGTTATCTATTTACTGTGAAATTACTGGTTGGAACTTATAACTTCAAACTTCAGTATTTTGTCTGTTAAGCCACCTGCATGAGTACAGTTTTTGAAAATATAGTAAATTACCTTAAAAATAATATATAATAATTATTTGCATTTTACTTATGGTAATTAACCCCTTGCCACCCAGGCCAATTCTGACACTTCTCTCGTACATGTAAAAACCATAATTTGTTTGCTAGAAAATGACTCAGAACCCCCAAACATTATATATATATATATATATATATATATATATATATATATATATATATATATATTTATTTTTTTATATATATATATATATATATATATATATATATATATATATATATATATATATATATATATATATTTATTTATTTTTATATATATTGTTTTAGCAGACACCCTAGGGAATAAAATGGTGGTCATTGTAACTTTCTATGTTACCTTGTATTTGCGCAGCAATTTTTTAAACGCATTTTATTTCAAAAGAAACAGTTTTATGAATAAAAAAACACACGGTTAGCCTGATTTGTTTTGTACACTATGAAAGATGATGTCACACTTTAAAATTGTGCACACTTGTGAAATGGCGCCAAACTTCAGTACTTAAAACTCTATAGGCGATGCTTTAAATTTTTTTACAGGTTACATGTTTAGAGTTACAGAGGAGGTCTAGTGCTAGAATTATTGTTCTCGCTCTAATGATCACTGCATATGTAACCTGTGTGTAGCTGGCTCTGATACTAGCCAGTGCCTCACCAGTCACTGACCTCACCGCATGTCTCTGAGGTTTACTCTATTCCTAATCCTAACACTAACTATGAGTGTAAATCTCAATCTAGATCTAGCTGTAGCTTAAGTCTAGTCCCAAATCCTAACATTAGCTCTTACTGTTACTCTCATGCTAGTACTACTGTACTTATATCTTTACCCTTTCCATAATGGGTTAAACTTTAAAGTTACATTTTTACAAAATTGGGTATACTCTCAGGTACATCTACATATGATTACTGTATGTGCAAAGCAAATCAACTGCACACAATGAAAACCAAAGCATCTCCTAAATCAGCGGACCATAAAAATTACATAAATGCACTTTCAGTACTAAAAATGTAATTCTGTACAATTTTCTTTAGATCTATTAACAACTATGCAGTGCAAGAACCTGTCTGAAGGAATACAAATTAATTAAATAGATTAGGTAGATCCTCATATTAGCCATACACATGTTGGCAGAATGAGAAAAAAAACAGGCTTCTCCATCCACGATAAATAGTTGATTGTGTAAAGATTGTATAGTCCGTTTGTAATTTTGGATAGCTTGAGTTTGGTAAATCCAAAGCGGATTGTACAAAGATCATGTAGTCAGTTTGCAATGTGTATGGTAATTTTAAAAACTGGTTTTAAATAATTCAACCTTTGGAAATAATGAAGTAAACATAGGTTTTAAAAGTTTGGGTCAGTAATTATGGGCTTTCAGGAAATTAATGAAAATCTAAAGTATCATGTAAAAAATTGTAAAATGTATGTTTACTATTTCTACGTGATTATTTCTATTTATATTACTAAGTGATTAGTGTATCATGGCAACAAGTTAACAAAGTGTCCCCCAAAATTACAAATGTAGCTTTGGGTACAAAAGATAATAGGTACCTTTGCTGCCTCCCTGTTTAGGCTTTCCATCTTATTATCCTACTGCTTTCTCCAATACTCATGGCCATAATTAAATAACAGTCCCCAAAGTACGTATTCAAAGATCAAAACGAATGGACACCGGGCTGCTGCTGAACTGGGCTAAAGATTGTCGAACAACATTTATTGCAAAGTATTTAAAGTGGAACTGCAATGCTAATTATTACTATGCACCAAAGGCAGAATTAAAAAGACTGGCTAGGTATGTGAAGGCAAGTGTTTTAAGTAGCACCCTTCAATATATATATATATATATATATATATATATATATATATATATATATATATATATTGCATGAGTGAAAGATGAATGTTATTTTGAATAGGGTCACTTTTCATTGTGTATTGATTTATGTAACAGCGCTAAATTTGTTGCAGTTCTGTGTGCTGAATACAAGTGAACTGAATAAGCATTTACATACAAATGTTAATGATATGTATATTGAAAGTGTTCTCATGCATTCCCTTTTAAAAAGTATTTACATGCTCATGTGGGTAAGACAATCAATATGAAGCATTATAAGGGAACTTATGCAAGAGTCACTAGATTGGATCTCATTTTCTAAAAGAAGCAAATATGTTCATATTAGCTGGATGATTAAAAATATGATATTACTTTAGCTTTCCAATATCTTGAGGAATATTTAATGGATATTTAATGCAGAAGAGTTTTCAGTACGGATCTTTGGTATTCTATTCTTAAAGTGCTACTCCAATGTGAATGGATTAAATCAATGATCATTTTTTTTTTTTATACCAGGCTTTTAATTTCCTAAGTGCAAAAGCTGCCACCCAGACCATTTATTAGCATTTGCATAATAGCTTACTGTACATTGCAATGGCACCGTTTTGCATTAACTGCATTATCACGATCCATAAGCTTGATTATTCATAAAAGCTGCTGTAAAATGTGTATCTAAAGAAAGTTTATACTTTTTTTTAATTTGTTTAGTGAGATTTATGAAGTCCAAAAAAGGGTTTTATGCAGTGTGAAGTAACCTATCTTTAGTACACACAATTGTAAATATATTAATAAAAAGTATGTATTCTGTATACTAGTGATGGCCGAACGGTTCGCCCGGCGGTCGTTTCGCGGCGAATTTCCGACTTTCGCCGTCCGCGGGTTCGAACGCCTTTTTCCGTCGTTCGCCCCGGCGGACTTACGTGTTTAATGTATACAAGAACTTTAACCTTTCGTGACACGTTTATCATGTGTTACAGGACAACCAATTGAGACATGACAGCTCATGGACACTTGGACATTCCCCCTAACCTATAAATACACCCGATCCGGTGGCCATTTTACATTCTTTCTTCTGTCACTGTAGGGAAAGGATCCTGTGTGGAGTAGGGACAGAGAAAACGCTAGCTATTTGGTACACAAAAGTTCTTTTCAGGACTGGTATAGGTGTTAGGTCAGCAGCCTGAGTTTCTTTTGTCAGTTTAGATAAAGGGACAGAGCGCTGTATGCTGCTATTTTAGGGACAGCTCAGCCAGATTAGTCTTTCTTCATCATCATCATCATCATCATCATTAGCTGTTACTATCAGGTCCACAAAAGAGCTGTTCCAGCTAATCGTTCCAGCCTACTCTTTTTTGCCAATTTGTATAGGGACAGGCAGGAAGCAGTGTTGTCAGGCAGTGAGGATAATTTTAAAGACTTGCTGTTACTATTAGTTCCACAAAGGTTCTTTTCAGGACTGGTATCAGTGGTACGGTAATAGGCTTGTACACGTATAATATTCTTTCTTCCAAATATAGAAAGAATATTATACTTGACTGCTGCCCTTCTGCTGCAGTCTGCTAATCATTCACAACTCACTTGTTCCACAAAGCTCTTTATCAGGACTGGTAACTTGGTCTGTCTAGGGTGCTACGGTACATAGGCTTGGGTGCGGTACAGTCTGCTGTTCTGTAAGGACCGCTATCGGTCCACAATACATAGGGTTGCCGTGCACTACTGCTGACCGCTGCCCTATACTGCAGCAGTCCTTCATTGGTATAGGGACTGACGTACAGTCTGCTAATCACTAACACACAACCTGCTTGGTCCACAAAAGTTCTTATAAGGACTGGTAACTTGGTATAGGGTGCTACGGTACATAGGCCTGAGTGCAGTACAGTCTGCTGGTCTGTAAGGACCGCTATCGGTCCACAATACATAGGGTTGCCGTGCACTACTGCTGACCGCTGCCCTATACTGCAGCAGTCCTTCAGCGGTATAGGGACTGACGCACAGTCTGCTAAACACTAACACACAACCTGCTTGGTCCACAAAAGTTCTTATAAGGACTGGTAACTTGGTATAGGGTGCTACGGTACATAGGCCTGAGTGCAGTACAGTCTGCTGTTCTGTAAGGACCGCTATCGGTCCACAATACATAGGGTTGACGTGCACTACTGCTGACCGCTGCCCTATACTGCAGCAGTCCTTCAGCGGTATAGGGACTGACGCACAGTCTGCTAAACACTAACACACAACCTGCTTGGTCCACAAAAGTTCTTATAAGGACTGGTAACTTGGTATAGGGTGCTACGGTACATAGGCCTGAGTGCAGTACAGTCTGCTGTTCTGTAAGGACCGCTATCGGTCCACAATACATAGGGTTGCCGTGCACTACTGCTGACCGCTGCCCTATACTGCAGCAGTCCTTCATTGGTATAGGGACTGACGTACAGTCTGCTAATCACTAACACACAACCTGCTTGGTCCACAAAAGTTCTTATAAGGACTGGTAACTTGGTATAGGGTGCTACGGTACATAGGCCTGAGTGCGTTACAGTCTGCTGTTCTGTAAGGACCGCTATCGGTCCACAATACATAGGGTTGCCGTGCACTACTGCTGACCGCTGCCCTATACTGCAGCAGTCCTTCATTGGTATAGGGACTGACGTACAGTCTGCTAATCACTAACACACAACCTGCTTGGTCCACAAAAGTTCTTATAAGGACTGGTAACTTGGTATAGGGTGCTACGGTACATAGGCCTGAGTGCGTTACAGTCTGCTGTTCTGTAAGGACCGCTATCGGTCCACAATACATAGGGTTGCCGTGCACTACTGCTGACCGCTGCCCTATACTGCAGCAGTCCTTCATTGGTATAGGGACTGACGTACAGTCTGCTAATCACTAACACACAACCTGCTTGGTCCACAAAAGTTCTTATAAGGACTGGTAACTTGGTATAGGGTGCTACGGTACATAGGCCTGAGTGCAGTACAGTCTGCTGTTCTGTAAGGACCGCTATCGGTCCACAATACATAGGGTTGCCGTGCACTACTGCTGACCGCTGCCCTATACTGCAGCAGTCCTTCAGCGGTATAGGGACTGACGCACAGTCTGCTAAACACTAACACACAACCTGCTTGGTCCACAAAAGTTCTTATAAGGACTGGTAACTTGGTATAGGGTGCTACGGTACATAGGCCTGAGTGCAGTACAGTCTGCTGTTCTGTAAGGACCGCTATCGGTCCACAATACATAGGGTTGACGTGCACTACTGCTGACCGCTGCCCTATACTGCAGCAGTCCTTCAGCGGTATAGGGACTGACGCACAGTCTGCTAAACACTAACACACAACCTGCTTGGTCCACAAAAGTTCTTATAAGGACTGGTAACTTGGTATAGGGTGCTACGGTACATAGGCCTGAGTGCAGTACAGTCTGCTGTTCTGTAAGGACCGCTATCGGTCCACAATACATAGGGTTGCCGTGCACTACTGCTGACCGCTGCCCTATACTGCAGCAGTCCTTCATTGGTATAGGGACTGACGTACAGTCTGCTAATCACTAACACACAACCTGCTTGGTCCACAAAAGTTCTTATAAGGACTGGTAACTTGGTATAGGGTGCTACGGTACATAGGCCTGAGTGCGTTACAGTCTGCTGTTCTGTAAGGACCGCTATCGGTCCACAATACATAGGGTTGCCGTGCACTACTGCTGACCGCTGCCCTATACTGCAGCAGTCCTTCATTGGTATAGGGACTGACGTACAGTCTGCTAATCACTAACACACAACCTGCTTGGTCCACAAAAGTTCTTATAAGGACTGGTAACTTGGTATAGGGTGCTACGGTACATAGGCCTGAGTGCGTTACAGTCTGCTGTTCTGTAAGGACCGCTATCGGTCCACAATACATAGGGTTGCCGTGCACTACTGCTGACCGCTGCCCTATACTGCAGCAGTCCTTCATTGGTATAGGGACTGACGTACAGTCTGCTAATCACTAACACACAACCTGCTTGGTCCACAAAAGTTCTTATAAGGACTGGTAACTTGGTATAGGGTGCTACGGTACATAGGCCTGAGTGCAGTACAGTCTGCTGTTCTGTAAGGACCGCTATCGGTCCACAATACATAGGGTTGCCGTGCACTACTGCTGACCGCTGCCCTATACTGCAGCAGTCCTTCAGCGGTATAGGGACTGACGCACAGTCTGCTAAACACTAACACACAACCTGCTTGGTCCACAAAAGTTCTTATAAGGACTGGTAACTTGGTATAGGGTGCTACGGTACATAGGCCTGAGTGCAGTACAGTCTGCTGTTCTGTAAGGACCGCTATCGGTCCACAATACATAGGGTTGCCGTGCACTACTGCTGACCGCTGCCCTATACTGCAGCAGTCCTTCATTGGTATAGGGACTGACGTACAGTCTGCTAATCACTAACACACAACCTGCTTGGTCCACAAAAGTTCTTATAAGGACTGGTAACTTGGTATAGGGTGCTACGGTACATAGGCCTGAGTGCGTTACAGTCTGCTGTTCTGTAAGGACCGCTATCGGTCCACAATACATAGGGTTGCCGTGCACTACTGCTGACCGCTGCCCTATACTGCAGCAGTCCTTCATTGGTATAGGGACTGACGTACAGTCTGCTAATCACTAACACACAACCTGCTTGGTCCACAAAAGTTCTTATAAGGACTGGTAACTTGGTATAGGGTGCTACGGTACATAGGCCTGAGTGCAGTACAGTCTGCTGTTCTGTAAGGACCGCTATCGGTCCACAATACATAGGGTTGACGTGCACTACTGCTGACCGCTGCCCTATACTGCAGCAGTCCTTCAGCGGTATAGGGACTGACGCACAGTCTGCTAAACACTAACACACAACCTGCTTGGTCCACAAAAGTTCTTATAAGGACTGGTAACTTGGTATAGGGTGCTACGGTACATAGGCCTGAGTGCAGTACAGTCTGCTGTTCTGTAAGGACCGCTATCGGTCCACAATACATAGGGTTGCCGTGCACTACTGCTGACCGCTGCCCTATACTGCAGCAGTCCTTCAGCGGTATAGGGACTGACGCACAGTCTGCTAAACACTAACACACAACCTGCTTGGTCCACAAAAGTTCTTATAAGGACTGGTAACTTGGTATAGGGTGCTACGGTACATAGGCCTGAGTGCAGTACAGTCTGCTGTTCTGTAAGGACCGCTATCGGTCCACAATACATAGGGTTGCCGTGCACTACTGCTGACCGCTGCCCTATACTGCAGCAGTCCTTCATTGGTATAGGGACTGACGTACAGTCTGCTAATCACTAACACACAACCTGCTTGGTCCACAAAAGTTCTTATAAGGACTGGTAACTTGGTATAGGGTGCTACGGTACATAGGCCTGAGTGCGTTACAGTCTGCTGTTCTGTAAGGACCGCTATCGGTCCACAATACATAGGGTTGCCGTGCACTACTGCTGACCGCTGCCCTATACTGCAGCAGTCCTTCATTGGTATAGGGACTGACGTACAGTCTGCTAATCACTAACACACAACCTGCTTGGTCCACAAAAGTTTTTATAAGGACTGGTAACTTGGTATAGGGTGCTACGGTACATAGGCCTGAGTGCAGTACAGTCTGCTGTTCTGTAAGGACCGCTATCGGTCCACAATACATAGGGTTGCCGTGCACTACTGCTGACCGCTGCCCTATACTGCAGCAGTCCTTCATTGGTATAGGGACTGACGTACAGTCTGCTAATCACTAACACACAACCTGCTTGGTCCACAAAAGTTTTTATAAGGACTGGTAACTTGGTATAGGGTGCTACGGTACATAGGCCTGAGTGCAGTACAGTCTGCTGTTCTGTAAGGACCGCTATCGGTCCACAATACATAGGGTTGCCGTGCACTACTGCTGACCGCTGCCCTATACTGCAGCAGTCCTTCATTGGTATAGGGACTGACGTACAGTCTGCTAATCACTAACACACAACCTGCTTGGTCCACAAAAGTTTTTATAAGGACTGGTAACTTGGTATAGGGTGCTACGGTACATAGGCCTGAGTGCAGTACAGTCTGCTGTTCTGTAAGGACCGCTATCGGTCCACAATACATAGGGTTGCCGTGCACTACTGCTGACCGCTGCCCTATACTGCAGCAGTCCTTCATTGGTATAGGGACTGACGTACAGTCTGCTAATCACTAACACACAACCTGCTTGGTCCACAAAAGTTTTTATAAGGACTGGTAACTTGGTATAGGGTGCTACGGTACATAGGCCTGAGTGCAGTACAGTCTGCTGTTCTGTAAGGACCGCTATCGGTCCACAATACATAGGGTTGACGTGCACTACTGCTGACCGCTGCCCTATACTGCAGCAGTCCTTCAGCGGTATAGGGACTAAGAGTTTTGTCACAGGGTGATTTAAAAAATGACAGGCAGAGGAAGAGGCAGGCCCTTCCGCAGGGGTGGTAGGGGTAGGGCAGGAGCAACAGCCTTGAGCCAAAGTGGGAAGTTGCAGAAGGTGCGTTCAATTACTTTAAAGGACGCACCAGACTTGGTTGAGTGGCTCACTCAGCCTTATTCTTCTGCACCCTCCTCATCCTCTCGATCTGCACCCTCTTCTTCACTCTCTGCTATGTGCACCCCCAAAGACACTACCACCAACAACACGACCACCACCACCACCACCACATACCTTCCGCTTGAGTCACTGGAATTATTTTCCGATCCATATCAAGAGGACATTTCTGATGCGCAGCCACTCTTGGTATTGGATCAGGAAGAGGAGGTAGCAACAAGCGCTACTCAGCAGTCTGACGCCAGTACCCAGATCAGCCCAAGGAGGAGGTTGGTCCCCGGTGTTGCTGCCTACTCTACTTATAGCGGTGGGGAAGGTGACGTTGATGATGACGTGTCTAGTGATGTCACGTGGGTGCCCACAAGAGAGGAAGAGGAGGGGAGTTCAGAGGGAGATATGGACCAGCAGATAGGGAGGAGAAGCAGCAATGACTTACATTGCACAGCAGGGACAAAGCAGACTGCAAATGTATCAGGAGCGAGTCATCGACCATGTACGGTCACATCTGGCGCTCCCAGGACACCGGCACATGGCTCCGCAGTGTGGGCTTTTTTTAACGTGTCCGCTGCTGACAATAGCGTTGCCATCTGCAATCTTTGCAGTCAACGCGTTAGTCGCGGTAAGCCCAATACTCACCTAGGGACGACCGCCTTAAGAAGGCACATGAGCAGCCATCACCGAGCCCAGTGGGAGCAACGGAACACACAAAGCCACACTGCAGGCTCTCACCGTCCAGCCTCGTCTTCTACTTCTCCTTCTCCTCTCTCCTCACAATTGTCCTCCACTCCACCTTCCATCACGCCAAGCTCACATTTTTCTGCAAAAAGGCAGGCTTCCGTGGGCCTAATGTTTGAGCGTAAAAAAATGATGACGCCGGATAACCCTCTTGCCCAACGGTTGGCGGCTGGCTTGTCAGAACTCATAGCCCGCCAACTACTGCCATATAAACTGGTGGACTCGGAGGCCTTTCGCAAATTTGTGGCCATTGGAACACCACAATGGAAGGTCCCAGGAAGGAAGTATTTCTCAGAGAAGGGCATCCCAGAGCTATATGGCCATGTTCAGCGGCAAGTGAATGTATCTCTGGCACACAGTGTCGGTGCCAAGATACATCTGACCACAGACACGTGGTCTAGCAAACACGGGCAGGGAAGGTATATCAGTTTTACTGCCCACTGGGTGAACCTTCTGACGGCCGTCAAGCATGTAACCCGTGGCACCCGTGTAGATTTGGTTTTACCGCCACGGATTGCATGCAGGCCTGACTCTTCTTCTCCTCCTCCTACTCCATCCTCCTCCCTCTCCTCCTCAGCTGCCTCCTCCTTTTCCGCTGCTAGCGTCTCTTCCACTGCACCGCCCAAGCTCCCCAGAACCTATTCCACATGCCAGGTGAGACGTTGCCATGCCGTGCTGCGTCTGTTGTGCCTGGAAGCAAAGAGCCACACTGGCCCGGCACTCCTTTCAGCTTTGCGTTCACAGGCAGATGAGTGGCTAACACCGCTCAATTTGACAGTTGGTAAAGTGGTGTGTGACAACGGTGCCAATCTGCTTAGCGCATTGAAACAGGGCAAAATCACGCACGTGCCGTGCATGGCACACGTCTTAAACTTGGTCGTGCAGCGATTCCTTGTCAAATACCCTGGGGTCCAGGACATCTTGCGGCAGGCAAGGAAAATCTCGGCCCATTTCAGAAGATCTTACACGGCCATGGCTCGCCTTGCTGACATTCAGCGGCGACACCATCTGCCGGTCAGACGTCTTATTTGCGATTGCCCGACGCGATGGAACTCAACCTTCTATATGCTTGATAGGCTGCTCCAGCAGAAACGTGCAGTTAACGTCTACCTGTATGAACTCTGCGAAAGAAACGGTTCTGGGGAGCTGGGTTTTTTTTCACCGCGCCAGTGGCTGCTCATGCGCGACACATGCAGACTTCTGCGGCCATTTGAGGAGATCACCAAACTGGTCAGTCGCAGCCATGGCGCCATCAGTGACATGGTACCTTATGCCTTCTTTCTGGAGCGTGCATTGCGTCGTGTCATTGATCAGGCTGTGGAGGAGCAGGAGCGGGAAGATGAGGAAGTCGCAATGCTGGATGAATTCCCAGGGGGGGCTACTCTATCTGAGACAAGTCAACAACAGGAGTCTGATGAGGAGTCAGAGGAGGATGGTGCCGGGGCGGATGAGCAGGAGCAAGAAGAGCATGCTTTAAACCTTTCTGGGATCCCTGTTGTGCGAGGATGGGGAGAGGAGAATGAAGAGGACGACATTATCCTGGATGATGAGCAGGAGCCAGGCCACCACACCGCTTCCACTTTAGTGCAAATGGGGGCCTTCATGCTCCAGTGTTTTAATAGGGACCCCCGTATAAAAAGCATGAGGGTCAAGGACCAGTACTGGGTGGCAACGTACTTAGACCCCCGGTACAAACACAAAATGGCGGAAATGTTACCGCCGTCGCAGAGGGCTGTCAGAATGCAGCACTTCCAGGCCTTGCTTCGAGAAATGCTGCATTCTGCTTTTGCGTGCGCTGGCAGAGGAGCAATTCCCACTCCCAGAGAAGGATTTGCGGGTACCAATCCAACAGCGCCTGCAAGAAGAGGCCGGTTTGAAGATGTGTTGGTGACTTCGGATATGAGGTCATTCTTTCAGCCGACCCATCGACAGGTGTCATCCGGATCCAGCATCAGGGAACGCCTAGACCGTCAGGTGTCCGACTACATTGGGTTAACGGCCGATGTGGACGCTCTGAGGAGTGATGAACCCCTAGACTACTGGGTGGGCAGGCTTGACCTCTGGCCAGAGCTTGCCCAATTTGCAATCGAACTGTTGGCTTGCCCCTCATCCAGTGTCCTGTCCGAAAGGACGTTCAGCGCAGCAGGGGGGATTGTGACCGATAAGCGTACTCGCCTAGCTCACCACAGTGTTAACTACCTCACATTTCTAAAAATGAATGAGGCATGGATCTCGGAGGAATTCAACACATGTGATCAGTAGACCATGTATATGTCTATAAACAATTTTTGGAATCAAGCACACAGACCTTCTTAATTCATTTGGCTCACTTCCCTGACCCAAAAAAGCACACCGTACTATATGCCCCTACCCTCCTCTTTGAAGAGGTTGAGCGGTGTCATATTTCTACTGGGGCTGCTTATTATGAGGGGTTCCCACCATCCCTGTGCTGTGCTGACTTCCTCCTGGGTGTTCTTATTATGAGGGGCTCCCACCATCCCTGTGCTGTGCTGACTTCCTCCTGGGGGTTCTTATTATGAGGGGATCACACCATCCCTGTGCTGTGCTGACTTCCTCCTGGGGGTTCTTATTATGAGGGGATCACACCATCCCTGTGCTGTGCTGACTTCCTCCTGGGGGTTCTTATTATGAGGGGATCACACCATCCCTGTGCTGTGCTGACTTCCTCCTGGGGCTGCTTACGGTGCTGCTGTCAGCGCTGTATGTCACGGAGCTGCTGTCAGCGCTGTATGTCACGGAGCTGCTGTCAGCGCTGTATGTCACGGAGCTGCTGTCAGCGCTGTATGTCACGGAGCTGCTGTCAGCGCTGTATGTCACGGAGCTGCTGTCAGCGCTGTATGTCACGGAGCTGCTGTCAGCGCTGTATGTCACGGAGCTGCTGTCAGCGCTGTATGTCACGGTGCTGCTGTCAGCGCTGTATGTCACGGAGCTGCTGTCAGCGCTGTATGTCACGGAGCTGCTGTCAGCGCTGTATGTCACGGAGCTGCTGTCAGCGCTGTATGTCACGGAGCTGCTGTCAGCGCTGTATGTCACGGAGCTGCTGTCAGCGCTGTATGTCACGGTGCTGCTGTCAGCGCTGTATGTCACGGAGCTGCTGTCAGCGCTGTATGTCACGGAGCTGCTGTCAGCGCTGTATGTCACGGTGCTGCTGTCAGCGCTGTATGTCACGGAGCTGCTGTCAGCGCTGTATGTCACGGTGCTGCTGTCAGCGCTGTATGTCACGGAGCTGCTGTCAGCGCTGTATGTCACGGAGCTGCTGTCAGTGCTGTATGTCACGGAGCTGCTGTCAGCGCTGTATGTCACGGAGCTGCTGTCAGCGCTGTATGTCACGGAGCTGCTGTCAGCGCTGTATGTCACGGTGCTGCTGTCAGCGCTGTATGTCACGGAGCTGCTGTCAGCGCTGTATGTCACGGAGCTGCTGTCAGTGCTGTATGTCACGGAGCTGCTGTCAGCGCTGTATGTCACGGAGCTGCTGTCAGCGCTGTATGTCACGGAGCTGCTGTCAGCGCTGTATGTCACGGTGCTGCTGTCAGCGCTGTATGTCACGGAGCTGCTGTCAGCGCTGTATGTCACGGAGCTGCTGTCAGCGCTGTATGTCACGGAGCTGCTGTCAGCGCTGTATGTCACGGAGCTGCTGTCAGCGCTGTATGTCACGGAGCTGCTGTCAGCGCTGTATGTCACGGTGCTGATGTCAGTGCTCTGTATTACGGTGCTGCTGTCAGTGCTCTGTATCTCCTGCACCCTCTTGTTTGCCTACCCTGGTCCCTGACCTTCCCTCTCCTCCATTGCCTTCATTAGCTCCATAGTCCTGAATTGTCAGAACAATTTCCCAAATAAAAAAAAAATGCTTGTAGTTATCGATCCCAAATTCACCTCATACATGTATTATGCTATTGTCCAGGTGGTGGGACTACGTGCTACCCCCTAATAATTACCCCGTGGCCGCAAATTCGACCTAAAGGTTTGCGAAATTCGCCTCCCATTGAAGTCAATGGAGCCCGCGGCGAACGGTCGTTTTCGCGAACGTTTGTGCCCGTTCGCGTTTCGCGTTCGCGAAACGTCCCGTCGGAAGTTCGTCCATCACTACTGTATACTCATGTAGGGGTTCACTTAACCAGCTGTGAAACAAAACATCACATTTGTTTTTAGGCAATGAGGCACATTGATAGGAACAAAATGCTAAAACCTTTGCAGCACAAAGTATTTTACAGTCTGAAGTCTTACACCTTTGGCAATATAGGGCTTTTATTTTTTACATGGTTCCATAATTTAAAGCACAGAAATATGTTTTCAAAGAGGGAAATGATTTGGATTATCCTAATTATTTGATTTTTTGTATGTAGAGTAACAGCAGGAGGTTCATTAATCACTGGTTGGGCTGTATATTTTAAGACCATAAGATTTAGTGATACCAAGATGAGGACGAAAATACTTAATAGATTGCAAGCATTGGTCTACACATGGGGTACTGATAAAGATCTGTGTACTCAAGAGGATAAGACAGATTGCTAGCAGATGATGGCCTCGTGCTTGGATAGATGGCACGAGAGATGCAAATGTATCTAAATGAACAAAGCCCACAAAAGAACTGAGGATGCTATTGACAGTGTATTATACTAGTTACTATTCATAATACTGCTAAGCAGCAGTGTGATTCTGAGATCCAACAATTTGACGGTTAAATATATTATTTTTCTTAAAATGGTGTTAGATGAATGAATGTTAGATGCATGAATGTTGAAATGTTTCAAGAGTCCACTTTACAGGAGCTCAGAAAGTATCTGCCAGGTATTGTAGGTACCTCATACATAATCATGTTAAAAAATTGAGTTATGGAATTACTTTAATTTCTATGTTATCAACTTAATATTTATGGTGTTAAACATGCCCTGTGTAACCAAATTAATAAATATTTAACAGTTTCGTCAGTGGCCAATATATGTTTTAATAAGACATTTAAGTATTGTTATTGTTAACAGTCAAATCATTAAAATAGCTGCATCTGTAGTGGACCACTGGTCTGTTTTATTATCTTTGGTCAATGGGCATCTGATTAACAAACAGATAAAGCAATTTACATATTCATTTTGTTTTTACGTCTTACAAAAAACAGTTCTACTTTTTACTTACATCTAATAATCATCAATCTTTTAAAAAATACTGACAACAAAAGACATTGAAACAGGTTGTTTAAATGAGGTGCCTGACATATGGTGAGTTTTTTTAGTTCACAAGCTGTTGCACACTGTCATAATGAATGATGTGACACAAGTGGGTAGGGTCTGTATACTGAATACAGACAAGGGCGCTCTGGACATGCTCAATGGAAGGACAGTTGAGTTAAGTATATTAGGAAGGCATTTAGTGGCTTATTTTTGTAAAGGCATAATTTTCTCTTTCCCAGTGAACCAATGAACAAGCTTGGGTGCGTCAACTGAACACTGGATTCCTGGCCCAGCACAGAGTAATCCTTTCGTAAATCAACCCATAGTATTTTTTAAAACACCATTTTCAATTTGCAAATATACAGCAATAACAAGCAGCACTGTTTTTGAACTTTTGTTTGCATGTGCGCGGGGACCGGCAGTCATGGCGTGGCCCCTATTAGAAATGGCATGATGTGCCCTTTCTAAATGCGCATGCGCCGTAGTCATCGGCGCTTGTCTTTTTCGTAAAAACTGCCTAAATCGTTAAATTTTTTTGCTGTAATGACATTGATTAAGTTATTTAAAATTAAGACTCACTTGTTTCGGTTCTTATGTCTTGAGGATGTCGGTTTTCTGTTTAAAAAGAATTTTTAAATCTTTTTTTCAGCTGTTCTCATCTTGCCTGTGGTCATGTGAAGCCCACAGGCATCCTCTTCTGGGATACAGTGCCTATTAACCAGCACGCACTTGCGCATGCGCAGTACCTTGAATTTGTAGCGCCGTCAACAGCTCAGGTTGCCATCGCAACAGGTGGCGGCGTCGGAAGTCCCGCCCCGTTGTGATGGCAACGTAGCTGAAATCACACCATAACTCGTGCCAGGCTGCCGCACTGACTCCTGGGAACAATGACACAAGCTCCCAGGAGCCAGTGCGGCTATAAGGAAATTATGAGTTAGCCTCATTGAACCCACCCATATCCGCAGACACCATACAGGAAATGATCTCCAAAACTAAGGTATAGTAAAAAAACAAAAAAACAAAAAAAGTGCAGTTTTTACATTAGGACATTGAGTTAACTGTCTTGAGTTAAGGTAAGAAAAACGGGTGGAGCTCCGCTTTAATATAGGTTTACCTGTAGGTAAAAGTGGTTGTACAGGGTGTACCACCACTTTAATTCTTGCACAATGAAAGTTTGTTTTTTTCTGTCATGTGTTCCATTGGGGAAATTTTTCTGCACTTCCTGTCCCAAAGAAGCAACAGGGAACATCAGTACATAGTAAGAGGTATTCCCCTCTTAAACCTGGTACACACAATGATAATATTGAATCAATGATTGTCCGTTTTTGTTTTTTTTGCATGCTAGTCTCATATGGAAAACTAATAGGTTAATAGATTTACAGAAATTCCTGTAAGACAGAATACAACTTCCTGTTATGGTGTAATGTATTGTATTGCTTTTGACTATAAAATACGCTTCAACTAGCTTTGACTAATTGGCATACCTAAAGCATTTTTCTATATTTTTTAAAGGATATATAAGGATTTTATTTGGTACACTTAAGAATAATACTCTTTTTTTTATTATTTATATCTGACAATTACACTACTGAACAAAGGCACACTGCCACTGTCAGGGTGCTGTGCCACCGTTAATGCCCTCTGCAGGCTGAAGGCTTATTTTTTCAGCCTATAGCCTGCATGGCATTACTATGTCATAGCTGACAGAGTAGGGATTGTCAGTGGAGATTGAAACTGTCAATGACAGCTAAGATTAAGGGCAACCGGCTATGTAGGTTGTCAGTGGGTGGCTCTCAAATGGAGAATATACATAAATGTATTCTCAGTATAGATCATCATGCTTAGGGACATTATATAGGTACTCCGGAAAGCCATATTTACTCATTGCATAAGCAGACTGTGCTTAGTACTTTTTCCAATGCTACACAACAGTTGTACTGTCATCAACCTGTCTGGTAGTAATACTTCATATGATGTGGTTAAGCAGTGGATGCACTGCCTGCGGTGATGTGTACACAAACCACTCACGATGTTTTCATTATGAATCGTAATACAAATGTCCAGAAAAAGAATGGAATAATGTTGACAGATAAACTAAACTGTAGATCTGGCTAACCAGAATTCAGTTTTGAATCTGATAATTAGGGATGAGCACGATGTTCGAGTCAAACTTACAATTACCGCAAGCAATTTGTCTATGGGAGAAATCAAAAGTGCTAATTTTTAAGGTTTATATGCATTGTATTGTCATAAAAAGTGTTTGGGGACCGGGGTCCTGCCCCAGGGGACATGTATCAATGCAAAAAAAGTTTTAAAAAAGTCAGTTTTTTTCAGGAGCAGTGATTTTAATAATGCTTAAACTGAAAAAATAAAAGTGAAATATTCCTTTAAATTTCATACCTGGGGGGTGTCTATAGCATGCTTGTAAAGTGGCGCATGTTTCCTTGTTTACAACAGTCCCTGCACAAAATTACATTTCTAAAGGAAAAAAAAGTCATTTAAAACTACTCGTGGCTATAATGAATTGTCAATCCCGGCAATACAAATAAAAGAAGTCATTGAAAAATGGACATGGGATCCCCCCAGTCAATCACCAGTCCCTTTGGGTCTGGTATGAATATTAAGGGAAACCCAGTGCCAAAATTAGAAAAAAATTACGTCGGAGACCCCCAAAAATCCACACCAGATCCTTATTCGAGCACGCAACCTGGCAGGCTGCAGGAAGAGAGGGGGATGAGAGCGTACCCCCCCTCCTGAACTGTATCAGGCTACATGCCCTCAACATGGGGTAGCCCCCAAAGCACCGTGTCCCCATGTTGATGGAGGCAAGGGCCTCATCCCGGAGCATCAGAGGGGGCGGGCCACCCGTTTTTGTTAAGGGGGCTTCCAGATTCTGATAAGCCCCCTGCCCGCAGACCCCCACAACCACTGGGCAAGGGTTGTGGGGATGAGGCCCTTGCCCCATCAACATGGGGGACACTGTGCTTTGGGGGCTAACCCTCCCCATGTTAAGGGCATGTGGCCTGGTATGATTCAGGAGGAGGGGACGCTCTCTCATCCCCCCTCTTTTCCTGCAGCCTGCCTGGTTGCGTGCTCGGATAAGGGTCTGGATTTTGAGGGGGACCCCTATGCCATTTTTTTAAATTTCAGTGCGGGGGTTCCACTTAATATCATACCAGATCTGAAGGGCCTAGTATGGAATTTGGGGGGACCCCACACAATTTTTTTTATTTTGTTTTGGGGTTCCCCTTAATATTCATACCAGACCCAAGGGGCCTGGTAATGGACTGTGGGGGAATCCCATGATGTTTTTTTCAATGACTTTTATGTGTATTGCTGGGACCGACAATACATTATAGCCGCGAGTACTTTTAGATTACTTTTTTCCATTTTGCTCTCGGACTGTTCAAAACTGGGAAACATGCGCCACTTTACAGGCGTACTATAGACACCCCCCAGGTATGAAATTTAAAGGAATATTTGACTTTTATTGTTTCACTTTAAGCATTTTTAAAATCACTGCTCCCGAAAAAAACAGACGTTGTTAAAACTTTTTTTGTATTGATACATGTCCCCTGGGGCAAGACCCAGGTCCCCTAACAGGTCCCCAAACACTTTTTATGACAATAGCTTGCATATAAGCCTTTAAAATTAGCACTTTTGAATATTCATGTTCGTGTCCCATAGACTTTAATGGTGTTAAACCACACCAAACGTCCCAGACCTTACGGTATTAATGAGGAAACCCTCCGTGTTTGTATATGATTTTAAGGGAGAATTTTGTTGACATCCACTGAAGTACTGAGGGGGGAGAAACCTACATCACTTAAGCACCTTCTGTTTGTATGCCAAGAATAAGGCTTCTTTCAGAAATACCCTAACATATCTGGGCCATAGCTCTTCATCAAGAAGCCCTAGTAGACATAGTTCATGTGTGGATGGAACGGGAGTAAAAAGAAGAGAAGAAAGCAGGTCCTGTAACCTGTTTCCAATAACCAGCTATGACTGGGCAGATCCACATTAAGTGATTAAACTCTGCTCCTGGTTGAGCACATCATAGACAATTCAAAGCAGAAAAAATATGCATCATGGCAAATAAACGAACCAGGGTAAGGTACGTTTGAATAATGTAAAGTTGAATTAGTTCATTATTGACTGTAGGGGAAGCTGCCAAATGTGATGAACAGGCCTCTTTCTAGTCCTCATCCATTATATCTGGGGCATATGGACTGCCACATAGATTTAACCAACAGTGGTGTGAGCAGTAGTAAAATGTAATCTACTAAGTGCTGCAACAATACTGTCAGAGCACATTCATGGTGGTGATGCTAGTCCAAGACAGATTAAGTATGCGCCCTCCAAAAGAAAAGGAGGATGGTAGCAGAGAGGGCACAGGAACAAAGGGAATTACAGAATAATTATTAGGGAAGCCGCAGTCGTTTGATTTGTTCTTCTGCTGCCTATTGTTGGGGCCCTTTCAGAGTGTTGATGCACTTACCAAAGGTCCCAGTCAACTTGCATGAAGTATAGGAACAGTGTAGGTTTCATTATATGGCTGCTGTCTCAAAGGACATCTCCCAGAATTCTGGAGAGGATTGCAGCATGACCAAATTATCTCAGTAAAGGAAGAGAAGAATAAAAGGCAATGTCTCTTTCTCCATATTGCTGTAGCCTAGCACCTGGCTACAACTAAGTTTTATTTTAGACTGCAGTAAAGCCAGGAATTCATAGGCCACTGTGCTGCAGTTCAGTTTCAAGGTCTTGGCAAACTTCTTATAGCCTAGGCCATCTTTATGTAGAGCAACAAGTCTTTTTTTCAGATCCTCAGCGAGTTCTTTGCCATGAGGTGCCATGTTGAACTTCCAGTGACCAGTATGAAAGAGTGAGCTATAACACCAAATTTAACACACCTGCTCCCCATTCACACCTGAGACCCTGTAACACTAATGAGTCACATGACACCGGGGGGGGGGGGGGGTGGACAATTGGGTCCAATTTGGACATTTTCACTTAGAGGTGTACTAACTTTTGTTGCCAGTGGTTTAGACATTGATGGCTGTGTGTCGAGTTATTTTGAGGGGACAGCAAATTTACACTGTTTTACAAGCTGTACACTCCCCACATTGTAGCAAAGTGTAATTTCTTCAGTGTTGTCACATGAAAAGATAGAATAAAATATTTACAAAAATGTGAGGGGTGTACTCGCTTTTGTGAGATACTGTATATATATATATATATATATATATATATATATATATATATATATATTTATGGTGTGGAGCCCTCTGACCGATACGGTTAAGGATGACAAACAAGGTTAACATAAACTCGCTTACTTGAAATGGACCTGAAAGTGTGCCCTGGTCTGACGTACGGTATACCAAAATAAGGGGGCAAAAACATTCAGGTAGGGGTTGCATTTTATTGATCCAAGTTTGTTACTGGGTGAGCTCGACAAAGGCCTGGGTCATCTCCGCTTGCGCATTGGGTATGTAGCGGGCGAAACAGGTGGACCTCCATCTGCCCAACTTCTTGATAATGTGAGTAGGACAGAGGTGAAGGATACCCGGGAGTATCCTGACACGTTCCACCGGGCAGCGTTCAGAGGTTTAGTGAGAAATGGCAGAAGAGGACTAACTCCTGGTTGATCAGCCAAAAAGGGCCGACAGGCGCGTGAGAATGGCCAGCGGTTGTTGGACTTATAGAGGTGTATGTCCGAACCCGAGCCAAGCTGCTGCGTCTTGGAGACTGCTAAGTGTAAGACGAAATGGTCTTCGTATCGGACCAGGTGGTGCTCGCACAGCATGCGTGCTGTGAGGCTACAACAAGTAAAACTCGCTTGGCCGTAAGAAGCCGTAGAAGGCCAGGTGTATGGCTGCTTGTAAATGACACTAATGTGGAGACCGAAAAGGTGAAGTGGCCAGGAAATCTGACATATTTCTAAACGTCTCCTGTGACAGGCAGTCGTTTTGGTGCCGGCCATCGGCTGGCGCTTTCTGGATACCGCGCATAACAGCCCGAACGGCGTGGTAAAATAGGAAGGGTACGGTAGGGTCCTGGAGGGACGTGAAATGTTGTACACCGGTCAGGTATAGCCGGATCGTATTAAAGGATAACGCCAACTGCGAGTGGCAGTAGGCAATGAAGGCTATGACTTGCTTGACACGGGACGTCTCTGTACTGTGATACGTGATGAAGTTGGTTAAAGGCCCTCCAGGCTGATTGATAGGCTTTGAGGGTATTGCGGGAAAGGGAGTGATCAAATGAGTTGGGTAGCCGCTAGGAGGTGAGGGGCTAATCCAGGGTCAGTTGAGACCAGTCCGGGATAGCTGCTGATGTTAGTCCGGCTCCGGGTACCTGAACGAAAACGAGACAAGGTTAAAAGCGGGAGAGGGCGTCCGCTGCCTGATTGACTTTACCGGGGATAAAGGAAGAATGGATGTTGAACTGAAACAACAACAAGAGCTGGACCAGTCGACGTAGGAAGGACATAACCAACAGAGAGGGCGCCTTGGCGCAGCCAGGAATTGCCAGTAACTGGGGAGGCCAGGGAGCTGCGAGCCAGAGGTGGCCAAAAAACAGCCGCAAGCCCGTGGAGGCCGCTGCGTCGGTCATCACCTGGGGAGAAAGGGAAGACACGGAGGGAATGAACAGGGAGACGTCATTCCCAGACGATAGGAATTCCTCCCGCATAGCAAGGACTGCTATTGCCACGGGAACCCGGCTGAGGACTTGCTCTGGATCCTGTGAGAGGGACAGTAAGACCAATAGGCGTGACACAAAGGCGCGACCCCTGAGGGATGATGTGCATAGCGACGCTCGACATGCCGTGAAGGGACTGTAGGTGTCTTTTGGATGACTAAACTGGGGAATATGCGAGGATATTATATGTCCGTAAAGATGGCAGTTGTAATGGGCGAGCATTGGCCGATGGCTATGGGCTGATGCCTCTGGACGCCTCGTAGTGGGGATCTTGCTGTATGGGCCGTAACAACAGATAGCTCTCCGAGCATTGTAAGGATAAGAAATGTTGAACGCTGGCTAGAAATAGCCTGGGCGTGCTACAGGAAGAAGCCAGTCGCGTGTGTCAACATGATCCTGGTGTGGACGGAAGTTGAACTCAACTGTCCCAAGGAAGAGACGGACAGACAGGCAACAGTGAGTGGCTTGTAAGAAAAGCCACAGGAGACGAGTGGCCAATTAAGAGCTGCTGAAAATGACGTGTAGCCAGTTAGCGTGTCACTGAGAACGTGCTTGCAACAAATGATTGCAAGAAGTTATGCTAAGTCGCGAGCCTTGGCATGACTAAAGGTTGTGTTTGAACGTGTGCTTGCGACAATTGCCCGGGAGTTTGTCACAGGAGACGTGTACGTGGTGACTGTGAGCAATTCGTGTTACCGCATGTGCACTGCGAAGACTGCGGGAGTTGTGCTTGCATGTATGTTTGGATGCGTGCTTGCGATGGTTGCAAGATGTTACCCAGGATGCGTGCTTGCCATGATTACAAGATGTTATGCTAGGACGCGTGCCTGCAACGATTGCAAGGATTTACAGTAGGCTTCATGGGTAGCCAGGCCGGAAAAGACAGAAGTCCATCCCGGTCCAACCACAAATCAAAATAATAAGGTATCACACCACCCGACACCCCAATTCTACGCCCGCAGCTGATCCAGAGGAAGGCAAAAAAACCCCAACAGAGCATAGCCCAATTTGCTACAGTAGGGGAAAAAATTCCTTCCTGACCCCTCGAGAGGCAATCGGATTTTCCCCGGATCAACTATGCCTATAAGTATAAGTACCCTGTAATACAACGAACATTTAGGAAGGTATCCAGGCTTTCCCCAAAGCAACCTATTGAGCAGCCAGAAGTGCCTGCCAGCAATGATTGCCAAAAGTTGTGCCTGGACATCAGCTTGCAATGATTGCAAGAGGCCTGTGCTTGAATGCGTGCTTGCCATGATTGCAAGAGGTCTACGCTCGAATGCGTGCTTGCAATGATCGCTAGAGGTCTAGGCTCGAATGCGTGCTTGCAACGATTGAAAGAGGTCTATGCTCGAATGCGTGCTTGCAATGATTGCAAGAGGTTTATGCTCGAATGCGTGCTTGCAACGACTGCAAGAGGTCTATGCTCGAACGCGTGCTTGTAATGAGTGCAAGAGGTCTATGCTCGAATGCGTGCTTGTAACGAGTGCAAGAGGTCTAGGCTCGAATGCGTGCTTGCAACGACTGCAAGAGGACTACGCTCGAATGCGTGCTTGCAATGAGTGCGAGAGGTCTACAATGATTGTGATTAGTCTATCTCTGGATGCGTGCTTGCAACGTTTGCAAGAAGTCTACGCTTGGATGTGTATTTACGATGATTGCACGAAGTCTACGCTTGTATGTGGAGAAACACAACGAAACACGCCTAAATGAAGCTGTGTTCTTCCCTTTTGAGGCAACTTTATAATGAAATGAGGCCGAGGAGCAAGGCCCCCCTGGTAGGCATCCAAACCTTGAAAAATCAACTGGACCCAAACCGGGGAGCAGCATGTGACAGTGAGATGAGAGAACCTGCCATGACAGAGATCCGGATCGCCATGCCACAACTTGCGACTGAGCACGAAACGGATTCTGGAGCATGTACTGAAATGAGGCCATTCCTGGGGCACGCCGAGACGAATTTGGTACACCGATGTGACTATTCGTACCGGAACGTGATAGGTGAAATGAAATGAAAACTCATGACAAAGACAAGAATCAGAGGACGAGCCCTTGAACCAAACGGATGAATCCTGTCCTTGGAGCATGTACTGAAATGAGGCCATTCCTGGGGCACGCCGGGGTGAATTTGGTACACAGATGTGACTATTCGTACCGGAACGTGATAGGTGAAAAGAAATGAAACCCATGACAAAGACAAGAATCAGAGGACGAGCCCTTGAACCAAACAGATGAATCCTGAGCTTGGAGCATGTACTGAAATGAGGCGTAACAGCTGGGCGCACCGGAACAAATCGGTGCATAAATAAATGCAACAGGATTCGAATCGGAGCGTAATAAGTGACCGAAATGATATGCCATGACAGAGATAAGATTCAACGACTGGACTGATGGTTACAACAAAGAATCCGACTCTGGAGCATGTACTGAAATGAGGCGTAGCAGCTGGGCACACCAGAACAAATCGGTGCATAAAAGAATGCGACAGGATTCGAATTGGAGCGTAATAAGTGACAGAAATGATATCCCATGACAGAGACAAGATTCAACGACTGGACTGATGGTAACAATAAAGAATCCGTCTCTGGAGCATGTACTGAAATGAGGCGTAGCAGCTGGGCACACCAGAACGAATTGGTGCATAAAGAATGCGACAGGATTCGAATTTGGAGTGTAATAAGTGACAGAAATGATATCCCATGACAGAGACAGGATTCAACGACTGGACTGTAGGTTTACAAAGAATCCGTCTCTGGAGCATGTACCGAAATGAGGCGTAGCAGCTGGGCACACCAAGACGAATCGGTGCATAGAAGAATGCGACAGGATTCGAACTGGAGCGTAATAAGTGACAGAAATGATATGCCATGACAAAGACAAGAATCAGGGATCGTGCGTGAACCTGCGAGTGATTCAGTCTCTGGAGCATGTACAGAAATGAGGCCAAACCCTGGGGCACTTCAAAGTGAATCGGTGCACCAGAGGTGCGACAGGATTCGCGCCGGAGCGCGACTAGTGACAGAAATGATTCGAAACGGAAGAAATGACTGGGACTGAAATGACTTGGAATGAGATGAAATAAAATACATAACATAACTGCATGAATGAAGACATATATTCGAATTGAAGCAGACCAAGCGAAACGTGCGGACTGCTTGCCTTGTCGTAACAAGCAGACGGCTGTGAGTCGAACGATTCGACCGATACTAAATAGAAATGCTCGGGCAGTCGAACGGTTTCGAATGCCGTACCTGCGAATGAATCGCCTGACGTGGCGTAATCGAACGTGTCGAAAGGTGATAACGACTACATCGAAAGTAGAAAACAGTGACATGCGTACGAGGGCCACAGAAAACATTCGATTTGAAAGCAGCGAGCGGCTCGTGAGCACAGGGAATGTTGACGGTACATCGAAATACATGAATTGAAAAGGGGGTGCCGAAGCCCTACCTGCGACAGCCAGCCCGACGTGTGACGATAAATTCGATGGGTACGACGACACTCCGACGGCGAAACCGACGGACGCTGATGAATGAGAAGACGAGTTGTCAAGACGGGAACGAAAAATGCGGGAACTGACAAACAGGCTCACTGCGTCTGGTCTGGATAGTCGGCCCTTGATACCTGACGTATCAGGTATCGCGCACCGGAACCGACGAGGAAGACAGGCGAACGGGCTGGTTATATACTCCACCGGGCTCCTCCCATAATTTCAGGCCACCATACTGGCCTTTCTATATATATATATATAATTCTTTTTTTTTTTTTTCTATCCGGTCATTGTGAATAAATTTACACAGAACAAAGCCAGACAAATTGAATGCCATTGAGGTCTGATGATTTAACCGTTTTGCGCCCGCCCTAAAGCCGAAAGACGGCTACAGAGCGGACGCTAACTGCCGGGAGGCCGTCCCTGGACGTCCTCCTGTTTACTTCCCCTCTGCGCACTGCCGTGGGCGTGCATCGGGGAAGTTCTGTGCTGGCTGTGTCCCTCGGACACAGCCAGTCACAGATCGCTGTAAACGGCCAATCACAGCGGCCGTTTACAGCGCGATCAGCGTGTCCAATGAGAGATGATCTCATATGTAAACATATGAGATCATCTCTCAGCGCCACTCTCCCTCCTCACACAGACAGCGTGTGAGAAGGGAGAGATGAACAGCAGCCGTAAGTTTAAAAAAAAAGTAAAAAAAAGTGCCATCCGCCCCAGTGCCATCCTCCCCAAGTGCCATCCTTCCCCAGTGCCATCCGCCCCAGTGCCATCCTCCCCCAGTGCCATCCACCCCAGTGCCATCCTCGCCCAGTGCCATCCTCGCCAGTGCCATCCTCACCAGTGCCATCCTCCCCAGGGCTACCTGCCCCCAGCGCCACCTGTTAGTGCTATCTGTCCCCAGTGCCACCTGTTAGTGCTATCTGTCCCCAGTGCCACCTGTTGTCAGTGCCATTTGTCCCCATTGCCATCTGTCATCAGTGCCACATATTAGTGCCATCTGTCATCAGTGCCACGTATCAGTGCCATTTGTCATCAGTGTCACGTGTCATCAATGCCACTTATCAGTGCCATCTGTCATCAGTGTCACACACCATCGGTGCCACGTATTAGTGCCATCTGTCATCGGTACCATGCATTAGTGCCACATATTAGTGCCATCTGTCATCAGTGCCATGTATTAGTGCCATCTGTCATCAGTGCCACGTATAAGTGCCATCTGTCATCAGTGCCACGTATAAGTGCCATCTGTCAGTGCCACATATTAGTGCCATCTGTCATCAGTGCCACGTGTCATCAGTGCCACGTATAAGTGTCACCAGTGCCACGTATCAGTGCCATCTGTCATCAGTGTCACGTGTCATTGTCCTGGTGCTCCAGGGCCTTCAAAAGTGTAATAGGTAGTCAAAAAGTTAGGCCGCGTACACACGGGCGGACTGTTCGCCCAACTTTGTCCGCTGAACAGTGTTTTGGCGGACAGTCCGCTCGTGTGTGGGCTTTCAGCGGACAGTTTCAGCGGACAGTTTGACGAACAAGGCTTTTCGGAATTTCCGAAGAACTGTCCGCTGAAACCTTGTTTCAGCGAACAGTCCGCTCGTGTGTAGGCTTGTTCGTCAAACTAAGTTCCGCGCATGCTCAGAAAGGATTTACACGCCGAAAGTTATAATGCAGTGTATAGGACGTCGTATTTTTCGTCCCGTCGTACGTGCCGTTCACGTCATCGCGCACGGTTTCAGCAAACTGTTCGTCCGTCGTGTGTGGCCATGTCCGTCCATGCTAATTTTGAGCGGACTGTTTGCCGAAACTGTTTGACGGACAAAGTTGGGCGAACAGTCCCCGCGTGTGTACGCGGCCTCAGATGTGTAATTTATGCTCCTAGAACACGTGATGGAGCTCCCTGCATGTTGGGCCTCTCTATGTGGCCAGGCTGTGAAAAAGTCCCACATATGTGGTATTGTAATACTCAGGAGGAGTAGCAGAATTTTTTTGGGGGTGTCATTTGTGGTATACACATGCCATATGAGAGAAATAACCTATTACAATGACAATTTTGTGTAAAAAAATTTTAACAAATAAAGTCTTAATTTTGTAAAAATTACAACATCAAAAAGCTCACTATGCCTCTTACTAAATACATTGGAATGTCTACTTTCCAAAAAGGGGTCATTTGGGAGGTATTTGTACTTTCCTGACTTGTTCAGGTCGCAAGAAATGAGATCACCAGTACACCAGATGTGATCAATTTTGTATGATTCGCACCACAGCTTGTAGACTCTCTAACTTCCACAAAGACCAAATAATATCCACAAATTTGGGTTATTTTTACCAAAGACATGTAGCAGTATAAATTGTGGCCAAAATTTATGAAGAAAAATTAATAATTTGCATAATTTTGTCACAGAAACAAAGAAATATGTTTTTTTTTTTTCATTTATAGCGCAAAAAACAAAAAACCCAGAGGTGATCAAATACCACCAAAAGAAAGCTCTATTTGTGGGGAAAAAAAAGGACAAAAAATTAATTTGTGTACAGTGTTGCATGACTGAGCAATTGTCATTCAAAGTGTGAGAGCACCGAAAGCTGAAAATTGGTCTGGGCAGGAGGGGCGTTTAAGTGCCCAGTAGGCAAGTGGTTAATTAGGAGTCTACAGGGTCTATTTACCAATACAATAAAAAAAAATGGGAATTTTGAGTGAAAGTAGTGTGAATATTATGTTAAAGCATTGATAAATGAAACCCTTCATTTCATATTGCTACTAAGGACTGATTTGGGAAGAGGACATGGCCAAGTTTGACTTTTGCAAGCAAAGTCAAAGAATGCATGTAACTTAGAATGCATTTATTAATGGATTTACTGATCCTTTAGCAGTTTTGACTGAAGATGACATCTGCTTTCATATCAGCAAAGATTTATTAAATTAGTAGAGTTCAGACTTGTCACTTGGCAGTAAATGTTCATTTTGAAAGTGTATATTCACTTTGCAAAGTGAATAAATATGGTGAACTTGTGTTCTTTTTAAATGTGGCAAGAGAAAAAAAAAACGATTTCTGCTAGCAAATGATTGGTTGATTTACTTTGGAAAGTGATCATTTATGTTACTAAGGGAACAGTTATTTTTTCCTATAGTAAATCAACTCCTACTTTTTCACTATTTGTTTAAAAGAAATTTGTCTTCAAAACAATAACTTTAAAGATATTCTTTTTTAATTATAAATGGTTTGCATTAATAGAATAAAATGCAGATTGCATTTATTGACAAAGGAAAGCTGATGGTACTGCCTGAACATTTGTCAAAATGATGAAGTTAGATAAATGGTTGATTTTACCAACTTATTGTAATGCATAAAGGGATCTGTTCCAAATTATTTTCATATTTTCAAAAACGATATTGCAGTGAATTAGAAATATGCTACCCCAAGTCTTAGCTGGACCATCAAAACTGCTGTGCTGAGTTTGTTTACATGTGCTGCAGAGTAGGGAATATCCCAGCCCACAGCTGATTTCAAATAAAAACACAATTTTAAAGCCTGGATAGAAATGAGATCAGCAGATGTCTGATCTCATCTCGATCCAAACTCACATATTCACATATTTTTTAATCCAATCAGCTGTGAGCTGGTTTATTCTCCACCCTGCAGCACACATAAACAAGGAGGCAGGATGCTGATGATGTCAGTGCCCTTATATGGACACATTTCCATATTTTTAACCACTTCAGCCCCAGAAGGTTTTGCCCCCTTCATGAGCAGGCCATTTTTTGTGATACGGTACTGCGTTACTTTAACTGACAATTGTTCGGTCATGCGAAGCTGTACTCAAATAAAATTGATGTCCTTTTTTCCCCACAAATAGTGCTTTTCTTTGGTGGTATTAGATCATGTCTATGTTTTGTTTTGTTTTTTAGAAGTGACAACTACATTCTGCTATAATACATATCCAATAAAAAACATTAAAAAAATCAAATTTATTTAAAAATTTTATGCCAATATGTATTCACCTACATATTTTTGGTAAAAAAAAATCCCAATAAGTGTATATTGATTGGTTTACACAAATGTTATAACGTCAACAAAGGATGGGATATTTTTATTTATGTATTTACTAATGGTGGCAAAAAGCATTTTTTAGCGGGACTGTGACATTTTGGCGGACAAATCAGACACCTAACTGGCACTTTTGGCACTTTTCTGGGGACCAGTGACACTAATACAGTGATCAGTGCTAAAATTATGCACTGTTACTGTACTAATGACACTGGCAGGGAAGGGGTTAACACCAGGGTGATCAAAGGGTTAAGTGTGTCCCTAGAGGGTGCTTTCTAACTCTGTGGGGGAGTTTTTGACTGGGCAAAGAAATAGATCTCCCTCTTTTCCTCTGACAGAATGGCAATCTGCCTTGTTTACATAGGCAGATCGCCGTTCTGCATCTTCCGGGAACGAGCGCTGGCTGGCAGACATCGGGTTCACAGGACCTGCTGATTGGCTCCCCCTCTGGCCAATCAGTGTGCGGTAGCGCCTCTGGTGGCACACGCACCCCCCAGAGCTACGCATGGAACAACGTACAGGTACATTGTTTTGCACAGCCTGGCCTCCTTGACGCAGTAAATGTGCGCAAGGCGGTTCCGAACCAATTACACAGTCTCATAGCGTATGCTGAGTTATGAAGATTTTCTGATCTTTGTGGGTTTCAGTTGATAGTTCTAACTAAACAATCAATGGATCTGTGTTGGGATGGTTCCTTTTTCAGCAATTTATGTTATTTTAATAAAAGCAATATTTGTTTTAATTACTTTTCTACTTTTTAAGTATAATATTATATAATAAGATCAGAGTTTCAACTCTCTGTATTCTAAAACAAGGGAGGAACTATCATTTTGGGTGGTATGCATATATATAAATAAAATAATCGCTTTTCAGTAGAAGTATGGTGGTCCGAAATCTCAGAGCTGAAGTAAAGGGGTTTGGAGAATCCTGACTGGGACAATGGTAAAGTAACATATAAAAAAAGTTATAAATTCATCTATTTGCTCTTCTCTGACCCTTGTTTCTGCTCCTCTTCACAGCAAATACCCTGGGAAAGACACAATGCTTTGCCTTGTCACAATATTGAGAAAAATTGAAATGAGGAAGAAAGACCACCAGATGCTTTATTGTCTTAGACGTTTCCACATAATTAGCTGGGAATAAAGATCCTCTGCATGGTCCCTTTGCATTGAATGAACTTGGATATTGGGACACAGCAGTGTGTTTTATGATTCACGCTCTGTTATCCAGTGGCTTTTCGAATACTGCCAGCTACTTTATCACTGCCGGCCGAGACTAGCTCCACAACTTAAAATGCAACAATGCAAAGTTAACTGTGCATGACAGATGTCCGTGAAATTGTTTAACACACACTCACTCACATATACATATAGACCACAAAGCTGTCTTTTATTGCCTTTTATTGGCCTCCCGCTTGGAGTCCTATTCCTAGTACATGTAAATAAAACTTAAACACCCAGATAAATCAGTTCATTGTCCTTGTGATATCAATGAATCCATAGCTTAGCTTTGGTTATATGGCAACCTGTGAAAAAATTTAGTTTGCTGTCTAAACCTTCTGCAAAAATGTAAGAAGTGAATTGTTTGCATCTTTGTAATCAATACATTTGACATCAAGAAAATATTGCCTTTTGCATATGCGTTTTCACATTTACATTATCACCTGTGTATGCAAGCTTCTAAGGCAGAAAACATTTTGTACTAAGAGAAGAGGAAAAAGGAACAGAAACTTGGCTTAAAATCATAAGGAATTATTAGGAGTATATCTATTCACACAAGATTCACATGACTTTCATCCAGGATTTACTAATTTCCTAACTGAATCAATTATAAAATGTACAAATATTGACCAATGTGTTAAAATAAATATTCAGAACCAGGTAAAAGAGGTAATATTCCAGCTGTATCTACCCACCACCGGTGACTACCCTGTACAATTACACAAGCTGCATAGACTGCCTACGAGCATATTGGTTTGCTCTTATTGGGTGAAAAATGTGTATGCCTGTAAGGAAGTGGTACTTTATTTTCGGTCACAATTATACAATTAATTCTGCTTGAGAATTAAGCTTTAACAAAGCTTTTCATTTAAGTGGACCTGAACTCAAAAAGTGAAGATTTGCTATTTTATAGAAAATATCTACAAATACTAAGCTTGCATAAGCAGTACCAGGCAGATTCACTCCTTCCTATTGGTGCTGCCTTGCACTCTGTCAACTTCTAGAAAAGTTTTTCTCCAAAAAAACAAGTTTTTATTAAAAATAAACTAAAAAAACTAAAATAAGTTCTTGTCATTGTAACTTTAGGCTGTGTTCACACTGTGTGTGGTGTAGCTCACAGCAGGGGTTCCAGTACGTCCCCATTTACTGTTTCAGGTCTGAGTTAGATCCAAATTTTTGCCTGAATTCCGACCTGATTCCACTCCACGTGCGCCCCAGAGATGTGTGACCAGCTCCATTGAGAGCTTGTCACACTCTCCTATCATGCAAATTAGATGCTGGGAAACCTGCATCCAATAGGTATTAGTGTGAGCCCAGCCCGAAACTTTAACCACTTGCCGACCAGCGCACGACGATGTACGTCAACAGAATGGCACGGGCAGGCAAATGGGCGTACATGTACATCCCTTTAAATTTGCCACCCTGCCATCGGGAGCGCGCCGCCGGCAGCGCACTCTCGCGCTGGTCGGGACCCCCGTGAGTCCGGTCGCGGGACCCGCGGACTCGATCGCCGCGGGCATCCCCGCGATCGTCTCACGGAGCGGCCAAATGAAGAAATGCCGTTGTAAACAGCATTTCTTCATTCTGCCTAGCAACTAGTGATGCTGATCTCTGCTCCATGTGATTGGAGCAGAGATCAGTGTTCACTAAATGAAAGCCCAACCCCCCCACAGTTAGTAACACACCCCTAGGAACACTTAACCCCTACACTGCCACCCACTGGTTAACCCCTTCACTGCCAGTGTCATTTACACAGGAATCACTGCATTTGTATAGCAGTGATTACTGTAGAAATGACAATGGTCCCAAAAATGTGTCAAAAATGTCCGATGGGTCCCCCAAAATGTCGCAGTCACAATAAAAATCGCTGATCGCCGCCATTACTAGTAAAAAAAAAAATAATAAAAAATTATTAATAAAAATGCTATAAAACTATCCCTATTTTGTAAACGCTATAACTTTTGCGCAAACCAATCAATAATCGCTTATTGTGATTTTTTTTACCAAAAATATGTAGAAGAATACGTATCGGCCTAAACTGAGGGAAAAAAATGTTTTTTTATATATTTTTGGGGGATATTTATTATAACAAAAAGTAAAAAATAATGCGTTTTTTTCAAAATTGTCGCTCTATTTTTGTTTATAGCGCAAAAAATAAAAACCGCAGGGGTGATCAAATACCACCAAAAGAAAGCTCTATTTGTGGGAAAAAAAGGACATCAATTTTGTTTGGGAGCCACGTCGCACGACCGCGCAATTGTCAGTTAAAGCGATGCAGTGTTGAATTGCAAAAAGTGGTCTGGTCTTTGACCAGCAAATTGGTCCGGTCTGAAAGTGGTTAAACTATATACAGTATAGCTTTAACAGAATAGTTTCAGGTTGAATTGCAAAACACACACACCATAATATAGCTGGTCTGCCAGAACCTTAGCCACTAATAAACCCTCAGACGGACCCTACCTAATTCATATTGCTTGCTTTGTGTCTGAAGTATTGTGATAGTAAATTGTGTAGGTTTATAGTAGGCCAAATAAAAGGAAGTGAGATTTGACAGCTAAGAGTTAACACTAGCATAGTGAGCAAATGCACTGTGATTGTTATACAAGACAATAACACATTAACGCAGAGTGAGAGCACCTGTACTATAACAAAATATGATTTCCAGCAAGTTGAATTGAAACTTGGGACTTGTGTCTGCCAGACACAGTGGATCACCAACCCAAGTACCAAGCGGCAGTGCTACGCCCTGGTAACATGTGATCTCTGTGGCCTATCACAGCAATCACATGTTCAGTAGGAATTCATACAGCCATTGAGAACTACTGTGATCTCTACGATTGGTCACTGTGATCACATAGTACAGGGCCAAGCACTGCCTCTCTGTACCATGTGACAGCTGTAGCCAATCACAGATATCACAGTAGTTCTTAATGGAGCCAAGAACTGTCAGAAATGATTGCTTATACAGCCATGATGTTATCTTCTGAGAAGGCTTTGCGATATGGTTACCTGGAGTTGTTCTGTACACAGTGTACTGACCATTTCCCAGAAACATAATTTCCTGCTTGTTTGATTGACTCACCAATTTTCCCAGAAGTCTGGCTAAGATACAAGTCAGATTTCAGGCATCCTCCTGCAACAAAAATGTCACTTTCAATAGCAGCGCGTCTAAAGGGAGGCAGGCCCAGCAGATTTCCTCATTAGGGCCCTGCAGCTGCACACCCGACAGTTAATTATGAAACCACTCCCATTAGACCCACTCAGAACAGAGGCACAGACAAACACACATGGATTTCTTCAGATTAACAAAAGGTAGGAATATACAACAAAGGTTGTTATAATGCTTGCAATGTACATTGATCACCCAGAGGAGAATGTTTTTTTTTTAACAAAAGTAGAGTTACCAAAGAAAACACCTTCCCATTTCATGCTGTCAACAATGGCACCACATGGAAGAGAAATGTCACAAGGCCTAAGAAAGAAAATCATTTCTTTACACAAGAAAGGTGAAGGCTACAAGAAGATCAGCAAAGCTTTACTTATTAGTCAAAATAGTAAAGCAAAAGTCACACAATAATTTTACAAACATGGAACTGCAACCATCTCACAGAGATGTCCGGGCCATCTATGGAAGTTAACACCTTGACAGGCGCATCTTCTGATGAGAAGGGTTGAATAAAATCGCCATTCAAGTTCACTGCAGTTAACTAAAAAAGTAGAAAGCTAAACGAGGGTAATTTAGCAGTGGTAACGCTACATGTGTATGCTGAATATGTGACGTTAATAGAGAGAAAGCTAATTACAGATATCCAACCCTAAGGCCGCGTACACACGCGGGGACTGTTCGCCCAACTTTGTTCGTCAAACAGTTTGAGCGGACAGTCCGCTCAAAATTAGCATGGACGGACTTGGCCACACACGACGAACGAACAGTCCGCTGAAACTTGCGTGATGACGTGAACGGCACGTACGACGGGACTAGAAATACGACGTCCTATACACTGCAATGCAACCTTCGGCATGTAAATCCTTTCTGAGCATGCGCGGAACTTAGTTTGACGAACAAGCCTACACACGGGCGGACTGTCCGCTCAAACCAAGTTTCAGCGGACAGTTTTACGGAATTTCCGAAAAACTTTGTTCGTCAGACTGTCCGCTGAAACTGTCCGCTGAAGCCCACACACGAGCGGACTGTCCGCCGAAACACTGTTCAGCGGACAAAGTTGAGCGAACAGTCCCCGCGTGTGTACGCGGCCTGAGGGGTATAGAATATTATAAAACAGAAAATATGACATTCATCAAACATCCTCTGTAGGCAAATCTTCCTAGTGTATGTGTTTTAAAAGACAGTGGTCGATTCTCTTCTAGAGAATGTTTGGTGAAAGCCACATTTAGTGTTTTTTAAATGAACCTTTAAGTGAAATATATGTAACAGACTTTAATAAAAAAAAAGTGCAGTAAAACATTTGTATATTGATCACTACCTATTGCAGCATACATCTGAATTTGAACTCCAGGGAAGCATGTACATGCAATATTGAAATATACATTTGGAAACTGTTTTACCTGACAAAGGTTTTATAATGAATTGAAGTCAGTTTTGTGTTCCAGACCAGACAGTGTCACCTGATCCCCGACCCCTACTGCAGCAGTAAAGTTTGTTCAAGAACACTGGTAAAAACACATACCAAGTCAGCTGATTATTCGTGAAATGAGTAGCCACCTCCTCTGCTTTTATTGGAAACTTTATCCTCCATTACTGCAACTCAAAATTAGGGCTGGAATACAGACTGCAGAAAAACCTGACAGCATAAAAATAAACTGGCAAAGGGTCAAACCCTTTCTTTCTGTACCCTTAAATTAAAGTAGTTTGGCTTTGTATATACTTTTCTTATACTAGCTGCATTTAAAAATATACTGTAGGATTTTCACTTTGTGATTGAGGAGATCTTAGATCATCAATAACATGCAAAGCATTGATTGTTCTTGGTCAGTTACACTTTATTTTTGTGTACTAGCCAGACAATTTATTTACATTTTATGCTAATTAAGACCTTTCCATTAGACATTAACAGACATATATATTTTGTAAATAATAGTTATGTAGATTAATACTGATTTGATTAAGCCATAACAAATATGTCTCTATTTTCAGGGGGTCTTGAACTTTGTCAGCTGTGCTCCCTGTAGCTGTCTTTCCATGCGTTGTTCTGAACTGTGTCTGTGCGGAGGTGGACATATTGATAGAGGAGCAGGGCGTTGCTTCCTTATGTCAAAGCTACCCCATGACAACTGGTCATTTGATGACTGGTGAAAGAATATTTAAGAAGCAGCAGGAGAGATGGAAAAGACATAGGGGGTTATTTACTGAAGGAAAATCCACTTTGCACTGAAAGTGCACTTGAAGTAAAGTTGCTGTAGATCCGAGGGGGACATGCAAGGAAAATAAAAAACAGCATTTTAGCTTGCACATGATTGGATGATAAAATCAGCAGAGCTTCCACTCATTTCAGATCTATCCCTTAGATTTAGAGTGACTGCACTTCCAAGTGTACTTTCAGTGCACTTTGAATTTCACTTGCAGTGCAAAGAAGATTTGCCTTTCGTAAATAACCCCCATAGTTCCACAGAATTTATGAATCAAAAGCAAGGAGATATTTGCACTGCATGTCTATAGATACAGCTTTCTCTCCAGCAAACCAGTAATCAGCACAGTAGTGAGACCATACATTCTCACTCTAAATCTCACAAGACTAGCAGTCAGGTACCAGGGACTCTCAAACAGAAAATAAATTGTAAGGCCTCATGCACATTGCCAGTGGAGTTGCTATGGGGGTGCGAGGCCGCACCAGGTGACACTAGCCAGAGGGGTCACACCGGGGCTACGGCCCACCGCTACACACTATACTCAATTGCTTCTGTTTGCAGAACTACAGCAAAGCGGCGTGAGCAGGGCACCAAGCTGTACGGGGTAGGCTGACTGTAACAATCCCCCATCTTAAGCTGTTCCTCAGGGATCGCCAATGTCTCCGGAGGCAGCCGGAGTTGGTGGGCGGAGCTGGGGGAGTGGCTCCTCCCACAGACTCCTTCACTCTGGCTGATCCCACAGCTAAAGGAGAAAGATGCGAGGACACAGCAGCCCAGGATGTCTTAATATTCAAGCATGCTGTAAGTTACTGTGTACGTCACTACATAGAGTCTTAACCTGGCACTATACCACCCCAACCTGCCTTTGCCACTGCAACCATCTCTATGCCACCAAAACCTGCTTTTTGCCACCCCAAGCTGCCCTATGCCACACCAGCCTACCCTATACCACCCCAACCTGACCTATGCCACTGCAACCTGTCCTATTCCACCCCAACCTGCCCTAAACCACCCCAACCAGCCCTATACCACCCTCTCATGCCCTATATCACCCCAGCCTGCCCTATGCCACCTCAACCTGCCCTACGCAACCGCAACCTGCCCTACGCAACCGCAACCTGCCCTATGCCACCCCAAACTGCTCTATACCACCCCAGCTTGCCCTATACCACACTAGCCTGCCCTATAACACCCCAGCCGGCCCTATACTACCCCAACCTGCCCTATATCACCGCAACCTGCCCTATACCACCCTAACTTGCCCTATACCACCCTATACTATAATTTACAGGGGCCATTTGGGGGTGCGCCCCATGACCGTGCGCTGCCTGCAGGGCACTGGGAAAGAAGACAATAGGGGGGGGGGGGTGACACCATGTTTTGCCGCACCAGATGACACCAACCCTAATGATGCCCCCGCACACTGGACGTTAAAAGAACGTTATAAAAATGGCAGTAGTTTTGCAGTGAGTTTTTCAATGTGTTTCAATGTTTTTGTAATAGTGATTTTTAGTGTTTATTAGCATTCTTATCGCTTTTCCACGTTTTTTAAGCACTTCAATACAGGGTACTTCCCCCCTACTTGCCCAAGCCAATTTTCAGCTTTTCTTCACTGTCACTTTTTAAATGACAATTGCGTGGTCATGCTAAACTGTACCCAAACAAAATTTTAAAAATTTTGTTACCAAAAATAGAGCTTTCTTATGGTGGTATTTGATCACCTCTGGGGTTTTTATTTTCTGCTAAAAAAATAAAAAAAGAAGAAAAAAATAAAAAATCTTTGCTTAGTAAAAAAAAAAAAAAAACAGCAGCTGAACACTATAACCAGTGTTATAAATAAAAAAAGACTGAAAATTTTGGAAAATAAAAGTATTTTTTTGTTTCTGTTACAAAACTTTGTAAATAAGTACGTTTTCTCCTTCACTGATGGGCACTGAGGAGACTGCACTGATAGGTGGCACTGATATGCAGCACTGATGAGCATTGATAGGCGGCACTGCTGGGCACTGATAGGCGACACTGATGGGCACCGAAAGGTGACACTGATGGGTACTGATAGGCAGCACTGATGGACACTGATAAGTGGCACTGATGGACACTGTTGTGTGGTACTGATGTACACTGGCAGATGGCACTGATAGGCATCACTGATAAGGAGGCACTGGCAGGCATTAGTGATGGGTACTGATTGGCATCAATTGTGGGAACTGATTGGTGGCCATGGGTGGCATACCTGGTGGTCACAAGTGGAGGGAATTCCTGGTGGTCCTGGTGGTGCCCCTGGTGGTCCTGGGTGGGCATCCTCTGGGAGCTACGATGATAATTAATCAGCGCAGACCACCCTGTCAGAGGAGCAGCTGATCGGCTCTCCTCTACTCGAGTCTGACAGATGCGAGTGAGGAAAAGCCGATACGTGGCTTTTCCTGTTTACATTGTGATTGGACACAGCTGATCACGTGGTAAAGAGTCTCCATCAGAGACTCTTTACCTAGTTTGGAGTTGCAGTGTTTCAGATGGACATGCCGCACCACCGATCGCCACGCTGCATGCCGGCTCATTATCCTGATCACGTCATATGAGGTCCGGTCAGGATTTTCATTTTAGTTTTGGGGGTTTTTTTACAGTCAAAAAATGCCCCAGCCAAAAACAGTTGATAACATCCCATGTGTGCATGGATACATAGGATAACATGATGGGGAAGTTTATTGACTGTAGAAAAAAAAATCTGAAGCCAAAAACAGCAGCTGTAAAAACATCCAAAAACATCCAGTATATATGAGGTCTAAAACGTTTAGGCTACAAAACAGAACTGCCAAGGTATAGGAATTATTCTGCTATTATTCAGTAGGAGTTCAAGGTACCCTTTACTGGGTTTTATTCATGGAGGTTTGGCCGAATCCTGTTTAAAATCCACAAAACTCAAACTTAGCATCAAAATATATTTAAATCTGTAGGTGGGAGGGAAACTTTATACTATGTTCTGGTCATTCTCAAAGGACAATAGGCAAGATATTGTCAAAAAAGGGCACAAAGAGCTGGCACTGCCATGGAACAAGAAACAATAAACAAGGGGAAAAAAAAAACGGTATGTTTACTGCTCAAAGTAAACATACAGTGAGCGTGTGGCAGGTGCAGGCAGACCAATGCTGTGATTGGACACAGAACAAGTTTGGCAGCAGATATCAGCCAATGATTTACGCTGAAACCTGTTGATTGGGTGTGTCCAATCACATACAGAGTTCTGTATTTACAGAACTCTGTGTACAGTGGGCAGCAATCTGGCTGTTTCTTTCCCCTGAAAAGCAGGGAGAAAAAAAACAGCCAGATTAACCAGTAAAAGCAGATTGCCCGTAAATGTTAACCCCTTCCCAGCCAGTAAATTCATTAGTAAAGTGTCAATGTACAGTATTATCACTGATCACTGTATTAGTGTCACTAACGATGTCAGTGTCAGTTAGTGACCCTCCCAACCAGTGTCTGTGAGCGCCAGATTGCTTGCCACCCTATCACAGATCATCACCATTACTGTTAAGCTTCTAAAGCTGCTTAAATTAAAATTTGTATAACCCTAGTTCCTAGTTTTGTACTCTTACAGGTAGGACAGGAGTAATTAAAGTATATTTGTGCAGCACCTGAATGCACCAAACATGGCACTCTCAGTGATAGGAGGGCAATCAGAGAAAATAACATTGTCAGGGAACGCTAATAGCAGTATTCACAGTAGAAATTAAAGTGGATTTAAACTGTTAAAAAGTGAGCAGAAAGGCTCTTTGTTGGAGCACAACCCAGTGTACATTCTCGGTATACCTTGGTGCCAAAATGAATGAACTCTTGAATGCATGTATAGAAATAACATCATTCTGGCTCATTTAATTAAGATGGCCCAAGATGTTCAAACCATAGGAAGACCAGGTGCAGATGTCGACATCAGCGAGGGCAGGTGAATTTAGTTTCTCTTTAATAGTACATGATCCAGAACTTCTGGGTTGGGGGCGCGCACTTGATGTCCGCCGGCAACCGGATATTATTTGTTACACAACAAGGTAGATTGCTGATCTGTCAGCTGGGAAGACATTGATCCTGTTTTCCTGATAAGCAGGAACACGGATCTCTGCCTTCCCCTAGCACAAGCACCTTCCACAGTTTAGAAAAGCACAGGGTAGGAACATAGTTAACCATTTGATCGCCCCTGATGTTAAACCCTTCCAAACAGGACACATTAGTACAGTGACAGTGATTTTTTTTTAGATATAATCATTGCATTGATGTCACTGGTCCCCAAAAAATGGTAAAAGTGTCAGTTAGTGTCCCGACTGTCCAGCACAATATCACAGTCCCAATATAAGTCGATGATCGCTGCCATTACTAGTAAAAAATTAAATAAAAAATAAAAAAATTCCATAAAAATATCTCATAGTTTGTAGACGCCATAACTTTTGCATAAACCAATCAATATACGCTTATTGGTATTTTTCTAACCAAAAATATGTAACAGAATACATATTGGCTTAAACTGATGAAAAACTTTACATTTTTTTATTGGATATGTTTTATAGCAGAAAGTAAAAAAATATAGTTTAAAAAAAAAATTGTCAGTTTATTTTTGTTTATAGCGCAAAATATAGAAACCACAGTGGTGATCAAATACCACCAAAAGAAAGCTCTATTTGAGGGAAAAATAGGACATAAATTGTATTTGGGTACAGCGTCACATGACCATGCAATTGTCAGTTAAAATAACGTCTTGCAAAAAATGGCTTGGTGATGAAGGGGGTAAAACCTCTTGGGCTGAAGTGGTTAAAAATATGAAAATGTATCCATATAAGTGCACTTACTTCATCAACATCCTGCCTTCTTGTTTATGTGGGCTGCAGGGTGGAGAATTGATAGTTTGGATCCAGATGAAATCAATCATCTGCTGATCTAATTTCTATCCAGGCTATAAAATAGTTTTTTTTAAATGTTTTCAACCAATTAGCTATGGGCTGGGATATTCCTTACGTATAACCAGACGATTATCAGTTAAAAGTAATGCAGTGCTATATCGTAAAAAATGGCCTGGTCAGGAAGGGTTTTGTTGGGTAGAATACATGTATACAGTAATAATAAGCTGTTTCCCAGAAAATGATGACTTTCATACAAACCCTCCTTTTGTAATACACTAAAATAAATCTTCACACTAAATAAATGTGCAGTTGACATGTGTTGCAAAATGATTTATCTAATTGCAGAAGTTGAGCTGTCAACATTTTAGCAAACATAATTTTGTGTAAATGGCCGACAAATTGTCTTCCCTCTTTATTAGTGAAAAAGCTAATGACTTCTTGTAGAGTGTTGACTTCTCAATAGCTTAGCATAAAGCAGCTCGGCAGGGTGCCAATTAAATGCTTTGGTGAGTGTATCTGAGTCCCTGTCTGTGCATGCCTGTGGTAGGGCGTTTCTATGTTTGTATGTGTCCTGTGGTGGTGTACTGTGGGTGGCCTGCTCAACATTTCAGTGGTTGTCCTATTCCCACCCCTTTTACTACGACCCCAGTCAGGCTACCTTTATGCCTCTGACAGCTTCATGAAGCACAAAACATGGAGCAATACTTGCCATGAAATTGGCAACAAAGCCAAGCAAAAGAAGGAACAATTCCCTGTCAGGATGTGATCATAATATGGCTGATTGGATCTGGAAGCAGATGCCAGGAGCGGATATTGTTTGAGTGACTGAAAAGACATGACCCCCAAAAGCACTGAAGAAAATGAGGCCCTCCTCATGAACCAAAGGGGGAGGGAAGGAGAGGTGAAACCAATGAATAAATCAGTCCTTGAGGACCGGCAAAGAAAAGGAAATGCTAAAGAGAACTTTTATGAGGAAAAAGAGGGCTGTCCTGTTCGTAATGGCTCTACTTCCCCAGCTTGAGGAACATTTTCACAGACAATAACTTTTTAACAGATGGGAACCTTGGTTAAAAGGAAGAGAAAAAATACAGAGTTCTCGCTTCTGAATCCCTGTTTGTTTAGTCTGCTTACAGTTAGGACAGGTGTCTGCAGAGAAGCAGTCTACTGCAACAGGTTAAAAGTCTCTGCGACAGTTTAAAACATGCTAATGCTTCACTGATGCTTCTGAAGTGACACTTTTTCTTAAGGCTGAGGTACTTAACATGACTGACTTAATTTTATAGGCTGTAGATGTGCATTATTGTTTAACTATTTTCAGAACGTGAAAGTAGAGAAATACAAGATTTTTAAGATTTTTTTTAAATATAATTATTCTATTTTTGCAATAACATCCTTTCTGCATAACAAAATATAAATAACACAAAATATATATATATATATATCTAAGATATATAGATATATCTATGTCTATATATCTATGTCTATATATCTATCTATCGATCTATATATATATATATAACTATAGATAGATATAGAACTATATATATATATATATATATATATATATATTCAATGCAATTTATACAATATATATTCAATACAATATATAAATATATAATACCATATAATTATCTATCTATATATATATATATATATATATATATATATATATATATATATATATATATATATATATATATATATATATATATATATATATATATATATATAAAAGAAAAAAGCTGGGACACAAACTCCGATGCATTTCTTTTATAATTATTCTTTAGAAATATGTGCAAAACATGGCTTGCATGTTTTTCACATATTTATAAAGAATAATTATAAACGAATTGCATTGGAGTTTGTGTCCCAGCTTTTTTCTTCAATCTATTACCAGTGGAAGATTGGGAGTCCACTCTGACAGTACTTCGATATATTGAAAGAAAAGGAAAGAAAGTAGCCCACCCATTGATTTGCTATATATATATATATATATATATATATATATATATATATATATATATATATATATATACACACATATATCTTTTTTAATACAAAAATGTTACCTCCAAATTCTTAAAATGCAGCATAGCAGATTATTCAACTAAAATAAAATATATAGTAAGCAAGGTCAATTCATTGCAGAATGTTCCGGTTTGCAGAGAGCTTAAAAATGTTTAATAAGTTCTCATTGCAAAGGAATGTTTGACATTAGAATTAGCCACCATGTTAAGTATACATCATGAATTCGCTAGATGCGAATAGAGCCAAATGTGTGACTGAGTGAAGATCTTTTGTTCCTAAAAGCATGGTAATTTGTTTTAAAAGAAACCTGCTGTGAAAGAAAAATGAAGACTGCCGTTGTTCTTTAAAAAAAAAAAAATGCTAGCTGCCTGGCTGCTATGCTGACCCTCTGTCTTCAAGATTTTGAATCTCTTACCCAGAACAAGCGCATAGATTAAAAATTCAAAAGCATTTATCTCCCCACTAATCACTTAAAGCTGAACTAAATCCTTTTCGATCTGCATTATTTTTAAAGTGGATGTAAACCCTCACATCTACCCAGTGAAGGACAGCCTCAGATGATACACAGGGATGAAATACATTTCCCTACATAAGTTTTACATGTATATCTGCTGTCTTCAGCTTTGTATAGTCTTTAGAAAGTTCAGATTGGGTTAGGAGATTTTCTCTTCCTGTTTAGCACTGCAGTGAAACCTGGGCATACAGCCAAGACAGCTAATTGGAGGAAAGGTACACACCCCCTCTCCTCATAGGTAGAGACTTTCAAAACTGTTCTTTGAATAGTTCAGCAGCCTGCTAATCTATTTATAGCACCCTCCTCAACACAAAACTCTGGCAGCATTTATCATATGTGACAGAGAACTTATCAGAATTTATCAAGCTGATAACGGAGCAAGAGACAGCTACGGGACATAGTACTTTGAAGAGAGATAAGAAAACACTGCAGATATATCTGCCAGCTCAAATTTCATGAAACGGGTTTACATTCACTTTAATGCTTATGCTGCTACCTTTAGCAAATAAATAGGAAGGTAAATTTATATTTACTTGTTTTTTTGTTTTTTTTACATTTATTCAGTTGCTCCCTGGTTTCTGGCCTAGGCTAAAATGATGTCATACATCCCAGGAGTCTTTATGTGATTTTTTTTTTCTTTCAACTGGAGCAGAGGAGGAGGGGCTTTTTCAGCTAAGCTCACCCTCCTGCCTGCACATGCCTCAGCTAAGGGCAAATGGATTTCAGGAAGTACATGCTACATTATTCATCTTTACTTTTTCAAGATAGACACAGCTAGAACTGCTAGGGGGCGTTTTTCAAAGTGGTTTCTCAAAAAACAAAAATTAAACAAATGGGGACATGGATGGATGGATGAGTTTTCTTTGGCTCCAATATGCCTCTAATTCAGGAATAAATAAATGTTCAGCAACACAAGATCCTCTAAGGCAAGAAAAATAACTTCCACCAGTGTTCAGGAAAAAGCTGTAAAAGTGTTCCACTCAAAAATGAATTTCAATATCATCAAAGCCACTGACCTCCAGCTGCATCAGAGAGGTCAGAATCATTTGTTAGGATGGTTCTTTTGAAGGATTCCATGGAGCCTAGTTAACTCGAAATACAACTTACTCCTCTGCTCACCTATCCAGAATTAGCAATCCATCCATCAACCACTGGCCATGCATGGTGGGATTGCTGTGACTGCTTGCACCTGACCATCTATGATCCTCTGTGAGCCATTGAGTCGACCTCCATACTGTAATCTTTGAGATGCACTACAGCCTTTTTTGGTACTATACGGTCTACTATGTCCGTTTCCACCTCATTGTACCCTGAATGACACATTTTTGGTGGTTATACAATAGATCCAGTATATGCTTTCTTTGTATTCTATATATAGGATTATATTGTACATTAAACAAGGAATTCAACTGTTTGGACCAGGATCCAATATTTTGATTCTTTATGTTTCTGTACAAATAATTTTTTTCTATTTTCATAAAGAAACACATTTGATTTGGTTTTAATTGCTGCAACATAATCCCATGGGAGAAACTCTTTTTTATCTCATTGGTGAAGGGATGGAGCAGCCACCTAACCCATGCTACACTCACCCCTTTTTTCTTGATGGCTCCAATATGCATTCAATTCCGGAATACAGAAATGTTCAGCAACACTAGATCCTCTAAAGCAAGAAAAATAACTTCCACCAGTGTTTAGGAAAAAGCTGTAAAAGTACTCCACCTCAAACTGAATTTCAATATTACCAAAGTCCCTGACCTCCAGCTTCATCAAAGAAGTTAGTAAACACTTATAGTAAGCTTACAGGGAAAGCCGCTCTCAGCAGCTATAGGTGTCTCTAGGCTGTCTTCTGTACATGACACATTAGCCTGTCTGCCTCTTAAAGCGGTTGTTCAGTCAGATCTGGAGAAATTCAAAGTCAGCAGCTACAAACACTGTAGCTTCTGACTTTTAATAAACAAACATTCACCTGTCCAGGAATCCAGTGCTGTCCTCATTTGGTCCGGTTCTTCACTGGTCTTCGGGTCCCCAGAACCAGCATTTTAACTGTGGGCAGCTGGCTGTGACTCCTTGTGGCATCATAGCCAGTTGTCCACTGTGCATAAGCGAGCGGCACTGAGCATTGTAAATGATCCCAAAGCCTTCTGGGACCTGTGATGTGTTCCAGAAGATGGCAGGCAGGGGGGAGAAGAACTTCCACTCAGATCAACTAGGCTATAAAAATTGGGCACCCCCTCAAAAAATGTTCCAAATAGAGCAGAGCAGAAGAGGGGGAAGGAAGAGCGAGGATTTCAGTTTTGAGTGAAGTTCTGCTTTAACCACTTAAGCCCCAGAAGATTTGCCCCCTTAATGACCAGGCAATTTTTTGCGATATGGCACTGTGTCGCTTTGACTGACAATTGCGCAGTTGTGCGGCGCTGTACCCAAACAAAATTGACATCCTTTTTTCTCCCACAAATTTCTTCCTCAGTTTAGGCCGATATGTATTCTTCTACATATTTTTACTAAAAATAAGTAATAAGTGTATATTTATTGGTTTGCGCAAAAGTTATAGCGTCTACAAAATAGGGGATATATTTATGGCATTTTTATATTATAATTTTTTTTTTACTAGTAATTGCGGCGATCTGCGTTTTTTATCTTTTTATCAGAACTGCGACATTGAGGTGGACAGATCAGACACTTTTGGCACTTTTTTGGGACCATTGACATTTATATAGCGATCAGAACTAAAAATAGCCACTGATTACTGTATAAATGTCATTGGCAGGGAAGGAATTAACACCAGGGGGTGTTCAAGGGGTTACATGTGTTACCTAAGGAGTATTTCTAACTGTGGGGGGATGGGATTGCCTGGGGGAGGAGAGCGATTGTTGTTCCTAAGCATTAGGAACAACTGATCAGTCTCCTCAACCCTGACATAACGGAGATCTGTCTATTTACATTGACAGACCTCCGTTGTCTCTCTCAGGAGTGATCGTGTGTGCCCCAGTGGACATCACGATTGCTGGGCATGCGCATCTGCTCCAGCCCTAGAGCTCTTAAAGTAGGCCGATGTACAGATAGGAAGGCTCGCCCAGGGGAGCAAGCCTGCTACAGTATAACTGTGGCAGCTGGTCAGGAACCAGTTAAGTGGAGCTTCAGCCAGAAAATTAAGTCCTGGTAGATCATTTCAGGCTGGCCCCTTTTGTAGGTATAGCTACAGTATATAAAACATTAAAATAAGTGCATATACTGTTTAAAGGCTGAAGGTTTTTTTGCCTTCATGCATTCTATGCATGAAGGTAAAAAACCTTTTGTTCTTTTGCATGAAAAGATCTAAACAAGCAGCCTAGGAACCATGGACCCCATGTTACCGGGCAGGAATTGAACAAAAACTCCTGTCTCTATAATTGGGCTAGCCAACTTGTCCACTACCCCTCCCCCCTCTTACCCCCTGCCTCATACCCCCTACCATCTCCCCACCCCTTAGCCTATTTGTTGCATTTCTTCTCTCACTCTTCCTCACTCTCGGCCATCACGTTGATAATTTTATCCTTGCTACTTAAAAGATTCCCGCTGGTTCCTTGCAGGAACTCAATACTATATTTGTTGTACACTGTTTATTTACTTTCTGTACCTCCAAACTTTATGTACATTCATGACATCCAATCTGAAAAGCTCATCTGAAGATGTACCCATTTATTGTAATAATAAAAATGCTAGAACCTCCAAAGGAAATACCCGCATTAGCAGCGCTGATTACAAACAGTTCAAAAATGTCTTTATAATAGCCACAATGTCCTTAGAATAAACCCAGGAAAGTTGCGTGATGAATAAAATGGAAAGTCATCCAGGTAACCAAGGTTGTAAAATAGTCCACCCATCACCACACCTCGTGCAGCACCGTTCCCTTATGTTATTAAACTCACCAAATTTCTAATGAAAGCAAGCCTTCAGCTTAATGAAGATAAGAGATCTGGGTTTATTCTAAGGACATTGTGGCTGTTATAAAGAGTTTATACCCAAGGACATTTTTGAACTGTTTGTAACTTGCTAATGGAAGTATTTCCTTTGGAGGTTCTAGCATCTTTATTATGCCCTGCACACACGGTCAGATTTTCCGACGGAAAATGTGCGATCAGATCATGTTGTCGGAAAATCTGATCGTGTGTGAGCTCCATCTGACTTTTTCCGTTGGATTTTCCGACGCACAAAGTTTGAGGGTAGGATCTAAAATTTTCCAACAACAAAATCCGATAGCATAAATTCTGATTGTGTGTAGACAATTCCGACGGACAAAATGCCGCTCATGCTCAGAATAAACTAAGAGACAAAAGCTATTGGCTACTGGCCCGTTTATAGTCCCGATGTACGTGTATGATGTCACATCGTTAAGAACGATTGGATTTTCGGTCAACTTTGTGCGCCCGTGTGTATGCAACACAAGTTTTGGCCAAAATCCTTTGGAAAAAATCAGACGGATTTTGTGGTCGGAATGTCCGACCATGTGTACAGGGCATTATTGTAATGTTTGTTTGAGAGCAGCAGCTCTCTTTTACCTTTTACCTTTTACCTTTTTTAGTTATCTAAGAGTGCTGAGGGAAAGAGGATACATGTGTTTAGTTTACAGTTCACGTTCTCATATTATATTTACATTTATTTTAATACTTACATTCAAAACTCAATAAACAAATTGAATAAGAAAAACCTTCTGTGTGCAGCCCCCTCAAACCCCTTCTTATTACTTACCCGAGCCCGATCTTGAGCTAGTACTTTGCAGGAGGGAAGCTGCGCTCCCGGCTCTCTTAACTTTAGTGAACAAACACAATATAATACCCATTTTTGGTAAATTATAAAAGATGATGTTGTGTTGAATAAATTTATATAAAACACGCAAAGACTCAAAATGATTGCAAACACCTGTGAAATGGTGACATACTACGGTACGTAAAAAAACATTCACTGATTTTTACAGTGATTCCTTACATTTCTTGCAATTGCTGGTTATATAGACATGCAAAACCTATGTTTGTATTTGCATTTAATTTATTGTTTTTTCTTTTAACTTTATTGCTAGGACAAGAGGGCTAACAAGCCCCCATGTGATAGCTTTGGATAGGTGATAGGTACTCTTTATGGAGACATCATGGTCTTTTAGACCCCCAATATCTCCCCTCTCCTCCATTTCAGCTAATAAAGCACACATTGTGCATGGTTAGCTGCCTCCCTAGCTGTAACAGTCAGTGAATGACAACTCTGAAACTGGAAGTGATGAAATCATTGTTGCTTTCAGGTTCATTATGTTCCTGTTTGCCTCTCTGTCTTGGCCAATTACTGCAGGTCCTGGTAGCCCAGGAGCCACCCCAGGAGGTTTCACGAGCTTTTATTTGGTAGTAAAGGGTTATGGATATCTCCTGACTTTTTTTTTTTTATTATCAAAGGAAAACTGGTTCAAAATAGTATTTTTATTTTTTAATGTAGCGGTATTTTTATTGTTACTACCATAACCTACCACCAAAGAATATCCCAAATTAAATTCTCCTGCTCCTGACGGTTGCAGTGATATCACGTGTATGTTATTTGGTTTTTGTATCGGTAATACAGCCCAGAAGCAATAGTGTGCATTTTTTGCCTTTTGTCCTACGTAAAACACACTGAGACTGACACCAACTGGCACTGCTGTTTATTTAAAAAAAAAATCCTGCCCAAAATATACTGATCCTGACCTTTGATCCTGACCTTGACCTTTGCTTGACCCAAACACTAATCGTGGCACTAACCTAGATCAAAGCGTGATCTAGGTATAAATAAAAATATTTTTATTTATTTATTTGTTTATTTTCACACACACTTTTTTCCTCTCTGAAAGGAAAGGGAAAAATACTTTGTATCTTTCCCCTCCATTCACAGAGACTGAAACACAGGAGTGGGCATCACAGTGACTGATCACTGTGGTAGCCAATCAGAGGCTACTACAGTGATCAGGAATCAGGAGTTCCATGTCCCGATCATTGGTTTGGCGCCCGGGGCTCTAGGTTAGGGAGATATGCATATATGCGACCCCACAGAAAAAATCCCAGTGCAGTGGGGCCGTATATGTGTATTATGTCAGCGGGAAGGGGTCAATTACACAATGCTGCAATTGCTGAGTGATATTCATGATGGGATGGTTTGAATGACCCCCTGTTTGGTTCGCAAAAGAACTTTCGAACATCGCAAAAGTTCGGAACCAAATGGCGAACCCCATTGAAATCTATGGCACCCGAACTGGAAAAAGTGACCATTTTGATAGCTTATATGCAAATAATTGGGCATACAATGGTTATAGGGATCCGGGTTTTGCTCCTTGGGGACATGTATCAATAAAAAAAGTTTGTTAAAAAAATAATTTTTAAATGAGCAGTGATTTATTGATGCTTAAAGTGAAAGCACAAAAATGAAACATTTATTTCAATATAGTGCCTGGGGGGTCCCCTTAGTCTACCTGTAAAGTGGCACATCTGTACTGTGTATAGAAGCTGCTGCAGAAATAATTGCATTTATAAAGCCAAAAAAATGAAATTTTCCCTGCAAGCTTTCTTTATTTTGTAAGCAACGGCTTGCAGAGCCAGACTGTAAGATGGGGCCACACTGTAGTGCACTGGGAACAAGATTAGAGATTTTTTGGATAAATTCTGGTGTCTCTTCTACAGACTTTGGATAGAAGTAACAGGTGTGGAAAAATTGCTCTTTGGGTGTCAGTGGCGCTTTCACACCATAAGCATATTAAGGTACTCTTGATAAAAGCAAGAATTGAGCTTGCTGTCAAAAATTGCAATGATATGCACCTGTCAAACAGGTGTGGAAAAATTGGTCTTTAGTTGTCTGTGGCACCTTCACACCATAACCCTACTGAGGTACCCTTTATAAAAGCAAGAATTGGCCTTGCTGTCAAAAATGGCAATGATATGCACCTGACAAACAGGTGCAGAAAATTGGTCTTTGGGTGTCAGTGGTGCCTTCACAAAATAACCCTACTGAAGTACTGTCACGTACCTTAAGGCAGAGCCCGGAGTGCAGGGAGCGGCCTCTCATAAAAACCTCTGACTCGGGAACCCCTGGTAGAGCTGACAGGGGCTCGGGAGCGCAAAGGAGCACAAGTGCCTGACTGGGTGGCTGGTGTAGAAGGCAGGAAACCGTAGGTGAAAGGGAGGTATCCTGTAGTCCAGCAGCAGGATGCAGATGACGGCAGGATGCAGCAGACAGCACCAGCCGGAAACAACGGACAACAGGGAGGTGTCTTGTAGCCCAGTGGCGGAGTGCAGACAGCAAGCAGGATAAAACAGACAATGAGGAGGAGTCCTGTAGTCCAGCAGCAGGATGTGGGTGGCAGCAGAATACAGTAGGTGGCATCGGCCGGATACAGCAGACAGCAGGGAGGTGTCTTGTAACCCAGTAGCAGAATGCTGACAGCAAGCAGGGTAAAGCGGGCAACAAGGAGGTGTACTGTAGTCCAGCAGTGGTAAGCAGGTAACTGGCAGGTAGCAGAGTAGTTAAAAAGTCTGGGTCAAACACAGGCAGGCAAAGCAGGTACCAAAACGAAATCCAAGAGTAGTCAAGTCCAGAAGCCAAGGTCGGGGCAGGCAACAAGCAGAGAAGTCAGGAACAGGCCAAGTCAGATACGGATCAAGTAAACTTTGGATACAGGGTAGCAGGGTACACAGGAACGCTGTTGATCGGGCAGCAAGACAGCAAGGCATGGATCCCCTTTAACCACTTCAGCCCCGGAGGATTTTACCCCCTTACCCTTACCAGAGCACTTTTTGTGATTTGGCACTGCGTCGTTTTAACTGATAATTGCGTGGTCGTGCGACGTTGCACCCAAACAAAATTGACGTCTTTTTTTCCCACAAATAGAGCTTTATTTTGGTGGTATTTGATCACCTCTGTGGTTTTTATGTTTTGTGCTATAAACAAAAAAAGAGTGACAATTTTGAAAAAAAAGAACACAATATTTTTTACTTTTTGCTATAATAAATATCCAATTTAAAAAAAAAGTTTAGGCCGATACCTATTCTTCTACATATTTTTGGTAAAAAAAAAATCACAATTAGCGATTATTGATTGGTTTGTGCATAAGTTATAGCATCTACAAAATAGGGGATAGATTTATGTAATTTTTTTTTTTTTTTACTAATAATTACGGCGATCTGCGTTTTTTCGTGACTGCAACATTATAGCGGACACGTCGGACACTTTTGACACATTTTTGCGACCATTCACATTTACACAGCGATCGGTGCTATAAAATTGCACTGATTACCGTGTAAATGTGACTGTCAGGGAAGGGGTTAACACCAGGGGGTGCTGCAGGGGTTAATATGTTCCCTATGGGAGTGATTCTAACTGTGGGGGTAGGTGACTCACAAGGGGAGGAGACCGATCGGTGTTCCTCTGTACTGGGAACATACCATCCGTCTCCTCTCCTCTGACAGCACATGGATCTGTGTGCTTACATACACAGATCCACGGTCCTGCTGTGTTCCCGGGCAATCCCGGGTGCCCGGCGGACATCGCGGCCACTGGGCACATGCACCGGGTCCCGAGCGATGCCGCGGGTTTGTGGGCCACGCCGGCGGCGGCGCGTGCGTGCCCCCTAGACGGCCAGGAATCAGAGGACGTCATATGACCCCACCCAGGATGGAAGATCCCATCTGTGGGCGTCATATGTCTATAGGCCAGGAATTAAGTGGTTAAATAGCGCACATTGGTGCCAATTGAAGTCTAGAAAGACGCGCTTGTGCGTGCTCGCGCACGCTAATTGCGCTATTAAAAAAATCTAAAAAATATATCGTGCAGGATGACGGTCAGCATAGGGCTGGTCAATCACATCCCAATATAGCAATACTAGAAACAGAATGGCCTAGTGCTGACAGCATAGCCAATACCCCTAGGGATGTTTAAATAAGATAGACCAGTCCGTAGATAAAATGTAACTTAATATTTTATTAATGGTACAACTTTAATACATGTATATTCGAATTTTCAACATGTGCAATAAAAGTTACTCGACAAGACTTGGTTAATAGTTGGCTTGCGACATATGTAGAATTTTCCTAGGCATACAATACATCTCGTATATACATAGTCTAGGGTATAAGTATAGTCACATTAGTACAAATATAACAACAACAATAAGTGCATAGCTCTACAACAACCATAGTGGTAATATTAAAAAAAATCTGATATATACTCACAAGCCTGAACCTGTCGCCAATAGTAACCAGTAGGGGGTAATGATATTGAAGTAAAGGCTCAATATAGTAGTAGAAAGATGCTTTAAGTGCCTTTAAAGAGCTAAAAATGCTGAGTACATTGGACAGGGCATTAAACCAAAGCGTCCGTGGGTGTAATGACTGCAAGATCTCCACTGTGTGGCTATCTGATTAGCCCCCACAGTATAACATCAGTTGACCTTAAAAAAGGTATGTCTGGTGAAAAATGTAAATGTATGTACTAAGTATGAACAGCAAAAGAGCTGACAAAGTATGTAAAAAGTAACCAGTATAATGTTTCACCTAGATTGCAATATGTGGATGGAAACAGACACAGCAGTATACAACGCACGGTGTGCTGAACGCTATGTGTGTAGGCTTTAAATAACCCATAAGGGTTATGTCGGTCAGCTGTGGACAGATGCCGGTTGGCAGCCTCCACAGCGGAAGCTGATGAGGCAGGCTGGTGCGCCATTGGCTGCATCCAGTCAGCCTGTGGAGATCCCTGATGAGATGGCATGGGGCACCGCCCAGTAATGGGTGGGATTGCGTCCCGCGTCATGACATCACGGCACGCGGGGAGCCCAGATGCCTGCGCTCCACGCTGGAGCGCAAACACACAGCACAACACAACACATTACACAAGTAATTAGGGGAAAAGAGGCCATATGTCATGTTCAATGTATGCATAAATATAAAGAAAATTGAAAAATGGGCCCCCTAGTGGTACATGGAAAAGGCACAGGCTGGTGTACAGACAATACATGAACAAAAAATGATCTTGATATAATGAGATTTAAACATCATAGGGATACATAGTTAGCAATTAGATATAATAGCAGCATAGACATGATAGGGAAAAAATTATTGAAAATTAACATAACAATGAATAATGTTTCAACATAATGGATGTATGCACAGGTCTATCTAACCCTATAGAGGTACTCTTGATGATAGCAAGAATTGGCCTTGATGTCAAAAATTGCAATGATATGCACCAGGTGTGGAAAAATTGGTCTTTGGGTTTTAATTGTGCCCATGAAACCTACACCAAAAAAATTCTTCCAGCTGAAATCAACACCCACAATGCTAAGCAGCCTAGAGGTCCTGCAGAGATTCCACATCCCAAAAACACTTCATCAATGACATCGGTATAAGGGGCTTCATAGCTGCTAGTAATCCAGGACTGATTCATTTTGATAAATGTCAGACAGTCCACGGAGTCTGTGGACAGACACATTCTATTATCAGTAGGGATGAGCTTCGAGTTTGAGTCAAACTCATGTTCGACTCGAACATTGCCTGTTTGCCGAACAGTGAACAATTTGGGCTGAACACCCTGTATAAGTCTATGGGAGAAATCTAAAGTGCTAATTTTAAAGACTAATATGCAAGTTACTGTCCTAAAAGGTGTTTGGGGACCCGGGTCCTGCCCCAGGGGACATGTATCAATGCAAAAAAAAGTTTTAAAAACAGCCATTTTTTCGGGAGCAGTGATTTTAATAATGCTTAAAGTGAAACAATAAAAGTGTAATATTGCTTTAAATTTCGTACCTGGGGGGTGTCTATAGTATGTCTGTGAAGGAGCACATGTTTCCCGTGCTTAGAACTGTCCCTGCACAAAGTGTCATTTCTGCAGGAAAAAAAGTAATTTAAAATCACTCGCGGCTATAATGAATTGTCGGCTCCCGTAATACAGGGAACACTCATTTAAAGTCATTGATAAAAAAAAGTGTGGGGTTCCCCCTAAATATCCATACCAGACTCTTCAGGTCTGGTATGGATATTAAGGGGAACCCCGCGTCAAATTAAAAAACAAAAATGACGTGGGGTTCCCTCTAAAAATCCATACCAGACCCTTTATCCGAGCACGCAACCTGGCAGGCCACAGGAAAAGAGAGGGGGACGAGAGAGCGGCCCCCCCCTCCTGAACCATACCAGGCCACATGCCCTCAACATTGGGAGGATGCTTTGGGGTCCCCCCCAAAGCACCATGTCCCCATGTTGATGAAGACAAGGGCCTCATCCCCACAACCCTGGCCCATGGTTGTGGGGGTCTGCGAGCGGGGGCTTATCAGAATCTGGAAGCCCCCTTTAACAAGGGGACCCCCAGATCCCGCCCCCCTGTTTGAAATGGTAAGGGGGTACAAAAGTAAAGAAAGAAAATGTAAAAGAATGTTAAAAAAGACAAACACACCTTTGAAAAAGTCCTTTATAAAAAATTAAAAAAAATAAAAAAAGATTTCAGCGGTGGTAATCCACTCTTGCTATCCAGCGACGGATGATCATCTCTCTGGGGTCCAGCGATGGCTGATCTGATCCAGCGATGGGTGATCTCTCCGTCCAGCACAGTCCATCCTTCCTCTGTCTCCACTGGCGGAGACACCGCGGGATCCCGGCAGCCTGACATTTCTTTGTATGAGGAGGGTAGGACCACCCGTCACTTGACCCCGCCCCCCTCTGACGCAAGTGGGGAAGCCTGGCTTCCCCAATGATGTATGGGTGAACCCCCCCCCCCCCCCCCGTGGAGACAGATTAAAGATGGACTGCGCTGCGCTGGACAGAGAGATCACCCGTCGCTGGATCAGATCAGCCATCGCTGGACCCCGGAGAGATGATGGATTACCACCGCTGGAATCTTTTTTTTTTTAATAAAGGACTTTTTCAAAAGTGTGTTTGTCTTTTTTAACATTCTTTTACACTTTCTTTGTGCTCGGATAAAGGGTCTGGTATGGATTTTTAGGGGGAACCCCACATAATTTTTTTTAAATTTGACGCGGGGTTCTACTTAATATCCATACCAGACCTGCGTTAAATGTACACTAACACACAGAAATATAAGTTAAACGGCACATAGCGCACTGAAATATACGGCATTAAACATGCAGTAACACACTGAACTATACTGGGTTAAATGGAAGGTAACACACTGAAATATACAGCTTTAAACGTGCAGTAATGCACTGAACTATACTGGGTTAAACAGAATGTAATGCACAGAAATATACTGCGTTAAAAGTGCACTAACTCACTGAAATATATGGTGTTAAACTTGCAGTAACACACTGAAATAGACTTAAACGTGCACAAGTATATACTATGTTAAATGGCAGGTATCGCACTGAAATATATGTCATAAAAACTTGCAGTAACACACTGAGCTCTACTGAGCTAACCGGAAGGTAAAGTACTGAAACATACGCTGTTAAACTTGCAGTAATGCCGTTAAATGGTCGAATGCCACAATAATTAGTCAAATGGACGAACAGCCAAGGTTCGGCCTGAACGCATGCTCGGGCCTAACCGTTCGCCCATCCCTAATCTTCAAATTTATGGATGAGCGATCAGCGCTGTTGGGCTGTGTTAGCCCTTGTACGCACGGTCGGAGAATCAGTCGGAATGTGTCCTATCAGACCGTGTTGTCGGATAATCCGACTGTGTGTGGTATGTATCGGACTGATTCCGTCGGAATATCCGTCGGACCAAGTTTTCCAACTTGCTGGAAATATTTTCTGACAAACTGGTTTGATCGGACATACTTCGATCATGTGTAGCCTACTCCGACGGACAAGGTGCCACGCATGCTCACATTCAAATTCCGACACGGAGGGGGGGGGGCGTGGCCGGCTGGAACCGAGGACGGACGCTTTTCAGCAGAGCTCCGCCAGGCCTCCGACAATCTGGAGCCATCCTCCGCTCCAGACTGCCCTAGGTGCCCACAAACTACATCATCCTGCTCCTCGGACGCTTCTCCATAGGTCTGTGTGTATTTGACCGCTATCTGCCGCCCGGGGATCGCAGGATTCAGTCCGTTCCGGCCGCTGTGGGCCGCCTCGCCGGGCGCCATCTTGCGGCCTACTAGGCCTTCATAATCCCCGGACTTTCCTGCGGAGCTACCAGGCAGCGGATCCAGGCATCCCGGAGGGGGCGTACTCGGCCGCCGAATCGCTGCACCCGCTGCACACAGGAGTCTCCTGGGATCCCCTGCTCTGCACCCCTCCGCCCTGGTGAGTCCCCTGTGGGGATATTTGAACTCTCCTCTGCCTACTCCCCTCCAATTCCCCCTCCCCACACCGTCAGGAGGATACCTTGCTGGGCCACCCCTGGGGGTTTTTGAGGACTGGTACACTGCTATCCTTATCCCACTGCACCAGGCAACAATAATCTCTGGCAGCACTCTCCGGGCAAGACCCTGGCTTCGGCCTATATTGGATCCTGCTGGCCATCTTGCTACACCCTGCTACACCCAGTATTTCACAGCTCCCATTGCCACAGCTCCATAGGGTGAAGGGGTTAAAACAAAAGCAAACCTCCTGACATTGACTGCACCTGTCACCAGTAATTAATATGACCATGATCAACTTTGATCACCGTGGCTCCTAAATGAGTTAAGGAGTCTATCTACTCTCCACGACCCCCGCTAAACAACACTAGCTACTAATAGATCCGGGGGTAAGCTTTTCTTATCTCTACAGTACCAAAGCACCCCATCGGAAAAATTGGTCAGCAACAGGAACATTACAAACATATCCCTGAACAGCAGACAGGGCCTATTATGGATCGTTTTGTCACCAGATCTCAACTTGCGCCCTCTCATTCTCCACCGGATCCCTTTGCCATTATGGATTCAACTCTGGGGATTGAGGGCTCTGGCTCCTCCCCGGCTAATGCTCTCCAGGCCCCTGACCCGGGTCCCCCTTCAGTGCAGGGGGTCCTTACCCCTGCTATTTTGGATGCCAAATTGGACGCCAAACTACACCTTTTGCTTCAACAGATCACGACTAATGTCTCAGCCGAGGTAAATAAGCTTGCGGTGGAACTGAGAAAGGAGATTAACCAGCTGGGTGAGCGTACAGACACACTTGAAAATAAGTTTGACGAGATTGTTAGCTATGTCCAAGCCATTGAAGAGGACAATCACAACCTCCGCCTCTCTGTCTCCCAACTACAGCTGCAACAGGAGGACCTGGAGAATAGAGAGAGACATCAGAACTTACGCTTTAGGGGTATCCCGGAGACTGTGGGTGACTCTGATCTACGTTCTTACCTCCTGGGCCTCTTTAACACCCTGGCCCCCATGGTCATGGACATAGACTGGCGCCTTGACAGAGCACATCGCTCCCTGGCCCCCAAACCTCCTGCTGGAGCCAGACCCAGGGACGTTGTTGTCCGGTTTCACTTCTTTGAAAGCAAGGAAGCACTGATCCGTTCCACACGCAACAAACCTCAAATAACCTACCAAGGGGTGAAACTGCAGATTTTCAGCGATCTTTCTCCCATCACTCATGGCAAAACGTAGGAACCTTCGGCCAATCACCTCCCACCTGCAACACCACAAGGTCCCATACTTCTGGGGGTTTCCCTTTCATTTGATGGTGTCAAAAAACGGAACTCAGCATGTCTTACGGGACCTTCCGGAAAGCGAATCCTTCTTAAAGAACCTTGGTCTTCCTCCCCTCCCTGAGGAGGACATACATCCCGCCGAAGTCCAGATTCATCCACTACCCAACACTCCAAGACGCATCTGGACGCCCGTGCAAAGCAAGACCAGGAGGCACCTCTCTACACCTCAGCGCCCACGGTTCTCCAAGCAACCTCCCTGAACCCTCTTGCCACTTCTCTTGTGGTTCAGTTTGTTTGCTACTTTGACCCTCTAATTTTTCCCTTCCTCATGTGTATTGGAAGGGAGAAGTTCCTGTTGTTGTGGCATCATTCAGTCTGTCCTTTGCCTTGACTCGTCAAGCTGGGACTCTTTTTCCCCACCCCATGGGGCTCCGTTTTTTCCTACGAGAACTATAAGATGTTAATGTTATTTGTTAATCTACAAATTCATAAGGAGAGTTGATGGCCCTTCCATTTTTCAGTCCGACCACCCCTGGTGTTCGTCCGGCCATGACCCTCTTGACCTGGGTTGACTCCCTGGGTCCCCTGAGGCACATGACGCCCTCAGGTCATGCTAATGTTTTTTTCTTTTTTTTAGCTCTTTTTATTTTTGTTGTTTATTTTTTATTGTTTGGGTTACTGTATTTTACTAATGTTTTATGTTCTACTATGTCCACTTGTAGAGCTCAGTTTCATTATTCTCCTATGCACTACAAAGGTTGGTTAGGCCTCAGGCTATCCTGGCTTTGGGCGCTCCTACTTTTTTCTCATTGCCGGGGTATATCTGACACCAAAGTCACATTCTCTTCAATGATGCTCCGGTATACTGTTGTTTACCATAGGCTGTGCCACTACTCCCAGGTACTTACCATTGCTTATCTTAATAACGCACCTTTATGGCTTTAAAAATTCTGTCCTATAATGTTAAAGGTCTAGGTTCCATACGTAAGCGCTGGTTGGCCCTGAAGGAATTCAGGTCTTCTGGTGCGGACGTGATTATGCTGCAAGAAACTAATTTTAGAGCGGATGGCTCCCTTAAGTTTGCCTCCAAGCATTTCCCTACCTCCTTCCTGGCCTCTGACCCCACAGGCAAGGCGGGTGTTGCAATTTTGATCCCATGCAGACCCCCATGGCAGGTACCTAGTTTTAGAATGTCAACACTTGAGCACCTCCCTGACCCTTGTCAACCTGTATGCCCCTAATGTTGGGCAGCTTGACTTCCTTAGTGCCCTGCTTGATTCCCCTCATTGCTCATCCCAGCCTTTCATGATAGTCGGGGGGATTTTAACTTGGTCATGTCTCCCTCCAGGGATAGGAAAACTCTGTTCTCATCCACACCCTCCAGGAGGTTGGTTTCCCAAGCCACCTCATTCCGTCAGCTCATCAGGTCCCATCGGCTCTTCGACTCATGGAGGATCAAGCACCCCACAGCTCAGCAATTCACCTTTTATTCTCCAGTCCATAAAATGTACTCGCGGCTTGATCACTTTCTTATTTCCGCTCCACTCATCCCACACGTGATCGACTCTGAGGTGTTACCGATTACCTGGTCCGACCATGCCCCCATTACCCTAAACCTCTTGCTCACTCAGGCTTATCCTAGATCCTGTCACTGGAGGCTTAACAGCCACCTCTTACATTCTGAAAGCTCCCGCTCGGTCCTTGTGAAGAGCCTCACGGAATTTTTCCAACTGAACACAGGGTCGGTCCCGGATTATTCCACCCTGTGGGAGGCCCATAAGGCCGTCTTCAGAGGCGCTTGTATTGCAGAGAGCTCTAGATTGAAGAGGGATAGGTCCGCACTTATCCGATCACTAACCTCTGCTCTTCTCACAGCTGAGCGGAAGCTCCTGGCCGCCCCCCGGTGGAAAGGCTCCGGAGGGTCACTCTCCTTAGGGAACAGATTAAAACAGCACAACACAACCGGGCAGCCAAATCGCTGCTTTGGATGAGGCAGAAATTCTACAAATTTTCCAATAAACCTCATACAATGCTAGTCAAAAAACTACGTCCACGTGCATTCAATTCTTTTCCTGAGTTTCTTTCCCGGCCTGATGGATCTAGGACCTATTGCCCTCATGAAATTTCAATCATTTTTGGCAAATTTTACCATAAACTCTACAACTGTCTTTCCCCTGAAAACCATTTTCACTTTACTCAAGAGAAATTTAAAGCCTTCTTCTACAATCTTAAACTCCCCGAACTCTCGTCGAGCGATCCAGAGGCCCTTAATAAGACGGTATAGGCGGAGGAGCTTTCTGATGTAGTGCGGGATCTTCCATCGCATAAGTCACCTGGCCCTGATGGACTCCCCTATTTCTACTATAAAACCTATCTAGACATTTTGGGACCTCACATGCTCACTTTATTTGATACTTTACTAAAGGGCACCCCTCCCCATCCACATTTCTCACACTCCTTCATCTCAGTGATCCCCAAGCCGGGTAAGGATCCCTCCATCCCAGATAATTATAGGCCTATAGCCCTTCTGAATTCTGACTACAAAATATTTACTAAAATTCTTGCCTCCCGACTATCGGTTCTTGCCCCCAAACTTATTCACAGAGATCAGGTGGGGTTTGTGCCTGGCAGACACGCAGGTGACAACACCCGCCGCACGCTCAACCTGGTCGATCTTCTGGATAGGACCAACAAACCAGCACTCCTACTTAGCTTAGACGCCCAAAAGGCCTTTGATAGGCTTAGCTGGCCTTATATGTTCGCCACGCTCAAGGTTTATGGGTTTAGGGGCTCCTTTTTGAGGGCACTGGAAGCTTTATACTCAACGGTCACTGCCCAGGTACAGATGTCGTCCTTACTGTCGCCTCGCTTCCCCCTGTTGAATGGTACTCGGCAAGGGTGTCCTCTATCTCCGCTAATATTTATTTTATGTCTGAAACCCCTGGCCGAGGCCGTACGCTCTCATCCAGATATCCGTGGGGTGGTGATGCGACAGGGAGAGTACAAATTATCACTTTTTTCTGACGACGTCTTGCTAACTATTACCAATCCACCAATATCCCTCCCCTCATTGCACAAGCTACTAACATCCTTTGGGGGTATTTCTGGGTACAAGGTTAACACCTCTAAGACTGAGGCCCTCCCCATACACATCCCTGCCACACAACTTTCTAGACTAAAAGAATCTTATCCCTATAGATGGTGCAGTGATTCACTCAAGTACCTGGGGGTTTTTCTGACCCCTTCTTACTCCCACCTGTTCCGTGCGAACTTTCCTGCCCTGTTTCAGGATATAAATAATTCACTACTGACCTGGTCTAATACCCTTTATCCCTGCTGGGCAGGATCAACGTTCTTAAAATGTCAGTCTTGCCCAGACTGCTCTACCACTTTGAGACACTGCCAGTTGCCGTTCCGACCCCTCAGCTTAAACTTCTCCGACGACGTTTCCTTAAATTTATATGGGCTGACAGGTCTCATCGCTTTGCCAGCTCTGTGGTGTTTGCGCCTGCGGGTCGGGGGGGTTGGGTGCTCCGGATATTGTGAAATATTATCAAGCTACCCATTTACGAATTATTGCTACCTGGTCCTCTCTTAATGCCACGAGTCGGTGGGCTGCTATTGAAAAGGGGGTCCTGTATCCGGTTCACCCATGCTCCTTGATCTGGGGCACCCCATCCCCACTGCCCCCTACCCTTAGACGTCAATGTAAGGCCCCAATGTCATTCACTTTGGACTTGTGGCAAAAGTGTAACAAAAAGTACTCCCTCTCCTCGGCCTGCCCCCCCCCCCCCCCCCCCACGAATGTCTTATTTAATCCTACTATCCCTGATGGATTGTCTATGGGTAGGATTTCCCCATGGCTAGATCCCCCTCTTTTCCAACTTAGAAACCTGGTACATCCTGTTTCCCATAGACTCTATGCCTTTGAGACCTTGCGAGAAAAATATGACATCCCCAAACATTCGTTTTACTTCTACCTACAGATGAGACACTTCTTTAACTCTAAGTCTCTAAGTCTTCGACTTTAACCCTTGACACTCCCACAGCTTTTGAGCATCTCTGCGCTCAAGGCCCACATCAACTTAATTTAATTTCCTCTATTCACCGAATCCTCCATGAGTCTAAACGAATTTACGCATCTGTATATGAGTAGATGGTCTCAGTTGTTGGACAAATCTCCCTGCAGACATGGGATAGGATTTGGTCCTCTACTTTCAAATCCTCTAAGTGTGTCACGCAAAGGGAAACAGCAATAAAAATCCTTATGTTTTGGTATAAGACCCCCGATGTCATCCACAAATACGATTCCTCAGTCTCGTCATCTTGTTGGCGATGTGGACTTGACATTGAGTCACTGTTTCATATCTTCTGGAAATGCCCTTTGATACGGCCTTTCTGGATAGCGGTGGGGTCTTTGCTGGTGGAGGTGACGGGGTATCCCTCCCGATTGATCCCCTACATTGTTTTCTGGGTCTTCCTATACCAGGTATACCTAAAAACACCAATCGATTGGTTTCCTACATTTTACTTGCTGCTAAGAGGCTTGTCTCATTGTGTTGGCTGTCCAGTGCAACTCCCCCCTGGCCTAGATTACTCCAACTGGTGTCTGAAATTAGAAGAATGGAGTATTTGACAGCCTCGGTGCATGATTTGGTTCCCCAGTTCGATAAAGTGTGGGAACCCTGGGATCGATCGGCATATGGGGCTCCCCCTGCCGGTACATCCATCTGACTGCAGCTACCGACCGGGGCACTTTGTTGATGGCTACCGTCCCCCCCTTTCCCTACCCAGTCCTCCAGGTAACATGTCCCTCCCCTCCCGGGGACTTACTATGCTGACCATGTGAATGTTCAGATGTTTTGCCTTTCTCTTTTGGCCTCCGGCCTCTTGTTGATCAGAATAGTTTGTCTGATTTACATTAACTGTTTGTTATTTACAGTACAAGATACGGATACGCAGTTCACCTTTGTGCCTGCGTTTATGGACATTTTTCTCTGTCTGTTGTAACTTATGTTTTTCACCATGATCTATATCTTTCTTTATTTACTGAATCTTCCAATGCACTAGTGTATTGTTTTTGCTTTGAAAATTAATAAAAATTACAATTATAAAAAAAATTCCGACACGGAAGCGCTCGTTCAGGTAAAACTACTGCTCGTAAGCGATATAGCACATTCGTCACACTGCAATGTTAAAAATTCTTTCATCAAGCGCATTCTCTTGTTCTTTACAATGCTGCAAGAACGAACTTCTTTTGATGCTCATAGTCACACACACTTCTCCCGAACGTATTTTATTACTCTTTTTAACCATTTCAGCAATACAATTTTAGTTTGCGTCACATCTAAACAATTTTAGATTTTGTTTATTCTTTTTTGGATGCTTTTTTTTTGGATTCCCTAAAAATCTCCTTTAAATACAGTTTGCTCATTTCTCCTTTTTTTTTTTTTTTTTTTGGTGTGTAAACTTACCACAACAACATTATTCTATTTTTGATATTTTGTTTTTCTTTTTTAATCTATAGGAGGTTTAGTGTTGGTACCCCTTGTTAGTTATTTGTATTTTTGAAATGTACCTGCCTGCTCACAAATAAACTGGCCTTTTGGAAGGAAAACACATATGCAAGTATTTCTTCAAACAAAAAAATACCCTTATTTCGGTGTCAGTAACAAATAAAGAGGGAGGCAGCAATGTTGAAACTGGGGAGATTAGCGAAGCCTTTGGCCCCCAGGGCACACATCAACTATTTTAACACAAAAATTGGTGGCCTGAGGAATACATTTCTGAGGGAGAGAAGTCTGGTCCTGAAGTCCATGAAATCCGGAACAGCAGCAGATGACATCTATGTTCCCAGGCTGTGGTACTACAACAAGCTGCATCTTCTGTCATACCAGACTGAACCCAGGTCATCACTCTCTGGTCTTCCTTCCACGCTTCCTTCCAGGCTGTGGCTGGGATGCTGGAGGTATGGCAGAAGGAGGAGGAGGAGGAGCAGGGGCATGGGCCAAATCACACAAGTGTGTTTCTGGTGTCATTTGGCCCAACAGACCCTTGTGGAGGGTGTATAGAATAACCTCCTCACACAAGATCTGTTGCCCCTGCTCCATTTTATCAAGCTTGCACGCAACCATGGTGGCAAAGGCCTCTTGGTCAGTGGGTTTTGCTTGGCGTGCCGCAGAAGCCTCACCAATCAGCCTCAGGGCCGACTCAACATTCCCCCCCTTTCTCGCCCTTTTGCGTGGAAGGCGGAGGGGAGGGACCTGGCATTCAGTGAGGCTCCTTTGGCTGCCCACCGCCTGGCTGCCGCTTACCCCCGCCTCCTCCTGGCTGCCACTTTCCACAGCCACCTCCTGGCTGCTGCATTCCACACCCTCCTGTTCCTGGCTGAGTTCTTCCTGTGTATGAAAAAGGGACATAGTTTGAGTTTTTGGTTCATCAAACACACACAATGTTCACATCAACACTGTTGCAAATTGTTAACCAATAGAAAAGACTATCATTCTGAGCCCAGCATTTTTCTTTCTTGTCCCAAAGGTTTTGGCCACTACTGTCTATTGATATGTGAAACACTTTCTAAAATCAGCAATTAGTGAGCAAAAATCAAATTAACATCATTCATTTTGACTCCACAAATATAGACAACAATACTATACCTGGCTCAAGCTGGGCTCCCACAGTTCTTCCTGAGTGGAAGGCCCAGGTTGGGCGTCGGAAGACTCATTGGGTGTGGAATGGAGCATAGGACGCGTGGAAGGAAGAGTAGAGAGGGATTCCCTGACATCAGCCTGGTGGGCCAGAAAATGCCTCCTGTCATAATACCACAGGGTGGGAACATAAACGTCATCTGCTGAAGCTCCAGATTGCATGGACTTCAGCACCTTGCGCCTCTCCCTCATATATGTACTCCTGAGGCTACCAATTTTCTTTTTTAAATAGTTGACGTCTGCCCTGGTGACCACCGGCTTCACAAACTCAACCAGTTGCAACATTGCCGCCTGCCTCTTTTGTCTGTTACTATATTGTGGGTGTGTTGCTTGCCACAGGATGGGCATGTCTCTGTATTTATCGATGAACAGAGGGAGGAAGCTATGGTCATTGAAGCCGTCCATAATGTCTGCAAGACACAACACAAGACAAACCCTAATGTCAGTCTAAACTCCACTAATGCAGACCTCAATCTAGAAGCAGTGTAGCCTAGTGATGTACCAAGATCAAAATTTTACCTTCGTTTGCATGTTTGGCGCGTCAGCTTCTCCCTCTGTTCACCAACCGTACGGACGACACACGCGTGTTGCGTTTTATATACTGTGCGCATGCGTGAAACTCCGCCCGCCCCTGACGTTCTTTCCAGACTATTCCCCGCCCCTTCGCTTCCGGCGCAGTGGGGAGAGCACATGACGGAGAGAACACAGGTGCGCACTAATAATAGTTCCACTAACGAGGAGGAGGGTGAGGAAAGCCCGGAGCCTGAAACGTCCCGATCCAGGAAGAGAAGATTTAAGGCCTCAAATATGTCTTTTGGAGAGATGTTGGAGCTGGTCGACATATTGAACAGGACCGACTATGATGGGAAGTATGGACCTTACCCAAACTCAAATATAAGAAAGGCCAAGATCATGAATAAAGTTGTGAAGAGTCTTCATAAGAATTTTGGGGTACACCGATCCATGGATCAACTGAGATAACGCTGGTCAGACCTGAAACTGAGGGAGCATGAGCAGTACCTAAGGATCAAGTGTGTTCTTGACAAAAGTAAGTAGTTGTCGTGTGTTCATATGATTATTATTGCTTGCATCCTGCTCCATGTGCTTTGATTTCATGTTGTGCATTTTAAAATGGGCACTTTCAAGTTCATGGTTTCATTCGTTCGTAGGAAACATCGTTCTGCAGATAAGTATTCTAGCTGGACACAGTGTCCCCAATAATGTTATGATCTTGAAGCTCGGCCAAAATAAACAATTAATTCTGCCCTCTGTGTGCTAATTCTTTATTTTTTTCAATTATCATAGGGGAGAGAAGACTCTGCAAGTATGAGGACACCAGGGACCACACCCCTCCCAAAGAAGGCCAACTTCCAAAAGCAGAAACAGAGGAGCAGGAGGAGGAGGAGGAGGAAGGAGAGATCGTGGAGGTTGGGCAAATTGTCACCACAACAGTTGAGTGTCGGAGAACACAGCTTCCGGTAAGCTCATCAATGTATGTCACCATATTTTTATTACATGGTGTGTTTTTTTGCTTTGTTTTGTAGGTGATGTGGAAGAAGATTCCCGTTTTACCAGTGAAAGTGCCCAGATCCAGATTGGGGAGATAATGGGGTGCAATCGGGATTTAGAAAATGTCCTGCAAAACATCAATGATGCCAGTTTGTCCATCCTACCACTGGACACTTCCGCCCTCCTCCTGACCCACAGACAGCCACCCCGTCGGACTGGCTGACCACAATTTCATTAAACCAGCTCTGCAGAGACCTTCACCTCTCGGGCAGAACACACAGACCACTCACGTTGTTTGAGGATCTCTGCAAATTAGCCCAAACCCCAAAACACACTCTATCGTTAATTTACAAAGATATTCAATCTCGCTCATATGACGCCCTCCCTGCATATACGAGTAAATGGTCTAGAGACCTGAATTTAGAGATATCTCCAACACAGTGGACTACCTCCTTTACCCACACACATCATTCCTCCAGGTCAGGGTTTTCCCAAGAGAAGAACTATAAATTGCTTTCGAGGTGGTACAGGGTCCCGGTCTCGGTACACAGGATGTTCCCATCAACCACAAACATGTGTTGGCGCTGTCACGGAGCACAGGGTTCGTATATTCATACTTGGTGGGACTGTGATAAAGTTCGTCCATTTTGGAATAAAATATTCGAAATTTATAATAATGTATATCAGACCTTGTTACCTCCTTCGCCTTTGTCTGCTCTTCTATCCATTCTTCCAGGGACAATTCGGTCCCAGAAGGGCAGTCTTCTGAGATTCTTTCTTTCGGCAGCCCGCCACACCATTTCTTTATACTGGAAGAAAGAATCCCCTCCCTCTATTTCAACTTGGGTGGATAACCTTAATGACATCATGCTCATGGAGGAGTTGCAGGCGAAGGCGGACGATACCTATGATAAGTTCAACATGTTGTGGTCTGTCTCGCGGCATCACTCTCAGACAGAATTATTTCTTAATAATCTTAAAACCACTTGAACAATCCTTCCGCCACGCATGAGCGGAGAGTGGTGACGTCGTGAGGGCCCCAGGTAACACTGGAAGAACTTACATAATGGTTTCCACATCTGAGCTGGGCGATTGTAGTGCTTTTATCCTTTATATATGCCAACTATTTTGATACATGTTTTGATCATCTCCTTTTCATTAACTGACTCTGCTGTGCACTCCCCCTTCCCCTCTCTTTTTTCCTTCTTTTCTTTCCCTTCTTCCTCTCCCCCTTTCCCTGCAGTACTCACCCTCTCCCCCCCCCCCCCTCCCCTGTTCTTTTGTGCCTAACAATGTGCTTTATTGGTTGTTATTGGTGACATGTGCAGTATACCTACTCATTGTCAGGTACGTTATGCTATCCTACCTAGCATATAGTTGTAAACATGATTTCAATCTTAACTGTATAACCTTACCCTCCCTCATACCCTCTACCCCTCCCTCCCTACCTACCTCTGGGTTATACAGCATGATAAGTCCGTCCACTTGGATATGTTACACGCTCAGGATAGTGATTGCAACCTTTCTACACTGTTATTTGCATTTAAATGTTCATACGATATGTACCAGTGGTTGTAATTGTTTACCACTACCCCCCATTTCCCCCCTTTTTCTTTGTTCTGTACCCTCAATTACTTCTCTTGCAAAATGGTTAATAAAATATATATTCAGCCTTAAAACATCAATGATGTTAAAAATAAAATGAAGAACATCATTGACCTTTTGGGGAGAGTGTGAAACACCAAAAACTAGATAGGGTTTTATTTTTGCTATTTTAAAAACAAAATGTTGTATTTCTCGAAATTACAAATTTGGAAGATGCACAGAGTGTGTAAACATGTGCTATCTCCCTTCATGGGGGATCAATGTACGTGTTTTGTGTAAAGTGTCTGAGATGAAGGGGTTGCAGCCCCAAAGCATGTACATTGATCCCCCATGATGGGAGATAGCACATGTTGACACACTGTGTGCATCTTACAAATTTGTTTTTTTCAGGGGTGACACCCCATGTGATGAAGGCAATATCAGCCCAGTTTGTACATACTCTTGTCTGATATTGTCTTCACTTTTCAAAGTTGAACTTTGTAAGTTCCCGTGTTCTGTATTTTACGGTTTGATACATGCCTGTTTACCCAAAAACACCAAGTAAACCAAATTTTGATTAAACTCTGTTTTTGAAACACACAATTTCTTGGTTTGTTGTAAAAACCTTTTCAAAACGCACATGTGAATGTGCTTGGATTAAAAGGTTTCATTATCAACAATGTGTGGCTTCCTTTTTTATTGCACCAAAAATGTATTTGTAGTACAATTTTAGTTTGTGTTGAGAAGGAGTGTGATTTACTAAAGGCAACTCCACTTTGCACTCCAAGTGCAGTTTCAGGTGTACTTTTGCAGTGCACTTGTAGTGCATAGTGGATGTGCCTTTAGTAAAAAACACCCACAGTGAGGTGTAAATTTGGACAATCATGCCATTTTCCTGCCATGGTGCAGAAAATGAGCACGATTTTGGTCAGTAATGCACTACATACATTATTTACAAAAACAAGGTGTGTGTGTAGCAGACCCACAACATAATAAGATTATCTGAAGAAGAGACTGTCCCCTCATCTCGCTCTGAACTTGGGTTTGCACTGTTGGTGAAAAAGGCACAACTTGAAAAAACCTAAATATACCTAGGAGACACCTAAAACCAAGCCAAGCAGTAAATGAGTTTCAGATAAAAATGTATTCTTAAAATGCCGCTCAGACATTGTCTGGCATATCAATGGCCAATCAAATGGCCATTATATCAAATACCCACAAAGTAGTCCATGTATTGTGTTCTAACCTCACGGGCGCTTTGGGGGGGCAAGCCAGGATGAGCATGTTCAAGGCCCGTGAGGTTATCTTCATTTTCCAGCAAGTCTGCTTCTTGTTGGCCAACTGAGACCGCATAGTTCACAGAAACTTTTTTAAGAAAATTGTGCAGAACACAGCACGCCAGCACTATGTGATTCAGTTTGTATTCCGCCATGTGAATAGGCGTAAGAAAAAGGCGGAACCGGCTGGCCAGTATACCAAAAGTGTTCTCCACCACTCTTCGGGCTCTGGACAGGCGGAAATTAAAAATCCTCTGGTCTGGGGTGAGGGTCCTCATGGGGAAAGGCCTAATCAGATGGTTCGCCAGGGCAAACTGCGACAAAGACGAACGGGAGTCCTTCCTGATTCTCCTCTGGGGGTGGCAAGCCCAGACTGCCACTCTGGAGACGCCAGTAGAACTCCGTCCGTGTGAAGACTCCACCATACGACATCCGTCCATTTTGCTCCACGTCCACATACAAAAAGTCATATGTCGCAGACACCACCGCCAACATCACGATACTATGAAACCCCTTATAATTATAATAGTACGACCCCGAGTTGGGTGGTGGGACGATGCGGACGTGCTTCCCATCTATTGCTCCTCCACAATTGGGAAAGTCCCAATGACTGGCAAAGTGGGAGGCCACAGTCTGCCATTCCTGTGGCGTTGAAGGACACTGTGGAGTGAAACAAGAACAAAAATTAGTAATTTGACAAATCAACATTTCAAGCAGATTAGACACCAACATTTTTGGTCAAAATTAGTATAACATTTTGGGAACTGAGTATTTAAAGCCTAAAGTCTAATGTCCCCTTATGAGAGTCATCACCCCCCATCCCTCCCCCACCCCCCATATCCCCCATCTGATGGGTCCTTGCTCAAAAATGAGGGGGGGATGTTTAGGACAGGTAACCCTCTCCACTTGATTGAGAGCTGAATGGCTAAATAATGTGTGCTACTTTGGGAAGCCCCTCCTTAGTTACACTATTGGCAGCCCACCGGACAGGTAAGAAGTGTCATAATAACAAAAAGAAACCAAAATGTAAGCACTTTTTGACATTCTGCTATTACATATCCAGATAATTAATAGGTTAAAAAAAAAATATAGCATTTGAAAGTATTGAGGCAGGCCCTTGTACTACATGCTTTGGTGAATTCATCCATAAATGTGAGCATCAAAAAGGTAGGTAGAGTGTGCATTGGGTTTGGTAAAGTCAGCAGATAGAGGATTGCTATCAGCTGAGCTAGCAGTTGGGGGGAGGGGGGTTCTTAATGAGTTTGGCCCCCAAAAAAAAAAAATGTCACTCTGCATGAATTGAAGCATACACATCACATTTGTAGACATTATAGGGGGTGTTTAGGGGAAAGCAATACTATGGAGCTGACAAAAGACATTGATAAGTGACTAGACTATAGTTTTATGGGCCAAGAAGAGCATGGTGGGGAAGTTAGTGAGGCAAATAGGTCAGAGTATATGAGGACAAAGGGTCAGAGTATATGAATTCAAGCATATTGTAATGATGGTAATTAGGGAATGAGGCAAGAAATGCAAGACATTAGCAATCATGAAATACATAGAATGTGATGTTAAAGGATAAAACTTACCTTCATATAGTCCTTCTGCAGGACCTGAATGATGGCAGAACAGCTCTCTGGAATAATGATCCCCAGAGCCTGGGGGGAGATGCCTGTAGAGAACTTGAGGTCCTGAAGGATTCTCCCAGTCGCCAACTAGCGCAACGTGGCGATGAGCCTCTGCTCCGGAGTGATGGCTTGCCGCATGCAGGTATCCTGCCTGGTAATATAAGGGGTCAGCAAAGCCAGCAGACGGTGAAAAACGGGGTCAGTCATACGGAGATAATTCTTAAAATCATCAGGATTATTCTCGCGGATCTCACGGAGCAAAGGCATGTGCGAGAACTGGTCACGCTGGTGCAACCAATTCTTGGTCCACAAACGCCTCCCCTCCCTGTTCATGGACCTAGCTTGTGTCAAAGTAACAACCCCAACACAAAGCCCCTGCACAGCACAAACTCTACAACGAGTACGTAGACGAAACATGGTTTGAAAACGGTCGCCTCGTCAGAACGGACACCAGAAAGCACAGATAAACAGCAAGGCCTGAAAGAAGGACCTGAATAGCAGAAGCAAGCAGACAATAAAAAATGCCTTTCAAAGCGTACTATACCAAGATATAGTCCACAATGATCAACAAATACTTACTGACTGCACGCACTGATTATCAGATACGCAAAGACAAGCACAAACCGAAGAGCAGTAGCGATCTGAATCACAAATCTAAAAAGCGCGAATCGTCTCTCACCAAACTTCTACTAACATGAGATCAGCAGTGGGAGCCCAAAGGGTGCCGGACGTGGTGCTGAACTTCCCTTTTCTAGTCCCGCCGTACACGGCTTACGTCACCGCGTTCTTGGCAACCGCAAAATCCGACAACTGGGTCCGACCATGTGTATGCAACAGTTTCGGACACAATCCGTCTGACAAAATCTGGTTGGCAGAATGTCCGACCGTGTGTACAAGGGCTAATACATAACAACAGTTTAACATTTCAGATTGTTCATTCAAAAAAGTGAAAACTTACACAACATTGCAGCACTGCTGTATGTGTAAGAGCAGCCACAGATAGACACACACCACTGCGGCTCTGACTGCTCTGTCACTAATATGAACCAATGATAAATGCTACTTGTTCATAATAGTAAAATATCACTCAGAACTTCAGCCCTGTGTTATGTATCTGCCACTCCTTTTTATTCCAAACAACGCATCGATAGATGCATTATACAAGCAGCGATGATTATTCATTAATAATGGTGACAGATCATTTAGCTTAGGGAGGCAGCAGGGCTCTGTGCTGGCTGCATCTTCCCCCACAGGGACACCTATATTTTGAGCTTTAAAAGGGGATGGAGCTACAGCGAGCATATAGAACTGCATTTTGGGTAAAACAGGGCCTAGTACATTAAATTTAATAATAGTTCTTCATTAAGCATAAACTCCATGCCCCCGTTAAAAGGTCAGCAATACATACCATGATAGACTTACTCTAATTAGTCATGAAACCATAAAAGTTAGGGCTAAGCCCTTTTTTTCAGACACAGCTGTCTGTCACTGACCCTTGGTCATCAGATAAAGGATTATCCAGTAACATTTTGTGTAAATTTCACCTTGAGTCTCTGATCTCTGTAAACAAAACAAAATAAAAACAGTATACTACACAAGATAGACATATGACAAGGAACCTAGAGCTCTACACGCTGGCTGAATAAAAGGCTACAAAATATTCATAAGCAATACTTCACATTTAAAAAGTTTAAAAAAAGTTGACCATAATAAAAAAAGCACCAATTAATTAACATATTTTTAAAATGAATTGCAGGGCTTGAATTACATTTTAAATTTTTTACATCTAAAAGATTATCATAGATTAAAGGTTACTGGTTAAAAGCTACCCATGTTTTACACCGGAGAATTCATCTCCAGTTGAGATGAACTGGAGTTGGTTTAATCTAAATGAGGGTCACGTCTTATGAATGGATTAAAGAGATTCTGATAGTTGTCCACAGTCCTGACTTAATTAGTTCATTCAAATTAATATTGTGTGGATTATATTCTAAGTACAGCAATACTGTATTTATGAATGGATCAGGATCTAAGAATGGAGGATAAAGGGATGATCAACAGCTCATTCATAGACAGTGTTCCATTCTTAGAAGCTGTAATACAGGGTGGAAAAGGCAGGCATAGAGAGCCTATGATAGCTCTTTAGTTGTATTAACCACTGGAAAAATAAGGCAGCGGAGGTATTAGGAATGGGGGGGGTTGAGGAGGAAGGAGATATACTACTAACAGCAGAGGAATCAACACAATGGACACATCCTATTAATTGTAAGTATGTCTTTTGTGCTGATGATTCTGTTTTTGATTTTGGCTGCACTTAAGCTTTAGAGCAGTAGAAAACTGCCCAAAAAAAATGTGTCCTCTGCAGGTTTATGCCATAATGTGCTAGTGTGCACTGCATACTAGCACAATATGACATACTCTACATACCTTTTTAAATAAAGCCCTCCAGCAGCACACTGTTACTGCTGCTGGGGCCTTCTTCAGGGATGCTGTGTACCCTAAATGCAGAGTGTCACTACGCATGTGTGGGTGACGTCTTTGTCTATTGCCAATGTAAATACAGTCAGTATCTCTTAAACGGTGCATGGTTAGGAAATATTCATTGTACCTACAAGTAAGCCTAATTCTAAGCTTATATGTACGTAAAAATGTTTACTATCACTTTAAAGAGTATCTATCACCAATAGAAGAACTAACAAGATATACATTTAACTAAATGACTTTTGGTTTGCAATGTGTATTATAAAAAATTGGCATCCTTTTTTTTTTTTTTACATAATGTAAATATTGTCACTTTTTTCATTTTCTTTTTTCATCCTTTGTAGCATCTCAGTGTTGGTCATCTCCCACATCCTCTTTCTACAATTGGAAGACAGGCACAGAGCTTTGTCACATAAACAAGGACCTACATGACTGGATCACCAGGTATTATTTTAAGGAAAAATGCGGATTTAAAAATATTTTTTAAATTACATGAGTCACGCATGCATATCTCAGTGTAGAGTACTGCCATGATTCTCCTGGCCTATCAGGAGGCAGAAGACTCCAAACCTGGAAGAAGACTGGGAGAATATGGAAGTGCTGGTGATAGATAGGAGCACTGACTTTGCAATACTGGAAGGTATCATTTGCACAGTAAGTCTGCCGTAATATGCTAATATACAGTACATTTCTTAAATCAAATATTTAGTGGGTGAAAAAAGATAAAGGGATGAAAAGGGGGTACCATATACAAATATTCAGATGGGTGGTGCATACTAGCATATTAGCAGTTTACTTGTGTTTCAACACAATAAAGCTTATATGAGTATAGTACCTTCCTCTAGTCAGGCTTCTAGGTTAAATTCAGTTTTTTTGGTTTCACTGTAGTGAGTGGAGCAGTGATTGACTGTTTTTGTCTGTTCAGGGTTTCCTGAACTGAAGATTTGCCTCCACCCACCTGCCTCTAAAGAAGTTTAGAGTAAAGGGCAGAGAAATTCAAATAACCAGTGTGCATATTTATCGTGCCCCAGCCAATTTCTTAAAGGAGACATCCAGAAGCTGGCTGGGGAGGTGATACATGTTTGGGGAGGCCTTGCCAGTGTGTTCTCCCCTCTTCAGGGAGGGTTCCTGTCTTCCTGAAGCTGCTGCCCCTAGGACATATCATCTGAGACTAGAAATAGCAGTCTAGCTCTCAGCAGGAGCTAGGCTTTAGGCCTGGATAAGATTATCAAAGAATTTAACTTGCTGGAGAGCACTGTCTTGAAGTCCTGGGTCTGGAGAAGGATCATTTTACCTTCCTTGTTGAGGATATACCTGTGGATGCTGGGTGGCAGACAGCTCCTGGGACACTCTGAATAAAGACCTTGCTGTGGACTATTTGTTGTGCCAGAAGGGAAAAAGGTACCATAAACTGTTATAGGGACTAGGACTGCTATTATAGGGTCCTAGATGTGCTGGCCATTCCCTATTACCCCTTGGGAAAGGTGACTATAGATAAGACTAGTAAAAAGTGTGTCCTCCCACTATTGCTATTTTAAACATGCCTGAGCGCTCCATGCATTTTCCACTTGAACGCTCATTCATTCCAATGGCCATAAGAAATTTATGGAATCCATTAACGCTTACACGATTGATGCACCTGAACACGTTTAAACCCACCTAAACGCATGTGTAAAATGCGGCTTTAGAAGAACTGGCACCAGTTGCTGAAACACCAGAAATTCTATTAATGTCTCATCAGGCAGAGTCCAAAATAGGGTCACCACTGTGCTCCAGTCCCCAGGGGCTATACACATATTGGCTGTCATTTTGAATGATATTGGTCTTGTACCACCTTTCTAATTAACAGGCGATAATTATCGCATGACATTTTATAGGTGTATTGATATTTGGCGGACTACAAGTTTATTATGTGTTGTGCCCTGGGTTTTTTTGTTTCTTGTTTGTTGCTTTTGTATGCACCTTTACTTGTGGTGCTTGCTGTGGATCTGAGTGGTCCTATGACGCTGCAAATCACATTGTTTTTAGTACGGAATATTTTGTGTCACAAATTTTAATACATTTTCTACTTTTTCAGTAAACTCAATTATGACCTTTTGTCACTAAAGTAATCCCTTTGCTCCCTAAGTAATCTATTGCCAGGGTTTTTGTTCTTCAAATATCTGCTTGGTTAGAGTGACAACACCTGATTTGGTGAGTGGTCTATGGGCATATACTATATCTGATAATCTGTTAGGGCCCATTGTTGTTTCATGTTTAACTTTTATTTTTAACTTTACCGTGTAAAGAAAAATGTATTTTAGACACAGATATAGATATTTATGTAAAATATATAGTGTTATACCGTGCTAATGTTAAAAAATGCTGAGATATAAATTATAAAACAGCCAGCACCACAATGTACAACTTGTGCAAAAGTAATGATGAAAATAACAGTGCAGCGCTAATCATGAATACATGGATGTGCAAAAATGGTTATATGAGGTGAATCATATAAACAACATATGACACAAATAAAAATCTGCACAAAAATAATAATATATATCACAGTCATTGGTGAACTAAAAACATCCAAAATTAAGTGAATAAGTCTGTGAAGTCATATATTGATAATTGCATGATCCAAATTGTGATGATCAATCACCCAGAGAAGAAGAATCACCACCATGAAGAAATCTGCCACCAAATTGAATATAAAGAGGCTTACCGGAACATATGGACCCAATTCAGCTTATACCAAGTGGGTCAATGAAGGCAATGGTGTCTCAACACCTGGATATAGATGCTCCACTCAAATCATCTCCAAATGGACGGTATGTTGCCAGGGAGATTATCAACCATCACAGAAACCGTTGTAGCAATAAGGTGCAAAAAGCAAAAGTGTTAGTACATAAATCCAAGGAGAGAAGATAGAAGACTCAACATAGTATAAACCCATCAATAGAAAATTTAACTTACACCACTCAAATTTCAGTATACATCAAAGCATGAGATGGATGATTTAAAGCGCCATAAAATGGCAGAAATACACGCAAGTTGGGCCTCTATCTGAAATAGAGGTGAGACAACAGAATGTGACCACGTCTTATGTGCGGGTCAAATCTTGTCCAAATTTCAAGGCATAAACCAGCCCTAGAGATGCCTCATTATGGTGTCAAGACAGACAAGCCTGTATAACTACTTCAATGTTAACTGTAAAATTGACATAAATAATATCTTCAAATATCATTTGTAGTGAATGAAAACAGGTATAAAACGACATGATCATTACTCAAATGACATATAGGATATAAAATAAAATAAAAAATAAAGTATAAAAAAATATAAATATACTACAAAATAACCCCTATACCATGTATATAGAATTCATATAAAAAAGATCTCATGCTTTATTGATAAAAGCGTTAATGTTTCAATCCACGTTCATACCAAATGGGGAGTAGGAACGTAACTCATAAATCCAGAATATTTCAAGTTGTGAAAAACACCCCTGGTAAGGGCCCCTGCTCGCCAAGGTTATATACAGTGATCAATGATCAAAAATTGGGTGCTCCTAGGGTCTCGATTATGATATTTCCAATAATGCTTAGGGACACTGTGATTGGTTAGTTCATTTTTTATATTGGCTATGTGCTCATTGACTCATACAGAAAACAAGCAAATGGTTCTGCCAACATATCGTTTAACACATGGACAAGTGATTAAATATACAATATATTTAGTGGCACAAGTAAAAACTGTTTCATATCATAAACTTGGTTGGTAATTGTAGATTTAAATTGCTTCGTTTTCACTTTGCCGCATGTGTTATGTTGGCACACATTACATTTTTTGCAGGGGTAATAACCCACTAACATGAAAAAATTAAGGCTTAACTGGGGGATTGATAATATTAGGGTCAATTTTGCTCTGTAAAGATGGAGCACCCCTATATATGATATTCGCCCTATCTGACAAAAGGGGACCCATTTTTAATAACATTCCAATATTTATATAGAATCTTAATTAATAGCTTAAAGGCGTTATTTTATTTTGGCAAGGTTTATCTTCCAAAAGGGAAGATAGATTTTTATGCCATAGAATCCTGAAAAAAAGCACCAAAAACTCATAGTTTTCCTCTGCTGATTACTAGTCACTGAATTTATCAAGTAAAAATGATTTCTGCATTCTTTTAATCTGTTCTATAGCACTGTGATACTGCTTTGTTTAAAACAGATTGGCTTTAAGACCCATTTTCAAAAGTAGTTATCTCAGTTTTAATTAGGAACAATTTATTTTTTCATTCTAATTTAATATGAACAAATAAACACATCACTTTAAGTTACAGACAGATTTATGTGTATGTATTTATCTTTATCTTCAACCTCAAGCCTTGAATCAAAAGATTCAGTGAAATATGGCTCATTTAATGCAGAGCCCGTTTTTTACAGTTACAAATTACATAATCTAAAAATCTTATAACCGCAGCTTCATCTATCTGACTTTATCGCCTTTCATTCCTGAAAATAATTTACAGCTTGCATTCTGACATTTAAATTAAGAGTGTGCACTAATTCTTGTGCATAACAATAATGAATTAATAAGCCTTTTCTCTACCAAGCCTGCAAGGCTTAATTATTATGCACACTACAGTAAAATCACTATTTGGTTGATAAATGCAGCTTTATCAGTTTTTTTTTTCCAAATGACAGCAGAGCCTCACTGAATAAAAATTCAGAAATAGCAGGTATTCACTTTGCAAACTGAATGTTCATTTTACAAAGTGAAAGTTCCCTTAGTTTAACAAATAAGTAGTAGTTTGAATACTAAATCATATGCAAAAGATTTTTGCTTGCACATGATTTGATGATTAAAGTGATTATCAATGTACCTTATTCCCTAAGCTATGTGAACATTCACTTTGCTAACTGAACAGACTCTGCTGCTTTAGTTTATCAATTGGAATCAGTGCACTGTTGGAGATTGTGGGGCTGGCTCATGAAAGGTAATGAAAACTAAGAAAAATAACTGAGCCCAAATAAGCACACAATTGGTGTTGTTGCTAATACACCAACACCTTTTACATACCTCTCAACATTCTGAGATGGGAATGAGGGACACCTATAAGAAAAAATGTATAGGCAAAGGACACCCTGTCACGCTCCCCATTACAGGAGAATTGTACAAAAAAAAGATTGGTTAAACCCACAAGTGCTTTTTTAACACTCAAAATACAAAATAGTGATGAAAAAGCTTACCAACCAAAATACGTATCCCTTGATAACATGCGTGCGCACGAAATGCACTGGGAGGGTCCTATGTACTGATGTCATGCCCCCACATCAATGTGTTTGGAGCAGCCACCACCATTGTAAATCTCACTGACTTGTTTTTAAAAGCTGCAGAATTTATGTATATGTTTTCAAAATTTTGCAATAAATACTACACCATTTAAGCTTTCTTGGATTCCTGGTTGGTGAGCTTTTTGCTCATAGTTCGCTGTTTCTTGGAAGAAGGAATCCACTCTGTTAACATAAAAAAATGGAGAAGTGCTGGCTAAGGAGTACTTATTGGAGCTTTTGTACAGTATGTCTTATTTCTGATTAGTACATATTTTGGGTGGAGACTCTCTTGCACTGGAATTCCTCACAGTTTTTGGTGAACTATATTGGATATCACTTTCTTCTTGATATTTTGATGTCTCTGGTGAGTGCATAGTACACCTAAAGTTTACATATTGGATGGACTCTTTACATATTTTTTTCACAGTTGTATATAATTCACTTTATTATTAGTTGGACTTTTTATCAACTTATTGCTTTTGATATATACTTTATCACTTTTGTTAAGTGCTGCACTTGTATTGCTTTTTTACCACTACTATTCCTTTATATGGGCTTTTGGAATTTACAAATGTAGCAATTCAGAAATTGAATTAAATGTTTAGCACTGGAAAACACTTTGTGATAGATAAGTAGTGTATTTTATATAGATCAGACCAAAATGAGGGACAAATGAGGAGGAAAGAGAGGCAGAGGGATTTTGTTCCAAATTAGGGACAGTTGGGAGCTATACCTTTCATGTTATGGCCATGTGTAATTTTTTCAATTTCCATGTGTCAACCCATATGTTATATGGATAATCTAGTCATATAACCTATTAAAGACGCGAGAAACTACCCTTATACATACAAAACGTTTTCATGCCTTAAAGCAGTATTAAACCTGAAAGCAAAAATGTATTATATTGCAGCTCACCAATTCTAATGGCTAGTACACATGGGCCGAATGTCAGGAGAAATCGACCCGATCAATAAAAACTGTCTGACATTCGGCCCGTGTGTATGTGAGCCAGGCCGACAGAGGCGGGCCTTTTGGCTGGCTTCTGTCAGATGATCATGCTGGAAAACCAGCAGCGAATGGCAACCCCCCATCAGAACACAACAGCTCAGTGGGGGAGATCGCTGTACTAACATCGGATCCTTAGACGCAGTGACTGCATTTAGCTTACTTTAACAGATCAGGCTGTCCAGACAAACCATTTACCACTGACAAAGGGGCTTACAATGGTCAGAATTTATTTAATCATGTAAAACTTTACCCCAAAAAGAAAAAAACTGGTTAATGTAACTGCTTTAAAAATGTTATCTCTAGAGTTCAATTTTAATTTGTTAGTCAAGTCCACTTCATTTCTGCTAGTCTAAAGCTAGCCATACATGGATAGAAAATCGAAAAAAATGATGGGATTTCTAAATATCTGTCAAGCAAGTATGTGATAAGCTCATTGTTTCAATAATTATCAACATATTATCCATCGCTAACAACATAAACGGTACAGAAGAGCAGAAGACGGCGACAGCGGCGACAGTGGCGACAGAAGACCGGGCCACCGCCTGTAAAAGAGCTAGAAGAAGGCGCGGTGGCCCGGCAAGAAAAACCGAAGAGGGGGACAAGACCCCCGAAGTCGGAAGAAGAGGGCGGCGGCGAAGAAGAAAGTCTGGCGAGAAGACCCCAGAAGACGGACAGAAGACCCCCGGAGCTGTGCAATAAACTATTTTAACCCTTGTGTGTTGTGTTTTTTTTTTTACTTTTTTTTTACAGGTGAATGGGTAGGGGTACATTGTACCCCATACTCATTCACATAGGGTGCGGGGCCGGTATCCCGGGGCCCCCTTATTAAAGGGGGCTCCCAGATTCCAATAAGCCCCCCTCCCACAAACCCCGACAACCAACGGCCAGGGTTGCCGGGAAGAGGCCCTTCTCCTCATCAACATGGGGACAAGGTGCTTTGGGGTGGGGGGCCGCGCGGCCCCCCTCTTCCCCAAGGCACCCCCCCATGTTGAGGGCATGTGGCCTGGTACGGCTCAGGAGGGGGGCACTCGCTCACCCCCCCTTTCCTGGCCGGCCGGGTAGCGTGCTCGGATAAGGGTCTGATGTGGACCTGGGGGGGACCCCCACACCGTTTTTTCGGTGTAGGGATTCCCCTTTAAGTCCATACCAGGTACTTTTGAAATGAATGGACTTTTCCCACCCGGAGAAAAGTCCGCTCATTTTGAGCGTGTCTCCAGGTAGCCGGGGCCAGCGAAGGAGGAGTCGCTGGCCCCGGCTACCTGGAGACACGCTCAAAATTAGCGGACTTTTCTCCGGGCGGGAAAAGTCCGTTCATTTCAAAAGTACGGCGGACTGGCACACACGGCCGGATTGTCTGCAGGAAATGCGAGTCCGACGGACAGATTGGAGTGCAAAACTACTTTCTAAGTCCGCCGGACTTTTGGGTAAAAAAAGTCCGCCGGAGCCTACACACGGGGGGATTGTCTGGCGGGCTTGAGTGCGCCAGACTTTTCCACCGGATTGTTTGATTGTGTGTACGAGGCATTAGCCTTCTGGCTATTTATTGCACAGGTCTGTATATTCCTCCTAACAGAGCAGCCCTTGTCTCAGCCTCTCTCCTTGCTTGGTTCAATCAGTCACCAGTCTGGACCTGTTGTCTGCTCACACACAGACTACTGCTTACTTAATTCAGACACACTGGTCTGTTCATATATAGGACTACCTCTGTGACACCTCAATCTCCAACTCTCACTCTGAGACATCATTCTGGCTTTGTGACCTGTCTCACTCGCTACACATTCACCCTCATGCTGCTGTTGCAGTACATAGGAATACTGGCTGTTTGAAATCTCTCTTATTTGTGGGTAATACCCACCTGTCTCCAGTCAGTGTTCTCCCTTAGGATGCCTGTTCCGATCTTTCATGGACTCTTTTATTTAGGAAACAAGAATTCTCTTTATACCTTTACAGTGAAAGACAAAGCTTCTGTCTAAATGCACAATTACAAACACATGAATCTTCTCCTTTTCCCCACCCTTGCCCAGGAGCTTCTGAGTTAATAGCCCATTTAACTTTGTTATCTAAAGACTCTAGATATTTGTCCCTGTGTCATATGCTGACAAATCTTGGTACTTTTGGCCCATCCAACTCATGTATTACAGTTCATATTTAGGGGTGTCTCACTAATCCAATAATTTAGTTTTTCTAGAATAATGAAGAATCTGATGATTTTGCTTGTATGTGATTTATGTACAGAATAATTATTTCGAAGAAATACACATCAGGAAGAAGCTTCAAATGAACTGAGAGAACCTGAGGAAGTTTGGCCCAGAGTCCTTAAATGGCAGTACTCAGAATTTGGGGGGGGGGGCACAAACAAACACCCCCCCGCTGCGGTGATCATCCCCTCGGCCTAACAAACACCCCCCCGGGGGATGGATGGTGGTGATCGAACCGCCACCACCCCTGCGCCCTGAACCCACCATTTTTTTAAGCCTGTTAGAGCCTCTGGCTCTAATCACGTGCTTAAAAAAACATTGGAATCCATGCGTCTGGTGCCCTGTATGCATATTAGGGGGCCACACATATGAATGGGGGGCCATGCCCCTGCGCTCCTAATGGACGGGCCGCCACTGTGACCCACATCAGCAATCTAATTTGTGAAGCTTTTTTGAGAGAATAATGGAGGCACTGAATATTTTTAAATTGAGGAGAGAAGGAGACACAAGTGCCTACTAAGTGTAGCAATGATGTAACTTTAATAGAGGTAAAAGAGTGTTACTTACAAAAGGAGTGTAAAATCAAGCATGTAGTGCAGTAAGAACGGGTCCTTGTCAGCACGAATTCCAGTGTACAGCCAGGTGGATTAGAAGGGCTAGGATCCCGACTCTCAGTTTGGCGCCCCAGAGAGTTTGGTCCCTAGCCCTTCTAATCCAATTGGGTGTAGACCAGAATTTGTGCTGACAAGGACCCTTTCTTACTGCGCTACATGCTTAATTTTACACTCCTTTTATGAGTAACACTCTTTTACCTCTATTAAAATTACATCATTGCTACACTTAGTAGGCACTTGTGTCTTTTTTTGTTTATGGATAATTTGTCTATTGTAAACTTAGGTCTCCCTCATTGGTCTCCAATATTTGCGCCAATCTCTGTTTGTGTATGTACTTTTAAATTGAGACAACTGGTTTGCAGTACTTACTATTTCTGAGATTGTAGTATTCCTCAAAATAAAGATAATTTCTTGAGAGAGGCATCGCATTTGCCTGGACACTCACTTTGTATATATGTTGGTAACCCCTCTATTTAGGTCTACTACTCATAGCAATGCCTCCAAACATCAGAATTTAAACTGGACTGCACTTTTCTGTATAAGCACATGGTTGCCCTAAATGGGTGCAATGAACCCAACATGCTGACGGTAAAGTGTAATAAAAGTTGATCAACTTGAAGCAAAACAAATGCCCATTGTTTTAATCTTACACAGTTTTATTTACTTGTAGCAGCCAGCAGCGGTAGTGGAGCTGCAGTTGGTGGCTGTGGATGCAGGCACTCATGGATGCAGGGATGCTGTGGATGCAGGCTGGTTGCTGGTGCCGGGTACCACAGATGCACGCACGTGGAGTCCATAGCAAAGCAGGGAGTCTGGTGCAGAGTCAGACAAGCCAGGTTAGATATGGAAGAATCAGGTACATCAGAGATATCAATAAGAATGGTCGAGTTCATGCAGAGGTTTGGCAACAGAGAATCTGGAAGTAAGACTGAAGAAAGTTCAGAGAATCAGAGACATCAGGAAGCAGGGCTATAATCAGCAAAGACCTTAGTGCACCTGTTATCCCTATATACTGCAACTGGCGCTAATGCTAATGGGGTGCACGCACACATGCGCACGTGCATGTGCATAGGCGTTCGCCCAAACCCATGGACATGCCTGCCGGGAGGGACATCATTGGAATTGTGCCCACGCATACGTGATGGTCTCTGCCTCTGCATATCTGCAAAAGCAAGTCCCTGACAATACCAATGAGACAATACAGTGGTGTATATCAGTTAGTCCAGTCTAGTTCATTTCTTTAAAATTTACTTTTTACTTACCCTTTATTGGTTTAATGTTTACTATATATATATATACTGTATGCAACATTTCTGATTGCGTCTGCACTGTTCTGCTACTGTAAATAAATAATAAAATTATAAAAAAAAACTGTAAATACATGCTAAACAAAAGCAAATGGTGTATAACAAACAATATTAGTAGTAGAATAAGGCATCATATTTTTAAAGCACTTACAAGGTACTACATGAGATGTGTTTACCTACTGTATATAGGAAAGGGAAACCTCCACTAATTCCTATTGTTAAAGGGGAATTTCCTTGATAAATGATGTTGTTCATTCTTTAAAGTAAAGTGGTCCAAAACTTTGATAAACGACCGTGCAGCCTTTACATTAGAGTAATTCACATTCTCACCCACAGGGCTCATTTGTCAAGTTGTCAGGAATATCCTATATTTTGAAATGAGGTAATTACAGTTCTTTGTGTCTTCTTGTGCAACATAGGTGAAGGGTTAGTATGTACAGTTACACAATATTTGCACACACTTCTGTGTACAAATAACTCCTGTAAGACCTGAGAGGACAACTTGTGGCACAGAACACCAAACAGTACATTTTTTGGTCCGAGAGTTTTGGGAATTATCTTTTATATGATTATACTTTACAATCTGGGGTCCAAGTACCTAGCACATTTGGGATCTTAGCAAAAAAGGCTCAACGCCTCATTTTTTTTTTTTTCATTTACACTATCTGTTTAAAGCAGACAGATCTTCAGGTTAGTTTTGTTCATATTAAAAAAAAGTTAATTCTAATTTGTTCTCTGAAAAAAAAAAAACTCATCACACCTCCTGCATTGGTGTAGTTGGTATAAATAATAGTTGAAAAGGAAGTTGGAAGAAAAAGGTATATACGCCACAAGAACCTGAAACTTTCTTTGGTAAATCGAGTCAACCTTATAATTTAAAACTTGTGGGATTTGCTGATCTGCCAACCATTTTTCTTTAATTTGCTTTAGAAGACACAGGTGTCCAGACATTGAAATATTTTTTTTTCTAAATTTTTTTGGTTTTGTCCGAAAAATACATTTATATAGTTACTCCCAAAATTCACTTTTATTTATTTTGTTTTGTTAATATGCAAGTTATTGTTCTAAAAAGTGTTTGGGAACCTAGGTCCTGCCCCAGGGGACATGTATCAATGCAAAAAAAAAGTTTTTAAAACTGAAGTTTTTCGGGAGCAGTGATTTTAATAATGCTTAAAGTGAAACAATAAAAGTGTAATATTCCTTTAAATTTCATACCTGGGGGGTGTGTATAGTATGCCTGTAAAGGGGCGCATATTTACCGTACTCAGAACTGTCCCTGCCCAATTTAAAAGCACTCGTGGCTATAATGAATTGTCGGCTCCCCGTAATACAGATAACAGTCATTGATAGTCATTGAAAAAAAAAAAAGCGTGGGGTTCCCCCAAATTCAATGCCCTTCAGGTCTGGTAGGGATATTAAGGGGAACCCCACGTCAAATAAAAAAATTATTACGTGAGGTTCCCCCCAAATAGCCATACAAGACACTTCAGGTATGGTATGGATATTAAGGGGAACTCCACGCCAAATAAAAAAAAATGGCGTGGAGTTCCCCCCAAAAATCCATACCAGATCCTTTATCTGAGCAGGCAACCTGGCAGGCCGCAGGAAAAGAGGGGGGACGAGAGAGCGCCCCCCCTGAACCGTACTAGGCCACATGCCCTCAACATTGGGAGGATGCTTTGGGGTCCCCCCCAAAGCACCTTGTCCCCATGTTGATGAGAACAAGGGCCTCATCCCCACAACCCTGGCCAGTGGTTGTGGGGGTCTGCAGGCAGGGGGCTTATCAGAATCTGGAAGCCCCCTTTAACAAGGGGACCCCCAGATCCCGGGCCCCCCGTTTATTTTTTTTTATTTTTAATAAAGGACTTTTCCCAATGGTGTGTGTGTTTTTTAACACTTTTTTTGTGAAATGGTAGGGGTACTTTTGTACCCCCTTACTATTTCAAACAGAGGGGGGCCAGGAGCTGGGGTCTCCTTATTAAAGGGGGCTTCCAGATTCTGACAAGCCCCCCGCCCACAGACCCCCACAACCACCAGCCAGGGTTGTGGAGATGAGGCCCTTGTCCTCATCAACATGGGGACAAGGTGCTTTGGGGGGGACCCCAAAGCATCCTCCCAATGTTGAGGGTATGTGGCCTGGTACGGTTCGGGGGGGGGGGCACTCTCTCATTCCCCCCTCTTTTCCTGCGGCCTGCCAGGTTGCGTGCTCAGATAAAGGGTCTGGTATGGATTTTTGGGGGGAACTCCACGCCATTTTTTTAAAATTTGGTGTGGAGTTCCCCTTAAAATCCATTCCAAACCTGAAGGGTCTGGTATGGATATTTGGGGGGAACCCCACATAATCTTTTTTTTAATTTGATGTGGGATTCCCCTTAATATCCATACCAGACCTGAAGGGCATGGTAATTGAATTTGGGGGAACCCCACGCTTTTTTTTTATCAATGACTTTAAATGACTGTTATCTGTATTACGGGGAGCCGACAATTCATTATAGCAGCGAGTGCTTTTAAATGACTTTTTTTCCTGCAGAAATGACACTTTGTACAGGGACAGTTCTAAGCACAGGAAAATATGCGCCCCTTTACAGGCATACTATACACACCCCCCAGGTACGAAATTTAAAGCAATATTGCACTTTTATTGTTTCACTTTAAGCATTATTAAAATCACTGCTCCCGAAAAAACGTCCGTTTTAAAAACTTTTTTTTGCATTGATACATGTCCCCTGGGACAGGACCCACGTTCCCAAACACTTTTTAGGACAATAACTTGATTTTGAACGTTCGAGTTTAGGTTTGTTTGCAGGTTCTGGTGCAAACCGAACTGGGGGTGTTCGGCTCATGCTTAATTGCCATAAAAAGTGTTTGGGGATCGGGTCCTGACCCAGGGGACACGTATCAATGCAATACATTTTTTTAAAAGTGTCAGTTTTTTCGGGAGCAGTGATTTTTTTAATGCTTAAAGTGAAACAATAAAAATGAAATATTTAAATATCATGCCTGGGGGGTGTCTCTAGTATGCCTGCAAAGTGGTGCTTTTTCCCGTGTTTCGAACAGTACCACAGAAAAATGACATTTCTAAAGGAAATATTTAAAACCGATCGCAGATGTAATGAATTTTCAGGTCTCAGCAATATAGATAAAACTCATTGAAAAAAAGAGAATGGGTTCCCTGAACCAAAATTTTTTAAAAAATGCGCGGGGGTCACCCTAAAATCCATATCAGGCCCTTCAGGTCTGGTATGGATTTTAAGGGGAACCCTGCGCCAAAAGGAAAAAAAAGTCATAGGGCTCACCCCCCAAATCAATACCCTTAACTGAGCATGCAACCTGGAAAAGAGGGAAGGCAAGAGAGCACCCCCCCTTCTGAACCATACCAGGCCACATGCCCTCAACATTGAGAGGGTGCTTTGGGATCTGACCTCAAAGCACCTTGTCCCCACATGTGGTATCTGGAGCTAAACGAATAGCAGTACTGAGATGTTTATATCAAGCCAGAAAGATGATTACCTGGAAATGGAGTAAACCTAAGCCACCATCAGTAATGGATTGATTGGGAATGGTCAACAATATAATGATAAGGGAAGAACTGGCCTACTTGAGAAGGGGGGGGGAGTAGGTTTGAAAGGTTGTGGAAAGTATGCATCGAAAGCCCAGGACTGGCATCCGAGACTGTAAATATATATAAAGTCTGTTTTGCTGATATATTAACTTGTATGGGAGTGGGGTATTCAAGGGTATGTATTTTATGGAATACATTTTACTTTTTTTTGTTTTTTTTGTATGGAAGTTTTGTATGTTTGGAAAATTTTTTATAAAGATGAAGTAAAAACAAAACAAAAAAAACTATCAAAATAAAATGAATAAATAATAAATACATTAAAATAAATAAATAAATACATAAAAGTAACAAGGTGTTAATGAGTATATATCTCATTTTGCAGTGCATTAGGATATTTGTTCCATTGTCAACCATTTAATAACTTTCCCCTTACTTTGAAGACTCTTAAGCCTTGTACATATGATTGTATTGTTGGCCAACAGAGCGTCAGACTTTTGTCCAAAGGGCGTGTGCCAGGAACTTGTCTTATATACTAACGGCACACAATTGCCAGCCAACAAACACGAATGTAGTGACGTACTACGTGAAATTTCAGCTCTTGGGTGCCACCCTTTGGGTACCTGCTGCTAATGTTGCGTTTGGTGAGCATTGATTCTGAGCATGTGTGTTTATACTTTTGTGTGACGGACTTGTGTACAGACGATATAAACATCTGACGATAGACCGCTGTCTGCCAAAAATGTACTATACTGCCATCCAATATTTGTTGGCAGAAAGTTGGACAACAATTGTCTGAAGGAGCACACTAACGGTCGGATTTTAGGCAAACATTCTGTCATCACTCAATTCCCTGCCGAAAATGTGATTGTGTGTACGAGCCTTTACTCTCAACTTCTGTTGTATTCACAGGACAGGAACTGAAGGAAAAAATTCCCCAACTGTGCCTCTGACCACAATACATGTCACCTGTGAATCTCCTGCATGGGGAATAAGGACTCAGAAGACTCACAATAACAGAGCACCTTAATGGAGAAGACTGTGATGTAAACCAGGGCAAGGCCCTCGGCTGATCATGGCATGGTCTGGGTGCCATGAATATGAATGAAAAGGCACATACACGTGGGGTAAGCAGCTCATATTTAGAGTGATACCTCTGGAAGGATTTAAAGCTGAACTTTGGTCAGAAAATTAGGTCCTGCTAGATCACCTCAGGCTGGCCCTTTTTGCAGGTATAGTTATGTAAAGCATTAAAAACAAGTGTCTATGCAGTGTAAAATCCAGTAATATAATGTCTCACCCTGCTCTGTACATGCTCAATTGCTCTCCACTTGTAGGCATTTTTAGACACTGTTAAGTTTGTACAGGCCGATCTGCTGACAGCCTTAAAGTGGAATTAACTAATTGCCGACCAGCCGCCACAGTTATACTGCAGCAGGTCCGCACTATTGCTCGAATCATCATAGCTGCTGGAGCTGATGCATCACAGAGAGCCAGAATAGGGATCCGCCAGTGTAAACAAACAGATCCCCATTCTGTCAGGGGAGTACAGAGTGATTGTCTGTTCCTAGGGATTAGGAACAGCAATCTCTCTGTACTCCCATTCAGTCCACTCTCCCCACAGTTAGAAACCCCTCCCAGGGAACACATTTACCTCTTGATCGCCCCCTAGTGTTAACCCCTACCCTGCCAGTGTCATTTATAAAGTAATTGCAAGTAAGTGCATTTTTATGGCACTGATCACTGTATAAATGCCACTGGTCCCAAAAAAGTGTCAGAAGTGCCAATCTGTCCGCCGCAATGTCGCAGTCCCACTAAAAAACGCTGATCACCACCATTACTAGTAAAAAAAATAATAATAATAAAAATGCCATAAATGCATCCCCTTTTTTGTAGATGCTATAACTTTTGCACAAAACAATCAATATATGCTTATTGCCTAAACTAACTATTGGCATAAACTGATGAAGGAATTTTTTTTTCTTTTCTTTTTTTTTAATATTTATTATAGGAAAAGTTAAAAAAAAAAATTTTTTTCAAAATTGTCAGTATTTTTATGTTTATAGCACAAAAAATAAAAACCACAGAAGTGATCAAATACCACCAAAGGAAAGCTCTATTACTGAGTTTAATACCATTTTTAACATTTGCCATAAACTTATTGCTAACATTTGACCTACAATATGTAACTACTTTTTATATAGGAAAAAAATATATGAATGATTGGCTTGTGTGATAGAAACTGGGAGTTAACATAATACCAATATGTTCCTCAATGTGGCTTTGTCAGGGAAAACCATGTTCACATATGATGAAAACAATAAAATATTACAAGTACATGAAAAGGGCTTTAACACTTAAAGCATTAACCTGTCCACTAATGGACAGATCAGGCTACTCAAGATTTCTCCTTCTTGTCTGTGGGCAGCCTGGACTGCAACAGGCTGGCCTTCTCTGTCAGCTGTTCATATTGGCACAATGGAAACAATTGTAAGACAATCACTGATGCAGCAACGCCAGCTGTGTGATATCAAAGCAAATCTCACTCAGCCACAAAATTTGGCATCAACCCACACCTGGCCAATCATTGGCATTGACCTACAACAGCCCTTCTCACAAACCCTTATCTACTCATGTGTGGGCACTTTTATTTTCTCTCTGTCAACTAAAACAAACTTGCAAAAGATGAACTGTCCACTGCCAGACACCTGCAGAGTTGGCAATTTCAAATGTTTTCCAGTTTGCAGAAGAATTGATCAAAACTGACAGATATGTGCTATCCATCTCCTATATGGGTAAAAAGTAAATCTCCCAGTATTGTAAAAAGAACAGTAAACTAAGAGAAACTTTCTCTGCAGGTAATCAGCATGTATTTATGCACTTCTATTATTTTGGGCTATGCTAGGAGAAAACTGTCAGAATACAATAGTTCTGTAATTATATAAGAGATCTGAGTGCCCATTACTGTCAGACTCCCCCTTAAAGTGGTTGTAACCCTTGCATACACCCACTGAAGTGAATAGCCTCAGATGATACACAGTGATGAAACAAATCCTCTTACATACATTTTTATTGTTTATCTGCAGTCTTCTCTTCTCTACATCCCTTCAAAAGTTTAGATTTGTGATAAAATCTTTCTGCATCTTTCAGGAGCACAGAGGAGGGGGTGGAAAGCTGATGCGTGTGAGAGATGATTGGAGGAAAGTGACACACCCCTCTCCACACACTCCACAGGAATGAAGGAAGGATACAGAGCTGTGCTCTGAATAGACAAACTGTGTGCTGAGCTCCCTCCCAGTCGCAATTTTATCTCATGTGTCAGGAAAACTTCTCAGAAGTGACTCATGCTGAAAACAGAGGAATGAAGCACAAGAGAGAAACAACGTGTAGAGCTTTGGAGATAGACAAGTAAACACTACAGTGCTTTGTTCAGATTTCCTGACTGTAATTTAGAACCACTTTAAGTGAGTGGGGAAATATATCGTAGAACCTTTTATAAAATTCACTTTAGGAGGGCAGGATGGCACCTCAGTGTTAGCAACATACTGTAGCATCATGGGTTAATATTTTAAAAACCCTGCCTCTCTTTTAAGCTTGTGCATTGGGTTCATATTAGCTAATTATAGGTAATGTTGTGCTCCCTGGTTACTAATGCAGTTCATCTAGTGTACTTTGCGGCTCTTCTCTAAATTCAAACACATGGATAGAGCTCTGTCAGCAGACTTTGCTTGAGAACAATACTTACTAGGTAGCTAATTTTGTAATAGATCATCTTTCAGCAGTTGTTAAAGCTGAACTTCAGGTGGCTAAAAGACACAAATGCAGGCAGCTCTATTTTCTTTAATAATAATACATAATTATAACATTGTCAACACACATAGCATACAGAACCTAAATCAATTTAGCAAGACCTACGATAGTATAACAATAGCAAGAACATGATCATAATTAAAAAACAAATGAAAGCAATCACGATCAGCAAAATAATTAGAGCAATTACAACCAGCAACATGTCCGCAGAATAAGATTTGCTCAAAGACCTGGCACACTTGCCAATACTCAGCATGGTCTTCCCTGTCTGTGGCTCACGCCTGTTCATTTGCAGTGCATGCCTGTGCACTCTGGTGCACGCCTGTGCGCACTGACGTACCCCATTTTCACTAGATCTTGGTGGTCTCTAGCCTTTATAAGGACAGCAGATTTGCTCATTAGTTGCTGGATATTTGTCAGCCTCCTGTCTCCTGTGTTTGCTATACTATTGGATTACTCATTACCAACCCGGCTTGCCTCTGGACCTCTCTTAGCTTTTCTTCCGATGGGCAAAGTGCCACCAATGCTCAGAATAAACTAAGAGACTAAAGCTATTGGCTACTGGCCCGTTTAAAGTCCCGACATACATGTTCTACGTCAATCCGTTCTGAGCGATTGGATTTTCTGACAACTTTGTGCGACTGTGTATATGCAAGACAAGTTTGGCCCAAAATTTGTTGGAAAAATCTGACGGATTTTGTCGTCAAAATGTCCAACCGTGTGTACAGGGCATAATAATTTCAAGAGATCAGTCAATCAAGAGTCAATCTCTTAATCCAAATTTTAAATTGATAAGTTCTTGTGCAAACAAGCCAAATTGAGAGGGACAGGGACAGGAGAGGGAGTCCAATTTATAAATGTACGGTAATAAAATATTTTTTCAGAATCCTCCCCCCACTGAACCCCTCAGGGATCAGAGCTATGTACATCTTTGTGGGAAATCTGACTTTCCTCCATTTCAGCTCTGATCCCTGAGGGGCTCGGTTGGTGTGCAGCTCCGGGGAGAAGATATTTTCTTTTAGGGAAAAGACAGTGGAAACTGGAGGAAAAGCTACAGTGATTCCCTGTCCTGGATACACCAAGGAGGATAAAGAAACCGCCTTGACGTTTATTGATGCATCACTAGACCCGTCGGGGTCTATCCTTAAGGTGAGGGGCTAGCATAATTTTTTATTACCTTATATTTATAAATTGGACTTCCTCACTTGTCCCTGTCCCCCTCATCTTGGCTTGTTTGCACAAGAACTTACCGATTTAACATTTTTATTAAGAGATTGACTATCTCTTGGAATTATTAGACTTTTTTTGAATGCACTTTATTATTGGAGCACTTTATTATTGGACTATTTTCACTGAATTGATTCAATGTGAATGTTATTATGATGTAATGCACTTAAGTATTGGATTACTTTTATTGGATATTTTTATTGAACTTATTCACATGAATGTTTTCGATAAGATACACTTTGGGAAGTATTTTTGGTATCTTTGCCCACTAGCACTTTATTTCTGGTCACTTTTAAATAACTAGCGCTGCTTCAATATACATATACTAACAAGTAACATGCTATTAGGAGGAGAAAGAGAAGTGACAGAGAGATGAACTCATCGGTCTGCTGCCTGCCTTTCACTATCTAGGTACACGCTGGGGGAAGCACATGCCCTCTAAATGTACATAAAGCAGTTGTAAAGGCTAAAGTTTTCTTTATTCTTAATGCATTCTCTGGATTAAGATACCTTTTTTTTTAGGTGCAGCTCCCCCTGCCTCTCCCAAAATACTTACCTGAGCCTGATCCTTCCCCAACATTGTGCCCAATAACAGCCGCGTTCTCTGTCTCATTCTTCACTGGACTTTTGCCTCCTGCTGCTCTCAATCAAATTCAGTGGTGAGGGAGTGGAGGAGGTGGGGTTGCGCTGCACTGTGTGTATCAATAGATACACACAGTGCAGATGGGATCAAGCCCACATGAGTACCCCCCAGCAAGTTCCTTGCTAAGGGGGCTACTTGAAGGCTGGAGGAGCACTGACGGGGGACCCCAAAAGAGGACGGTCGGGACTGCTTTGTGCAAAACCATTGCACAGAGCAGGTAAGTATAACATGTTTGTCATTTAAAGAAAATATCCTTTATAATCACTTTAACTGCAGGAGAGGTCGGGTCTTCTGCGCTGTCAGTCAGGTCTCCCTTGTATGGTAGAGCTGTGTAAATCTCAGGACTAGATGTAAAGAAATACAAATCCTTTGACTGGTAACATAGCTCTTATGTATGTATTTAATTTATGTTTCAGCTGTTTGTAGTTTAGTTTTAAGCATGAGTGTTGACTGTGCTGTCTTATGCAGAGATATCTGTCAGAGTGAGAAAATAAAAACCAAATAAAAATGTAAAAAATAATTTAACCACTTGGGATCCGCGCTATTGCAAAATGACGGCAATAGCGCGGACCCACATTTTCGGGACTACGTCTATTGACGTAGTCCCGGTTACGAGCGGCCTGCGCGCCCCCTGAGGGGCGCGCGCGGCGCGCTCTGTGATCGGCGAGTCCGTGAGACTCGCCTGATCACCGATCCGTGTAAGGGGTCGATCCCGACCCCTTATCACGTGATCAGCTGTCAGCCAATGACAGCTGATCATGTGATAAAACGGAGCCGGTAATCGGCTAGTATTCCTCCTCGCGCTGACAGCGCGAGGAGAAAAAAAAAAAGCCGATCGCCGGCGGCCGTGTTCGGGACATCAGTCCCGATCACGGCCAGCAATTTAAAAGGACACCTGCCCCCTGCCAGTGCCCACCTGCCACCCGCAGTGCCATCCTGAAATAAAGTAAGTGCCCCCCTGTCAGTGCCACCCAGCAGTGCCCATAGTGCCCACAGTGCCACCCAGCAGTGCCCACAGTGCCACCCAGCAGTGCCCACAGTGCCACCCACAGTGCCACCCAGCAGTGCCACCCACAGTGCCACCCAAAATCTGCCTCAGGTGCTGCACCCCAGTGCCGCCCATCAGTGCCCAGCAGTGCCGCCCATCAGTGCCCAGCAGTGCCGCCCATCAGTGCCCAGCAGTGCCACCTATCAGAGCCACCTATCAGTGCCACCTATCAGTGCCCATCAGTCCCATCTATCTGTGGTACCTATCAGTGCCCATCCGTGCCACCCATCCGTGCCACTTATCCGTGCCACCCATCCGTGCCATCTTATCTGTGCCCATCTTTGCCCATCAGTGCCGCCTTATCTGTGCCCATCGGTGCCGCCTTATCTGTGCCTATTAGTGCCGCCTTAACTATGCCTATCAGTGCCCACCAGTGCAGCCTATCAGTGCCCACCAATGCAGCCCATCAGTGCCCACCAATGCAGCCCATCAGTGCCCACCAATGCAGCCTATCAGTGCCGCCTAATCAGCGCACTTCAATGAAGGAGAAAAATGACCCGTTTGCAAAATTTTATAACAAACTATTAAAACATGATTTTTTTTTTTTTTTTTTTTGCATCTTTTTTTGTTTGTTTAGCAAAAAATAAAACTCCGAGCTGTAACTAAATACCACCAAAAGAAAGCTCTATTTGTGAGAAAAAAATGATAAAAAATTCATTTGGGTACAGTGTTGTATGACCGCGTAATTGTCACTCAAAGTGCATCAGGGCTGAAAGCTGAAAATTGGTCTGGGACTGAGGGGGGTTTAAGTGCCCAGTAAGCAAGTGGTTAAAGGTATTTGCTGCAATATTTATCTAAAATGTATACGCAGACAATTTTTTTTATATTGTGGATAGAGAAGGAAAGAATTAAACCCCATGCCCAATTTTGTGTGTGCCATTGGGGAACTTTCACTTCCCATTCTGTCCCAGAGATGCAGCAGGCCAGGAAGTGAAGGGAATATCACTTGTTCTGAGAGCAACAATAACATTTGGGTTTTCCCCTCACTTTCTTGGTAACAATGGCCATCAGTACCGTAGTGAACCTCCCTGATGGAAACTCAAACTGCAATAGAAACTGTAAGAGCAGTTGCTCCAGAAGTTAGTAAATGAGGAAAAGTTTCACTTTGCAAAGAATATCCAATCATGTGCAAAGAAAATAGAAAAAACAGCATTTTTGCTTGCATATGATTGGATGATGGAAGTCAGCAGATCTTCTGCTCATTTACTATGCTCTGGAGCAACTGCTCTTGTAGAGTGCAAGTACACTTTGCAAAGTGCATGGTCTATTTTCCTTTAGTAAATCAATTAGTAGATTAGAGTGCAAATACTTACTTGCAGTTACCCTGCTTCCCACCTCATCGACTGTTTTTTATATCTTCTTCACAGGGTGTGCATTGTTTTAAATGTGTTGTTTAGCTCATTGCATTGTGAAGGAACAGAAGAGCAGTGCTATCTTATAGCATTACAAAGCAGGAAAAAGGGAAATAGTACATCAGTGGCAGTGCCAGGAAGAACACAAATTCCCAGATCTGTTGCAGTTGTTTGTTTACATTTTCACTTTTAGCTGCTAATTATTTAGTAAGCATTGTGTTTAAATCAGGAGTGTAGTGATGTCATAAGTGACATTCAAAGGGAAATTTGGGACTTTAGATGAAGCAGTTGAAATGCAGAGGTAAGAGTAAAAAAGTATTTAACCACTTGCCTACTGGGCACCTTAACCCCCCTCCTGCCCAGACCAATTTTCAGTTTTCGGTGCTCTCACACTTAAATGACAATTACTCAGTCACGTGACACTGTACCTAAATTAATTTTCTGTCCTTTTTTTCATACAAATAGAGATTTCTTTTGGTGGTATTTGATCACCTCTGGGTTTTTTATTTTTTGCGCTATAAATGAAAAAAGACCGAAAATTTTGAAAAAAAAACAATTTTTTTTTGTTTCTGTGATAAAATTTTGCAAATTATAGATTTTTTTCATGAATTTTGGCCACAATTTATACTGCTACATATCTTTGGTAAAAATAACCCAAATTAGTGGATATTATTTGGTCTTTGTGAAAGTTAGAGAGTTTACAAGTTGTGGTGCAAATCATTAAAAAATTGATCACACCTGATGTACTGGTGGCCTATCTCATTTCTTGCGACCCGAACAAGCCAGGAAAGTACAAATACCCCCCAAATGACCCCTTTTTGGAAAGTAGACATTCCAATGTATTTAGTAAGAGGCATGGTGAGGTTTTTGGTGTTGCCACTTTTTCCCACAATTTTTTGCAATATTAAGATTTTTTTATTTTTTATTTTTTTCCCCACAAAATTGTCATTGTAATAGATTATTTCTCTCACATGGCATGTGTATACCACAAATGACACCCAAAAAATACATTCTGCTACTCCTCCTGAGTATTAAGATACCACATGTGTGGGACTTTTTCACAGCCTGGCCACTTAGAGGAGCCCAACATGCAGGGAGCGCCATCACGTGTTCTAGGAGCATAAATTACACATCTAACTTGTTGACTACCTATTACATTTTTGAAGGCCCAGGAGCACCAGGACAATGACACGTGACACTGACGTGGCACTGATGGCAGATGGCACTGATATGTGGCACTGATGGCACGTGACACTGATGTGACACTGATGACAGATGGCACTAATATGTGGCACTGATGACACGTGACACAGATGACAGATGGAACTAATATATGTCACTGATGACACATGACACTGATGTGGCACTGATGACAAATGGCACTAATATGTGGCACTGATGACAGATGGCACTAATACATGGCACTGATGACACCTGACACTGATGACAGATGGCACTGATACGTGGCACTGATAACACGTGACACTGACAGGTGGCACTGGGGACATGTGGCACTGGGGACAGGTGGCACTGGGGACAGGTGGCACTGGGGACAGGTGGCACGTGGCACTAGGGATAGGTGGCACTGATAGGTGGCACTAAGGACAGGTGGTATTGATAGTTGGCACTGGGGACAAATGGCACTGACAGGTGGCACTGGGGACAGATGGCACTGATAGGTGGCACTGGGGACAGGTGGGCATGTGTGTGTGTGTGTGTTTCACTGTGTGTGTGTGTTTTACTGTGTGTGTATTCTTGCTGCAGCTGCAGCCGTTCATCTCTCCCTTCTCACATGCTGTCTCTGTGTGAGGAGGGAGAGCCGGCGATGAGAAATGATCTCATATGTTTACATATGAGATCACCTCTCATTGGACAGGCCGATCGAGTGCTAAATGGCCATTTAGCACGATCTGTGATTGACTGTGTCCAAAGCACACGGCCAACACAGAACTTCCTTGATGCATGCCTGTGGCGGCATGCAGAGGGGAAGTAAACAGGAGGACATCCAGGGACACCCTCCTGGCATTAAGCGTCCACGCTGTAGCCGTCTTTTAGCTATAGCGTGGGTGCGAAGTGCTTAATTCATGGCAATATATAGTAGAAGATTGATTTCATATATATACAAACACATATAATTTGCAGAAGGTATAGGCATCATGGATACAAATCTATAAATAAACATATAATCATAATGAATACATGATGGTCAGAGTAATAATATGCAAAACATAGCATAGCCAAAGTCCAGTAACCAGATCGAGTAGTCAGCCAGGCCAGAGTTCAATAACCAGATCGGGTAATCAGTCAGGCCAGAAGTCAGGGATCCAAGTGGAGCTACAGCAAGCAGGATAAGGAGCCAGAAGGGATGTCAGCAAACCAGTCTTTAAACAGAACCGCAGGCGATGGTTTCTTGTGATGTGACCAAGGCGAAGGCAGAGATGAAGTAAGCTGGACAGCTTTAAATAGGCAGGTCCGACAAGCAGGATAAGGGACAGCTGGTAACTGTGGAGAGAGATGAGAGCTGGCAATTAGCTGACAGCTGAGCAGCCAGCCCAGAGAAGGAAGGGCTAAGCCAGCCCTGACACTGACGATTGTTGGCCAGACACACTTACCAACCCTGGTAGTGAGTGTGAGGTAACCGGCACAAGGTGAGCCAGAGGCACAAACCTCACTGTGGGAGCTGAGGCGGCGTGATATACATTTGCAGCATCAGGTGGTATTGGAGAGTGCACGGGTAAAGGGACAAATTCCATATAAAAACAATGGTAGTGTGTGTGAATCTCATTAAACAAGGGTATCTGGGAACAAATATAAGATATATATTAGAAATATATGTAGTTTAAAGCAGTAGTAACTTTTAAAGTGATTGGTAAATATTGGACCCATTGTACCTCTATGTAAAGTGATGATATAAAGGAGAGTTGTAATATATATATATATAAAAAAAGTGATAGACATTTGTCTGAATATGTGCATGCATTAAACTAGTAGACAGTAATGGGATGAATGAGAATAAGTGAAAAAAGGGACAGAGTGTGCAAAAAATCCCCCCAAAAAACAAAAACAAAAACATGACAACCAGGATGAACCTATACCCAGAAACACTCACCCAAATGTTACATGCCATGCAACACTAGAGGAAAAAAATAGCTAATGTTCAGGAATCCCAGAAGGAGACCAGCCGTGTAAACAGCATGTTCTGACTGGGCCAAGTGAAATTACTTGAGTATGGAAGCTATGACAGAGCTGCAGCAATAGATCACTGCACCAGTGAACTATTACTGACTGATTGCATTTAGAACACTAGTGGATCACAAAAAAAAATATGCTTTTAACTTGCTTGCCCACAAATTTTATACCCAGGGCAACAAACCAGGGAAGGTGCTAGTGAGAGCTCCGTGGGATACAAAATCAGCTGCTTACATAGCCAAAATAAAAACTAAAGATGTCAGTATAGTTTTTCTATGTTTAAAGGAGTTGTAAAGTGAGATTTTTTTTTATCTCAATACATTCTATGCATTAAAGTGATTGTAAAGGATGTTTTTTTATTTTTTTTTAAATAACAAATATGTCATACTTACCTCCACTGTGCAGCTTGTTTCGCACAGAGTGGCCCCCAACAGCCTCTTCTGGTGTCCCCTGGTGGCTCTCACGGCTCCTGCCCACATCAGATAACCCCCAAGGAGAAGGGGGTTACCTTGCGGACATGCTCCTGAGCCAGCATTTGTGTCCACAGACATGAATGCCGAACTCAGCCCCGCCACCCGGTGCCTACGTCATTGGCTTCAATCTATCCAATCAAGAGCTGGGACCCCATGGAGAGAGGGACAGCGCGTCCCCACCAAAGAGATGAAGGGGCTCAGGTATGTAAAACGGGGGAGGGGGGCTTGGGGGCCAGTGACTGCCAGGTGTTTTTTCACCTTAATGCATAGGATGCATTAAGGTGAAAAAAAGGAGGTTTTACAACCCCTTTAAGATAAAACACCTTCTGTGCCTCCTCTGCACCCCCTAATACTTACCTGAGCCTCCCCCTCTCTGTGCAGCGATATCCACAAATCCCCCTACCATTTGGGACTTCCCCTCCTGATTGGCTGAGACACAGTAGTGGCGCCATTGGCTCCCATGGCTGTCAATCAAAGTCAGTTAGCCAATCAGGAGAGATAGGAGGCGGGGCCAAATGACAGCTCAACGTTGGAATGGACGCAGGAAGCTGTGGCTCAGCTCGGGTGCCCCCATAGCAAGCTGCTTGCTATGGGGGCACTTGACAGGAGTGAGGGACAGGAGCACAGATGAGGGACCCGAGAAGAGGAGGATACAGGCTGCTCTGTGCAAATCCAACTGCAAAGAGCAGGTAAGTATAACACGTTTGTTATTTTTTTTTATAGACAAGACTTTACAATCACTTTAACTATACAGGTGCTCTTCCAAACAGATCCTAGTTATTAACTCATAAAGTATGAATGTACAATGTCAATATACAGTATAAGTTACATGAATGGCCCAGTTGCTGTCGGTGCTCCATCCTCTCCCTTGCAGTAGCTACTCACTAACACAGTGGGAGAGCCAGAGCTGCAGGATCACATGACCAGATGGGATCCAATTAAAAATAGATAAGTACACAGATCCTTTTTACAAAGGGTATGCAGGATAGGTAGGAGGGAGGGTGGAACATTTTTTAGGAATAGTTATTGTTAGGCTTTTCTATCACTTCCGAGAAGTAGAGCCAACACAACACATAGGGGGTTATTTACGAAAGGAAAATCCACTTTGCACTGCAAGTGCATTTGAAAGTGCACTGAAAGTGCACTTGGAAGTGCAGTTGCTCTAAATCTAAGGAGTAGATCTGAAATAAGTGGAAGTTCTGCTGACTTTATCATCCAATCATATGCAAGCTAAAATGCTGTTTTTTAGTTTTTTATTTTCCTCGCATGTCCCCCTCGAATCTACAGCAACTTTACTTCCAAGTGCACTTTCAGTGCAAAGTGGATTTTCCTTTAGTAAATAACCCCCATAGTCTAATATCTCATGGGAGCAATTACAGCAGCAAAAAAAAAAAAAACAGTCAATCACTACCTAATCCTGGAAGATCTTCATTGGTTTCTTTGAATACAAAAAAGTTGGTGTTTGGATCACTCTGAATTGCTCATGTTATAACAAGAGGGGGAGTCCAACAAATGTCAACAAGTCAGCTGTTTCAGCATGTAAAAGTGTTAACCAAAAAGAAGTTCCGACTTAAATCTGTGCCACCACCACTCCCCCCACCCCATCCCCTCAACTGTCTAACTAATCAGAGCACCTTAGTGGCCAATCATCACCAGAGTTGAAGCATGCTCTACATCTAGCGCATCTCGTTTGGCAGCAGAAGCTAAGATTACTGCATTTATGACTTGCAAGATTTTTACCATTGAAGCAGGCTGGTGAGTCTTCTTCTTTGCGTATTATTAACACCACTCAATAAAAAATGTAAGCATTATCCAAAAACATATTTATTGTTTTTTTTTAAAGTATCATTGTGCTATTGTATGCATATTTAGGTTTAACTTTCCTCCAAATTTAAGCACTGTCTAAATATAGCTTAAAATGTCTTTTTCTATTTCCCCCCCTTCCGATGGGTAGTATTTAATTCTATGAATGTCAGCAATATATATCCATAATCCATGAAAATGCTCTATGAATTTATGTATGGCGTAGTCATCAATATTTTGGCAAGGCACTGCTGTATCTGCGCTAAAGCGGTTATTTAGCATTGCTGCATCCTTTACACCATGCTTTGCTTAGCAGTGTGTCAAGCGGGAGGGAAGAAGTGATTAACGGTATTCATCTTACATGATGGTTCATCGCTCCTCCCCTCTGATAACCTTTAATATATTCATTGCCTTATTTTCATACATGTTGATTGAAAAGAACTCTATCTTGTAAGCGCCGCAATTGTCACCCAAAGTAGATGTAAAATCTTTATTCTCAGATTTCTCACTAACGTCTAAATCATTGTTTTCCAGCGGTGCAGATCATGTGGCAAAGATTATTAATAGCCCTGGTCTCTACACCACTTGACACAGCGCTCCAGCTGTCATTCTGCTCTCTGGCTCATATGATTCTTACACTGGTGGAGTGCCAGGCCTAGGCCTGTTCCATCAGTCAATGTCACCCACAAACCAGTGATGAATAGCTTGCCTGTCGCTGTGGCAAGGTCTGGGTGCTCATTCACACAAGCCTGACTTTTACCAACTTCTACACACACCAGCTGAGACCTGGCCCAGCTGATACAGGACTAGACTGACCTTAGAAGAATCCGCCCCCCCTTCTGGACTAGTTAAAAATGAAACAAATCCTAATGTGATCATGTCACTAATTATGCATTTAATTCAGTTATAAGGAGCTAATGGCTCCCTCAGTGACAGCTTTTGCAGCTAAAAGGCAATTCATTCCTGAAACTGAGAAATCTAATTACACAAAATGCTTTGTCCTAATCTTTTCAGAGAATAATCTTATTTGTAGGCATTAACATCCCAGATGCTGCTGCTGTTTGTCCATTATGACAGTGTTTGTCTTGAATAATGTATAAATAGCTCTTTCTGGACAGTTGCATGTCACTAAATCAATACAATTTGCTGCCTTCTGTTACATTAAGTCGGCATTGGCAAGCTGTAGAAAATTAACCTTTTTCTCTTTTTTTCTTTTCTTTCTTTGAAGCCTTAAGAAGAGAGACATATGCCAAAAGATGATTGTCATTCCATGTGACATAAGTTGGTTAAAAGTTCATAAAATGAAACAAAAAACCCCAGCGTGGTGTGCATTTGAAAATCATGAATCAACACATAGCATGCGTATACAACTTTACAGAAGATGACCAAGTATTAACCCTTTATTTGGTCAGAAAAAAATTACAGGAACAAAACGTACCCTTTGAAATAGATTGACGGCCTTTAGTACAAAATGACCCACAATATGGGCAGCCTGTCATGTCATTATGCTCTTCACAGGAATATCATGTATGTGAGTTGGAGGCGCCATTCTTTAACCCTGCGTAGAGGTAAGCTTCCACCAGCTCCTGTGCAACATCAATGAATGTCACAATTTATGTGCAGAAGAGCCCTCTGGGGACATCCTACTGCTGTTTCACCGCTATGAATATACTTATATAGGTCCTTTTATAGGTTTAACCACTTGCTTACTGGGCACCTAAAGCCCCATCCTTGCCAAACCAATTTTCAGCTTTCAGCGCTGTCGCACTTTGAATGACAATTGCGTGGTCATACAACACTGTACCCAAATGAGCTTTCTTTTGGTGGTATTTGATCATCTCTGCGGTTTTTATTTTTTGTTAAAAAAAATTTTATAAAATTTTAAAACAAGTAATTTTTCTCCTTCATTGATGTAAGCTGATGAGTCGGCACTGATGGATGGCAATAATGGGCACAGATCGGTTACATTGATAGGCAGCCTTGCTAGGTGGCACTGATTGGCACCACTGTTGGACATTGATAGGTGGCACTTGTGGTCATTGATAGGTGGCACTCATGGGCATTGATAGGTGGCACTGGTGGGCACTGTGGGCACTGGCAGGTGGCACTGGCAGGAAGTAATTGTGTGCACAGATAAGGCAAAATTGCCTCTTCCTTTTCGGGACCGATGTCCCTTGCAGATGATAAAACAAAAAAAATCAGCACAGTTAAACACACCCCTTTTAGAAAAAGCTGCTGAACACCAAGGATCAATAACCAAATCCCCAAAAACAGAATATATCAAACAGACAGTGCAGCCCTATAATTAAAATAATTTCAGACTTATTAAGAAATATATATAAAATATTAATAAATGCAACTGTCCAAATAGCTTGTGCGTAGAGTAATCCATGTGAAAAATCTTCAGTGCTGCACAATCAGACCATGCATAAAGTGACTTAGTGCCTGGGAGGACCACCACCAATGGTAAAAATGGCTGCTCACCTCACTGTGTGGACCCTTGAGTTACAGAGGGTCAAACACACTTTGCAACAACAGATGGTTAACAGCTGTTCAATCGATAAACTCCTCCTCACAACTTGTATCCAACTGGTTCACAAGAGATAGTGATACTTCCTCCTGTTCAGAGTCTGGTAGCTGGCCAATCCCTGGAACACACCCTCAATGGACAGTGTATGGCAGTAATCACATATCCCATATCTGCTGCACGCGCTCCTTCCTTCGATCCAGGTCCCTTGCAGGTGAGCCATTGATCGGCTATTTTTCTTCTCATGCTGAGTGGGAGGAGAAAGAAAAAACGATTACCAAGCTTTTGTTTACATCATGTGATCAGCTGTCATTGGCTGACAGCTGATCACATGGTACAGGGCCGGAACTTGACCCTTACTTGGATTGGTAATCACCTGATTCTCAGTGACTCGGTGATCACAGCGCGCTCTGCGCATGCCCTGCAGGGAGCGTGCACAGAGGAGGCCTCACGGAAATTCAGGTCCGCACTCTGGCCATCATTCGGCTATAGCGCGGACGTCATGTGGTTAAAAATTTGATCCCCCCACTTTTCACAACATAGCAACAAACTGCTGTTGTTTTGTTTTTTGTCTCAGTGATTTCAAAAGAGATGTCCCCTTATTATTCACAAATATGTTCACCCCTTTAAACCTTTCTCTGTTGGAGCTGTTTTTGCATTTTTTTCACTCGTTAAAGTGTTACTAAACCCACAACCGTAAAATCAGTCTGTATATGCAGTAAAGCATGCTTCTTATACTCACTGTGGAACTTTCCCTTCTTTCAGAGTCCCCAACCATCTCCGGATAGCACAGAGGCTAGGGGACAAACTGCACATGCTGAGGCTAGGGGACAAGCTGCACATGCTGAGGCTAGGGGACAAGCTGCACATGCTCAGTTCGGCATGTATTGCTAGACAGTTTATTTTTTTTCTTGGAGAATGCATAGAATTAGCACAAGGCCAATCAACACTGTCCAGACAGAGGGTCATGGGTCCTGCATTATCATAGGACAATCATGGGAGAATGAAAACTCCTCCTACAAGCTTTAACCAGACACTGATAAAAGTCACAAGACTGCTCTAACTGCTGAGGAGAAAAAATATTTAGCAGTTTATATATACTAATACTATTGCATTTCCATGTTTTGTGTACTGTGGGAGACCAGATATATTGAATATAGGGTCCTGGGTTTAGTAATACTTTAACATGCACACTTTAGGCCTGAAGATTAGTTAAGGCCACCAAAACATTATATATTTTCTGAAAGCAGAAACCATAGACAATAAAATAGTGGTTGCTGCTTATTTTATAACACACAATATTAGCACAACTGTTTAGCAAACCCATATTTTCATTACAATTAATTGTGGTGTACTTTCAGTGATCTCTGGTGGTAATGAATCCTGACAGGTGCTTGCAAGATTACCACAGGATATGTTGCAAGCACCTGTCAGGATTTATTACCACCAGAGGATCTATATACCCCTTAAAGGGGAAGGAGCTGTATTGGGTCCAAAGTAGAGGTGAGCGCATATGAGTAAAGGTGGAGGAACACTGAAGGTGTTTACATGCTAGCACAGTACCTACTAATTCCCTTTGATTCTTTGGATTGTATTTTATCATGCCACGTATACCTACCTGATACCAGCTTATATGCATGATATTCTCTACGCGCATACATTGATATAACATGTGGCTTATTGCATTTCATTATCACCATTTATGTTTATTTGTTTAAAGTGACACTGCTGTAATGTTTTCACTGCTTTTTTTAATTTTTTTTATATTGCATTGTCATCTTGAATAGAGGATCCACATACAGTACTGAGATTTTTTTTCTCACGTTATATGGTCACTAGGGGAGCACTGTACAATTACTAGTATTACACAAAAACAATACATTACCCATTTTTTAAAGATGATGTTGTATCATGTAAACAAATACCAAACAGAGGAGATGACTGCTGATACACTCACCAAGCATTTATTGAAGGAGCGTCATAGTTATTTTCAGAAGAACCTGAATGTAATTTGACAAAGCACATGCTGTTGAGAAGGGGTGTTGGAAGAACAACAACATGTAACGTAAAGTTGCTTTTATAAACTGACTGTGTACTGTGTGCATTATACCTTTCTATCCAGCAGGTGGCACTGCAGTATTATAGTGTGTATTTTCTATGGTCATGTAGTAACAGGATGTACTATCTATGTTCAATGCACATACTTGTATCCTCCTTGTTCCTGTCCATGATAAAGATATCCTCCCTAAAAGTAAAGCTATCCTCTGCATACAACAAGCTTCCTGCGTATGATTTCAATAATCAGCTAATAGGTTATGGGCCCAAGCACCCAGGCATTGGAGAGGATATCTCAAGCACCCAGAGGCACTGGAGAGGATACTCAGTGAGTACTGTATGCAAGCTACTGGAACATGGCAAGTGGTTCAAATGTGAAGTTTGCAATTGCAAAGCTGAAAAATGACAACAATTACCAGCTATGGAAGTTTAAACTGGAAGTATTTCAAAGCAAGGATGACTTGAGGCAAGTGCTGAATACAGAAAGACACACAAATGTAGAGACAGAGGAATGGGACAGGAAGGATAGGCAAGCAAAAGCGATTATAAGTTTATTAGTGGAAGATGGCCAGCTTATACACATAAGAACAGAGAAAATGGCCAAAGGTATGTGGACTTCATTACAAAAATGGCATGAGCACTCAAGCCTAAGCAGTAAGCGGTTTCTACTAAGAAAGCTATATAAGATGAGACTAGAAGAAGTCAAGCAAATGTGTGACCACGTGAAAGCTATGCTAGAGATCATAGAGCAGCTACGTGCTATCGGAGATGGCATCAAAGATAACCATACTGTTGCCCTAGTCCTCTGCAGCCTTCCAGAGACATATACTGCTCTAATTAAAGCCGTAGAAACCAGACCTGAGGAGGAGCTGACACTGGAATATGTCAAAGGGAAATTAATCGATAAATATGATGGAATATGATGAAGGAAAGTGTTGGGAAGATCTTGCCAGTGATAGACGATACACATCTGCTTGTGTGTGATCGCAGGTGCCAATGCACGAACGCACCCGGGAATGGTCGCTCGCCCATTAGTGCCGGGCGGGCTATTTAAACCCGACTGACACATGTGAACTTTGCTGTCTGCTCTACAGCGTTCCGTGTGTTCCTTGCTTATCTGAAATCTATTCCTGTGTTTATCTGGCTTGCCTGTCGCCATCCCTACTATCCACCTGCCTCTGACCCTTGGCCTGTCTGACTACTCTTCTGCCTGCTCCTTTGATCCTTCTGCTGCCCGCCTGATAACCGACTTGGCTTGCCTGACTTCCCTAAAAGTCCCTCTCCAGCTTGTTCCTGGTTCCAGTCCACTGGTTCAGTTCAAGCCTACTGTACCTGTTTGCTGATCCATCTTGTTCCTGGTTCCAGTCCACTGATCCAGTTCCAGCCTACTATGCCTGTTTGCTGATCCAGCTTGTTCCTGGTTCCAATTCACTTATCCAGTTCCAGCCTGATGTGCCTGTTTGCTGATCCAGCTTGTTCCTGGTTCTGGTCCGTTGTTCCAGTTCCTCCTGTCTGCTGTACCTGCCTACCCATCCTGCCTGCTCCAGGTACCAGCCTGTTGTTCCAGTTCCTGCCTTCTACCTTCTGCAAGGAATCTCTTGAACCTCTGGACTGACCTCCTGCTATTGATCCTACCAGGCACTCAAAACCACTCCTCACTCCTGTGATTCCTGTTCATCCTATCAGGGGCTTTGAGTCGGAAGCGTAAGAGAGGCCATCCTCTGAAATTCAGGCTCACCTACTAAGTAAGTAACAGAAAGAAAATATGCACCATGATGACGAAGCTCTTAAGATGTACAAAGGCATAAAGCGCAACAAAGAAAGCAGAGCCTGTTTTCGGTGTAAGAAGGTCACTTAACCACTTGACCACTGGGCACTTAAACACGCTTAATAACCAGACCAATTTTCAGCTTTCGGTGCTCTCACATTTTGAATGACAATTACTCATGCAACACTGTACCCATATGAAATTGTTGTCCTTTTTTTCACACAAATAGAGCTTTCTTTTGGTGGTATTTAATCACTGCTGGGTTTTTTATTTTTTGTGCTATAAAAAAAATGAATTTTTCTTTGTTTCTGTTATAATAATATATAATATAATTTTTGCAGATTAGTAATTTTTCTTCATAAATTTTGGCCAAAATTTATACTACTACATATCTTTGGTAAAAATTATTCAAATCGGTGTATATTATTTGGTCTTTGTGAAAGTTATAGCGTCCACAAGCTTTGGTGCCAATATCTGAAAATTTATCACACCTGAAGTACTGATGGCTTATTTCAATTCTTGAGACCCTAACATGCCATACAAGTACAAATAACCCCCAAATGACCACTTTTTGGAAAGAAGACATTCCAAGGTATTTAGTAAGAGGCATGATGAGTTTTTTGAAGTTGTCATTTTTTCCCACAATTCTTTGCAAAATCAAGATTTTTTTTCCTTTTTTTTCCACAAAATTGTCATATTATCAGGTTATTTCTCACACACAGCATATGCATACCACAAATTACACCCCAAAACACATTCTATTATTACTCCCGAGTATGGCAATACCACATGTGAGACTTTTACACAGCGTGGCCACATACAGAGGCCCAACATGCAGGGAGCGCCATCAGGCGTTCTGGAGCACCCAGGCCAATTCTGACATTTCTCTCCTACATGTAAAAATCATCATTTTTTGCTAGAAAATGACATAGAACCCCAAAACATGATATATGTTTTTTAGCAAAGACCCTAGAGAATACAATGGTGGTCAATGGTGGTCGTTGCAACTTTTTATCTTTCACGGTATTTGCGCAGCAGTTTTTCAAACACTTTTTTTGGAAAAAAAACTGTTTTGTGCTTAAAAAAAAAAGAAAACAGTAAAGTTAGCCCAATTTTTGCATAATGTGAAAGATGAAGTTATGCTGAGTAAAGAGATACCTAACATGTCACTCTTCAAAATTGCACATGCTCGTGGAATGGAGACAGGGACGCTTTAAATTTTTTTTTTTTATTGTTCATTTTACTTTATTTATTTTAGTTTGACATTTTTTGATCACTTTTATTCCTATTACAAGGAATGTAAATATCCCTTGTAATAGGAATAGGCATGACAGGTGCTCTTTACAGTGAGATATGGGGTCAACAAGACCCCGAATCTCACCTCTAGGCTGGGAAGCCAGAAATAAAAAAAAGAAGATTCTGGCTTTGATCGTATTGGGGAGTCGGTAGAAGCACCAGAGGGAGGTGGGGGGGATGTCTATGGCTGGGTATTCCAGGGTATCTCCGAGTATGGCTGGGTATGTAAATTTATGGCAGAGTATTGGCAGGGTATTGCAGAGTATTGGCAGGGTATTACAGAGTATTGGCAGGGTATTGGGTATTGCAGAGTATTGGCAGAGTATTGGTGGGTATTGCAGAGTATTGGCTGGTATTGCAGAGTATTGGCTGGTATTGCAGAGTATTGGGGGGTATTGCAGAGTATTGGCTGGTATTGCAGAGTATTGGTGGGTATTGCAGAGTATTGGCTGGTATTGCAGTGTATTGGCTGGTATTGCAGGGTATTGGTGGGTATTGCAGAGTATTGGCTGGTATTGCAGAGTATTGGCGGGTATTGCAGAGTATTGGCAGAGTATTGGCTGGTATTGCAGAGTATTGGCTGGTATTACAGAGTATTGGCGGTATTGCAGAGTATTGACAGGTATTGCAGAGTATTGGCTGGTATTGCAGAGTATTAGCTGGTATTGCAGAGTATTGGCGGGTATTGCAGAGTATTGGCAGAGTATTGGCTGGTATTGCAGAGTATTGGCTGGTATTGCAGAGTATTGGTGGTATTGCAGAGTATTGGCTGGTATTGCAGAGTATTGGCTGGTATTGCAGAGTATTGGCGGGTATTGCAGAGTATTGGCTGGTATTGCAGAGTATTGGCTGGTATTGCAGAGTATTGGCGGGTATTGCAGAGTATTGGCAGAGTATTGGCTGGTATTGCAGAGTATTGGCTGGTATTGCAGAGTATTGGCGGGTATTGCAGAGTATTGGCTGGTATGGCAGAGTATTGGCGGGTATTGCAGAGTATTGGCGGGTATTGCAGAGTATTGGTGGGTATTGCAGAGTATTGGCTGGTATTGCAGAGTATTGGTGGGTATTGCAGAGTATTGGCAGATTATTGGCTGATATTGCAGAGTATTGGCGGTATCGCAGAGTATTGGCGGGTATTGCAGAGTATTGGCGGGTATTGCAGAGTATTGGCTGGGACAGGGACGCTTTAAAAAATATATTTTTTTATTGTTCATTTTACTTTATTTATTTTAGTTTGACATTTTTTCCTCAAAAATAATTTTTTTTGATCACTTTTATTCCTATTACAAGGAATGTAAACATCCCTTGTAATAGGAATAGGCATGACAGGTCCCCTTTAGAGTGAGATATGGGGTCAATAAGACCCCGAATCTCACCTCTAGGCTGGGAAGCCAGAAATAAAAAAAAGAAAATTCTGGCTTTGATCGTATTGGGGAGTCGGTAGAAGCACCGGAGGGCGGTGGGAGGGGGGACGTCTATGGCTGGGTATTGCAGGGTATCTCCGAGTATGGCTGGGTATGGAAATTTATGGCAGAGTATTGGCAGGGTATTGCAGAGTATTGGCAGGGTATTGCAGAGTATTGGCAGGGTATTGGGCATTGCAGAGTATTGGCAGAGTATTGGTGGGTATTGCAGAGTATTGGCTGGTATTACAGAGTATTGGCTGGTATTGCAGAGTATTGGCGGGTATTGCAGAGTATTGGCTGGTATTGCAGTGTATTGGCTGGTATTGCAGGGTATTGGCGGGTATTGCAGAGTATTGGCTGGTATTGCAGAGTATTGGTGGGTATTGCAGAGTATTGGTGGGTATTGCAGAGTATTGGCAGAGTATTGGCTGGTATTGCAGAGTATTGGCTGGTATTACAGAGTATTGGCGGTATTGCAGAGTATTGACAGGTATTGCAGAGTATTGGTGGTATTGCAGAGTATTGGCTGGTATTGCAGAGTATTGGCGGGTATTGCAGAGTATTGGCTGGGACAGGGACGCTTTAAAAAAAATATTTTTTTATTGTTCATTTTACTTTATTTATTTTAGTTTGACATTTTTTCCACCAAAAAAAAATTTTTTTGATCACTTTTATTCCTATTACAAGGAATGTAAACATCCCTTGTAATAGGAATAGGCATGACAGGTCCCCTTTACAGTGAGATATGGGGTCAATAAGACCCCTAATCTCACCTCTAGGCTGGGAAGCCAGAAATAAAAAAAAGAAAATTCTGGCTTTGACCGTATTGGGGAGTCGGTAGAAGCACCGGAGGGCGGTGGGAGGGGGGACGTCTATGGCTAGGTATTGCAGGGTATCTCCGAGTATGGCTGGGTATGGAAATTTATGGCAGAGTATTGGCAGGGTATTGCAGAGTATTGGCAGGGTATTACAGAGTATTGGCAGGGTATTGGGTATTGCAGAGTATTGGCAGAGTATTGGTGGGTATTGCAGAGTATTGGCTGGTATTGCAGAGTATTGGTGGGTATTGCAGAGTATTGGCAGAGTATTGGCTGGTATTGCAGAGTATTGGCGGTATCGCAGAGTATTGGCGGGTATTGCAGAGTATTGGCGGGTATTGCAGAGTATTGGCTGGGACAGGGACGCTTTAAAAAAAATATTTTTTTATTGTTCATTTTACTTTATTTATTTTAGTTTGACATTTTTTCCCCAAAAATAATTTTTTTTGATCACTTTTATTCCTATTACAAGGAATGTAAACATCCCTTGTAATAGGAATAGGCATGACAGGTCCCCTTTACAGTGAGATATGGGGTCAATAAGACCCCGAATCTCACCTCTAGGCTGGGAAGCCAGAAATAAAAAAAAGAAAATTCTGGCTTTGATCGTATTGGGGAGTCGGTAGAAGCACCGGAGGGCGGTGGGAGGGGGGACGTCTATGGCTGGGTATTGCAGGGTATCTCCGAGTATGGCTGGGTATGGAAATTTATGGCAGAGTATTGGCAGGGTATTGCAGAGTATTGGCAGGGTATTGCAGAGTATTGGCAGGGTATTACAGAGTATTGGCAGGGTATTGGGCATTGCAGAGTATTGGCAGAGTATTGGTGGGTATTGCAGAGTATTGGCTGGTATTGCAGAGTATTGGCGGGTATTGCAGAGTATTGGCTGGTATTGCAGTGTATTGGCTGGTATTGCAGGGTATTGGCGGGTATTGCAGAGTATTGGTGGGTATTGCAGAGTATTGGCAGAGTATTGGCTGGTATTGCAGAGTATTGGCTGGTATTACAGAGTATTGGCGGTATTGCAGAGTATTGACAGGTATTGCAGAGTATTGGCAGGGAATTGAGGGGTTAAATTCGGTGAGCAGCAAAGTGGGCACTGCAGATGCAGCCCACAGCACTGCTGACACCGATCTCTCCCCTCTCACTGTACTGATCGGTACAGAGAGGGGAGGGAGGAACTGGTATCAAAACATGGCACCGGTTTGTTTACAAGTGATCACTCCGTCATTTGACGGAGCGATCATGTGGTAAATGGCCGTGATCCGTGATGCGCCGGGTCCGGTCACGGATGCTCTCGAGTGCGCGCCCCAGGTGGTGCGTGAGAGCGGAATTCTGGGAGGACGTCATATGACGGCCTCTCAGAGTTAAGAAACCGCCCTGTAGCCATCATTCGGCTATGGGGCGGTTGTTAAGTGGTTAAAAAAGGACTGTTCTATCTTGAAAGCCGAGCAGCAAAAGCTAAAGCTAGCCACAAAAGAAAGAGTCAAAGCATCCACAAAGGAAACTGCATAGACATCATGAAGTGGAACCTTTAAAGTGAAACAAAGCGGCAAGCCACACAGCTGGTGCATAGACTCAGGAGCGACAATCCACATGACTAGCGATGAAACCTTCACGAACATTGATTACAGTGAAAAAGACAAAGTTTTCCTAGCAAACGGGAAAAGAATCATATCAGAAGGTAAAGGCCAGGGCTTCCTGAACTGCATTGCACCACAAAGCAACCATAGTATCCCTGTAAAGAAAGTGCTGCATGTTCCAGAACTATGAGGCAGCCTTCTATCAGTAAGAGGTCTAATGCCACGTATACACGATCGGACATTCCGACAACAAATTCCATGGCATTTTTTTTCCGACTAATGTTGGCTCAGACTTGTCTTGCATACACATGGTCACACAATGTTGTCGGAAATTCCGAACGTCAAGAATATGGGGACGTACAATGAGCACACGATCAGATTTTCTGACAACGAATTTTGTAATCCAGGAGCAAACATTTTCCATTAAAAAATCTGACCGTGTGTACGCAGCATTACAGTTAAGTTCCAGGGTGATGAATGCACAATTCACAATTATAAGCGATTCCTCGCAAAAGGAAAACTGGATGATAACCTATATGGCTCATCAACACAGACCAGCAAGCCAATATAGTCTCTAATTACCTACACAGCAAATGTGTTCACTTATGGCACAGCTGGCTGGGGCACAGAAGTCCAGAAGCTATATAGGACATTATAAAGAGAGGCTTATCAGAAGATTTGGCAATTGCGCCTTGCAAAGTGTTCATAAAATGCAAGTGCTGTATTGAAGCAAAAGCCACACGTGCTCCCCTTCCACAGACGCCTCAAAGAAAAACTACCCATCCCCTGCAGCTCATACACAGTGACGTATGCGGTCCAATGAAAACTCCAATGTCAGATGGGAACAGATATCTACTGACTTTCATTGATGATTATTCCAGGTACACTACACAACTACTTATCTTATGAAACACAAGAATGAAACATCAGAGAAACTTCAAGAGTTTGTTGCCATGTCTAGCAACAAATTCCAATGCAAACCATGAATAATATGCATCAACAATGGCTGAGAATACATAGGCATAGCTGAAGAGACAAGGAATAGTACACCAGACAACCACACCATACACTCCGGAACAAGACGTTGTTTCAGAAAGGAAAAATCGCACTCTTATAGAAATGGCCAGATGCATGTTGTTGGATGCCAACCTACGTCACAAGTCCTGGGGAGAAGCAGTCATGACTGTAACCTACCTACAGAACAGACTACCCTCAAGAACCATTAAAAGTACTCCATTCAGAGGGCACATCAGAGTGTTTGGATGTAAAGCATATGCCTATATTCCAAGTGAAAAGTGATTCAAACTCTAGAACAGAGCCATAGAGGGAATTCTAGTAGGCTACAGTGAGAAAACTAGGGTTACAGAATCCTACACCCAAAGACTGACAAAGTGACAATAAGCCGTAGTGTTTATTTTGATTAGAGCCCATCACCAGAAACACTGATCCCTGAAAGCTGTGAAGTGAATATGCCACGCAAACCAGAAGTAAAGGTCAACCAAAGTGAACCTCTGCAGGAGTCAGAACAAGAGTTGGAATTCACAATGCCTAAATAAAGTTCCCCACCAGATCCTGCTGAACTGCCTGAAGTCAAAAGATTCACTTGGACTACAATGGGGATACCACTTCGCAAGCTGTCATACACTGTCAAAGCACACAGCATACTTGAAACAACATTGTGAGAAGACTGGAAAAATGGAAAAACTGCCAAAATGTGAAGCCAATAAATGGAGAAAGGCAGAAGAAGAAGAATTAAAGTCACTTCAAGAAAATAAAACCTGGACACTCACAGAGCTCCCTCCTAACCGCAAAACTATCGGAAATAAGTGGATTTTTAATGTAAAGTCAGACACAGAAGGGGAATATCCACAAATACAAAGCCAAACTAGTTGCCAAGGGTTACTCTTAGAAATTTGGTGAAGATTTACAATGAAACATTCGCTCCCATTGTAAAACACTCCACCATCAGAACGCTTCTTATGCCGCGTACACACGAGCGGACTGTATGGCGTACTTAGTCCGTCATACAATCCGACGGACAGTCCGTCATACTTTTGACTGAACGGACTTGACCACACACGGATACCCAAACAGTCCGTCGAAAGCTTGCGCGATGATGTGTACAGCACGTATGACGGGACTAGAAATAGGAAGTCCAATACACAGCAAAGCACCCTTCCGCCGTGTAAATCCTTTCTGGGCATGCGCCATTCTTAGTCCGTCGAACTAGCCTACTGACGAGCGGATTGTCCGCTGAAACCAAAGTACGACGGACAGAATTTCGAAAAATCCGAAATACTTAGTACGCCAGACTGCACGCTGAAAAAGTCCGCTGAAGCCCACACACGAGCGGACTGTCCGCTGAAATGTGTTTCGACGGACTAAGTACGCCATACAGTCCGCCCGTGTGTACGCGGCATCAGTGTTGCAGCCCCTAAGGAACTGTTTTCCTATATGGAGATATTAAGGAAGACCTCTACAGGGAGCAACCACCAGGGTTTGAGCAAGGAGACAACCTTGTATGTAAACTTCAAAGGAGCATTTACGATCTTAATCAATCTGCAAGGATATGGAATGAGAAAATGAACAAAGTACTTACCAGAGAGAGATTCTCAAGAAGTAAAGCAGACCCCTGTCTCTACTCCAAGAATCAAGACAGATGGATATACGGTACATCCTTATCTATGTTGATTACATTATAACTTGTTTTGAACAAGAAGGTTATTACAATCAGTTCACAAGCTAAAGGAAATTTTGAAGTCAAAGAACTTGGGGACATTAGCTATCTGGGAATCCAAATAGAGAGAGAAGATGGAAGTTATCTTCTCAACCAATCTCAGAAAATCTCAGAGATCTTGGAACAATTCCATATGCAAGATGCAAAGGAAGTTAAAACTCCTATGGAACCAGGCTATCTAAACAGCAATGAAGCAAAAAACTTGCTACCCAACAATGACATGTATCGCAGAGCAATCGGTAAGCTGCTATATGTTGCCACTGTGACAAGACCAGACACAGTCGCAGCAGTGGGCATACTATGCAGGAAAGTCTCAGCTCCTTGTCAGTGTGACTGGAATTCAGTAAAAATAGTGATACCATACCTCAAAGGAACAAATCAGATAAAGTTACGGTTACCGGCAACATCAAATCCAAAACTGGTTGATATGTGCATGCTGATAGGACCAGAGACTGCACAGAGCCCAAATCCACAAGTTGATTCATCTTCCAGTATCGGGAAGGAACCATAAGTTGGTTTAGTCAAAAGAAAATAACTGTTGCTCTATCTTCAACTGAAGCAGAGTATGTTGCAGCAGCACATGCATGTGAAGAAGCATATGGATTCGTCCACTTTTTGTGGACATTGGGGTAGACATGTCAAAACGAATTCCCATTTTTGAAGACAACCAGGGATGTATAAAGCTTATGCAATCAGAAAGGATCAATCCTAGAACTAAATACATCAATGTCAAGTATCACATAATGATGGACAATCAAGAGCAAGGTGTTATTGACATTCAATACTGCCCATCACAGGAGATGACTGCTGATACACTCACCAAGCCTTTATTGAAGGAATGTTTCCAGAAGAAGCTGAATGTAACTTGACAAAGCACATGCTGTTGAGAAGGAGTGTTGGAAGAGCAACAACGTAATGTAAAGTTGCTTTTATAAACTGACTGTGTACTGTGTGCATTATACCTTTCTATACAGCAGGTGGCACTGCAGGATTATAGTGTATATTTTTTATGGTAATGTAGTAACAGGATGTTCTGTCTATGTTCAACGTATGTACTTGTATCCTCCTTGTTCCTGTCCATGATAAAGCTATCCTCCATGAAAGTAAAGCTATTCTCTGCATACAACAAGCTTCCCGCATATGATTTCAATACTCAGCTAATAAAAACTGCATGTGCAATGTGTGTGACAAACTATGATACCAAAGATCCTACATAAGTGATGCTTTAAATGTCTTTACAGGTGATCAGTTTAGAGTTAATTTTACTTCTGCCTGTGAGGTAATATCTAATGTGTCCAGCGCTATCATTGTTTTTAGACATAGGATTACTAGCCAGGGAGTTTTTTTAACAATTTTATGTCAATTTTGTTTTGTTTTTTAGGTTGGCATCAGACAATAGAGACTATCCATTCCAAACAGCTCTACCCCACTGCCACTTGCCAAAGGGAAGCTGGGCCATCCACACTGACTGACCTAAAAACAAACAAAAAAAAGGCCTCTGCACTCCATGCCATAGAACCTCCCCCTCTAACATGTTTCACCCGATCAGGGCTAAATTTTGACTATTAGACCCTGACTGGGTGAAACGTGTTTAGATGGGCCAATTCTAGGGCAGAGACTGTCACTGCCATGTATGTGGGTGGTTTTGACAATAAACAGGAATGTTTGTAATATTCCGAGTTCAGCAGCCTTTCTTCCATTTGTGTTGTTCTTTATTGAACTTTATTGCAAAGTGCCAAGTACTATGGAAGTGACAGGTTCTCTTTATTGAGACTTCAGGGTGTATTAGACCTCTAATGTCCTCACTGTATTTCTTTGAAGCTAATTAAGTACAGATCGTACTTGATTAGCTTCATCTATATACACAGCAGCTGGGAAATGACAAAGCTGGAACTGGAAGAACCAGTAAAAGCTTTTACTGAATACCCAGCAAAAGCACTTTCAAACAAATGCTAATTCATCTCTGTAACTATAAGCTTTGTGAAAAAAAAAATAATAATAATTCACCACACCACATCAATCTGACATTTGAGTCTTACATTTTTCTATATGAACAAAACCTAGATGGCAACCAGACTTCGAATGTAAATAACCAGCAGGTGTTTTAAAGTTGTTAGAAACAGACTGAAATCTGACTCTGTAGTCTTTATTGTGATCTTTTAGGATCTATGAAAATGAATGATGTCATATTAAAAGCAGCTAGAGAGGTGAATGAGGGCTTGTATTATTGTCCACAGTCTGGGCACAGGTGCACTGTAAGTAGTAAAACAAAACAATATAAAGTTGGCGCACAAATGAATGGTCTCTTTAAGAGCGTTTGACTATCTCGTGGGATGTTTGTTTAAAATAAATGTCCTGTAGATGGTCTCAATGTGCGGCTGTTAACCCATTATGGACTTGGCAAAAAATGGATGCAGCAGAAAAAACGATCAAAAACAGCGCATCAAAGGGACTAGTAGATTGATGTGAAAAAGACTTTAAAATGTCATTTATTAAATGTAAAAAATGAACACAGACATCTGATCCCTGCAGGATCTCAAACACATAAAAAACACCAATCATAAAACGGACAGATGTTTGATAATGAAAAGCTCCTCAGATCTCTCAATTATAACTTTGGAAAGGTCAAAACCAAAGACCAATGTGCACAGCTTTCGAATGCCTAATGAATGCAATCAATCATCTGAAAGAACCCAAAAAGTCAATGTAAACGAATGGAACAACGTTCCTAGGGACACTCACTTCATAGGTGTTCAATGGGCTGCAGAGCTGATGAGTCCAGTCTGATGACCGAGGGGGAGGTGTTTATTTCAGCTCCATCTGAAGCATTCGGCTTGGAGGCAGAGGTGTAATGCTGCACGCTGGGTGGTGAGGATCAAGCTTAGTCACCAGATGATATCAGCTGTACACATAGGCAGCTTGGAGAACGCTGCACTGCTTGCAGTGCCGCTTGTCCGAGCGGCTGTGGATCACATGAGAGGCTTGTCACGTGGAAGGCTGTGAAGGGGAAGGTTGCTATGCCGACTCTCCTGCTTACATGTTTCACGCTCCTGCGCTTTGTCAAAGCCCAGGAGCGCGAAACATGTAAGCAGGAGAGTCGGCATAGCAACCTTCCCCTTCACAGCCTTCCACGTGACAAGCCTCTCATGTGATCCACAGCCGCTCGGACAAGCGGCACTGCAAGCAGTGCAGCGTTCTCCAAGCTGCCTATGTGTACAGCTGATATCATCTGGTGACTAAGCTTGATCCTCACCACCCAGCGTGCAGCATTACACCTCTGCCTCCAAGCCGAACGCTTCAGATGGAGCTGAAATAAACACCTCCCCCTCGGTCATCAGACTGGACTCATCAGCTCTGCAGCCCATTGAACACCTATGAAGTGAGTGTCCCTAGGAACGTTGTTCCATTCGTTTACACTGACTTTTTGGGTTCTTTCAGATGATTGATTGCATTCATTAGGCATTCGAAAGCTGTGCACATTGGTCTTTGGTTTTGACCTTTCCAAAGTTATAATTGAGAGATCTGAGGAGCTTTTCATTATCAAACATCTGTCCGTTTTATGATTGGTGTTTTTTATGTGTTTGAGATCCTGCAGGGATCAGATGTCTGTGTTCATTTTTTACATTTAATAAATGACATTTTAAAGTCTTTTTCACATCAATCTACTAGTCCCTTTGATGCGCTGTTTTTGCACTGTAAGTAGTATTAGGACAAATTTTCAGAAAACCTTTTGGGGCAAGTAACACCCTTTCCAAAGTTAACTGGCCTTTCCTGTTCCATTATACTATGGTGAGAGTTATATAATTGGACTAACCCCTTTTCTTCTAAACTGTAATATAGTACAGCTTACCGTTCCTTAGATGTGATGGCTTCATTTGTTTACTTTTCTCAGGCTAAGTACATTTTCTGCAAGTACTGAAGAATACCAGTTAATCCCATCAGAAATCCAGTTTTCTTGTAGCTTGTGCTGTAAGCTGAAATCTCAATGTTGTGTCAGCTTTTCTAATTCTCTTCCGCAAACTACAGAAGAGCCACCATATTATGGAGATGAGGGGGTAGGTGTTTGTAGGCCAAATCAGGGAAACAGTATAGGGTGACAGCACTGCCCCTCCAGAGATATAATGCAGTAAGGGAATGTTGTCACCCCTTTTCTCAGGACAGGAAGCATAAAAAGAGAACAAATTCAGCTGCCACATATATGGACTGGTAAGCTGCAATATGTTACATTTTCCTTCTTGGGTTTAAATGCAACTTAAGCATAAAAGCTATTGTTACAGCTGCTACAAATATTTGCTGGTTAACATTTTGCCACTTGGAACTGTCAAGTCCAGTCACTTCCATTATACTATGGAGACCCGCGTTTCTCTTATGTGTAAATCTATATTTACTGCAGGAGTACCAGATACCTTAATTTGCATTTGCCCTCTGCAACATTCACTTGCCAGCGTTAAAACATTGCTGGTAAATAGAGGTGAATGCATGTGAAGTGAGTCAGGCATACGTGCCTGGATTTATCCAGTCTTCATAAACTGGCCTTTCAGTGTTCATTTTTTTTCTTCTTGTTCCACCTATGAGATTGAAGCATATGCCAAGATTTTAGGAACATAGCACACCAGTATCACATCAATTTATGACAAAGAACCATATTGTTGAAAAAAATGCAGTTTGTGAATTCTAAACCCAAACTTTAAAATCACAGGTTTACAATACCATTTTTTAAAGTAATGTAATGCTTTTAGGTCAGCTTTATGTTTGTGGTCCTCCATTGTACATGAGGACATCGAGGACCTGAGTAGTGCAGAGAAGGCACTGGCTGTTGGGATGGGGGGTGTGTCTGCCTGGTCCTTACCCTCTAGAACAGGGGGTCACCAAACTTTCTTAATAAAGGGCCAGTTTACTATACTTCAGACTTTAAGGGGGCCAGACTGTGACCAGTGGGAGTAGTAATTGTTCAGTCGTCAGTGGGAGTAAACAATGCATCTTTGGTATTAGGAGAAGGAATAGCGCCTCATCATTGGTGTCAGTGGGGGGAATAGTGCTCCATTCTTGTTTTTAGTGGGAGGAATAGTGTCCCATCATTGGTATCAGTGGGAGGAGTAGTGCCCCATTGTTCGTGTCAGTTTGAGGAATAATGCCTCATTGCTGTTGTCAGTGGGAGAAATAGTGCCCCTTTGATGTCAGTAGCAGGAATTCTGCCCCATTGTTGGTTTCAGTGGGTGATATAGATCCTCATTGTTGGTGTCAGTTTGAAGAATAAGGCCCCATGGTTGGTGTTATTGGGAGATATAGTGACCCGTTGTTGATGTCAGTAGCAGGAATTATGCCCCATTTTTGGTGTTAGTGGGTGGAATAGTGCCTTGTATCAGTGAGAGGAAAAGTGCCCCAAGGGTCATATAAAGGCAAGCAAAGGGCAACGCCTGGCCCCCGATCCACAGTTTGGACACTACTGCCCTAGACTAGACATACATGTACCCTATACAACCTGGAGGGGGAGTGACACATATGTTTATATTACTTCCTGAATGGCAAATCCTTTAACTTCTTAGGGGGGATACAGTAGGCATAGAGGGATAGAGAGTACAGCTGCAATTGCTGTAAAATGGCTGGTGCAGTCGAATATTAATGACCTGTAGGGCTACATAGAATGTCTTAAATCATGCCACTGAACATTTGCTTGCAGCCTCCTTAGTAAAGCTGTGCAGATCTTCAAAAGGGATATCAGCTTTCCTTTAGGAAAGACCAGAAGCATTTGTATGAGTTTCTACGGGAAAGTCAGCTTCATTCTGTCCACAAAGTATCTCCAGGGCAGTGTTTTCCGGTACATGGAAGTACTTCTCTCTAAAGCCTAGTACACACTATTCATTTTTATTTGTTCAACCCAGCTATGCTAGTAAAGCGATCTTCCCCGGTGAGCTATTGTGTTCTGACTGGGGGACCCCTCCCCACCAGAACACATTGGTCAGCACTCTCAGTCATCGGTCACCGATTGGCAGAAATATGCCAATGGACAGACCTTTTTTCAGTTATGCCTCTTCGACAGAAGCCGGCCAAACAGCGGGCTTCTGTCAGACTGGCTGACGCACATATGGGCCAAATGTCACCCTATATTCGGCCTGTGTGTAGGGTCCTTAAGGAAGTCTCTTAGGGTACACATGCACATAAAAAGCAGTCATTTGATCTGACCATTTCTGCCCAATCAAATAATGTCTTTGGCTGAGCGCCCACCTGCTGTTGAGGGGATATGCAATAAGCCAAGTTAGAAAACCCATCTCAGTTGCAATTAATCCACAGCGATAAGCCACATTTGGCTGAATCTACCTACTCTGCTACCTTCCTAAGCAAATCTTCAGACTTGTACCCACTTTGCCCAAGTAGTTGAATGGTTGAAAGGTTCAAATTCAATTAGTCAAATTCAGTATGCTTTCAGGTTCTTCTGAGTTGCTTTGACTAAAGCCTAGTACTGTATACACAGCTGAATGTTGGGTGGCATCAGCCGGTTCATTAGAAACCGGCCCACATTTTGCCCAGGTGTACTACAGTCAGTTCGCCGGCTTCTGTCAAAGGGTCAAGACTGAAAAAGGTCTGCTGATCGGCTCCCGATTAGCGATCCCAGCAAGTGACTGAGAATGCTGACCGAAGTGTTCTGGCGGGGGGGGGGGGGGGGCGTCTCCCTGTCAGAACACATTAGCAGGGGAGATCACTGTACTAACGTTGGCGTGCCAATTTTTTTTTCGTTCAGCCCTGCTGGGTTGAATGAAAAAAAAATACTAGTGTGTACTAGGCTTTACCATTGAGTTGCTCTAAACTGCTTTTGAATTGCATTAACTTGTATAAGAAATAAAAGCAGCTCAGACAAAAAAGGATTGCTTTACTAAAGACAAATAGAATATCCCCTTTAGTGTAGCAATTCTGCTGAAAAATCACTTTGCAAAGAATATCCAATCACGTACAAGGAAAATAAATAACTGTACTTTTGCTTGCACATGACTGAGGCAAGTAGAACTTTACCTCATTCACTAAGCTAAGGGAAAATTCCATTGCAAAGCGCCTAGAATATTTACTTTTAGTAAATCAACTTCAGTTTTTTTGCATTAAGACATTTAGGGGGTTATTTACAAAAGAAAAATCCACTTTGCACTGAAAGTGCACTTGGAGGTGCAGTCACTCTAAATCTAAGGGGTAGATCTGAAATGAGGGGAAGCTCTGCTGATTTTATCATCCAATCATTGCATGCTAAAATGCTGTTTTTTATTTTCCTTGTATGTCCCCCTCAGATCTACAGTGAATTTACTTCCAAGTGCACTTTCAGTGCAAAGTGGATTTTCATTTAGTAAATAACCCCCTTAGTTCTGAACCTACTACTCCAATTTCGACATCTGCAACTTTGATGATTTTCCCTAAAGCTAATGATTTCACCCCAAACTTCCTGTACCTAAAACACCTAACCATGTTTTTATGGCAATTTGTGCGGATAGGCAAAGAAGGATGGTCAACCATGCATGCCCACTCTAATCTCATTCTGAGAGTTTGGATAGCCATCACTACTTTACTACTATAAACACAAGGGGTTTCAAAGGCAAAGGAGACCAGTGCAGGTAAATGCTAATCTTGTAGCTTATATACAAAATTGCATTATAATAAAAAGCGTGTTACCCCCTTACCATCTAAGAGGCTAGTGGGCCTTCCCAGAGGTCTGGTGGGATAGCATTTTACCTCATGTCTGTGCTCTTGGTGCATGGTGGGGGTATGAAATGCTGGGCACCAGCCACTTTAATGGTGGTCACTGAGTTTATTCAGTGACAATTTTTTTTTAAAAAAGGAAAGAAGGATAAGGCTTAAGACCCAAAGCACCATACAGACTCCAGAGTCTACTCAAAGCTTTACAGGACATGGACCTTAAAACTGTGGATGACATTATGTATCTTGCAGAACATTGGCTGGTAAGTAGGTGGCATTATTATTTCTCTATTAGGTAAGCTACCAGTCTCCCTGCTAGGCTCCAGCTTCACACAGCTTTACAGGACATCTTCTGTAGCAACGTTTTTTTTCCGGAAGTCCATCATGGTTTCTCTTCTTCCAGGCAAGGAAAACTACAAACCTGAGCCCCGGGTCTCATCTTCAAAGCACATGCAGACCCTCCCTAGGCATCAGACTTAGGAGGACAGCAGCACTGATTCAGTCTCTCTCCAGACCAGAAGCATGTAAAAACCTTCAAAGGGTCATCCAAATATTAATACCTTACCCCAGCGTGCACTACTGGCAACAAGTGTTATAGTGGTTGGCCAGGGTAGGACATAAATATTCATAATCCAGACCTATTTCCTCTTCTCACTCTTTTACTGGGGTATTCCATAGTAAGCAGATGTAGATGCTGCGTTTATGGACAATCAAGCAAAGACAGATCTATTGATCAAGTTCTAGCCCAATACAGCCATAAAGCACTTGGCCATAGATGGATAGAATTGTTGCCAGTTGAGCAGGGCCTGGTCTAATTTTGGTCTATGTGTGGCCTCTACCACTCATCAGAAGTTGATCTATCAATTGACTTCTGTTAAACAAACCTGTTAAAAAAAAATCCACTCAATCTGATCTGAGTCCTCCCACTGTCAGAATACAGTAGCACAACAGGGAGAGTTTCCTCATCCACCTTGAATGTATTAAGGGAGGAATCAGTCCAGTTTTTTTTCGTTTTGAGCCATGAATGGCCAGCTTAAGTCAGAGTGGCTACATAAGCATTAAATAACCTCCCAAGATTTGTTAGTGATCTTCAATGTTAATATATAGTTATAAAATCATTAACCAAACAAAACATGTTATATTTAAGGCAGTCTTATCTGCTGTTTTGTTTCTCCTCCAAAAAAAAACAAAGGCTAGGTTTATATATTTGTCTTGAAGCTATATCTCTATACAGGTCTACCTGCCCAACATATCTTATCAGTGTTGGTCCAGGGAACAAATGCCCTCCTTCCCCCAGCTCAGTCCCCTGCAGTTTAGGTAAGGAGGCAAATAATCCTTTAAAACAAAACTTCTGAGTAAATTAGATTTTTTTCACAGATGATTAACGTCTCAGCAAAGCACTTTTTTTTCTATTATTTTAAAATGTAATAACACACAAAGATGTCTGGACACATTGGATGCCAGTTGGACATTAGGAGATATCTCATCCACATGCATGTTCATATGTTGAGAACATCTCAACGTGCAAATATAACTATGACCCCCTTATCACTTGAAATTTCCCAGTCCAGCCATATGAGATTGCTTCCAAAGGTTCTTCCATATGACTAGAACCTCAATATTCTACATTCCACACAAGTATGTCAAAAATCTGTGTTATTTGGTAAATAGGTGTCTTATGTTTATAAGGCACAAATTATCATAGAGTGTTTTTCGGCAATCTTTATTTTCCCACAGTACCTGTGTTGCCCTGGGTGTTCAGGAATTTGAGTAATAATCAGTTGCTCTAAATTGCCCCAACACCTTGCACCCTCACCCTTTTAGTTATTAATTTATTTTAGTCACTCCTTTTTAAAAAAAAAAATAGTTGTAGTTATGTCTAAAGTCACATTTTGTCTTTCAGTGCTATTTGTACTTCTTTACCCTGTTACATGTTACCGACTGTAATTCCTCGCTGCAACCCAGGCTTTGTGAACGATAGAGTTAATATTTGTTTACACATGAGTAAAAATTGTGAATGTTTCTAAAATGACATTAAATGACAAAAAGCTGTGATAAAAGGTTGCATCCAAATAGAATCCCAGGCATCCATTAGGCTTACTTTGACAATGCACTCTACATAAAGTCTTTCTCTACTTGAGTGGGCCCGTGTGGTCAGACAGAAAACGCAGACAAGCAGCAGGGGCTGACTTACCACCCTCCATCACTGTCAATAAGCAAAATGAAGAGACATATCATTTTCTCCACTGTTCCAGTGATTCTATAGCTCATTGCCTTCCCTTTGTTTCAGTAATAGATTTAATTAACTTACAATTAATCATAGAGAGTGGTATTTAAAGCTCATCCCAGCAGAGTATAGAGTCACAGACCAAAGAATATATATATGGAAGGCTTTGATAATCAAGAGGTCACGCAAGATAGATGTTTATCACAGAGCAATGCAGGGAGAGAGATACATTTATGTCTCTACTTTGCTCCGCACAACTGTCTTAAGATAATTGCTCTGCCTCAAAATACAACCTTACAAAAGGACTAGCCATGCAGAAAAGAAGATAAATAGAATATCCCGAGTAGACTGAAAAAGATAAATAATAGAGGTTTGGTGTAAAGACCTCACGTGACCGGTACTTCATGTGAAATCATTATTACATTTTCCTTGTAGCCTTTAAATGCCCTTTCTCGAAATGGGGGTTAAGTTGCTGCATAAGTCATGCAGAAAACTGTTTTTTTAAATCCTGCTCCAGTAAAATCTCTGCACAGTGTACAGTTTTTAGTTTGTATTAATGCTATTTACAAGATCATAGCACCAAAATGTCCTTTGAAAAAAGAATAAATTCTGTGTGCTTACAAGAGATAGACTTTTCAAATATGCCAACCCATTCCCCTGGGCCTGGTTCACACCTGTGCATTTTTGTGCATTTTGCCATGTATAAAAACGCATATCACACAAAATTACATTGAGCCCAATAAGGCCATTCACATCTTTGCTTTGTATTGTGAAAAATTGGGCATGTTCGTTTTTACATGTACAGTATTTATTTGCATTTTCTACACTCTACCTATCATGGAAGTGTAATCTTATTTCTGCATCTTGATTGATAGGTTTTGTCAATTCCCAAAACATAGATGCTTATGTTTGGACACTTTTTTTTTTCTTCAATTCAAGCTACAGTTCTGAATGAAACTGGAAAGTGTCACTATTAATTCAGTGCAATTCTGCCATAAGCTGTTGAACCTAGTTGAGGCTGGGTTCACAGCAGGGGCATCCCTGTTCACCGTTTCAGGTCTGAATTAGGTCCAAATTTTTGCCAGAATTTGGACCTGAAACAGAGCCGAAGATGCACATGATCCTTTTGCTGTGTGCTCCGGGGCTGCCCTAGAAATGTCTGAACCGGCTCCACTCTCCTGTTCGCATAGTGTAACCCGGCTTAAATATACATCTTACCATTTTAGTGTTTTGTTTTAGCTTGAGATCCAGGATATGATTTGTGGGTTGATTACATGTTGAGATTTCCTAACTCACAAAGCAAACCCTGTTAGGCCTTCTGTTCTGTGGAGGACATTTACTATTATGATAAATCTGCTTTGTTTTAATTGTGTGATGTTTGTTTATAAACAAAGTCATATCACAACCATGCTAACAACGTAACGTGATCACCATGTCAAAACGGAAAAATTATAGTGTTAGTATGAGGGTGCTATTAAAGTGCTTTTAAAGGATGCAAAGTCCACTGTGCATGGTACTGCAATACCATGCACAGTAAGCTCCTTATCTCCTCTTTAGGAGTGCCTTTAGGGTGTTCTCCGCTCTTCCTCTTCTGAGTGTGCCCCCCGTAGCAAGTTCTGTGCTATAGTGGTGCACATGTGGGCATGCTCTCAAGTATCGTCAATACACACATACAGAAAGGCTTGGCTCCACCCCCTCTCTGCTCATAGGGTTTGACTGACAGCAGCAGGAGCCAATGGTCCACACTGCTGCCTTTGTGTTTTGTGAGAGCAGGGAGTCAGGAGAGCGCCTTTGCAGGCAGGCAGAGCACTGGATTGAACGAGGGCTTAGGTAAGTTGTTAGGGAGATGGGGGGTAACACAGCTACTGGGACATATTTTTGCCTTAAAGTGGATGTAAACCCTCACATATACCCATTGAAGTGAACAGCCTCAGATGATACACAGGGATGAAACAATTCTCCCTACATAAATTTTACATATATATATATATATATGCTGTCTTCAGCATTCTATATTCTTTAGAAAGTTCAGATCATGTTAGGAGATTTTCTCTTCCTGTTCAGCACTGCATTGAAGCCTGGGCATGCAGTCAAGACAGCTGATTGGAGGAAAGGCACACACCCTCTCTCTAGTAAAAAACTTCATTTTTAAATGAGAAGCGATTAATTAATGCTTAAAGTGAAAACATAAAAATGAAAAATTCCTTTCAATAAAGTGCCTGAGGAGGGGGGTCCCCTTAGTCCACCTATAAAGTGGCACATCTGTGCTGTGTATAGAAGCTTCTGCAGCAATATATGCATTTATAAAGCCCAAAAACTGAAATTTTCGGCAAACTTTCTTTATTTTGTAAGCAATGGCTTGGGGAGCCAGTCTTTATGACGAGGCCACAATGTAGTGCACCGGGAACAAGATTAAATATTTTTTGGATACATTATGGTGTCCCTACCACAGACTATGAAAAGTAACAGGTGCAGAAAAATTGGTCTTTGGGTGTCGGTGGCGCCTTCACACTGTAACCCTATAGAGGTACTCTTGAAGAAAGCAAGAATTGTCCTTGCTGTCAAAAATTGCAATAGGTGTAAAAAAATTGGCCTTGCTGTCAAAAATTGCAATGATATGAACCTGTCATACAGATGCAAAAAAATTGGTCTTTGGGTGTCAGTGGCACCTTCACACCATAACCCTATAGGGGTATGCTTGATGAAAGCAAGAATTGGCCTTGCTGTCAAAAATTGCAATTGTGCCCATGAAACCTATACCAAAAACATTCTTCCAGATGAAATCTACACCCACAACACTAGGCAGCCTAAAAGTCCTGCAGAGATTCCACATCCCAAAAACACTTAATCTGCAACATCGGCATCAGGGGCTTCATAGCTGCTGGTAATCCAGGATTGATTCATTTTAATAAAAGTCAGACAGTCCACGGATTCTGTGGACAGACACATCTCTGATCAGTAACAAAAGCCCCAGGAGCACTGAATGCTGTTGGGAAACCATGCTGGATGCAGGGCAGCCAAGTGGCTTAATAGCATACTGGGCAAGTTCTGGCCAGTGATCTAATCTCATTACCCAGTAAGCCAGTGGATCGTCTATTGGAAAGCTCTCCATCTCTGTTTTGCCCCTAGATAATCATCCACCATGTGATGCAGACACTGCCGATAGGATGTGGAAGCTCTCTTGTCAATATTCCTATCGCACATGTTCCTGGAAAGTATGGCTCATAAAATGGTGGGTGCTGTAGCGATTACCCTTTGGGTCCTGGAAACATCAAGCAAGTGTACATATTCACCAGCACACCATGGATCAACACTTCTGTCCAAAGGTATATTTTATTGAGAAAGACCAAATCACAGAGATAAGTGCAAGGTTTCAGAGCCGCTCAGGGCCCCTTCGTCAGGCATGTGATGAAGGGGCCTTGCGCGGCTCCGAAACTATACACTTATCTCAGAGATGTGGAAGCTGACAGCCTTGCATGAAAAGGACTAAAAAAATTGAGAAATGCATCACTTAGGCATCCGCCTTCTCCACCTCTCCTCTCTTGACCAACAGAAGCATCAAAACGAAGTTTTCCATGTAACCTACCAAAGTCAAGAAAAGCGTTTGATAAGCTACTCTTTAAGGTGTCCTCAAGAGATTTCATCTTCTGCATTCTCTGTGGGGATGGAATGAGTTCTGAGACTTTCCTCTTATGACGGCGGTCAAAGAGGGTTGCCAACCAGTAGTGATCCTTTTCCTTTATGCCACATATTCTTGGGTCCTTTCACTGGCTTTGAAACATGAGGGAGCCCATACACTGCAAATTAGTGGAGACATGAGAAGCAGACTCCTCGGGTCACTGAGGATTACAGTATCTGGAACTGCCTCCTCCCAGCCATGTACTACTCCCAAGAATTCTGGGGGCGGAAAACCATCTCTTACTGTTTGACGTATGTCTTTCTCTGCTTCACTGCCTCCAAAACTGCCAGAATCCTCCTCCTCCTCTCTCTCCTCTTGTGTGTTCTGTGACATAGGAACAATGGTGTCTGTAAAAAGGGGGCCTTGAGTGGAAAGGAAGTCCACCTCTTCGTCCTGCTGCTTTGCCTCGAGTGCCCTCTCCATAATGCCACACAGAGTCTGCTCCAGCAGGAACACAACAGGGATTGTGTCACTGATGCATGCATTGTCACGGCTCACCATCCTTATGGCCTCCTCAAATGGTGACTGTACAGTGCATGCATACTTTATGAGCAGTCAATGGCGTGGGGAAAAAAAGCAGAGCTGGTCTGAACCTGTTGTTGAGCCATACTCACACAGGTACTCAATGATGGCCCTCTGTTGCATGAGCAGCCGCTGCAGCATTGCCAATGTTGAGTTACACCTGGTGGGCATGTCACAACGCAGGTGGTTTATGGGCAGGTGGAATTCCTGCAGAATTCAGCCAACTGAGCACTGGCTGCGTATGATTGCCTGAAATGGCTACAGACTCTTTTGGCCTGCTTTAGCAGATCTTCGGACAGGACGTCTGTGCCATTATCACACAGCACCATTCCTGGCTCCAGCTGATGTGGTGTGAATCATCTCTGGGTCTGTCCCTGCAGAGCTGCAAGAATATCTGCTCCAGTGTGGTTCCTGTCCCCTAGACACACCAGCCAAATCACTGCATGGCATCTTTTAGCCTGACTCATTGAAAGGCTCTTTAAACGCTTACTTGAGTACTTGAGGTTCAAAGGACAATTCAGCAGAGGAGGGCATGGAGGAGGAGGGGGTACAACTAGGGATGAGCTTGGTGTTTGAGTTGAACGCATGTACGACTCGAACATCGGGTGTTCTCCCGTTTGGCGAAGCCAGAACTTTGTGGGTGATGATTGGCCAAGCATGCACTGTGATCCACATGCTTGGCCAATCACAGCACTGGCAGCGAGGAGTGCCATAATTGGCCACAGGCAGGATGCCTGTGGCCAATTATAGCTCAGGGGGTGTAGTACACGCCCCACACTATATAAGGCTGCCTTCGCGGCGGCCTTGTGTAGTGTGTTGCGGCGTTCATAGAGAGACAGATAGGCAGGGGCAGTGTCTTAATTTATTGTGAACCTGGCACAATTACAGTTGGTGTATTGTGCCCCCTGCACAGTGTACACCTGAAGCTACCCCAATTGCTGGTGTTGTTTTGGCCCCATACCACAGGCAGCTGCAGTAATACAGTCAGTGTATTGTGCCCCCTGCACAGTGTACACGTGAAGCTACCCCAATTGCTGGTGTTGTTCTGGTCCTATACCACAGGCAGCTGCAGCAGTTACAGTCAGTGTATTGTGCCACCTGCACAGTATACACCTGAAGCTACCCCCAATTGCTGGTGTTGTTCTGGTCCTATACCACAGGCAGCTGCAGCAGTTAAAGTCGGTGTATTGTGCCACTTACACAGTATACACCTGAAGCTACCCCCAACTGCTCGTTTTGTTCTGGTCCTCTACCACAGGCAGCTGCAGCAGTTACAGTCAGTGTATTGTGCCACCTGCACAGTATATACCTGAAGCTACCCCCAATTGCTCATGTTGTTCTGGTCCTATACCACAGGCAGATTCAGAAATTACAGTCGGTGTATTGTGCCATCAGCACAGTATACACCTGAAGCTACCCCAAATTGCTCGTGTTGTTCTGGTCCTATACCACAGGCAGCTGCAGCAGTTAAAGTCAGTGTATTGTGCCACCCTAACAGTATACACCTGAAGCTACCCCCAATTGCTCATGTTGTTCTGGTCCTATACCACAGGCAGCTGCAGCAGTTACAGTCGGTGTATTGTGCCACCTGCACAGTATACACCTGAAGCCAGGGCCGGACTGGGAATAAAAACCAGCCCTGGAAAAAATTTCATACCAGCCCCACAGCATTATTATGCTAGCCTAACCACATAACGTCATTATTTTCTTGTTCATGAAAGGGAAAACCATACATTTTAAAGCACATTTGATGAACAGAGTATTATATATAGATATGAAATCACATAGGGCTTTACACATATACATATACATTATATATATATATATATATATATATATATATATATATATATATTCAAATTCCAGTTAAAAGTGGCAAGTGATCAATCATCAAGGGGGACCCCAGGAACTCAGAATGTGGGGGGGGGGGGGGTAACCACCTTCCGCAGAAAGAATACACTAAGGTAAGGGGGGTGGGTTACTAATATAAGGAGGAAACTCTTTATATCAGTGACCCTTACATTATCTTATTCACTCCCCCCTTACATCAGTCACCCCCCCCGACTGGCCTGGCAGTGCTGTCACTGACCTCCTCTCAGGTGCACTGTGCAGGGCTCAGTCAGTTGGCTTCAGCTTGGTGGCTCTGGTTTTATCCCATAGTCTCCTGTCCACAGTCCACACAAGCCTGACTTCTCCCATGACCCAATCCCGGCGGTGCTCCCACTCTTGACTCCTCTCCAGACTCCCTCAGAGACTGCAGACATGATACAGGAGATGGTCAGAGACTGCAGGCTTGATGCAAGAGCTCAATGCAGCCTCATCAGTGCCCATCAAATGCAGCCTCACTGTGCCCACAAATGCAGCCTCACTGTGCCCACCATTGCAGCCTCACTGTGCCCACCATTGCAGCCTTACTGTGCCCACCATTGCAGCCTCCCTGTGCCGATCAATGCAGCCTCACTGTGTCCATCAAATGCAGCTTTACTGTGCCGTGAATGCAGTCTCACTGTGCCCATGAATGCAGCCCCTCCTGTGCCCCATGTCCCAGTCTGCAGTCCCTGTCTCTGGGAAGGTGTATTGTTGATGCTCGGTACGGTACCTTGCATGCCATCAGGATATTCATTATGGCCAGCAGCAGGCAGGGTCTGCTTTCGTTTTGGATGGGGATGGTGCTCCTTCCAGAGTATCTGTTTGCTGAGAGATGAAATGGTCCCTGGCCACCTGCACCTTCAGCCATCCTCGTTTTCTGGCCCCAGTCAGCCTGTTCTCTGGTCCTGGGGAAGTGGAGAGTACTGGGTGGGAGCTGGAGAGAAGGGGGAGCAGAGAGTACTGGTGGGGTTGGAGAACACATGGGTGAGGGCAAAGAGCAGGGGGAGTTGAGATAACAGGGGTGGGGAGTGGAGAGCGCTGGGGTGGGTCAAAAAGAACAGGGGTGGAGAGCACGGTAGGCTGAGAGCACTGGGGGGCTAAGAGTGTGGGGTGGTGAAGAGCACTGGGGGGCAGAAAAACAGGGGTGGAGAGTACTGGGGGGGTACAAAGAACAGGAGGGAGTGGAGAGCAATGGGGGGGAGCTTGAGAGCACCAGTGGGGGCCAGAAAGAACAGGGGTGGAAAGCACGGTGGACTGGAGAGCACTATGGGGGGTGGAGAGCACTGGTAGGGTTGGAGAGCACATGGGTGGGGGAAAAATGCAGGTGGAGTGGAGAGTACAGGGGGGGTGGAGAGGGCTGGAGCGGAGCCAAAAAGAACAGGGGTGGAGAGTATGGGGGTAGAGGGGACTGGGGGGGGCTGGAGAGCACCAGGGGGCCAGAAAGAACAGGGGTGGGGGCTGGAGAGTGATGGGGAGAGCTGGAGAGCACTGGGGGGAGAAAGAACAGGGGGGAGAGCACTGGGGGGAGTGGAGAGAACAGGGGGGAGAGCACTGGGGGAGTGGAGAGCACTGGGGGGGATAGAACAGGGGGGAGAGCACTGGGGGGTAAAGAACAGGGGGGAGAGCACTGGGGGGAGTGGAGAGCACTGGGGGGGGGAGCACTGGAGGGAGTGGAGAGCACTGGGGGGGGGGGAGCACTGGAGGGAGTGGAGAGCACTGGGGGAAAGAACAGAGGAGAGCACTGGGGTAGAAGAACAGGAGGGAGAGCACTGGGGGGGGCAGGGGGGAGAGCACTGGGGGGAGTGGAGAGTGCTGGGGGGAGAACGGGGGGAAGGCACTGGGGGGAGTGGAGAGCACTGGGGGGAGAGCATTTGGGGGGGAGAGCACTTGGGGGAAAGCACTGGGGGGAGTGGAGAACACTGGGGGGGAACGGGGGAGAACACTGGGGGGAGAACAGGGGGGAGAGCACGGGGGAGGGAGAGCACTGGAGGGAGAGAACTGGGGAGGGAGAGCACTGGGGGGGAAGCACTGGGGGGGGGGTGAGTGGAGAACACTGGGGGGAAAGCACTGGGGGGGAGAACACGGGGGGAGAACACGGGGGAGAGAACAGGGGGGAGTGGAAAGCACTGGGGGGAGTGGAGAGCACTGGGGGAGAACAAGGGGGGGAAAGGCGGAAAGCATGGGGGGGAACAGGGGGGAGAGCAGTGGGGGGAGTGGAGAACACTGGGGGGTGAACAGGGGGGGCGCTGGGGGAAGTGGAGAGCACTGGGGACGGGGGAGCACTGGGGGCAGTGGAGAGCACTGGGGGGGAGAACGGGGAGGAGAGCACTGGGGGGGAACGCACTGAGGGGGGAACAGGGGGAGAACACTGGGGGAAGGGGAGAGCCCTGGGATGGTGGCTAGAGAAGGATGGGGAGAGCTGGAGAGCAGGGGGGCAGAAAGAACAGGGAAGGAGAGAACTGTGGGGGGGGGACAGGAGAGTGTGGCGGTGGAGGAGAGCACTGGGGGGGCAGGGAGCACAAGGTGAACTGGGGACAGTAAAATAAGTTGGATAGGAGAATCGGCAGGGGGGGGGCCCTGCAGCCCCCCTCCCCCCATTGATCCTCCTATCCAGGCACACAGGAGGGGCTGTACAGGCGGCATCTCTTCCTATAGATCACAGCGCTGGCTAGCTCTGTGCTCGGTGGCTGCTCTGTAACACGGGCCCACCCCCCAGACCGGCTTGTGTGATAGTAGATAAAAATAAACGTTCCGCCTATCACACAAGCTGGTCTGGGGGGGCGGGCCGTGTTACAGAGCGGCCGCTGAACACAGAGCCAGCCAGCGCTGTGTGATCCACAGGAGAGAGCACTAATGAAGCCGCAAGTACGCAGGCAAAAAGATGCCATGCTGTGCTTGCGCTGGTGTGCTTGGGCACAGGAGCCACACTGGGGCAGATATTCTGTCAGCTCTGCAGGGGCAGGCTGAGAGGTGGTTGACGCCACGCCAGCTTAAGCCAGGAATGGTGGTTTGCGACAATGACACCAACCTCCTCTCCGCCCTCCAACAGGGACAACTGACCCATGTGCCCTGTGTGGCTCATGTACTTAACTTGGTGGTTCAGCCATTCTTGGGCAGGTACCCGGGCTTACAAGATGTCCTGAGGCAGGCCAGGAAAGTCTGTGTTCATTTCCATCGGTCATATAATGCCAGTGCTCGGCTGGCTGAGCTCCAAAAGGAGTTGAACCTGCCCTTATCTGTGACATGCCCACCAGATGTAACTCAACGTTGGCCATGCTGCAGCGGCTGCACATGCAGCAGAGGGCTATCAATGAGTACCTGTGCGACTATGGCACCAGGACAGGGTCAGGGGAGCGCGTTTTTTTCCCCATGTCAGTGGGCCATGATCAGGGATGCATGCAGTGTCCTGTCACCATTTGACGAGGTCACAAGGATGGTGAGCAGTGACAGTGCATGCATCAGTGACACTGTACCTCTTGTCCACCTGTTGGAGCATACGCTGCATGGAGTAATGGACAGGGCACTTGAGGCAGAACAGAGGCAGGAAGAGGAGGACTTCCTTGCCTCTCAATGCCCCCTTTATCCAGACAGTGCTCCTTCTGTCCCGCCGATCACACAGGAAGAAGAGGAGGAGGGGGAGGAGGAGGAGGAGGATTTTGTCAGCATGGAGGTGGAGCCTGGCACTCAGCATCAGCAGCAGCAGTCTTTTAGGGACGATTTACCATCCCAAGAAACCCGTGGGCTTGTACGTGGCTGGGAGGAGGTGGTGATAATGTCGTCCTTAGTGACCCAGAGGACTTGGGACCGAATGCCTCAGCTAACCTACGCTGCATGGCCTCCTTGATTCTGCAAAGCCTGTGGAAGGATCCTCATATTCAGCGGATCAAGGAGAGGGATCATTACTGGCTGGCAACTCTCCTTGATCCATGGTACAGGGGTAAGGTTGCAGACCTTATCTTGCCATCACCATTGCCTTGCAAAAAGGTCTGTGCAACACGTTCCCAGAGTCTGGGAGGTTACAAATTCCTGGTCCCGGAAAACGCACTGCTGTGGCTTCCGTCAGTCACAGAAGGAGCGGTGGAGAAGGTGGCCGTCTGACCGATGTGTTCAGACAATTTTTTAGTCCGCAGCCCCGAGGTATGATCGGTTCCAGCAACCATCCCCATTGTCTGAGTTACATGGTGCAGCAATACCTAGGGGCAAGGTTAGACTTGGACACCTTTCCCACCGAAAATCCTCTGGGTTACTGTGTTTTGAGGATGGATCACTGGCCAGAGCTTACACAGTATGCAATTGAGCTACTGGCCTGTCCTGCATCCAGTGTTCTTTCAGAACGCACATTCAGTGCTGCTAGAGGCTTTGTAACCGATCACAGGGTGCGCCTGTCCACCGGCTCGGTTGATCGACTGACCTTCATAAAGATGAATCAGTCTTGGATCACCACCAACTACCAAGTACCTGAAGCTGATGTAACCGAATAATTTTTTTTTGAAATGTCACATCCCTTCAAGACTCCCTATGCTGATGCAGTGTCGTGGCACCAGCACCTAAGGCCCAATTTTTCAGCCCCTGTTTAACAGGGGTGTGTAATTACAATTTTTGATGCAATACTTTGCAGCAGGGCTCATTCCTGCTCTCCAACTAGAGTTTCTGTGAGGTGTTGCAGTGTTGTGGCACCAGTGCCTAAGGCCTAATTTGTCAGCCCCTGTTTAACAGGTGCATGTAATTACAATTTCGTGATATAATATTTCACAGAAGGGTCCGTAAGGGCTTACAGTGTTGTGGCACCAGCACCACCACCACCACCAAAGGCCCAGTTTTTCTACCACTGTTCAACAATGGCATGTAATTACAATTCTAGATATAATAGTCCACAGCAGGGCGTTCCAGCGCCCACCAAGAGTCACTTTGAGGGCTTACAGTTTTGTGGCAACACCTCAGGCCCAGAGCATATAGGGCAGGCCCCTACTTTCAAACATTGAACTTACAAATGTCTCCTACTTCCAAACGGAAGGAGACAACAGGAAGTGAGATGAAAAAAGACGGACGGCAAAAATTTTTTTACAGGGGATAATAACCCTTCCCTATTTTTCCAAAAAAAAAGCTTAAAAAATGTATTTTTTGACTGGAGCTACACCTTAAAATGTACCAGTTCAAAATTACAAACAGATTCTATTTAACACAATAAACCTACACAGTCCCTCTCTTGTTTGCACCGCCTGTATACTGCTGTTCTGAGTATATAGGGCCTGGGGGCCCCACGCCTTTCCTTTTTTTAATTTGGGTACGGGGTTCCCCTTAATATCCGTACAAGACTCAAAGGGGCTGGTAATGGGCAGAGGGGACTACCCATGCCATTTTTCTCAATGATTTCATCCGTATTGCCGGAACTAGACATTACATTAAAACTGCAAGCAGTTTTAAATGACTTTTTTCCGTTAGAAATGTCATTTTGTGCAGGGACTGTTTTAAACACATGCCACTTCACAGGCATTCTATAGACATCCCCCAGGCACGATAGTTAAAGGGATATTACACTTTTTTTCATTTTAAGCATCATTAACCACTTGACAATTACTCAGTCATGCAACACTGTACCCATATGAAATTTTCGTCCTTTTTTTCACACAAATAGAGTTTTATTTTGGTGGTATTTGATCACCTCTGGGTTTTTTATTTTTGTGCTATAAATGAAAGAATACCGAAAGTTTTTAAAAAAATGCATTTTTCTTCATTTCTATTAAAATGTTTTGCAAATAAGTAATTTTTCTTCATACATTTGGCCAAAAATATATACTGCTAAATATCTTTAGTAAATATAACCCAAAGTAGTGGATATTATTTAGTCTGCGTGAAAGTTATAGGGTCTACAAGCTATGGTGCCAATCGCTGAAAATGTATCAATTTGATCACACCTGATGTACTGACAGCCTCATTTCTTGAGAACCTAACAAGCCAATAAAGTACAAAAACACTCCAAATTACCCCTTTTTGGAAAGTAGACATTCCAAGGTATTTAGTACAAGGCACAGTTAGTTTTTTGAAGTTGTCATTTTTTCCCACAATTCTTTGCAAAATGAAGATTTTTTTTATTAATTTTTTTTTTATAACAGGTTTTTTATAACAGGTTATTTCTCTCACATGGCATGTACATTCCACAAATGAAACCCAAAATATATTCTGATGCTCCTCCTGAGTACGGCGATACCACATGTGTGAGACTTTTACACAGCCTGGCCACATACACAGGTCCAATATTGAAGTAGCAACTTCAGGCATTCTAGGATCATAAATTACACATCTAATATCTCAACCACCTATTACACTTTTGAAGGCCCTGGAGCACCAGGACAATGGAAATGCCCACAAAGTGACCCCATTTTGGAAAGCAAACACCCCAATGTATAATCTATGAGGCATAATGAGTCTTTTGAACGGTTAATTTTTTTCCCAAAGTTTTTGGAAAATGTGGAAAAAAAATTAAAATGCATTTTTTTTTACACAAAGTTGTCAATTTATAAGATATTTCCACCACATAGCATGTACATAACAAATATATAGGAAAATTAGGGTCTGGGGCACTACCTCCTGCTACTTGAGATGTAATAGACTGAGAAAAGGGGAGGGGGGAATATTTCTCTCTAACCCCGATTCTTACCCAAAAGTTTATATAACCTGTAACAAGCAGCCTACTACGTGAAAAGAAGGGCTAGATCCACACTCTATCTCCTATATTCTTTGGAACCACACCTATGCATCAGGGTGTCCCCTCACCTAAAATTTGATATATTAAATTAAATATCCAGCACCATGTGTGAGAATTTATCCCGTATTAATACTCGCCATATGCTCTAAAAAGGCGACAGGTAAGCACCCTCTGGTGTATTCGTGCTGCTACATCGAGATATATCAAAAACTTTGAAAATTTACCAAGGTGAGTAAGAGAAAACAGCAATAATAATAATAATAAAAATGTATACAAGAGTGTGTGAGCTAAACCATAAGTATGAATAAAATATATATATGCATGGAGAAAATAATATGTAGTTCCTCTTTCAACCACACAATGTGTAAAGGACCCCAGAACATATCCAAATATAATCAAAAGTAATCAAACGTCAATATAAGTCCATAGATAGTATATAGCTATATATCGCATATGTACATTTGTATTATTATTATTTGTGTAAAGAGTAAACTAGTGCGCTCCACCTAATATGTCATAAGAAAATACAAAATTGATGCGCATAGGAAGCAGCCAGCATAAAAACAGTGATCTCTGCACTAAAAAATAAGTATATAGATTAATAAGAATGCGGCGCTACCTAAAAGTGCTAAAACTTATAAATGAATAATAATCCCAAAATCAATGTAAATCAAATAATATCCACTAAATGAAACATGGATATAATAAGAAATGAATCAATATAAATAATCCAAATTAAGATACGCGTGCACGCAATAAATGTGCAACAATTAATGAATGAAAGTCCGTGAAAAAATCAATCCAGTGATTAAATAGAAATAATCTGCATAGATAATCCAAATGTAAACAAGCGTATAAAAAATATATATATAAAAATATATAAAAATATATAAAGTGAAAATTCGTGAAAAAAAAACAAATGTAGTGACTATTTAAATATTCAATATACACACGTGATTGTCCATAAATAAAGTGCACTGATGACTGATAAAATTGCAAAAAATATATAAATAAAGTTCATGCAAAAAAGTGTGAAGAATCAATTCCCAAGAGTGGCAAATCACTGCAAACTTCAGTGCTTAATGGGTGCACCAACTATTTTCCCCAGCCTCTCACCTCCAATAGCTGGTAAATAGGCACTGTGTAAAAGGGTAACTGCTGGCTTCTTATTCATTCAGTCACACTGCTCCACCGCTGTTTGTATTTCACTGTAAGGTTATGTATTATATGCCCTCCCAATAGCTCCAGGATATCCAAGCCATATAGAATGGAAAAACACAGAGGGCTTTCATGTGTAGTATCTTCGCTATTTTATTGAAATAAAAGGTAAAATCCACACTTACATTCACAAATACAGCAGAGTGTGCAGCAACCGCGGACTTCCGGTTTCGGCCGTAAACCGGAAGTGATAGGTCCGACACCAAATTCCTTCCTTGACGCGTTGCGTTACAGAACGTAACTTTTTCAAAGGGTGATAGGAAGTAGGTGTCATAGGTATTTATATGCAACGAGCGCCGTCGCCATATTAACTCAGGGCGGCAGCGCTATTGCAGGTTCAAAGTAAAGTGGCTATAACATCAGTATTCTATATATTCCAAAGATATGTATAGTGCAACTACTAAAACTTAAACTTAAAGTAGTTGCACTATACATATCTTTGGAATATATAGAATACTGATGTTATAGCCACTTTACTTTGAACCTGCAATAGCGCTGCCGCCCTGAGTTAATATGGCGACGGCGCTCGTTGCATATAAATACCTATGACACCTACTTCCTATCACCCTTTGAAAAAGTTACGTTCTGTAACGCAACGCGTCAAGGAAGGAATTTGGTGTCGGACCTATCACTTCCGGTTTACGGCCGAAACCGGAAGTCCGCGGTTGCTGCACACTCTGCTGTATTTGTGAATGTAAGTGTGGATTTTACCTTTTATTTCAATAAAATAGCGAAGATACTACACATGAAAGCCCTCTGTGTTTTTCCATTCTATATGGCTTGGATATCCTGGAGCTATTGGGAGGGCATATAATACATAACCTTACAGTGAAATACAAACAGCGGTGGAGCAGTGTGACTGAATGAATAAGAAGCCAGCAGTTACCCTTTTACACAGTGCCTATTTACCAGCTATTGGAGGTGAGAGGCTGGGGAAAATAGTTGGTGCACCCATTAAGCACTGAAGTTTGCAGTGATTTGCCACTCTTGGGAATTGATTCTTCACACTTTTTTGCATGAACTTTATTTATATATTTTTTGCAATTTTATCAGTCATCAGTGCACTTTATTTATGGACAATCACGTGTGTATATTGAATATTTAAATAGTCACTACATTTGTTTTTTTTCACGAATTTTCACTTTATATATTTTTATATATTTTTATATATATATTTTTTATACGCTTGTTTACATTTGGATTATCTATGCAGATTATTTCTATTTAATCACTGGATTGATTTTTTCACAGACTTTCATTCACTAATTGTTGCACATTTATTGCGTGCACGCGTATCTTAATTTGGATTATTTATATTGATTCATTTCTTATTATATCCATGTTTCATTTAGTGGATATTATTTGATTTACATTGATTTTGGGATTATTATTCATTTATAAGTTTTAGCACTTTTAGGTAGCGCCGCATTCTTATTAATCTATATAGTATTATTATTATTGCTGTTTTCTCTTACTCACCTTGGTAAATTTTCAAAGGTTTTGATATAGCTCGATGTAGCAGCACGAATACACCAGAGGGTGCTTACCTGTAGCCCTTTTTGGGTAAGAATCGGGGTTAGAGAGAAATTCCCCCCCCTCCCCTTTTCTCAGTCTATTATATCTCAAGTAGCAGGAGGTAACGCCCCAGACCCTAATTTTCCTATATATTACACTTTCATATCAACAGCACCTGAGGACTCTGTAGATATTTTTAGGGTGGCAGCAACCACTTATAAACCTAAGCGCGGCCATTCATACTAAAAAACTTTAACTATGTACAGTAAAAATGACACCCCCAAAATATATTCTGCTACTCCTCCTGAGTATGGCGATACCACATGTGTGAGACTTTTATACAGCCTGGCCACATAGAGGCCCAACATCCAAGGAGCACCATCAGGTGTTCTAGGGACATAAATTACACATCCAATTTCCTTACAATCTATCACATATTTGAAGGCCCTTCGTATTTCTAACATAGCACGTACATACCAAGAATTACACCCTAAAATACATTCTGCTGAGTAAGGGGAAAACAAAAAATTACCTGTGGTTTTAGTAGTGCAATTGTCCACAGGAGGAGAGCCCTGATCCAGGCAGCAGGCAGGGACGTGGTCAGCGACAGTGAATGGAATTGTCCAGGCAGCAGGCAGGAATATTGTCCATCCTGGTAGTAAGCAGGAACATGGTCCAAGTAGCAGGCCAGGAAATAATGGGGACAGGGGTAGAGGCTTCTCCCACCCAAATCTCTTTGAAGCCTCCGAGTCTCCAGACCCTAATCCAGGAATGAGTAAACTAAAAAATGTGTTTTCTTCATCCAGAAAAACAATTCTGGAGCCCCTCACATATGTGAGACCCCTTTGTTCCCACTAGCATTTCAGGGTAAAAGATCAATCCAAGAGGCAGGCAAAAAACGCGAGGTCAAACAGTCCATGGTCAGTTCCAGAGCAGGCAGAGGTAGATACAGTTTAGCGTTAGGCAGAAGCGTGGTCGTATAACAGGCCAGGGTTGGTTCTGGAGAAGGCAGATGTATGTTTAGCGTTAGGCAGAAGTGTGGTCGTATAACAGGCCAGGGTCAGTTCGGGAGAAGGCAGAAGTATGTTTAGCGTTAGGCAGAAGCTTGGTCGTATAACAGGCCAGGGTCGGTTCCGGAGAAGGCAGAGGTATGTTTAGCGTTAGGCAGAAGCTTGGTCGTATAACAGGCCAGGGTCGGTTCCAGAGAAGGCAGAGGTATGTACAGTTCAGTGCAGTGGCATAAGGGGTGTGGAGGAAAATGACAGGAAATGAGAATTACATTTACCATACTTCTCTAATAATGTAGAGAAGTATGGTAACAGCGGAAACATTCACCTATACAGAGGCCTTATTGGGAAGGACAATTGGGGCAATAAAATGTGGTGTCTCTTCTAATTCCTGCACTGGAGCACACCCGGCATTTCATGGGGGGGGGGGGGGGATTTTGTCAGGAAAGTGGCGCTCGTGGAGTCTGCTCACGCAATCAGAGTGAACAGTTGCTGGTGGGCTGTAAGGAAACAAAAGGACGGAAATAACTAGTACAGATAGGATACAGGGTTCTCTGTCGATTTTTGGTAAATAACATAAGTGTTATACATGGCCAAACTGAAAAAATAAATGGACACTTTTTTATACCAGTGGCGGGATTTTCTTGTGGGAAGATAGGGTTCAATCATCTGATCGTTGAAGTCCACTCCCCCCATAAACAAATTATAATCGTAGATGCAAGCTGGTTTCTGGATTGGCCCGTTTCTTCTGGAGACGTATGTGTCATTATGGATTGTCGTCAGCATGTGGACATTTCGTTTGTCCCTACACTTGACAGCCAATAGCTCCTGGTTCCGCAAAGATGCCATCTCCCCTCATCGTAGCCTTTCATTGACAAGTTTTTGCGGGAAGCCCTTTCTATTGACTCTTACTGTACCACATGCTGGGGTGTGTTTCCAGTGAAGATTGCGGAAGAGGGGCAAGCTAGTAAAAAAGTTATCCACATAAAGATGGTATCCCTTTGCAAGGAGTGGATAGAAAAGCTGCCAGACCACTCTTCCGCTGGCTCCGATGTACTCTGGGCATTCAGGGGGGTGCAGTTGGGAGTCATTCCCTTCGTACACCAGGAAGGAGTAGATGTACCCCGTGGCTCGGTCACAAAGTTTGTACATTTTAACCCCATATCGGGCCCTTTTTCTGGGGATAAACTGTTTGATGCCAAGCCTGACTGAGAATTTTACAAGGGACACATCCACGGAAATATTCTGTTCGTGGGTATATAATTGGGGAAATTTCTCAGAGAAATAATTTAGGAGTGGCTGAATTTTAAATAGTTTGTCAAAAGCTGGGTCATTTCGGAGAGGGCACTGGGTGTTGTCATTGTAGTGGAGGAACCGCATAATCATTAGGTATTGTGATCTTGGCATAAGGGATGAGAAGAGTGGCATGTGGTGGACAGGTTTGGTAGACCAATAGGAGTACAATTGTTTTTTTTGTGAGTCCCATAGAAAAAGTTAGGCCTAAGAAAATTTTGAATTCCTCTATGGTTAGTTCTCCCCACTCAAAGGGACGGGCATAACTAGAGCCAGGGTTGCTTACTATGTGCTGCTGTGCGTAAAGGTTGCACTGGGCCACAATGGATGATAGTAAGTCTTCGATGAAAACCAAATGAAAAAAATCAAGCATGGCAAATTATCGGTGTTCACCTGGACACCTGGCTGGGTGGTGAAGGGGGGGATATTTGCTGTTCCGGAATTAGAGGGCAGCCACAGGGGGGTTTGAAGGGCATAGGGAAGGCTGGCATGGTCCCTATCCCTTTGGGGCTGAGATGACACCGTACTGGTGCCTGGCCTTTGTTGTAGTGCCTCTGCTCTCGAGGTGGATGGCACTGTTCTTGAGGTGGACGGCACTGCTCTCAAGGTGGACAGCTCTGCTCTCGAGGTGGACGGCTCTGCTCTTGAGGTGGACAATTCTGCGCTGCTTTTCACGGGCACACATTCCTCTTCCGATTCTGTATCAGACCTGCTGCTTGTAACGGGTTCATAGGCCGTATCCAAATCGGACTGAGACTCAGAGAGCTCCCCGCTGCTCTCAACGGTCATACTTAGAAGTTGGTAGGCCTCCTTGCTAGTAAAATATTTTTTTGCCATACTGGTGGCTGGTGAGGATGCACTGCAGAGCACTGTCGTGGCACAGGTGGCACTGGTGGGCACAGGTGGGCACAGGTGCACTGGTGGGCACAGGCGGCACTGGGGGCACAGGCGGCACTGGTGGGCACACATGGCACTGCTGGGCACAGGCAGCACTGGGGGGCACGGGTAGCACTGGTGGACACAGGCGGCACTGATGGGGCACTTCAGTGGTGCAGGTGGCACTGATGGGCACAGGTGGCACTGATGTGCACTATAGTGGCTTTGGTTGCACTGGTGTGGCTCTAGTGGCACTGATTAGCACACAGGTGGCACTGGTGGGCACACAGGTGGCACTGGTTGGCACACGTGGTACTGGTGGGAACAGGCAGCACTGGTGGGCACAGGCAGCACTGATGTGGCACTGCAGTGGCGCAGATAAGCACTGATGGACACAGGTGTCACTGATGGGCACAGGTGGCACTGGTGTGGCACTGGTGTGCACTGTAGTGGCACTGGTGTGGCTCTGGTGTGGCACAGAGGTGGCACATTGGTGGCACAGATGACAGATGGCACTGTTGTGGCACTATTGGGCACTGATGGGCACTGCTGAAACTCACTGTGTATCACACGATTGCTCTCCTCTCCTTTCACCCTGCATCGGTGTGAGGAGAGGAGAGCGATGAACTTATGATGACCCGGCTAGTGTCATTGTTTACATTTGTGATCGCTCTGTCATTGGATGGAGCAACCACGTGGTAAAGGGCCGCTGCCATTGGCCCTTTACCACGATCCGCGTTGCGCCGGGTCCAGTGAACCCGACGAGCATGGATGTTTTGGTGGGCGCCCAGGGGCCGCGTGGGAACGATTCCCTGGGAGCACTTCCTATGACGGCCTCCCAGAGTTAACAAACAGACCTGTAGCCGTCATTCGGCTATAGGCCGGTTATTAAGTGATTAAAATCAGTGCTCCAGAAAAAACTGAAGTTTTTTAAAAAAATGTTTGCATTGATACATGTCCCCTGGGGCAGGAGCCGGGTCCCCAAACCATTTTTAGGACAATAACTTGCACATTAGCCTTTAAAATTAGCACTTTTGATTTCGAACGTTCGAGTCCCATAGACTTTAATGGGGTTCTAAAGTTCGTACGAATTTTCGGTCCCTTCGAAGCTTCTGGTTCGAACCGAACCAGGGGTGTTCGGCTCATCCCTAGGTACAACTGAAAAAATGGGTATCATAACCAACTTATGGAGGAGTGGAGGCACAACAAGCTGCAGCACTGCGCCCTGTCCTGCATCCTTCCAAGTTGCAAGCAGAGTTTCCCAGTGTGCTGTGAACAAAATATATTGTCCCTGCCCATGCTTGTTAGACCACATGGCAGCAGTAACGTGGACTTTGTGGCTGACTGCCTTGCCCAAAAATACCATAATATTGCCTTCCATGTGATGGTAGAGAGCTGGAATGGCCTTATGTGAAAAGAAATAATGACTGAGAACCTGCCATTGTGGTACAGCACATTCTGCAAATTCACGGAAGGGGGCAGAATCCATCAGACAGAAAGGCAGAAGTTGTAGAGCCAGCAGTTTTGACAAGATTGCATTTAGATGCTGGGCATGTGGGTGGAAGGGACTGTATTTTTTTCCACTGCAGCAGATGGGGCAGAGAAATTTGCTGGCTATTGTCTACTGGTGGTGTGCTGCTGGTAGATGTTCTGCTGGCAGATGTGCAGAAGGACCTGGTACACCCTGGACTATACCATCATCCCTGTCAGTGGAGGGTGCTGAGTAGGGATGAGCTTCGTGTTCGAGTCGAACGTACGTTCGACTCGAACATTGGCTGTTCGTGCGTTCGGCGAATTCCGAACGTTTTGGCCGTTCGCATCAAAATTCGAGTGACGCGCGCGCGGACCATAATGCACTGCGTTGGCGCAGTGCATTGCTGCCCGATGATTGGCCAAGCATGCACTGTGACCCCGCATGCTTAGCCAATCGCAGCGCCGGCAGCGAGGAGAGCCATGATTGGCCACAGGCATCCTGCCTGTGGCCAATCATAGCTCAGGCTGTGTAGTGCACGCCCCACACTATATAAGGCCGCCTTTGAGGCGGCTTCGTGTATTGTGTTACTTAGCATCTGAAGCAGTGGGTGTTCTGTGTACCTTCAACACAGTACACACCAATCATTTTTGGCTGATTTCATATCTTGCTGCTGTGTAGTGGTTGTTGTCTGTGCCCTGACTGCAGTATACACCACTATATTCACCTCACCTATATAGCTAGTGATCTAGCTTTAACCACTTAACAACTGCCCATTGCCGATTAACGGCTTCAGGGCGGTTGTTTAACTCTGAGAGGCCGTTAATTAACGGCCTCCCAGAATTCTGCTCTCGCGTGCCCCGAGGTGTGCGCACTCGAGAGCATCCGTGACCGCCGGGTCCACAGGACCCGGCGCATCACGGATCACGGTAAACGGCCGCTCATAGCGGCCGTTTACCACGTGATTGCTCCGTCAAATGACGGAGTGATCACTTGGAAACAAACCGGCGTCATGTTATGACGCCGGTTCCTCCCTCCCCTCTCTGTACCGATCGGTACAGCGGAGGGGAAAGAGATCGGTGTCAGCAGCGATGTGGGCTGCATCTGCAGTGCCCACATCGCTGCTCACCGAATTTAACCCCTCAATTCCCTGCCAATACTCTGCAATACCAGTGCATACTCTGCAGTACCCTGCCATTACTCTGCAGTACCCCGCCATTACTCTGCAGTACCCCGCCATTACTCTGCAGTGCAGTACCCTGCCATTACTCTGCAGTACCCTGCCATTACTCTGCAGTACCCCCATTACTCTGCAGTAACCCCCATTACTCTGCAGTAACCCCCATTATTCTGCAGTACCCCCCAATACTCTGCAGTACCCTGCCATTACTCTGCAGTACCCCCCATTACTCTGCAGTAACCCCCATTACTCTGCAGTAACCCCCATTACTCTGCAGTACCTCCCAATACTCTGCAGTACCCTGCCATTACTCTGCAGTACCCCCCATTACTCTGCAGTAACCCCCATTACTCTGCAGTAACCCCCATTACTCTGCAGTACCCCCCAATACTCTGCAGTACCCCCAATACTCTGCAGTACCCTGCCATTACTCTGTAGTACCCCCCAATACTCTGCAGTACCCTGCTATTACTCTGTAGTACCCCGCCAATACCCCGCCAATACTCTGTAATACCCTGCCATAAATTGCCATACCCAGCCATACTCAGAGATACCCAGCCATACTCGGTGATACCCTGAAATACCCAGCCATAGACGCCCCCCACCCCTCACCGCCCTCCGGTGCTTCTACCAACTCGCCAGTACGATCAAAGCCAGAATCTTTTTTTTATTTTTTATTTCAGGCTTCCCAGCCTAGAGGTGAGATGTGGGGTCATATTGACCCCCCAGATTTCACTGTAAAGAGGACCTGTCACCCCATATTCCTATTACAAGGGATGTTTACATTTCTTGTAATAGGAATAAAAGTGATCAAAAATATATTTTTGGGGAAAAAAATGTCAAACTAAAATAAATAAAGTAAAATGAACAATAAAAAAATAAAATAAAAATTAAAGCGCCCATGTCCCCATGTGCTCACATGTGCCACACATGTGAGGTATCGCCGAGAATGTTAGAGCGAGAGCAATAATTCTAGTCCTAGACCTCCTCTGCAACTCAAAACATGTAACCAGTAAAAAAAAAATTAAAGCGTAGCCTATGGGGATTTTTTAAGTAGCGACGTTTGGCGCCATTCCACGGGCATGTGCAATTTTGAAGAGTGACATGTTTGATATCTATTTACTCAGCATAACTTCATCTTTCACTTTATGCAAACATTGGGCTAACAAGTGGTTAATAATAGAGCTTGCAGTCAGTAGTGTTAGGAGATAGTGCGTGCTGTCTGCGTGCTCTGTACCCAGTACATACCGCTATAATATAGGGCAGGCCCCTACTTTCAAACATCCAACTTACAAACATCTCCTACTTGCAAACGCAAGGAGACAGCAGCAAGTGAGATGAAAAAAGATGGACGACAAAACAAATTATACAGGGCTGATAACCCTTCCCTATGTTTTCCAAAAAGCTTAAAGATAGTTTTTTTGACTGGAGCTACACTTTAAAAATGTACCGGTTGAAAATGACAAACAGATTCAACTTAACACAACAAACCTACACAGTCCCTGTCTTGTTTGCACCGCCTGTATACTGCTGTTCTGAGTATATAGGGCCTGGGGGCCACACGCATTTCCTTTTTTTAATATGGGTACGGGGTTCCCCTTAATATGCGTACAAGACCCAAATAGGCTGGTAATGGGCAGGGAGGGCTACCCATGCCATGTTTCTCAATGATTTTCAACCATATTGCAGGAACCAGATATAACATTAAAACCGCAAGCAGTTTTAAATGGTGTTATTTCCGTTTAATGTCATTTTGTGCAGGGACTGTTCTAAACACGGGAAACACGTGGCACTTCACAGGCATACTACAGACACCCCCCAGGCACCATATTTAAAGGAATATTTCACTTTTTTTTTTTTCACTTTAATCGTCATTAAAATCAGTGTTCCCGCCAAAACGGCAGTTTTTAAAACTTTTTTTTGCAGTGACCCATGTCCCCTGAGGCAGGAGGCAGGTCCCCAAACCCTTTTTAGGACACTATCTTGCATATTAGCCGTTAAAATTAGCACTTTCCAATTCGAACGTTCGAGTCCCATAGACTTCAATGGGGTTCTAACGTTCGTACCGAACGCGGGGGTCGTTCGCAAGTTCTGGTGCAAACCGAACCGGGGGGTGTTCGGCTCATCCCTAGTGCTGAGAGGTCATGAGGTATAGCAGAGACAGACTGAGGTGAGTAAGGAGAAGGGACAGATTTGTGCCCTTTTTGTGTGGCTTTTAGGTGCTCTTTCCAATGGACTGAGTGGTGGGAGGTTAAATGGTTTGTCAAGCATGTGGTACCCAAAAGGTTAGTGTTTTTGCCATGCTTGATGTGCTTAAAACAAAGATTGCAAATAAAAACAGTGTGATTGGCTGCACATGTACTAAAAAAGGCCCAGACAGCTGAGATGTGGGCCGGGAGATAACAGCTCCACAATGTGATGGAATAGGGTGGCTGCACCCAAGTCGAGTCAGTGACTTCCTCATCATCTCTTCCATCCTCATTACCACTGGAGACAACTTGGCAATACGCTGCAGCTGGGGGAACGTGAATTCCAATTTGTGTACCAGTGTTCTCCCCTCTCTGTAGGCTCATGTTCCTGCCTTCCTCAACCTCAGAACCAACATCTGAATCGAGTAATGGCTGTGCATCGTCAAGGAGCAAGTGGCTGACGCTTTGTTCAAATAACTTTGCTCACTCCCCCATGCCTGATGCTGGGGCTATGGCAGGAATAGCTGTGGACAAGGAGGTAGGTTTAGCCACTCTGGCAGCTGTAGGGGACTGTGTCTCTTATTGGGTAACGAAGGATGAGGAGGATGAGGATGGTTTAGTAAGCCAGTCCACTACCTCCTCTGCATGCTGTTGCTGGATAGCACGAGTAACATCACTAAACAGAGGAAATTATGACACCCTGCCTGAGGACTGACCACATCCACCCAGGGCTGTCTTTAAGGCAGGGCAAAAGGGGCAGCTGCCCAGGGCCCTGTCATTGTTGTGGGGCCCAAAGCAGCTGCCTCATACTTGCCAACTATCCCAGTTTACATTCCCTTGTCCCTTGACGTTTTAGTCCTGTGCTGCTACTAATGCTGCCCAGCTCTGCCCTATTGTTGTGTACAGATGACTTACCTGCAGACCTGTGTTTACATGTAATTACTGGCATTCATATGTAAATAGCAGTCACAAGCATATGTAAATAGCTGAGGCCAATGGCATTGATATGTAAATAAAGGCAGCATTCATAGGTATATCATGCCCCCTGCAGTGAGGAGAAGATGTGCTGTAACCTATCGCAACCAGTGAGCAGTATTACTGTAGAATAATCACTAGCAGCCAATCAACAAGCAGAAATGTGCTGTAAGCTCTAGCAACTAATCAGTGAGCCTTAAGGAGTGTTGTAACCTCTAGCAACCAGTCAGTAAGCAGTAATGATACGCTGTAACCTCTGGCAACCAATCGCAATCGCTGCCTGATCTGATACAGTAAACTGATTTTAAGTCTAGCTGCTATTTATTTTATGTCTCAGAGAAGGTGGAGAGTGAAATTGCATGGGGGGGGGCCCTAAGACATTTTTTGCCCAGGGTCCAATCAATATTAAAGACGGCCCTGCATCCACCTTTGCCTTTGGACACATTTGCTGCTGGCCCCCTTACAGTGCCATAAGAATGTCGGTCTGTCCTTCCTGTAGTCCCAGACATGATGGGGGGGGGGGTGCTTATTTACAAAATGTAATAAACATGTGTAAATGTGTACGTGGATGCCCTTTAATCAATGGAAAGTGGTGTTTGGTGCACTTTAACCACTTAAGCCCTGGACCATTTGGCCGTTTTTTGCGTTTCGGCACTACGTCGTGGCTCCCAAACAAAATTGACATCCTTTTTTCCCCACAAATAGAGCTTTCTTTTGGTGATATTTGATCACCTATGCGGTTTTATTTTTTGTGCTATAAACAAAAAAAATAGCAAAAATTTTTCAAAAAACGCATTCTTTTTTACTTTTTGCTATAATAAATATCCCCCAAAAATATAAAAAAATATGTCTTCCTCAGTTTAGGCCGATACGTATTCTTCTACATATTTTTGGTAAAAAAAAACGCAATAAGCATTTATTGATTGGTTTGCGCAAAAGTTATAGCGTCTACAAAGGGGGATAGTTTTATGGCATGTTTATTATTATTTTTTTTTTTACTAGTAATGGCGGCAATCAGTGATTTTTATTGGGACTGTGACATTATGGAGGACACATCGGACACTTTTGGTGCGATTTTGGGACCATTCACATTTATACAGCGATCAGTGCAATTAAAAGTGCATTGATTAATGTGTAAATGTGACTGGCAGTGAATGGGTTAACCACTAGGTGGCGCTGTAGGGTTAAGTGTGTTCTAGGGAGTGATTATAACTGTGGGGGGAAGGGGCTGTGTGTGACACAACACTGATCACCGCTCCCGATCACAGGAAGCTGTGATCAGTGTCAGTGTCATTAGGCAGAATGGGGAAATGCTTGCTTACATTAGCATTTCCCCGTTCTTCCTTCTTGTGAGACGATCGCGGGTATTCTCCTGGACATCGAGTCTGCAGGACCTGCGATCACTCTCATGGAGCTCCTGGTGGGCCACCTCTTAAAGGGCAACATACAGGTACGTTGATCTGCCTGTACGTGCCCTTCTGCCGCAGTATATCTGCGTGAGGCGGTCGGGAAATGGTTAATTTGAGTATTCAATGCATAGACACACTCCATGGATACACTATAATATACTGCAATATACTGCATCAAACATGCAGTAACACACAGAACTATATGGCGGTAAATTTGCAGTAACGCAAGGAAATATATGGCATTAAACTTGCAGCAATGCAATAAAATATACAATGTTAAACTTGCAGTAACGGGGGGCATGACTGGCCTGGATGGGTGCCTGATCCCCCAGCTCTCTTAGCCTGCAGCACAAAAGGTACAATAAGGGATGATCCACCACACTTACATGGGCAAATCAAGGACCACCCGCTCATCCAAACCCCGGGGCACATCGCAGCCCCCTTCAGGCTCCTCCACGGACCTTCGTTCCTTCTTTTACCTGCCCGACATGCCGCCAGGTGGGGAGGACAAGATGGTACCGGACGCCAGCACACACCTCTTCCGGACCACCATGCAGCTCTCTTCTCCGCCTCCCTCCATGCATTGGACCTCCACTGGTCTCCCACTGGCAGCCACAGGCCCCATAGAGTCCACCCAGCATTCCAGAGCGGTGAGTCCCCCATATCATCCCATCTCCCCTGAGGTCTCACCACGTGGGATACAGGCCACCATGTCTGACCTCCCCCCTCAGCATTAAACACAGTGCTCAGAAGCATTCACGAGGCTGCTGAGGACAGCCTCAGACTCCTGCGTCCATGGAATGGATTCAGGATCCCCCACTGCTTTAGACTTCTCCCTGGACTTTCTGGCCCTGTCAGACCCTGCATACCCCACTGGCCAGATACTTCAAGAGCCTGCAGGCTTCCATGCAGCTCCATGGGCCTTGGCAGCCTCCTCACCCCCTCCTAAGGTGCAAAAGACTATCCCGTTCAAGGGATCCCAGCTCAACCAGAGTGCAGCCGACACAGAGGGTCACATATGCCCAAAAGGAACGCTCCCCTGCCCCCTTTCTACCAGGGGGCACACAGTGTGAGGCCTCCCCAGCCAGGGCAGGCCCAGACTTGGTCAGAACCGTGGGACCATCCAGCACCAAATCTTCACCAGGCCATAGAAGTGGCCACAACAGGCCCTCAATCTCAAACATCCTGCCCATCATCACACCCTCCCCCCTGTTCTAGGGGCCTGCTCAAACACCTCCTTTGCCCCCTCAGTGGCACACCTACTTGCAAGCAATCCCAACAAAAGAGGACTTCAGGCAACTAATAGAGGATGTGAAATCCACATGCCGCTCAGAAATTCAGGTACTCCAGTCAGGCCTTAAACACCTCATAGATAGAGTGGAAATGTCCAAAGAAGAAATCCAGGAAACAAAATTGGCAGTACATAGAACCCAACTCCAGGGTGAGGAACACCGATCCCTACTCAGAGACATGCAACTACACGTGGAGGACCCGGACAACAGGGGGCGCAGGACCAACATTTGGGTCAGAGGGCTCAGAAGACCTGCAATCGACCCTGCAAACCGTATTCAACAATCTACTTGATGAACCACCTGCGAAACACTTATGCCCTGTACACACAACCAGCTTTCCCGTCGGAATATACTCTGAAGGTTTTTCCGATGGAGTTCCGATGGAATTCCACTCAAGCTGTCTTGCATACACATGGTCACACCAAAGTCCAACTGTCAAGAACACGGTGACGTACAACACATACGAGGGGACTAGAAAATGGAAGTTCAATAGCCAGTAGCCAATAGCTTCTATCCTGTACTTGCTTCAGAACATGCGCCATTTTTGGTACGTCGGAACAGCATACAGACGAGTGGTTTTCCCAATAGGAATTGGTTCCGTCTGACAAATATAGAACATGTTCTTTTTCTAGGTCCATCAGAATTCTCAAAGTAAAAAGTCCGTTAGGGCATACACACGGCCGGAATCTACGATGAAAAGCTCCCGTCTGACTTTTGTTGTCTGTTGGAAATTCCGCTCGTGTGTACGGGGCATTAGAAATGGACAGAGCCCACCGTGCCCTACGTCCCAAGGGAGCGACCTCTAAGCAGAGAGATATCATATGCATCAAAGAAAAAATTATGTGATCAGCCCGCCTGGCATGCAAAGTGATTTTTTTTGTATCCTGATCTCTCTTGGATCACCCTGCAAAAACGCAGACTGCTCCAACCCCTACTGCACTCACTGCAGGAAGAATACATCCCCTACCAATGGGGGTTCCCCTTCAGGCTCACTGCAAAACATCAAGGAAAATCTGCCACCTTAAGCCCCGTACACACGAGAGAACTTATGTCCGACAGACTTCCGAAGGAGTTCTGCCGGAGTTCTGCCGGAGTTCCGACAGAGTTCTGACGGACTTTTCGACTGAGCGGACTTGGCCACACAAAATCACACCAAACTCCGACGGATTCGAACGTGATGACGTACGACTGGACTCAAATAAGGAAGTTCATAGCCAGTAGCCAATAGCTGCCCTAGCGTCGGTTTTAGTCAGTCGGAATAGCATACACACGAGCTAATTTTTCGGAGGGACCGGGTCCGGCGGAGAATTTGAAGCATGTTCCATTTTCTAAAGTCCGTCAGACTTTTGCGAATCAAAAGTCCGTTGCAGCCCACACACGATTGAAAAGTCTGACGGAATCATTCCGTCAGACTTTGGATGTCGAAAAGTCCGCTCGTGTGTACGGGGCTTTAGGGTATCCAGAGGATCTACATGCCTTCTCTGATGTCCTGGGGATACCAACCCCCTCAACTACCAGATTGGGACTTAGTGGCTACACCGCCACCACCACCCAAAGTTTGGCAGAAAGTACCCCCCTCTAAATGACCTCAATCCACGGACACTCCCTGCAGATCCACCCTACACAAAAGCAGCTGAACTATACTGACTACAGCTCCAGATTACTGCAAGAACTAACCATTCACACACTGTGGATGTGTCAGCCCTGGACAATTTTCTCTCTTTTTCTAGTCCCCCTAAGTGCCCCAGCGTTAGTTTATACCAAGGGCTTGTCTCAGACGAGACTTGAGAGTAAGGGTTTTTCCCCCCGGTTTATAGCTTAGAGCTATCTAAAATGTACGTGTTCTTTTTTGTCTTTTGCTTTTTGGCCAGTTTGAGGCTTCCCTCTGACCCCCCTGGCCCACCCATCTGGTGTGGGGTTTAGGGGGCACCTGGGAAACCATATTAACCTAGGCTTGTTAGCCTCACAAAGTTTTATGACAATGTTTGCTCCTTGCTCCCCCAGTTATCTTTCTCTAATCGCTTTCCTTTTTTTCATCCCCCCCTTCTCTCCCCCTTCCGGTCATCGCTAGATTTGCCATGCAGATGGCGAAGATTGCCTGGGTCTCCTCCTGAAGTGTACTCACTACCGGCCCTCATCTTTAAGAAACTCTGCATCCTCATCAGGTAAGCACATACCCTCTTGCTTATACCCAACACCATGGCTATCTTTGAATGTACACAGCCTTAACTCCAACAGAAAGAGGCATCTGGCACTGAGGTAGTTTAGACAGTCAGGAGCAGATGTCATATTGGTCCAGGAAACTCACTTTGACAAGTAGGGCTCCTTTGCATTCCTAAGGTCACTTTTTCATACTACAGGGACTCTGGCAAACACAAGAGGTTACCTTCTGTGCCATATACACCCCCAACACAAAACAACATAGCTTTCTGTCCAGGTTATATGCTCGCATTTTTCAGTCAAACCATGGGATTCTTGTGGGGGGTGGAGACTTTAACCTAACCCAATCAGCAGCTCTACGTGGTGAGCCCCTGGGCATCCCCTCCTTGGGCTCTCAGAGACTCGAGGATCTTCAGACAGATCACCAGACGTTACGCTCTCTTTGATGCCTGGAGGGCTTTCCACCCAGGTGATCAGCAGTTTACCTTCTACTTAGCCCCCCACTGCACACCCTCCTTCATTGACTACTTTTTCGTTAACAACGCCACATACAGAATAACACGCACAGCTCAGATACTCCCTATCTCATGGTCGGACCATGCCCCTGTCCTATTTACGAAAGACCTAGGCTCCCCCAATCGTCGACCATATAATTGGAAACGAAACACATTCCTCCTCCAACACCTCCCCGCACGAGAAGAATTAAACACCACTCTCAAATTCTATTTTGCTGAGAACAATACTCCAGACATATCTCTCCCCATATTATGAGAAGTCCACAAGGCAGTCATCCGAGGCAGGTGCATGGCACTATCCTCCGCAGTGAAAAAGGCCAAGTAGGCCACAAAAGCACAAGCAGAGAGGGGAATTTGAGTTCTCAAACATCGACTGCAACACTCTCCTACAATACCCCATAAAAAAAAGATAGTCAACCTACGTGCAACCCTTATGCCCTGTACACACGGCCGGACTTTCCGAAGAAAAATGTGTGATCGGATCGTGTTGTCAGAAAATCCGATCATGTGTGGGCTCCATCTGACTTTTTCCGTCGGAATTTCCAACACACAAAGTTTGAGGGCTGGATCTAAAATTTTCCGACGACAAAATCCGATCATTTAAATTCCGATCATGTGTAGACAATTTCCGACGGACAAAGTGCCATGCATGCTCAGAATAAATTATGAGACAAAAGCTATTGGCCCGTTTATAGTCCTGTTGTACGTGTTCTATGTCACCACGTTTAGAATGATCGGATTTTCCGGAAACTTTGTCTGACTGTGTGTATGCTAGACAAGTTTGGGCCAAAATCCGTCAGAAAAAATCTGTCAGATTTTGTCGTCGGAAAGTCTGACCGTGTGTACAGGGCATTAGTGAATTGGCCTTAGCCCATGTTGAAAAAGCCCTGACTAGACTGCAACAATTGTTTTATGACAAAGACAACAAAGCACACTTCCTCTTGGCAAAGAAGCTATGTGAAAACTCTCATATGCAGACCCCACACCAGATTAAGAGCAAATCAGTCCACTTGTTATCCCACCTCACACAGATTGCTACACCTTTGCAGATTTCTACAGGAATCTCTATAATGACCTGGACATCCCCAGTAATCCCCCCTCACCCGACCTCTCCCACCTTATGCAACAGTATCTAGAACGAAGCAGGATTCACCATCTTCAACCCTCTGACCTTCTATCACTTAACACCCCAACCACTGACGAAGAAATAGAACAGACTATTAGATCCTTGCCATCTCACAAAGCCCCAGGCCCAGATGGTCTACCCTATGAATATTATAAAACTTTTCTCCCCCTTCTACTACCCCACCTATGCAAATTGCTTAACGCCTTCCTCCAGGACACGCCCATACCCTCGGACATGCAGCGCTCCTTTCTCATCCCATTTCTTAACCAGATAGGGACCCAACCCTGTGCGCCAACTACAGACCTATTGCCCTTCTGAACTCCGACCTTAAAATATTTTCAAAACTTCTCTCAATCCACCTGAACATGGCCCTCCCCTCCCTGGTTCATAAAGACTAAGTGGGCTTTGTCCCACTTAGACAAGCTGGCGACAACACCAGCAAAGTGATAGATTTAGTGGATGTGGCGAACAGGGAGAACTCCGCATCCTTGCTACTTAGTCTGGGTGCCGAAAAGGCCTTTGACCACTTGGGGTGGCCCTTCCTGTTTGCCACGCTACGTCACATAGGGTTCCGAGGGCTCTTCATGCGGGTGATCAGCCATCTCTACTCCAATCCCTCCTCTCAGGTTAGGACTCCCTTTGCCCTTTTCCCTTCTTTCTCAGTGGTTAACCAGGTAGGTGTGCCCACTTTCACCCCTGCTGTTTGCACTCTGCGTTGAACACTTAGCTGCTTCTATCCAGAACAACCCAGACATTTAGGGAATATCAGTCAGGGGCACAGGGTTCAAAATTTCCCTTTTTGCCGATGATATTATTCTCACACTGACCCAACCCCACTTATCTCTCCCGATCCTGCTATGGAACCCTTTCGGGATATAAAATGAATACATCCAAATCTGAGGCACTGCCCATCAACATTCCCGAAGCAGAGACCACACTTTTAAAAGTTAACTTCTTCTACAGCTGGAAAACAACTAAACTAAAATACTTAGGGATCCAAATTACCACCAAATTTTCCACCCTGTACCAAGAAAACTTCCCCCCTCCTCAAATCAATTAGATCTTTATTGCTAAAGTGGAAGAAGCACCACATCTCCCTCCTGGGGCAAATTGCGTCAGATAAGATGGTGATCCTCCCGAAGCTTCTTTACCTCTTCCAAACTTTACCCATACCTGTCCCCTAAAAACACCTGAAAAAACTTCAATCTGACCTCTTTCACTACATCTGGAACTACAAAAGACATAGAATAACTGGGTCAGTACTGATGGCGGTGAAGGGGGCCTCGCATTCCCCAACCTTATCAAATATTATCAGGCAACCAAACTACGAGCAGTAGCTTCCTGGTTTACCCAAAGGTCCTATAACAAATGGACAGAAATTTAAAAAATATGGATGTCTCTGACACACCTGAACAAACTACTCTGGAGTGCGAATGCAGAGGTAGCCCTCAAACGTCTGCTGGACTCTATGTCCCTACTCAGACGGCTCTGGCGCAAATTGTCACAATCCCATGGGTTGTCATCTGAGAAATCACTCCTGGCCTCCTTTATCTGTAACCCCAAAATGCCAGATAGCCTCACTCACCAGGTTGTATCCATGGACATCACAAAATCTATACCACTTTGGGAACCTAGTGGACCCCAGGACTCACAAATTGTTACCCTTTGCCGAACTTCAGACCAAATTCGATCTTCCAAGACAGGTGTTCTATGGGTATCTGCAAATCCGACGCACTTACTATAGCCCCTAACTTACAATTCTTCCCCGTCACCTTTTATAATTTTGGCGGGCACCGCACAGAATGGCCTAATATCAGATATCCATAAGATACTAAATACTTACCCCCTAGAGTATCAGAAGAAGCATTCCTATATGATTAGATGGGAGAAAGCCTTCAATGAGGAAATACCCATAGAACAGTGGCAGGTGATATGGTCCCAGGCAGCAAAAAGTTCAATATGTACACTATATAAAGAAAATACATACAAAATCCTCCAATTTTGGTATATGACCCCAGATGTACTCCACGCCATTTATCCTACTAGCACGGATAGATGTTGGAGATGCTAGGGGGCAGAGGGCACCCTCCTCCATGTTTATTTGAGTTGCCCACTAATCACCCCATATTGGACCACAGTTCAACAGTTACTGACCTACCTTCTAGAAAAACTGGTCACGGCGACCCAAACATTTTTCTTACTAGGTTTGTCACCACTGAAACCCACCCCCTACAAAAAATGAGTACGCCATGTTCTCACAGCAGCATGCTGTATCATAGCCCTAAATTGGAAATGCCGCACCCCCCTTCTCCGGAAGCCCTTTTCTCCAGAATCAAAGATGTTGAACTGATGGAGAAAATGATGGCTAGGATGCAGGACAGACTGGAGGCTCATAAAAAGGTCTGGGAGCAGTGGCACCTTCGGGAAAATCCACCATGATCAGGTAATGAAAAAATGTATGCAATTACTTCTTTTTTCCCCCCTCTTCCTCCTTCCCCCTCCTTTCCTTTATAGAGAGTAGGGATGGGCTTTATGTTAGGGTCGAACATGAGTTCGACTCGAACATTAACTGTTCACCCGTTCGCCGAATAGTGAACAATTTGTGGTGTTCGCGGCAAATTCGAAAGCCGTGGAACACTCTTTAAAAGGGGAGAAATTAAAAGTACTAATTTTAAAGGTTAATATGCAAGTTATTGTCATAAAAAGTGTTTGAGGACTCGGGTCCTGCCCCAGGGGACATGTATCAATGCAAAAAAAAGTTTAAAAAACATCAGTTTTTTCGGGAGCAGTGATTTTAATAATGCTTAAAGTGAAACAATAAAAGTGTAATATTCCTTTAAATTTCATACCTGGGGATGTCTATAGTATGTCTGTAAAGTGGTGCATGTTTCCCCGTGTTTAGAACAGTCTGAGAGCAAAATTACATTTCTAAAGGAAAAAATTCATTGAAAACTACTCGCGACTATAATGAATGGTCAGTCCCAGCAATACACATAAAAGTAATTTAAAAAACGGCATGGGATTCCCCCACAGGGGAACCCTGAACCAAAAAAAAATAAATGCGTGGGGATCCAACGAAATTCCATACCAGGCCCTTCAGGTCTGGTACAGATATTGAGTGGAACTCCGTACCAAAAAAAAAAAAATGGCATGGGGGTCCCCCAAAAATCCATACCAGACCCTTATCCGAGCACGCAACCTGGCAGGCAGCAGGAAAAGAGGGGGACGAGAGAGCGCCCCCCCCAAACCATACCAGACCACATGCCCTCAACATTGGGAGGTTGTTTTGGGGTAGCCCCCCAAAGCACCTTATCCTCATGTTGATGGGGAGAAGGGCCTCATCCCCACAACCCTTGCCCGGTGGTTGTGGGGGTCTGTGGGCGGGGGGCTTATCTTTAACAAGGGGACCCCCAGAATCCTCCCCCCCATGTGAATTGGTAATGGGGTACAAATGTACCCCTACTATTTCACAAAAAACTGTCAAAAATGTTAAAAAAGACAATAGATGGTTTTTGACAATTCCTTTATTAATGTCTTCTTCTTTCCCCGCTTCTTCTTCCATCTTCTTCTGGTCTTCCTTCATTGTTCTTCTTCTTCATCCATCTTGTTCTTCCCACGCTTCTTCCTCTACCTTCCTCTGTTTCTTCCTCTGGTCTTCTCATCTGGCATCTTCCTCCACTTCTTCCTCCGGTCTTTTCGTCTGGCATCTTCCTCCAGTTTCTTCTTCCCGCTTCGTCCTCCGGACGATCCACCTCAATGGGAGTCTCCCACTCTGTGACGCTTTTGTTCAGGTGACAGCTCTTATATAATGGAGGGTGGGGCCACCCTGTGACCTCGCCCCTCTGACACATGGGGACTTCCCTATGGCTTTTCCCGTGGTGTCAGAGGGGGCGGGGTCACCCGTCTACGTACACTCACACTGGCTAAACTGTCCCTACATTCACACAAAAGTAAAGAAGATAAATGGTGGTCGCACTACACTCACACTGACTGAATTATCCCTACATTCACACTAATGTAAAAAATTGCAGTAACGCAATGAAATATACGGCGTTAAACTTGCATTAATGCACAGAACTATATGGCATTAAACTTGCAGTAACCTACTGAACTGTACAGCATTAAACTTGCAGTAACGCAACTAAAATATATTGCATTAAGTGTGCAGTAACGCCCACAAATGTACTGCGTTAAATGGCATGTAAAGCAATGAAATATACTGCTTTAAGCGAGCACTAGCGCACAGAAATGTACTGCATTAGATGATACATAACACACTGAAATATACAGCGTTAAACTTGCAGTAACGCAATAAAATATACTGTGTTAAACGATCACTACACTCACAATGACTGAACTGTGCCTACATTCACACAAACGTAAAGATAAATGGTGGTCGCACTACACTCACACTGACTGAACTATCCCTACATTCACACTAATGTAAAGATGATTGGTCGCACTACACTGAACTATCCCTAGATACACACTAAACCGATAAGCCCTGTTCTAGCTCCCTACACGCCGCTATCACACTACAAATGGGTGCTATGGAAAGAATACTTATAGAATGGAGCCATGATTGGATACAGTCATCATGACAGCCAATGACAGCCCCGACATATTTCGTCGTAATGACTTCCTCATGGGTACCCATGAGGAGGTCATTACAACAAAACATGTCGGGGGGCGTGGCTACAGGTCAATCAACTGCACTGACGTGTGACGCCGTTCTACCGAGAAGCTACACTGCCGCCGTAAGCAGTGACCGAGGTCTGGGTGAGAGTTTCTCACTTGAGCGCACACCTCTGGTCCGCAGAGGCCGCATTACACCACTGAACCATTGACTGTTGCTTGCTGTGTGCTTACACTGAAGGCTTTTTTACTATTATGTGAAATGTGAGTGCAACCATTGGAGGGTTGGTGTGATTTAATAAACAGTTTTTTACGTTATTACACTATGTGGAGCACTTTTTTACTTGTTTTACATATGGAGTCACTTTGCTGAGCTAACACGCGTATCAAGTGAATGCTCGTCTGTTATCCCCAGTGTGGGTGTAATAGTGTTTAAGCCAAACACGAGAGTGGGAGGCATTGCAAGTCGGTGAGTGTGCTCTTCAGAGGAAGTGGTGTCACAAGCACGCAGTGAGGTGGAAGATTCAAGAATTTGAGAAGAGTGTTTGGATCATACTACCAATTTAGGACTGTTTTGATATTTTTTTGCATTTGGTCACTTATCACTGGGTGTCTTTGCTTTATTATTATATTTATTTCTGTGATTTATGACATTAGCGCTACTAGTTTCACTTATTGATATTTCATCTATAGGTTTAATTACAGTTTACACATTTTTTATATTTAAGTAGCAGCTTCACTTTTATAACTTTTTTTCATTTGGCGCAGTGGGGGTAGAAAATATAGAGGCTGGATTCATAGTTTTTCATAGATATATATATATATAGAAAGGCCAGTATGGTGGCCTGGAATTATGGGAGGAGCCCGGTGGGGTATATAACCAGCCCGTTCGCCTATCTTCCTCGTCGGTTCCGGTGCGCGATATCTGATACGTCAGAGATCAAGGGCCGACTATCCTCGAGACCAAACGTAGTGAGTCGTGTTCGTGAGTTCCCGTGTTGTCCCGATCGTGTCCGTGTTGTCAGTCGTCTTGTCTTTCGTCAGCGTTCGTGTGTTTTCCCGTCCGAGTGTCGCAATACTCAAAGAAATTGCCGTTGTCGTACAACGCGTCTGGGCCGGCTGTCGCAGGTAGGGCTTCGGCACCCATTTTTCATTTCATGTGTTACAATGTCACTTAAACGCGATATCCTGAACTCACGAACCTCTCACTTTTCATTTCACGAACGTTTTAAAACCGTGGCACTCGTACTCGTTACCTCATGTCACTACCCCTTTCTTTCGAAGCAAGTCGTTATCACCTTTTCGGGACATGTCGATCGTGCCACATCAGGCACTTCGTTTCGTAGGCACGTCATTTCTAAGCCGAACGACTTCCCAATCATTTCTCAATATTCGAATCGATCGAATCATTTCGAAAATCACAGCCGACTGCTCGTTACGTTAAATCAAGCAGTCCGGACCATTTCAAATTTCATGTTGTTTTCAAACCGTAAACCGGTCGGACCGTTCCAAATTCGAATCATTTCATGTAATTAAGCCATTTCAATCATTTCATGCCGTTCGAATTATGTCTATCATTTCATGTCATTTCAAATCATTTCAGTCTCTTTTAGGTCAGATCGAATCATTTCTACCATTTCTAATCATTTCATCATTTCTGTCACTTACCGCGCTCCGGTGCGAATCCTGTCGCATCCCCGATGCACCGATTCGCTTCGAAGTGCCCCAGGGTTCGGCCTCATTTCTGTACATGCTCCAGAGACTGAGTCACTCGCAGGTTCAGGCACAGTCCCTGATTCTAGTCTCTGTCATGGCATACCATTTCTATCACTTATTACGCTCCGTTTCGAATCCTGTCGCATTCATTGATGCACCGATTCGTTCCGGTGTGCCCAGCTGTTACGCCTCATTTCAGTACATGCTCCAGAGACGGATTCTTTGTTGTAACCATCAGTCCAGTCGTTGAGTCTTGTCTCTGTCATGGCATATCATTTCTGTCACTTATCACGCTCCGATTCGAATCCTGTTGCATTTATTTATGCACCGATTTGTTCCGGTGTGCCCAGCTGTCACGCCTCATTTCAGTACATGCTCCAAAGACAGGATTCATCTGTTTCATTCATGGGCTCGTCCTCTGATTCTTGTCTTTGTCATGGGTTTTCATTTCATCTCACCTATCACGCTCCGGTACGAATAGTCACATCTGTGTACCAAATTCGTCTCGGCGTGCCCTAGGACTGGCCTCATTTCAGTACATGCTCCAGAATCCGTTTCGTGCTCGGTCGCAAGATTGTGGCATGGCGATCCGGACCTCTGTCATGGCAGATTCACTCATTTCACGGTCACATACCGCTTCCCGGTTTGAGTCCAGTTGATTCTTCAATGTTTGGATTCCTATCGGGGGGCCTTGCTCATCAGCCTCATTTCACTATTAAATTGCTTCAAAATTTTATACTTGCTCCAGAGTTCAGTTTGGTGTCAGTTGCATCTGCGACGCGACCAAATCACATCTCTGTCATGATATGCATGTTATTCAAAAGAGCAACATTTCATTTGTTTATTTCATTTCATTTATGTCATTTCATCTCATTTCTAAATCTCACCTCCACGAAGTCACTATTTAGCTAGCCATCTCTGTTCAGGTATAGAAATCTCAAACAAACTTCACCTTCATCGCCTCAGGTCAGTCGAGTTTTCAGTAGGTCCACCCTGCACCTGGTCGGACGGTGCCTCCTTAGGTAAGAGAAAAAAAAAAAAAAAAAATCATCTGGGAGGAAACGCTCACGAGCGGAAGCATCCTTCTCGTTAAAACATGTATTTTCTTCAGGAGTCTCCAACGAGTCTTGTAATCCATGTCACCCTCATAGGTTCCGTTTAAGAGAAAACCCGAACCCGAGGACTAATAGGCTCGCCAGGCCTGGATTTCGCCATCATGTCCCGGGCTGGCAGCGAGGACTTCACGGCCCCATTATCTCCGTCTCTTGTCTCAGAGAGTGGCAGCCAACGGTCCCTCAGAGCATGGACTATTCCTAGGCTGACAGCTGAGCTAAGGCGCAGAGGTGTACCCTTTCCGGCAACAGCCAGAAAGGCCGAGCTTTTCGGGCTCCTCTTTCCTCCCCCAGCCGCGGTTGAGGCTAGTACCCAGCAGGCCTCCCTGGGCTCTATCGCTTCTTCAATCTCGCAGCTTCATACCTTGGTATCGTCCCTGACGACCTCAATGTCAGAGGTCCAGAATCGGGTGGCCCTCCTCGAGACCCGCCCATCTGTTTCTCCTCTAGTACCAGCATCCCAGGCAGTGAATAACCCTCTCGCAGGTATCACCGGGTGTACATCAATTGTGTACCCTTCTCATCTGGTATCAGCTAACATCAGGAAGGACATCCTAGAGGGCAAGGACGTCAATCTGGCTTCTCTTCTCATCTCCATTAACGAGCTGGCGGAGAACAAGGCTTATACATGGGGGGACGTGTCAGTGATCCTCAAAACCAAAGACCCCAGGCTGGACAGGAAGCTTTCTGTCACAGAGTTTACCTTGGCCTTCGGCATGATGAAGGACATCATCTGCTCAGCCTCCCCCGGCAGGAGGGAGGAGCTGGATCGCTACCTCCATGTGGTAGTAGACCTGGGTTATAAATACGGCGGTTTTTCATTTTACGACTACCACCGCTCCTTCTCCGCTAAGGCGGCCGCCAGGCTCTTCCAATTCCAGATGCCTACTGACTGGAGCGTCATGGATACCGAGCTATTCTGCCGCCACTTCGCGGGGCTACGGTCTCCTCTCTGTGCGATTTGCCAGTCGGCTACTCATACCGCGACTTGGTGCGCTAGCTCAGTGGCAGCCCCGCCCTTAGACGGTCCGTCTACCTCAGGTACTGCTCAGGGCCCACAGGCGCCGGCGCGCCTGCCGCAGACGGATAAATTTGGGCGCCCGGTCAAGACCATGGGAGGTGCAGCAATCTGCAACAATTATAATAGCGGGTCATGCAATTTTAGTCAGTGCAGGCTGCTCCACGTATGCACGCAGTGTCATAGGGCTCATCCCAGGCTTATGTGTGAGGTCAAACAGATTAAGAAATCTTGACTAAGCCGGGTCAACGTCTCGTGGCTCAGTGTCTACCTTACCAGTCATCCTACCCCCTCACTATCCGTCTACCTTGTTCAGGGCTTCACTCAAGGCTTTCACACTGGACTTATCTCTCTCCCTCACCTCACGCACGAATGCCAGAACCTGCGGTCAGCAGCTATGGATGAACAAGCCATTGACCAACTACTACAGTCAGAGTTAGACCGGGACTTCATCATAGGCCCTTTCACACAGCCCCCATTCAACACCTGGCGAGTCAGCCCTATTGGGCTTGTCAAGGGCAAGTTCTCTAATAAACTCAGATTGGTGTACGATTTGTCAGCGCCTCATTCCTCTTCTGTCCCCAGTCTTAATTCCCTTATCCCCTCCGAGGAGTTCTCCCTTAAGTATGCATCCGTAGACATGGCCATCCAGGCCATTCTCAAAACAGGCACAGGAACCTGGCTCTCCAAGGCCGACATCTCGGACGCCTTCAAGCTCCTTCCCATCCATCCATCTTTCTGGTGCTGGCATGGCATCAAATGGAGGGAGCTGTACTATTTTGCCACCAAACTAACATTCGGGTCCAAGAGCAGCCCCTGGCTCTTCGACACTTTCGCACAGACTCTCGCATTTATCTTGCTGCACGTAGCCCAGTGTCAGGGAGTCATACACTATCTGGATGACTTCCTGCTGATCGAGCCACCCGGCTCTCCTCCAGGAGATCTGGATAAGTTAAGGGTGGTCTTTAGTAACCTCAACGTCCCCATTGCCGAGCACAAGGTGGATGGTCCAACGCAGACCATCACCTTTCTCGGGGTCAGCCTAGACACCAACACTATGTAGGCCAGCCTCCCCCCGGATAAACTGACCCGCATCAGGACGGTCCTGAGGGACTTCACCCGCGCCAGAACTTGCACCAAGAGACAGCTACAGTCCCTACTCGGCATGTTAAATTTCGCCATGCGCATCATCCCTCAGGGTCGCGCATTTGTGTCACGCCTATGGGTCTTACTGTCCCTCTCACAGGACCCGGAGCAAGTCCTCAGCCTGGATCCTGCGGCGATAGCAGACCTTGTTATGTGGGAGGAATTCCTATCGTCTTGGAATGGCGTGTCCCTGTTCATTCCCTCCGTGTCCTCCCTTTCACCCCAGGTGGTGACCGACGCAGCGGCCTCCACTGGGCTTTGCGGCAATTTTTGGCCACCTCTGGCTCGCAGCTCCCTGGCCTCCCCAGATACTGGCAATTCCTGGCTTCACCGAGACGTCCTCCCTGTTCGAGTTATACCCCATCGTAGCTGCAGCACACACATGGGGCAGCAGTTGGTCGGGTCAAACGGTGACCTTTTCAACAGATAATCTGGCCACTGCGGAGATCATTAATAAAGGCAGGTCCAAGTCTCTAGAGATTATGTCCTTCCTACGTCGACTGGTCCAGCTCTCGTTATTATTTCAGTTCAACGTCCATTGTTCCTTTATCCCCGGTAAATTCAATCAGGCAGCGGACGCCCTCTCCCGCTTTAACTTTGTTTCATTTTTCGATCAGGTGCCCGGAGCCGGACCAACATCAGCAGCTATCCCGGACTGGTCTCAACTGACCCTGGATTAGCCCCACACCTCCTAGCAGCAACCCAACTCATCGATCACTCCCTCTCACGCAATACCCGCAAGGCCTATCAATCGGCCTGGAGGGCCTTTAACCGCTTCATGACGTATCACAGCACAGAGACCTCCCGGGTCAAGCAAGTCCTGGCCTTCATTTCCTACTGCCACTCAGAGTTGGCGTTATCCTTTAATACGATCCGGCTATACCTGGCCGGGGTACAACATTTCACGTCCCTCCAGGACCCTACCGAACCCTCCTTATTCACTTACCACGCCGTTCGGGCTGTTATGCGCGGCGTTCAGAAGCGCCAGCCAATGGCCTGCACCAAACGGCTGCCTATCACAGGAGACGTCTTTAGGAACATGTCAGATATTCTGACCACTTCACCTTTCGGTCTCCGCATTAGTATCGTCTTACAAGCAGCCATACACCTGGCCTTCTACGGCTTCTTACGGCCAGGCGAGTTTACCTGTAATAGCCCCACAGCACGCATGCTGTGCAAGCACCACCTGGTCAGGTACGAAGACCATTTCGTCTTACACTTAGCAGTCTCCAAGACGCAGCAGCTTGGCTCAGGTACGGACATACACTTCTATAAGACCAACAACCGCTGGTGCCCGGTCGCCATTCTCACCCGCTTGTTGACCCTTCTGGCCGATCAACCAGGAACTGGCCCGCTTCTGCCATTTCACACTAAACCTCTGAACGCTGCCCGGTTTATGGAACATGTCAGGATACTCCTGGGTATCCTTCACCTCAATCCTACTCACTACTCCGGACATTCATTTCGTATCGGAGCAGCTTCGACAGCCTCCCGCCAAGGGGTCCCGGACCATGTTATCAAGAAGTTGGGTAGATGGAAGTCCACCTGTTTCGCCCGTTACATACCCAATCCGCAAGTGGAGATGGCCCAGGCCTTTGTCAAGCTCGCCCAGTAACAAACTTGAAACAATAAAATGCAACCCCTACCTGAATGTTTTTGCCCCCTTATTTTAGTATACCGTACGTTAGACCAGGGCACACTTTCAGGTCCATTTCAAGTAAGCGAGTTTATGTTAACCTTGTTTGTCATCCTTATCCGTATCGGTCAGAGGGCTCTGGACCATAAATAGAAAGGCCAGTATGGTGGCCTGGAATTATGGGAGGAGCCCGGTGGGGTATATAACCAGCCCGTTCGCCTATCTTCCTCGTCGGTTCCGGTGCGCGATACCCACCCACCCATCCCCTTTTCAGGGCATTTCTCAAGCATTATACTCCTCATGAGAGTACTCATTTCACTCCATTTCATATTCATTTAATTTATCACCCACTTCTCTATCTAGGGTATGCCCCCTTATTTTGGTATACCGTACGTTAGACCAGGGCACACTTTCAGGTCCATTTCAAGTAAGCGAGTTTATGTTAACCTTGTTTGTCATCCTTATCCATATCGGTCAGAGGGCTCTGGACCATATGTATATATATATATATATATATATATATATATATATATATATATATATATATATACATATATATATTTTTTTTTTACCAACGGTACAGTACACACATACATCGCATCGGTCCGTACCCTCAAGGAGCCCACAATCCAAGGTCCCCAAGTCACATTCATATACTACAGCTAATTTTGGACAGAAGCCAATTAACCTACCAGCATGTCTTTCGAGTGTGGGAGGAAACCTGAGTACCCGGAGGAAGCCCACGCAGGCACAGGGAGAGCATGCAAACTCCAGGCAGGTAGTTTCGTGGTTGGGAACAACTGTAAAAATATGGCTTCTTCTTTATTTTCTCTCTTGGTCAATATGGTCACCAAGGCAGCTAGAGAGTGTCAATCTCACTAGTGGTGACAGGGACAGTAATATAAATCTTTATAAGGTAAAGGAGCATTGAATTCTGTAGTGAATTATTAGATTGTGATACAAAACGTAGAGGTCTTGGAGACTGCACTCCATCAACAAGAATATTCTGAAGGAGCAAAGGGAAGGCATTAGAGTGCTAGAAGGATAAGCGATCCATACTAGTTTGTATAGTAAATCAAAAAGTTTAATACTTCCAATTAAAATAGGATAGAATCTACCCCTTTCCCCTACAGTTTAAGTAGAGAAAAATATAGGCTGAAATAACATGTAATTGCTAATTGTAGCAAAGTTACATATCAAAAAGTTATTTTTTTTCTGCTCAGTTCCAGGCTAGTAGTTGTAATAAGATACTACTCAAAATAGCAAAAGTAAATAGTAATCTTGCCCTGCCTGATAAAAATCAATACTATATTTACATTTTAATGACCACTAGCTCTATATCCACAGTAACACTGCACGTGGCCCTTAAAAGCTCCCTAGCTCAGTAGCAATATTCCTAATATAATTTACTAGCATATACCATGTAACATAATATGTACTGTATACCTAACAATAGTTAAGACAACTCTAGTTGTTAGTTAAGCCCAATTCTAAGCACCTACATTTTTGTAGAACTTTCAACTGCTGAATAATTTTGACTTCTGCCCCTGTTTTTTTTTTTTTTGCACTGCCCATTGTGAGCCATATTTAGCTGTTTTAGAAAACTACAGGGATAGCCAAACTTCCGAATTCTTGCCGCATCCGAACATTAGCTGTGACAGACACCAGTTCTGATGCTATCCCTCTACCTCACACTGTATTTTGCCATTCGCAGACACAATTTTGATCATTTTAAATTCAGCTTCAGCGGTGCCTTCCTAAAATAGCTAAACATACTGTGGGCAATACAATAGAAAACAGTGGCAGAGGTATAGGTGCAAGTACAAAATCACAGATCCTCATAGAAAAACTTTTAATGGGCCAACAACAACATGTGCTCATAGTGCAAGACCCAGTAGTCATAGTTAATTATCTTAAATCAAGAGGCAAGGCAAAGAGGCATTGAGAACTGGGTAAAAAAAATGCTCCAATGACAGTGGTCAGTAGAAGAAACAAATTCTCTGTGTTAATAGTATAGAAAAAAGCCTGTCAGCCAATTGAGGGAAAGAAAAACAGTGCCTATATTTGTGACTGGTAGGAGTAAAAATCCTTTGGTATCAGTGTTTACAGGGAATAAAAAATGCCTTGGTGTCAGTGGTCAGTAGGAGAAAAAAAATGTCCTAGTATTGAGGGTAGGAAAAATGCCCTTGTGTTAGTTAGAAAAAAATGGCCCATCAAAGGTCTATGCTCTTTCTTCAGGCCTCTCTGCAAACGCGTTGCCTATTCGTCCATCCGCTCCAGCCCCCAGAAGTGATGTCATTCCCCTGGTTGTTGGCGTGCGTTCCACCAACTGGAAGTGTCAGCAGTGTATGTTCCAGCTTGCTCTACTGAATACCACCATCCTCCAGTTCACAGAATGAATCTACTCTATGGATGTTTGGTAGTTTCTTGTTTACACGCCTATTGCTAGTGTACTTTTGTGAGTACCACATTTTTTTTATTAAAGCACTCTTTTAATACTGCACTTAGAGTGGTGCCTCTGTTTTCATTTCCAGTGTTCCTAGAAGATTGCTTTGCTGCTTCTTAATCTTCAAATGGGGCTGCCTTCTACAGTTGCTGTTTTTTTAACTACATGATATGGACTTTCATAAGCTATGACTTGTTTTCTTGTCATTATTCCTCTTGTGACTGTTTATATGCTATTTTAATTTGCCCTTTTCGACCCCCCCCCTCCTTTTTTCCCGTTCCCCCCTCCTCATCCTTCCCCCTTGTTTATGAGCAATCTGATGGTGAATTATACAGTGTAAGAGTTAGCGCTCACTCTACCCACCTGTATCAGTAAGAGGATAAAATGATCTGGCGTCAATTGTGGGAGGAAAAAAAAGAATCAGCATCAGTGGTCACCAGGATGTAACCGGGTGACCCACACCCCCCTCTGACTCCACGGGGAAGCCATGGGGAAGCATCAGAGGGGGGCAGGGTCACCCAGTTATGTCAACGGGTGGCCTCACCCTCAGCTATATAAGAGCTGTCACAGCGAAGACACGTCACGTGGCGGGAGCCTCCCATGGAGATGGGTCGGTTGTGGCTTTTTAATTCTTTTTCGGTTTGTCGGGGTGGCATAAACTTACTTCGTGTGACATTTTTATTTTATTATTTTTAAATAAAGGACTTGTCCCAAGCTGTCGCTTGTCTTTTTTTAACATTTTGACACTTTTTTTTGTAAAATGGTAGGGGTACATTTGTACCCCATTACCAATTCACACAGAGGGGAGACAGGGATCTGGGGGTCCCCTTGTTAAAAACGGCTTCCAGACTCTGATAAGCCCCCTGCCCACAGACTGCCACAACCACTGGGTTGTGGGGATGAGGCCCTTGTCCCCATCAACATGGGGTGCTCTCTCACCCCCCCTCTTTTCCTGCAGCCTGCCAGGTTGCATGCTCGGATAAGGGTCAGGAAAGGATTTTGAGGGGACCTCTACGCCATTTTATTTTATATTTTGGCACAGAGTTCCCCTTAAAATACATACCTTAAAAAATAATTTGGCACAGAGTTCCCCTTAAGCTCCATATTTGACCCGAAGGGTCTGGCATGGATTTTTGGGGGACCCTCACGCAATTCTTTTACATTTTGATTCAGGGTTCTCCTTATTATTCATACCAGACCCAAAGGGCCTGGTTGTGGATGGGGGGATCCCATGCTCTTTTTTTCAATTATCTGTATCTATATTTCCGAGACCCGACAATACATTACAGCAGCTATCAGTTTTAAATTACAATTTTTCCTTTATAAATGTAATTTATTCTAAACATGGGAAAAAATGCGCCACTTTAGAGGCATACTATGGACACCTTCCATTTTTGTTGTTTCACTTTAAGCATTAAAAAAATTATTGCTCCCAAAAAATGGGCATTTAAAAAAATGTTTTTGATACACGTACCCTGGGGCAGGACCCAGGTCCCCAAACACTTTTTATGACAATAACTTGCATATAAGACTTTGAAATTAGCACTTTTGATTATTCATGTTTGTGTCCCATAGACTTTAATGGTGTTTGTGTGTTCTGTCAAATGTTTTGCCTGTTCGCATGTTCTGCTGCGAACCAAACAGGAGGGTGTTCGGCTCATCCCTATGATAAACAACAATAGAATGATAACATGTAGCCTAGAAAATTTTTTAGTTCAAAATTTTTTATTGGTAACAAATACAGAAAGTACAGAAAAATCAACAGTTTGTCTTGTACAAGATAAAAGAGATGAGAACAAAATGTACTCCAAAACAAGGCAGGTTATGATATAATAAATCAGTATAATAGTACTGGGTAGATAAACCTGTAACCTAACCGATACCAGGCCTTCACTCCACATCATACATCACGAAATGTGTTATATACGTTGGGGTTAAGACTCTATCGTATTTAAATGAATAGGGTAACTAGCATTCAGCTTGTGAGGAGCTTCATGGCAATTAGACCGTACCTAGTGTAGCCACCTGTCACCTCGGAGGTGGTCATAAACAGCAAGGGGGTACAAGAGGGAAAGAAACAGTAAAGTAAAAGGTGAGGAAGCTGGAGTAAAAGGAGTAGGGGAAGAGGGAAAGAACCGGAGAAGAAAGAGGGGGGGAATAGAGGGGAGGAGAAGAGAGGGGGATGGGGTGGGGGTCGGCCGGCTCACATTAAGTATTCAGGGACCAGCAGCCAGCGGCTGTGTAGGGGGATATGTGTGTCTATAGTTCCAACAAGTGTCTATCAAAATTTGGTGGTAAAAAGTGGTCAACCCATGGCTGCCAGATTTTAGAGTGTCGGGGAATAGTGTCTTGGACAGTTGCTTCAATTCTGCTGTGGATCATTGCTTGTGTAACCCTATTTTTAACTTCAGCAACGTGTAAGGTGGGGGTTTTCCAGGCCTTGGCGATTGTTTGCTTGGCGGCCGTAGTAACTTGCAGAGAGAGGCGCATCTGCGCTTTAGTGTAGAAGTTTGGATAGGAGTTTAAGAGGGCCAGGGCTGGGTCAGGGTCTAATGGTTCACGAATCAAAGTGGATAAAATTTGAAAAATATTTGCCCAAAAACATTGTACCACTGGACAGGTCCACCAAATATGTAAATGGGTGCCCCTTTCACCGCAATTGCGGAAACAATTTGACGAGTAGGAAGGTAGAAATTTTGCAATTCTGTCCGGTACTAGGTACCATCGCATGAGGACTTTATAATTAGCTTCGAGGGCAATGATATTTTGTGAGGAGAGTTTAGTATGTAGCCAAACGTCAGACCAATCGTTTCCATCCAGGTTCAGAGATAGGTCCCTGGACCAACGCTGCACATACGCTGGGAGCACCAAGGGCTGGGAGGTAAGGTGTTCGTACAACTGAGATATGATGCCCGGGGCGTGTGGGTCGGAGTCACATATTTTTTCGAATAACGATAGTGTGTCTGAGTCCACAGCAGGGCCTATAATCCCTTGCACAAAATGAGAAATTTGGAGGTAACGGAAACACTCTTTATTGGGGAGTTGGGCTTGGGCTTGAAGGGACAGGAACGGTTTAACTGTACCACCCGCCACCAGATCGCATATACGGGTTAAGCCAGCTTGTGCCCAGGCCCGGAATGAGGTGGGTGTGGTGTAGGCAGGGTAGAACTCGGCATGGCCCAAAAAGGAGAGGATTGGGGAATGTGGGGACATCAATTTGAATGGCCTACACAACTTATCCCATAGTTTCAGTGAGTGTAAAGTTAAGGGGTTGGTTACGGGGCCTCGAGCGGCAGAAGAAAGCCAGAGGAGATTCGCTAGGGATATAGGGTGGAGATCTACTGCTTCCAGGCTCACCCATATAGGGGTTTCAGATTTGGCGTGGTAAAGTGTCATTTGGGCTAACTGGGCAGCATGGTAATAATGGTGAAAATTGGGCACTCCCAGACTCCCGGCTCTGTGGTGACGGAGTAAAACGGATCGTGTTATCCTGGGTCTCGTGGAACCCCATATGTAATTAAATACTCGGCCCTGAATTATACGGTGGAAGTAAGGGGGTACTGGTATAGGGAGAACCCTGTAAAGATACAATAGTTTAGGGAGTAGGGACATCTTGACAGCGGTGATACGTCCCATCCAGGAGATGCAGCGGGGACGCCAATCATGGAGTAAAGACGAAAGGTGTTTCAGCATCGGTAGATAGTTCATGTTAAACAGGTCTATGGGGTCACTAGTTAACTTGATGCCTAAATACGGGATGGAAGAGCCGGACCATTGAAATGGGAAATTTCTCTGGAGGAGTGCAACGGTGGCCTCTGGCAGAGACACATTGAGGGTCCTGGACTTGGCTTGATTGACTTCTAGGCCAGAAACCTTAGAAAACTTGTCAAGAAGGCGGAGTAGATTAGGGATGGTGGTGTGTGGAGAGGTGATTAACAATAAAGCGTCGTCCGCAAATAGACATAACTTGTGGGCAGTCGTAGCAATCTCCAAACCCTGGATATCGGGGTTCGCCCGGATCAATGCCGCTAGGGGTTCTATTGCCAAAGCAAAGAGCTGTGGTGATAAAGGGCATCTTTGCCATGTCCCCCTCCGTATTGGAAAGCTTTGGGAACAGAACCCGGAGTATTTCACTGATGCCTGGGGGTCAGTATATAGCGATGTAATCCACTGGAGGAAGTGAGGGCCAAAACCCCAGCGTTTCAAAATAAAGTGTAGGTATGGCCAAGAGACAGTATCGAACGCTTTTTTATGTCCAAGGACAGGAGGTGCATGGGGATTGAACATGTTTTCGCTAGGTGCTGTAATAGGATAACACGGCGAATGTTATCACTAGCCTGCCTACGGGGAATGAACCCCACTTGATCCTTGTGGATTAAATTTCCAATGATTGGATTAAGTCGTAGTGCAAGGATTTTGGATAGAATTTTAATGTCCACATTGAGCAGAGATATAGGGCGAAAGTTAGACCACAAGGTGTTGTCAGTATTGGGTTTGGGGATCATGGCTATCGTAGCTGCCAAGGTGTCTCTGCCAAAGGCCTGCTGCCGCAGTAAGGCATTAAATGAGTTGGCTAAAAGGGGAGCTAATATATCTGAGAATTTTTTTGTAGTAGTTACTAGGCAGACCGTCTGGGCCAGGGCGTTTGTGGGGTTTGAGGGATTTTATGGCGATGAGTACTTCCTCGACCATGATCAGGCTGTCAATGGACTCTCTGGCAGGCTGTGATAATTCAGGAATGGGCAGATCTTGAAACAGGGACTCTGCATGTTGAGGGGAGAACTGGGTTTTATCTGAGTACAGATCAGCCAACCTCTCACGGAATTCAGCCAGCACTTTAACAGGGTTACTGGTGTGGGAGTTCTTAGCCAGCTTAAGTCGAATTGGTCTGTGGATCCTGTCAGGCTGTCGAAGACGCAGGGCCATAAAGGTGTCCGTTTTTTTTAGCTTTAGTGTATATTGTGTGGCTAGACCTACGTAGAACCTTATCCGCTGATTTGGCCAACAGAAGATCTAGTTCCAGTTTGGTTTTTTCAAAGATAAGTCTATGGGATTCTGTAGGTGAGTTTTGAAATTGGAGGAAGTGTAAGTGATAGTCTGCTTCTAGTTTTTGTTGTCTGATCTGCCAATCCTTTTTGAGATGTGTAGCTAGTGAGATAAAACTACCCCGAATTACTGGTTTGTGTGCCTCCCAGAGGAGAACCGGGGAAATCTCTGGGGTGGTATTATGGTGCAAATATTCCGTAAGAGCGTGGCGAATATCAAAACAGTAGCATTGGTTGGTGAAATGCGCCTCGTTCATGCACCAGGCCCCATCTCTGGCCCGAGGGATCAACGAGGAGATAGTAGTGAGTACCGCGCAATGGTCGGACCAGGGAACTGGGCATATAGTGGCTTGGAGCACGACTGGAAAGGAAGCTACGGGGGTTAAGATGTGATCAATCCTAGAGAAGGATATGTGTGGCTATGAATAGAACGTATAGTTCTATAGGGATTACACTCTCTCCAGGTGTCGAGGAGGGATGCCGTCTGTAGCTATTTTCGAAACTGGGCTGAAAGGGAATGGTGCTCAGGCGTATATGGTGCCTTATCTAGGTGGTGGTGTAGGCTCAAATTAGAATCACCACAAACAAAGAGTGTACCTTTACAGTGAGTTTTGATAACCTGTAAGAGATGTGAGAAAAAAGGATTGGGGTTACCATTGGGGGCATAATATGAAACTAGTGTGGTTTCAGTATCTTGGAGTAGGCCTACTAGAATGATATAGCGACCTTCCGGGTCCTTTATTTCCGATGTGAGGGTGAATGGCAAAGAGTGGTGAAACGCTATCAGTACACCTCTATGTTTTGAAGTGGCGGAAGCCGTGAAGACCTGGGGGTAACGAGAACTAAAAAATTTAGGGGTATGGGATGCAGCAAAGTGGGTCTCTTGCAAGGCCACAATCCCAGCTTTCAGGGATTGGAAATTTCGGAAGGCCTTAACCCTCTTGTTGGGGGAGTTAAGACCTTTAACATTAAGGGAAAGTATATTCAGAGGAGCCATATGTAATAAGTGAAAGGAAAAATATAACGTAATGGTGGAAGTATGGGAGCCGACCGACCCAATGGGAGCGGGGGGAGTGTTATCGGGGAAAGAAAGAAGAAATAGAGAAGGAAGAAAAGAAACAAAGCTCTGTTTGTAGGGCGAACCATGAAATAGTAAAAGCACATAGGAGCCAGGCTGAATCGCCCAACCAAGCAATGCTCAATCTCCGGGGCCCAGAAAAGACGGCCCAGGAGAGAGTGCATTGAAAGACGGGGGAGCAGTGACTGCTCCCTGCCGCCAAAGGGACAACATTACAAGCATGCAGCATAATATACATAACCGGTAGAGAACATAACTAATACAGGTTTCTTAACATAACTGCATTAAAACCTTAGAAGTGTGAATACGCCTAACAGAATAATACCTCAGAATTAAGGTCAGGATAGGGCCCCTAGTAGAGGGGGCAAGGGGTCAGGGGGGTCAGGGAAATAGGGAGAGGGGAATGGGGGGGGTAAGGAGGGCCAGAAGGGGGCCCAGGAGGGAAGGGTAGCAAGGGCATGGGAGGGGAGAGGGGGGGGAGTCAGGAAAAGGAGGGGGGAAAGGTTAGGCGGGTGGGAGTAGGGTGGGGGAAGAGAGGACGAAGAGGGAGGGAGAAAGGGTGCGGGGAGGGGGGGAAGGGGGGAAGGTGAAAGGTGGCAGGGAGGGGGGGAGGGGTAGGGGGTGCTGGGAGGGAGTGGGAAAGGGGCGGGAGGCAAAGGGAGGTTGGAAGGAGAAGAGAATAGTAGGAGAAGGGTTGAGGTATGCAGTAGTTAACGGATAGACCGCTAACATATATAGTCATGGTGATAGAACAATGATGACACTTTAGAAACAGGTATCACTAAACAATTTCGTCCAGTAGTGCCAGCGAGCAAAAATAAAAACAAAAATGGAGATAAGAACTAAAGTAAAAAAGGAGTCAAATAATGCATAAAAAAAAAAGTCAAAGTACAAAATTGGAGAAACCAAACTTTAGTTGAGACTAAAGCCCAAAATCCAGACAGAGTGGGTCAGGTCAGGAACCAAAAGAGCACAAAGACAAAATATAGTATCAAGCTCAGGCAAGGTTATCTCCTGAACTAGGGTGATCAGCACTCAGCTGGGGGGTAGAGGCATACTAAGTTGGGTGAGGCAAATAGGAAGGGATTGTCTCGACCTACGGGAGCCTCAAGTAGCATGGGGGTGCGCTATAAGCGAGAAAGTACATACCGAACAGCAGATCACAAGATTTCGGTGGAAGAAACTCTTTTGAGTAGAGACCAATGTCCATCTTCTGCACAGCAGTCCGAAACCTATAGAGTGCAAAAGGAAGCATAGGGGATTAAGTGAATAAAAGAAAACCGTAGCAGGTGCTTCAACGTGGCGGACGGGACTTGGGATTGGAGACTGTGCCGTCTGCTGATCTTGATGGTGTCCCCTTGTGGATGGATAGGGGGCCCGGTTGGTTGCGATGTGGTGTAGCCGAGTAAGGATGGGCTGCTGACCAGGTTGGAGTGTGAGGCAAGCTGGTCTCAGAGTAATGGTCGGGTGGACGAGGTGGAGGGTTTCCAGCAGGCGTTGTAACGACTCCAGGGATGAGCAGGTGTGCTGCCGGCCTTGGTAAGCGAATTGAATGGTGAACGGGAATCGCCAGGTGTATTTCAGGTGGTGTTGGAGTAGGACTTGCAGCTGCGGTTTCATGGCCCGACGCTTGGCGATGGTAAGGGGGGCCATATCCGAGAAAAGCTGATATGTGTGTCCCTGGAACAGTAGCGATTCCTTGTTGCGAGCTGCAGTGAGGAGCTGCTCCTTTGTGCGAAAGAAGTGCAGCTTGACTATGATGTCCCGCGGCGGACCGTCCGCCTGACGGCGGGTAAGGGCCCTGTGAATTCTATCGAATTGTAGACGTTCAATTGGTACGCCAGGGGCAAGCTCCTGAAACAGGGCAGTTATGAAGGATTGAATATCATCTACAGATTCGGGAATCCCCCGTATTCTCAGATTGGACCTACGCGAGCAGTTATCTGCATCCTCCCAACGCGAGAGCAGCGTAGCATTCTCCTCTCGGAGGGCAGCATGTTCCTGGGCATGCTCTTGTAGGGGGAGCTCCATGTCATCCACCCTAGACTCCAAAGCAGCGGTACGCTGGCTGATATCACGTATTTCTCTTGAGAGTCTGTCCGTAATTTGCTCTGATGTAACTTTCAGAGCCTTCTGGAGCATGGTCTCCATGTGTTTAAGGAAGTCACTCAGAATCATACCCGATGGTAGCGGGGGGGGAACCGACGGGATTAAGCACATCGTCCCCATGTTCTTCCTCGCTATCTGACGTCTCCCAGCTGGGTATGGAAGCCGCACGTTGGCTGGCAAGGGCCTTCGCCGCCATTTTGGACGAGGCGCAGGCTTCCTTGATTGGTTTCGGCTTATTCTTACCCCGGTGTCCTGTCAGCACCATTCCACCTGGTGCTGGGGCAAGTGAGGTGGCGATACAACACAATGTGGACGTTAGAGCGGGTTCGGTTCAATGCAGACGTCCCGAAGTGGCGGCGGGGAGTGCGGAGCTCTAGCAGGAAGCGTCCTTCATGTTAGGCTTCGCGCATGCGCCCCCCGTAGCCTAGAAAATTTTAATTTTGACTTGTTGAAAAATGTATTAGACCAAGATGACAATTTCTGAAAAATATTACTTATATGCTACATTGTACTAATTTTTTCATCTTGTGTTGCCAAATAGATTTGCAGTAGATTTATAAAAGATAATATCTTCAGTGTTCAAGCATCTTAGTTTGGTACCATAGTTTTTATGATCTGTGCTTTACATTACTGACCTCATTATTTTATTGTTTAATTTGCAAACATGATTTGTCACATTCAAAAAAACTTTGACACATTCAAAAAAAATTTGACTTGTTGAAAAATGTATTAGACCAAGATGACAATTTCTGAAAAATATTACTTATATGCTACATTGTACTAATTTTTTCATCTTGTGTTGCCAAATAGATTTGCAGTAGATTTATAAAAGATAATATCTTCAGTGTTCAAGCATCTTAGTTTGGTACCATAGTTTTTATGATCTGTGCTTTACATTACTGACCTCATTATTTTATTGTTTAATTTGCAAACATGATTTGTCACATTCATTTGATAAATAGCACATGCAAGGAAATCCAAGATAAAATTAGTTTGGTAAATCTGGAAGTATGCCCTGCATCGTATTAACAAAGTACCTAATATAGTAACACAACCTTTAAAAGAGAGCTGATCTGCTTCCTTTCATAGGATGCCCTAGAGAGGTATTTCATACTGAATATGAAGCATATATTCATCAATAACGTACCAAAACAATCACCACTATTAAAAGCCAAGTGGAAAGACTTGGAAAGCAGTATGATAGTAAACTGAAACAATAATTCCAGTTACAGTAGGAAAAAAATGATTTATATTAACAGTAGTTAAGTAGCAAATGCATGTTCATACCATCAAACCTGGAGCTGGGATGCCATTGGTAACTATTATCCTGGTGGATAGGCTGCAAGAGGTAGGCATTAAACCTCAAATGGTGTATGGTGTAACACAGTGCTTTCTAAGAAAATTGTTACTTCACTTGGACCTAAGAAAATAAGTACTACCAAAATATCAGCAAAGACAAATAACAATAAGTGTATAACAGTTCTATATGTGGTGTCCTTGATGACTTCAGTATGATGAAATGCTTTGGGCAGAGTTTAGTGATCTCAGAGTGGACTGTCTGTGAGCTGCAGAGACCTGCCTACTCGATTGTATTTGGTGCAGGAGCTTCTAGCAGCACTGTTTCTGCCACAATCTTTGTTCATATCTGTGACTTTTTCTATATATCAAGTAAGGGCAATTTTATAAATATATATATATTTTTTTACAATAAAACTTGCTCCAGTGAGCTATGTCTGGTTTTGTTTCTATTTGAGCTTGAAGTGCTGGTCCTGAATGGCTGATCTGGCTGATTAATCTAAGAAGCACTATTTCTGATGATCCACGAGGGCTGAAGAAAGTGGAGATTTTACCAGTATGAGGTCCATCAATAAATGTTAACATTGTTCCTGGCCTGATACAACATGTGCACATGACCTTTGTAGACCTTTGTAGTGAGGGTCAGATTTGGAGGTGAGCATACACCCATAGGGGTTGGTGGAGGTGGATCCTTTACAAGTGCAAATTGTCACATAATTTTCTTAAGGCCGGCTATAAACGGTTTGAATCTCGGCCAGCTCAGCAAGAACTGGCTGAGATTCAAACTGGTAATGGGCAGGTTGAATTACCAGATTGATCGACTGATCAACTTGGGTACAACCAGCCTGCCGGATTCTCTTGTGATTATAGCTAGTGGCTGCAGCCGCTGTCTTCTTCCAGCGGGGGGGTTACAGGAAAAATGTTTCCACCATGTATGGCCAGCCTTGGGCCAGTCTGCCCAGTAACAGTTCAAATTTCGGACTTTGTCTTGCAATTTGAGTTTTTTTTGGGACTGATCACTAATTTGCACAGTTTGTGTATGTATGAATATTTGTTCATACTTGCACTAAAGGTTTTTATGTTTTATGTATGATTTTTATGTTTTTTATTCTGATATTTGCGATTTAAAGTGGTTTTAAAGGCTCTAGTTTTTTTTACTTTTTAATGCATTCCATGCATGAAGGTAATAAAAAAACCTTCTGTGTGCTTCTCACCTCACAGCCCCTCCAATACTCACCTGAGCTCCCTCTCAAACCAGGAGAGAGCTGGGGGCAGGGCCAAGCCATGGCTCTACGTGTCTTATGCATGCATAGAGTGGGGCTGGGGAGTGAGTATGCACTAGTGCCCCCAGAGCAACAACTTGCTATTGAGAGCACTGTCTGTAGATAAGGAGCATCGGCAAGGGACCCGAAAAAAGGAGGATTGGGGCTGCTCTGTATATAACTGCACAGAGTAGGTAAGTTTGACATGTTTTTTATTTATTTTTACTTTTTTAAGGGGCCATTCATGTTACTTTCATAGGTTATTAGCGCAGCACAAATTCATAAATATGGTTCAATGAGTGTAAAGCCAAAAGGAATACATTTTATATATATACAGTGGTGTGAAAAAGTGTTTGCCCCCTTCCTCATTTCCTATTCCTTTGCATGTTTGTCACACTTAAGTGTTTCGGAACATCAAACCAATTTAAACAATAGTCAAGGACAACACAAGTAAACACAAAATGCAATTTGTAAATGAAGGTGTTTATTATTAAAGGTGAAAAAAAATCCAAACCATCATGGCCCTGTGTGAAAAAGTGATTGCCCCCCCTTGTTAAAACATACTATAACTGTGGTTGTCCACACCTGAGTTCAATTTCTCTAGCCACACCCAGGCCTGATTATTGCCACACCTGTTCACAATCAAGGCATCACTTAAATAGGAGCTGCTTGACACAGTAAGGTCCACCAGAAGATCCTTAAAAGCTACACATCATGCCGAGACCCAAAGAAATTCAGGAACAATTGAGAAAGAAAGTAATTGAGATCTATCAGACTGGAAAGGGTTATAAAGCCATTTCCAAAGCTTTGGGAATCCAGCGAACCACAGTGAGAGCCATTATCCACAAATGGCGAAGACATGGAACAGTGGTGAACCTTCCCAGGAGTGGCCGGCCGCCCAAAATTACCCCAAGAGCGCAGCGACGACTCATCCAAGAGGTCACAAAAGACCCCACAACAACGTCCAAGGAACTGCAGACCTCACTTGCCTCAGTTAAGGTCAGCGTTCATGCACTTAAGTGTGACAAACATGCAAAGGAACAGGAAATGAGGAAGGGGGCAAACACTTTTTCACACCACTGTATATATATATATATATATATATATATATATATATATATATATATATATATATATATATATATATATATATATATATATATATATATATTTTTTTTTTTTTTTTTTTCCAACTAGTATTGAGGACTATTCAACCCACCTTGTCTGTATAATTCCCTTTTCCCTCCCCACCCCCCGCCTTGCACAAGCTTTCAGCTGGGTTCACACTATTGCAAATTGGATGCCGGTTTCCCCGCATCCAATTCGCATGTCAGGAGACTGTGATCAGCTCTCAATGGAGCCGGTGTTCTGGCATATTCAGTCCGGCCATCATATAGCGTCCGCCCCGTACTGCGCATGCGCAGTACGGGGCAAAAGAAGCTTTGTAAAATTTCCGAAGCTGAACGGCGCCTGCACTGTGAGTGGAGGTGGTAGCTCCACCATCCAAGCGGACATAGGGTTGTGAAAATTAGACGGCCCCTCGCGGGCGAGCTTCGCTCGCCATGCTTCGGGCTCGGCCTCGCTGCGCTCGGCACTTTTTTATTCCTACTCTATGTCCACTTGGATGGTGGGGCTAGAACCTGGACTCATCCTCGGCTATTTTCGGAATCTGTGTTGCTGTGTACTGCGCATGCACAGTACACAGCGGACGCTATCTGATGGGGGACCTTATATAATAAGACACTGGTCCACAAGCTCTGGTACGGCTGCGGAGCGCATTGCACAGGAGTCCTGTGCATCTTCTGGTCCATTTCAGGTCCGAATTCAGCCAAAAATTTGGGCCAAAATCTGACCTGAAACGGTGAACAGGGACGCACCCGCTGTAAGCCACTCCGTACAGCAGTGTGAACCCAGCCTCAGTCCCTCATCCATGTCTGTGATGTTAATCATAATAGTTTTGTATTGTTTCACAGGTTTTGAGAAGGGTGGTGGTGTTTTATGGACAGGAGTATTTATCTTTTCATCCTATAGAAATAAACATTCTCTGTGATGCATCAACTGCATTGCTTATAGACTACGGGGGTTATTTACGAAGGACAAATCTAAGGGGTAGATCTGAAATGAGTGGAAACTCTGCTTATTTTATCATCCAATCATGTGCAAGCTAAAATGCTGTTTTTTATTTTCCTTGCATGTCCCCCTCGGATCTACAGCGACTTTACTTCCAAGTGCACTTGCAGTGCAAAGTGGATTTTCCTTTAGTAAATAACCCCCTATGTCTCCTAGTATGTGATTTAAAATATAGTTGAAATATGCTTTATCACTTGCCACTGATTTCCCACTTGGGCAAAACAGGTTATGTCTACTACACAGTCATTGGTGACCCATCATAAACATGCCTCTGACCAAATTTGAATCCCAGACAGTAGTTTAGGCAATGCTTATCTGACATAGGCGGGTCTTTGTGTCATGAAACACAAGCCAGATCATTTGGATTGCCATCCTTCATCAGGCTGAAGTATACTGAGCCCCTGTACACATGGTCGGAGATTTTGGCAACCAAATCCGTCGGATTTTGTCCGTCGGATTTAGTCCGACGAATTGTGTCCGAAACTGTTGCATACACACGGTCGGACTAAGTTGTCGAAAAATCCGATCTTTCAGAACGTGATGACGTAATTTCGTTACGATGGGACTAGATTCAGGCTAGTAGCCAATAGCTTTGATGTAGGAATTTGATCTGAGCATGCGCGGCACTTGGTCCGATCAAAATTCTCTACACAAGATCGGATTACGTCCGACCGGCCCAGTTGGTCGGGAAATATTTCCAACATGTTGGAAAATTGGGTCCGACGGAGATTCGGATGGAATCAGTCCGATGCATACCACACACAGTCGGATTATCTGACGACACGGTCCGATAAGACGCATTCCAACGGATTCTCCGACCATGTGTACGCGGCATGACAGAGGATAGCCCCTGTGTAACATAACCCTGTAGTTAATATAAATATTGACAGGGAAAAGGGGAAATGAGGGAAAAAAAATAAAAAAATAAAAAAAAAATGAAAGAACCTTCACACAAAAAGACCTCAAAAAAATGTGGGTTCAGTTGGACTTTTTAGGCATAAAGAAAGTTGTAAACACAACCGGTATGAAAAATAATTATTTCTATTTATTTAAAATAAAAAAGACAATTTAAAAAGAACCGGAAAAAGTTCAATTTCCCTTTTACACAAAAAAAGGGAAAAAGTTTCCTCCTTAAAATTGCACAATTAAGACCTAATTGACATCCTATCAAACATAATAACAACCTTTTCAAATTTCCAAAAAGGAAAAGAAAAAAACAAAGTATATATCTATACAAATGAGGGATCAAGGATATCAATCATACAGTCAACGGTTACATATATTTTTGGTGCTCTACATGTTTCGTGTCTACAATGACACTTCTTCAGGAGCTGATAATAATGTTCTGAATTCTAAGGAGAGAATATAAATGAGTAAAAGAAAAACAGATATATGTATAAAATACTAGAAAGAAAAAACATACATCTATAAACATTCGTATAAATAACATACATATATCCAACAAATTTCGTTAGGTCACCCATCAAGATACTAAAGTGTAAAAAAAAAAAAAAAAAAAAAAAAAAAAAAAGGGGGGGGGGGGGGAAGAGAGGGGGATTTTTCCTGAGACCACAATGTGGGGGCGGGTATAACATTCCTATTTAATGCCATATAGTATCAGCCACTCGATACTTACATTCCTTCGTAAAAGGGTGTCCTAAATAGGGAGATCACCGTTTCCAAAGGAGGAAATTGGTACGATTGATTACACAAAACTTTTCTCCACAGAGGGAAACAAGAAAGGGAAGAGAAAAGAGGGGGAGAGGAAGAAAAAAGAAAAACAATTGTTGAGCAAGTATATAAACAAAAGTTAAATAAAGAAATATATTTTTTGAACTTAGTGAAATCGCTATAAAGGTGTATTCACCTCATAAAGATTAGATCTTCAGTGTGTTTAGTAAAAATTCTTGAGGCGTAAGTGAACACAGATAAATCCGTGATGGATACTCTTTGGTATCTCCTGAGCTGTATAATTAGAAGATAAAAAAAAAAAAAAAAAAAAAAAAAAACCATAAAAAAGTGGGGATTTTTAGAATATATAGATAATATCCAAGAACATAAAGAAATATATCCATAAGGATAAGAAAAAATATATATATATGAACTCACTATATAAGTGAAACATCAATTATTTAAACAGCAAAGAGAGAAAGAGGGCCAGCAAGGAGGAATTGTGCAGTGTATGCTAAAGCTAAGCTATTAATAGTGCCTACACCATAATAGATTTAGAGGAGATGAAAAAAATATATCAAATAAAAGCATATATAAAGTTGTGTAAACCAATTACCTCAAGTTGCAAAAAACGGATCAAATTCCCACTGGGTAAAGGAGGAAAGTAAAGGGGGAATCAAAGAGGCAGACTAATCGGCCCATTCACCCCTCTCATATTGTTTTTTGTGTGTAGAAGATGGCCGCCATTTATGGACACCAGCCACGTGTGTCCTTTTATATATATCCGTCCCGGTAGTGACGCCAATCCGCAATCGACGGAAATGACGTTCATCTACCCGACCAACGTCTCCTACGATGCGTTCGGTTGATACCGACGTTACACACGAACGTGCAACGTCCTCGCATAGAGCACGTGTGTACGTTCGTGAGGCCAAAGGAAACACCTACGTCTGGCCAATATAACGTACAGACGTGCACCAGATAGGGGAGGAGCACCTTAAAGGTTCCTCCCCGATCTGCGGAGGTGGAATAGGGGTCCTCGTTCCGATGCAGCGAATGGAGACAGTACCAGAAGGGACTGTGAGAACAGCCCACAAGTCCCTATGGTAGAGCGCCAAACCCCATATCCCAAAATGGGGTAATTAGGGGTCGCGCTCGCGTGGTCGCACATTGTGGTCAAGGAATAAAAAAAAAAAAAAAAAAAAAAAACACCTAAGCATTGATGAAGTAATAATTACAGTGAACTCAGAATATACATAATTCTTTTTAAGCAAATTAGACTGTTACAGAGAGGCAGATCGAATTTAAGTTGATCAGCCAGATCATTAATTATTAATTACATCCAAATGCGGTGTGTATAAGATTCAAAACAGACAAAACAACATCCATATATTCAAAAAATATTTACATTCCGCATTGGGTTATTGTGTATATAAGCGAGAGACAAGGAAAAAAAAAAAAAAAAAGGGGGGGGAAAGGAGAAAAGGAGGGGGGACAGATGTACTCTACAAAAAAGACTTGTATGATTGAGTCTCATTTAGGCCAGGGGCTTGGGTAGCATTGAGTTTCTCAATCCAAATCGTTTCACGTTGTAAAATGCGTTTGTCCCAATTTCCTCCACGTGGATCCTTTGGAATGATCTCTAAGATACTAAAAAGGACACATGTTGCATCAAAAGCATGACATAGATCAATGTGTCTACTCACTGTTGTTAACATTTTCCCATTAGAGGATACATATACATGGTCCTTGATGCGTTGCCAAAGACATCTCATAGTCTTTCCGACATAAAAAGCTCTGCATGTGCATGTCATTAAATAAATGACACCCTGTGTTTTGCAGTCTGCCCTGGATTTTAAATAGACAAATTCACCATTAGGAAGTGCGACTTCTGCACCCTGTTTGACCCAGGGGCAGAAATCGCAGGTCCCACATTTGTACAAACCCCTGCCATTTTTGATATCTCGTCTTTTAGGTAAATAAAAGCTTGATACCAAATGATCTCTCAGCGAGGTAGTGCGTCTAAATGTCAGTTGGGGTCTTTTCCCTATGTATTTTTTGATTACCGAATCTTGGTGTAAAATATGCCAATGGTTTGTAAGGATATTGCGGACCTCTTCATGTTGAGATGAAAATCGTGTTATTAATCTTGTATTGCTTTGTATTTCAGGGTTACATTCTTTCTTTGAGTATAATAAAGTGTTCCTAGGTTTTCTGTACGCACGATTGTACGCCCTTCGTAGTTGAGATTTACTATACCCTCTAGCTAATAGGCGTATACGGAGGAGATCTGCTTCTTTATGAAAGTCATTATCATGAGTGCAATTTCTACGTATTCTGACATATTGTGCATAAGGAATATTTTTTACCAATGAACTGGGATGAGCACTTGCTGCGTGAAGTAAAGTATTTCCTGCAGTTTCCTTGCGATATAGTTTTGTAGCTAGACAGTTGTTTTTGTCTTTAAAGATTGTTAAGTCTAGGAACGTTATTTTTTGAAGATCCATATTTAGGGTAAATTTCAAATTGTATGTGTTGATGTTAAGGGATTTAATGAAGTCTATCAGACTCCTAGTTGTTCCCGTCCAGATTACAAAAATATCGTCGATATAGCGCATCCACGACATCACACAATCGGTAAATATTGACAAAGATTCATTTGAGAAAATTTCCCGCTCCCACCCCCCCAGGTACAGGTTCGCATAGGACGGTGCACAGCACGTACCCATGGCGACACCCTGCACCTGGAGGTAGTGGGACCCATTGAAACTAAACCAATTATGCGTCAAGACAAAATCAAGAAGGGTGAGGATAAAATCGTTATATTTCCAATTGGTGTGTGGTTCCTCATGGAGGAAGGTGCGTATCGTCTCGACGCCCTTCTCGTGAGGGATGCTAGAATATAGAGCTTCCACATCAAGAGTCACGAGAAGGGCGTCGGGAGGAACCACCAAACCCTCCAATTTTTTCAGAAGATCAAGAGTGTCCCTAGTGTATGACACTAGGTACACTCTTGATCTTCTGAAAAAATTGGAGGGTTTGGTGGTTCCTCCCGACGCCCTTCTCGTGACTCTTGATGTGGAAGCTCTATATTCTAGCATCCCTCACGAGAAGGGCGTCGAGACGATACGCACCTTCCTCCATGGGTACGTGCTGTGCACCGTCCTATGCGAACCTGTACCTGGGGGGGTGGGAGCGGGAAATTTTCTCAAATGAATCTTTGTCAATATTTACCGATTGTGTGATGTCGTGGATGCGCTATATCGACGATATTTTTGTAATCTGGACGGGAACAACTAGGAGTCTGATAGACTTCATTAAATCCCTTAACATCAACACATACAATTTGAAATTTACCCTAAATATGGATCTTCAAAAAATAACGTTCCTAGACTTAACAATCTTTAAAGACAAAAACAACTGTCTAGCTACAAAACTATATCGCAAGGAAACTGCAGGAAATACTTTACTTCACGCAGCAAGTGCTCATCCCAGTTCATTGGTAAAAAATATTCCTTATGCACAATATGTCAGAATACGTAGAAATTGCACTCATGATAATGACTTTCATAAAGAAGCAGATCTCCTCCGTATACGCCTATTAGCTAGAGGGTATAGTAAATCTCAACTACGAAGGGCGTACAATCGTGCGTACAGAAAACCTAGGAACACTTTATTATACTCAAAGAAAGAATGTAACCCTGAAATACAAAGCAATACAAGATTAATAACACGATTTTCATCTCAACATGAAGAGGTCCGCAATATCCTTACAAACCATTGGCATATTTTACACCAAGATTCGGTAATCAAAAAATACATAGGGAAAAGACCCCAACTGACATTTAGACGCACTACCTCGCTGAGAGATCATTTGGTATCAAGCTTTTATTTACCTAAAAGACGAGATATCAAAAATGGCAGGGGTTTGTACAAATGTGGGACCTGCGATTTCTGCCCCTGGGTCAAACAGGGTGCAGAAGTCGCACTTCCTAATGGTGAATTTGTCTATTTAAAATCCAGGGCAGACTGCAAAACACAGGGTGTCATTTATTTAATGACATGCACATGCGGAGCTTTTTATGTCGGAAAGACTATGAGATGTCTTTGGCAACGCATCAAGGACCATGTATATGTATCCTCTAATGGGAAAATGTTAACAACAGTGAGTAGACACATTGATCTATGTCATGCTTTTGATGCAACATGTGTCCTTTTTAGTATCTTAGAGATCATTCCAAAGGATCCACGTGGAGGAAATTGGGACAAACGCATTTTACAACGTGAAACGATTTGGATTGAGAAACTCAATGCTACCCAAGCCCCTGGCCTAAATGAGACTCAATCATACAAGTCTTTTTTGTAGAGTACATCTGTCCCCCCTCCTTTTCTCCTTTCCCCTCCCTTTTTTTTTTTTTTTTTTTTTCCTTGTCTCTCGCTTATATACACAATAACCCAATGCGGAATGTAAATATTTTTTGAATATATGGATGTTGTTTTGTCTGTTTTGAATCTTATACACACCGCATTTGGATGTAATTAATAATTAATGATCTGGCTGATCAACTTAAATTCGATCTGCCTCTCTGTAACAGTCTAATTTGCTTAAAAAGAATTATGTATATTCTGAGTTCACTGTAATTATTACTTCATCAATGCTTAGGTGTTTTTTTTTTTTTTTTTTTTTTATTCCTTGACCACAATGTGCGACCACGCGAGCGCGACCCCTAATTACCCCATTTTGGGATATGGGGTTTGGCGCTCTACCATAGGGACTTGTGGGCTGTTCTCACAGTCCCTTCTGGTACTGTCTCCATTCGCTGCATCGGAACGAGGCCCCCTATTCCACCTCCGCAGATCGGGGAGGAACCTTTAAGGTGCTCCTCCCCTATCTGGTGCACGTCTGTACGTTATATTGGCCAGACGTAGGTGTTTCCTTTGGCCTCACGAACGTACACACGTGCTCTATGCGAGGACGTTGCACGTTCGTGTGTAACGTCGGTATCAACCGAACGCATCGTAGGAGACGTTGGTCGGGTAGATGAACGTCATTTCCGTCGATTGCGGATTGGCGTCACTACCGGGACGGATATATATAAAAGGACACACGTGGCTGGTGTCCATAAATGGCAGCCATCTTCTACACACAAAAAAAAATATGAGAGGGGTGAATGGGCCGATTAGTCTGCCTCTTTGATTCCCCCTTTACTTTCCTCCTTTACCCAGTGGGAATTTGATCCGTTTTTTGCAACTTGAGGTAATTGGTTTACACAACTTTATATATGCTTTTATTTGATATATTTTTTTCATCTCCTCTAAATCTATTATGGTGTAGGCACTATTAATAGCTTAGCTTTAGCATACACTGCACAATTCCTCCTTGCTGGCCCTCTTTCTCTCTTTGCTGTTTAAATAATTGATGTTTCACTTATATAGTGAGTTCATATATATATATTTTTTCTTATCCTTATGGATATATTTCTTTATGTTCTTGGATATTATCTATATATTCTAAAAATCCCCACTTTTTTATGTTTTTTTTTTTTTTTTTTTTTTTTTTTTATCTTCTAATTATACAGCTCAGGAGATACCAAAGAGTATCCATCACGGATTTATCTGTGTTCACTTACGCCTCAAGAATTTTTACTAAACACACTGAAGATCTAATCTTTATGAGGTGAATACACCTTTATAGCGATTTCACTAAGTTCAAAAAATATATTTCTTTATTTAACTTTTGTTTATATACTTGCTCAACAATTGTTTTTCTTTTTTCTTCCTCTCCCCCTCTTTTCTCTTCCCTTTCTTGTTTCCCTCTGTGGAGAAAAGTTTTGTGTAATCAATCGTACCAATTTCCTCCTTTGGAAACGGTGATCTCCCTATTTAGGACACCCTTTTACGAAGGAATGTAAGTATCGAGTGGCTGATACTATATGGCATTAAATAGGAATGTTATACCCGCCCCCACATTGTGGTCTCAGGAAAAATCCCCCTCTCTTCCCCCCCCCCCTTTTTTTTTTTTTTTTTTTTTACACTTTAGTATCTTGATGGGTGACCTAACGAAATTTGTTGGATATATGTATGTTATTTATACGAATGTTTATAGATGTATGTTTTTTCTTTCTAGTATTTTATACATATATCTGTTTTTCTTTTACTCATTTATATTCTCTCCTTAGAATTCAGAACATTATTATCAGCTCCTGAAGAAGTGTCATTGTAGACACGAAACATGTAGAGCACCAAAAATATATGTAACCGTTGACTGTATGATTGATATCCTTGATCCCTCATTTGTATAGATATATACTTTGTTTTTTTCGTTTCCTTTTTGGAAATTTGAAAAGGTTGTTATTATGTTTGATAGGATGTCAATTAGGTCTTAATTGTGCAATTTTAAGGAGGAAACTTTTTCCCTTTTTTTGTGTAAAAGGGAAATTGAACTTTTTCCGGTTCTTTTTAAATTGTCTTTTTTATTTTAAATACCGTATATACTCGAGTATAAGCCGAGATTTTCAGCCTCTTTTTTGAGGCTGAAAGTGCCCCCTCGGCTTATACTCGAGTCACCGCTGTCTGACTGCTCGATCAGCGTATCGAGCAGACAGACGGCGGACATTAAAATTCAAAAGCCGCGCCTCCTTCTCCGCCTCCGCCTGTGATAGGCGGAACACTGAATTTCCCAGCAGTCAGTGTTCCGCCTATCACGGACATCCGTTCATTCTCATACTACGGACGAGTATGAGAGGATGTCCGTGATAGGCAGAACACAGGCTGCTGGGAAATTGAGTGTTCCGCCTATCACAGGCGGAGGACGGAGGCGCAGCTTTTGAATCGTAGAATGGCCGCCGAGAAGAGCGGCGATCCATCGGCACGACACGGGACGGAGGAGGCACGGGACGGAGGAGGCACGGGACAGAGGAGGCACGGGACACCGGAAGGCACGGGACAGAGGAGGCACGGGACAGAGGAGGCTCGGGACGACGGCGGCTCGGGACGGAGGCTTGGGACACAGGTAGGCTGGACACACACACAAGGCTGCACGGACACACACACACACACACACACACACACACACACACACACACACACACACACACACACAGGGATGGATGGATGGATGGATGGATACACACACACACACACACACACACAGGGATGGATGGATGGATGAATACACACACACACACACACACACACACACACACAGGGATGGATGGATACACACACAGGGATGGATGGACGGACACACAGGGATGGATGGATGGATGGATGGATGGACACACACACAGGGATGGATGGACGGACACACACACAGGGATGGACGGACACACAGGGATGGACAGCCATGTCTCACCCTCGGCTTATACACGAGTCAATAAGTTTTCCAGTTTTTTGGGGGTAAATTGGGGGCCTCGGCTTATATTCGGGTCGGCCTATACTCGAGTATATACGGTAAATAGAAATAATTATTTTTCATACCGGTTGTGTTTACAACTTTCTTTATGCCTAAAAAGTCCAACTGAACCCACATTTTTTTGAGGTCTTTTTGTGTGAAGGTTCTTTCATTTTTTTTTCTTTTTTTTTTTTTTTTCCCTCATTTCCCCTTTTCCCTGTCAATATTTATATTCACAAAGTGATAATTAGGACGCAGCATTTTTTCTATCAGTGTATCCACAGACACCACCCTGTGATAGATACACAATTGTTAATTTTTCCAAAATCAATAACCCTGTAGTTGAAAGCACGCCATTTTGGATGAAAATAATAAGTTCAATGTAGGTGCAGCTATGTGTCAGGACCAGGATCCAAATCCAAAATCTCTGCTGTATCTTTCAGTGGCTCTTCTTGCTGAGCCACCTGGAATGCTAGACAGCTCCCTGTCTGACTTTCTTGCCTTGCCTCTGGTGAACCTTGAACACTTTGCTCATCCCATGAACTTCCAGATTTAAGCTATGTCTCTGTGCTTTCTGTTTGCCAGATTATTGTACTCTCTCCAGACGATTTCTTACTCCTTCACATAGTGTAATAACAATAGTGTAATAATAGTGTAAAACAAAAATCCCTGATCCTCCCCCAGAGTAGTACAGTATCACTCTGGTGACACTGATCTACTCTGATGACAGGATTTAAAAAAAAATGTGGGGCAAAGGAAAGGGGAAAACACGGAACATATTACATTGTAAACAGTTTATTAAATCACATTAGAATTAAAAAAAACATTGAAATGCTGGGGGTATAACCCCTAATTCATAAGAAAATACATGACGCACCCATTACTGGATAGGGAAGCATACAATCCAATATGATAGGCTTATTACAAAGTGGATCAAATAGTTGTAAGGATAGGTTTCTCCAAAACCAGATATCATGTCAATACCTTTTGCGATGGATTTGCTTCATCAGGACAGTGGGTATGCAAATCGCAGCTTCATACATAAACAACATTACAATACAATACTAAAATGTACTATTTAGTAAGAAGCATGGAGAGTTTTTTGAAGTTGTAATTTTTTGTCACAACTTTTTGGAAAATGGAGAGATCAAAAAATAAATGTATACATTTTTTTATTACATTATTTTCTTTTTTACGATTTGTTTTTTTAACACACTGTGACCAGAGCAATACAGTGCTACCATAGTAACACAGTACTACTCTGGGGAAGTAATCAGGTTTGGTTTTTTACATGTTGTAATTGCTTATACCACTGAATTTCACTGGTATAAGCAACCAATTTGACTGAATGAAATTGATTCAATTAGTGTATATTGTTGTGATTATCTGTTGTTGGCAGTTAATTACATGGTACAGATGGGCTGTGATTGGCCCTGCCTGTACCATATGATCACTGTGACTAATCACAACCAGCAACACAATTATATACAATAAATGGCATGAATCAAAGCCATTCATTATTCACAATTGTCATGTGATCTGTTGTGATTGGTCAGTCGGTACACTGACCTGTGATCGGCTGTGTCCAGCAGACATCATATGATGTCCACCTGAAATAAAACAAAGGTGGTTAAAATTAGCTTTTTTTTTAAATAGGCAAATCCCCTGTATTCATTATGTCTAGGGGGCCTGACGGGGGAACCAAAGGTTCTTCATGTGCAAGTAGTAGGCTGCAAGCAAGTTCTTCATCAACAGGACAAAATGGTGAGAAGAAAAGAACGGCTGCACACCAAAGGAATGTTCCAACAAGTTTATTCCAAAAGAGCAAATGACAGCCAACAAGACAGAGTGCCCAAACCCAGGAGGTGACACATTTCACACTGACCTCAAGCACTGAAGCAATTGTCATTTGCTCTTTTGGAATAAACTTGTTGGAACATTCCTTTGGTGTGCAGCCATTCTTTTCTTCTCATTGATCATCGGTAGCAAGCCGTGGCTTGCACCAAACACTTCCGCACTGCAGTGATTGCTCACCTTGAATTCAGGTCAAAATGATGGTCAGGCTGTACCTTTGAGAGGCAGGCTATGTTTTCCTCTTATTCAATCAGAGAGTCATCTGATTTTTTTCAGCAGTTGCAAATGTTCCCTAGTCTTTCTCCTCCTTTCTATCGCTACAGCTAGCGGACCAAGAGGAGACAAGAGGCAGGGAGAAGCATTTGCCACTGATATTCCTACAGCTGCAGCTTATTGACAAGTGGGCTTGAGTGATGAGGATGGTGGGGATGATGATGTAGCAGAATGTTCCAAAAAGTGCCAGAACATTCAGGGGAGAAAAGTGAGGACGAGGCACAACATCAGCAAGGCATGATTTCATCCAGGGGTAGTGGCAGCTTGGAGAGGATCAGCCACCCTAATCAACTGGTGTCTTAGGGCCCCTCCACATAGCTCATAGGTCTGGATATTTTTTAACATGTCTGCTGCCGACAGTACTGTGCTGGTTTGCAGCCTCTGCCTGGAGCACATCAAGTGCGGTATATGTCCTAGTGATTTGGGTACCACATGCATGAGAAGACAAATTATTCTTCACAACAAAGCTCAATGGGAGCAGCACATGAATAATATTGGTTGACAATAAAAGGCCTGCCCAGCTCCTTGCTCCTCCCTTTCCACCTCTCAGCTCACACCACACAAATTTCGATCTGCATCCACTTTAACATCTGCAACCTCAATCAATAGGTATAGAACTCTGGCAAGGAATTTGGGAGGCTCTTACATCATGGAACATTAGGTGGGGAAAATGGTCAGCAAAGGGGATACGCAGAGCACATAGTTACATAAGTGGTAATGTTGAATAAAGACATGGGTACATCCAGTTCAGTGTGTGTGTGTGTGTGTGTATTTTTGTGTGTGAGTTAGTTAGTATTCCCATACCCCATATATTGTGTTCACAGAGGAAGGCATCTAAAAGTGTTTTGTATTTATGTAAATAATAATTATCTTTTTTCACAAGATATTTTTGATTGATATTTGTTTTCTCCCTGACAGGGTTGCTTTAACATTGTTTTCATTAAAATAATCAGGGGTGGACTGACCATTCAGCAACTCGGGCACTGCCCGAGGGCCCGGGACACTAGGGGGCCCCATCAGGGTTGCCAGCCTCAGTAAAACCAGGGACAGTATGTAAAAATCCTCTCCAGTACCATCTCAGTCAATAGAAACATGTCTGTGTATACTATGTGTACATGTATGTGCATTCTGTGTGATTGTACACTGTGTGTGTGTGTTTTTGTATACTGTGTGGCCCCATAATCTCTTATTGCCTGGGGGCCCCATAATCTCCTATTGCCCGGGGGCCCCATGAGTTGTCAGTCCGCCCCTGAAAATAATACTTATTGATCCTGCAAAGAAAGGTCCTTGTTCAAGTACTTCCTGTTATGGTAAGACAACTGTCTACTAATTGTGCTCCTGTGTTGGTATCCTCTCAGGTGGGCCCCTAATGGAATACGCATTTTCACCATTGTGATTATTATGAATAAGCAACAACACATAGTCAACACTGTATCAAGTACAGATACAATACAGTGCAGACAGGAAATGGCCGACCAGACTGCAGAAGATGTTAAAAAAGAAGATGCAAAAAAGGATTAAAGCATTTTATGAAACAAAAAAACAACATGTCAATTGTTTATGATTAAGGTCTGAGTTTGAGGTTTGTGGACCTGCTGAACTAATGGTGTGGAAGCATATTGAGTTATATTCTATGCTTTTTTTGCATTAGGACTTTCCATAAAAATTGTTTGGGGGTTTAATTTCTTTTTTTATGTTGGTGAGGCATTTTTAATTTTGAGGTGCTCAAAGCATAGCATTCACTTGTTTTTTTCCCATCTGTTCATGGTTGACAGCATGCCACTACATAACTTGAAAAAAAAATTCAAACAAAATAAAAGTTGAAGAATGTTGAACTAGTTAGGACTATTATTACAGATTAAAACTGCCTTTCTGCTGGGCAATTTTATGTTGTTGCATCCTTTGCTGAATTCTAAATCCTTTAGTAAAGCACCTACCTGTGTTCCCTGTTTATAGTAAATTTTAGACTAAAATTAGTACGGTATTTAAAAATGCTTCCGGGCACTTTTATACTACAGAATAAATAAATCAATGATGTGAATATCCCTAACCCTAAATGTGTACTAACCCTAATAACTATTTTACCTTTTATAGCTGCTGTATAAAATATCAAACATATAGTCTCTAAAAAAGAATCTAAAACTACTGTACATCACTAAAATTACTTTTTTGGCATATCTAGCAAGTCAGTTGTAGACTTTATATACTGTATGTAGAGGTGAAAGTGCATAGTTAACACATTACCAGAAGCGGTAACTTGAGAAATTGAAGAAACTGTGATTTGTATGTGTATACTGTATTGCTACTACTAATACTGCTACTACTACTACTACTAATAATAATAATAATAATAATAATATTAATAACAGCAACAGAATGATAACATGTAGCTTAGAAAATTAAAATGTTGACTTGTTGAAAAATGTATTACACCAAGATGACAATTTCTGAAAAATATTACTTATATCCTACATTGTACTCCGTTTTTTTAATGGTGTGTTGCTAAATAAATTTGAAGTAGATTTATAAAAGATAATATCTTCAGTGTTCAAGCATCTGAGGTTAGTACCATAGTTTTTATGATCTGTGCTTTACATTACTGACCTCATTATTTTATTGTTTAATTTGAAAACATGATTTGTCACATTCATTTGATAAATAGCACATGCAAGGAAATCCAAGACAAAATTAGTTTGGTAAATCTGGAAGTATGCCCTGCATCGTATTAACAAAGCACCTAATATAGTAACATAACCTTTAAAAGAGAGCTGATCTGCTTCCTTTCATAGGATGCCCTAGAGAGGTATTTTATACATTAGATTAATCCTGATTAGCATCCAGTCAACAGACACTGTTTCCGAATATGAATCATATATTCATCAATAATGTACCGAAACAATCTCAACTATTAAATGCCAAGTGGAAAGACTTGGAAAGCAGTATGATAGTAAACTGAAACAATAATTCCAGTTACAGTAAGAAAAAAATTATTTATAATAACAGTAGTTAAGTAGCAAATGCATGTTCATACCATCAAACCTGCCTTTGGTAACTATTATCCTGGTGGATAGGCTGCAAGAGGTAGGTATTAAACCTCAGTGGGAAAATGTATGGTGTTACAAAGTGCTTCCTAAGAAAATTTTTACTTCACTTGGACCTAAGAAAATAAGTATTACCAAAATGTCAGCAAAGACAAATAGCAATAAGTGTATAACAGTTGTATATGTGGTGTCCTTGATGACATCAGTATGATGAAATGCATTGGGAGGAGCTTAGCGATCTCAGAGTGGACTGTTTCTGAGTTGCAGAGACCTACATACTCAATGGTATTTGATGCAGGAGCTTCTAACAGCACTATTTCTGCCACAGTCTTTATTCATATCTGCAACTTTTTCTATATATCAAGTAAAGGCAATTTTATAAATATATATTTTTTTACAATAAAACTTGCTCCAGTGAACTATGTCTGGTTTTGTTTCTGTTTGAGCTTGAGGTGCTGGTCCAGAATGGCTGATCTGGCTGATTAATCTGGCTGATTTTACCAGTATGGGGTCCATCAATAAATGTTAACATTGTTCCTGGCCTGATACAACATGTGTACATGACCTTTGTAGTGGGGGTCAGATTTGGAGGTAAGCATATACCCCTAGGGGTTGGTGAAGGTGGATCCTTTACAAGTGCAGATCATCACATAATTTTCTTAAGGTTGGCTATACACGGCTTGAATCTCGGCCAGTAGAGCAAGAACCGGCTGAGATTCAAACTGGTAATGTGGAGACTGAATGTACTGACTGGTCAACTTGGGTACAACCAGCCTGCTGGATTCTCTTGTGATTATCACTAGTGGCTGTAGCTGATGCCTTCTCCCAGCAGGGGGGTTGCAGGAAAGAAGTTTGCACCATGTATGGCCAGCCTTAGGCCAGCCTGCCCATTAACGGTTCGATTTTCGGACTTTGTTTTGCAATTTGAGTTTTTTTGGGGTCTGATCACTAATTTGCAGTTTGTCTATGTATGAATGTTTGTTCATACTTGCCCTAAAGGTTTATATGTTTTATGTATGATTTTTATGTTTTTGATTCTGATATTTACGATTTAAAGTGGTTTTAAAGGCTCAAGGTTTTTTACTTTTGTGCATTCTATGCATGAAGGTAAAAAAACCTTCTGTGTGCTTCTCATGTCACAGCCCCCCCAATACTCATCTGAGCTCCCTCTCAAACCAGCAGTGGGAACCATTAGCTCCTGCTACTGTCAATCACAGCCAGAGAGCGAAAACAGAGAGAGCTGGGGGCAGGGCCAAGCCATGGCGCTACATGTCTTATGCATGCATAGAGCATGCAAAAGGACCTACAGATCTTCATTCTATCATCGATTTCTCCAGCGGAGCTCCTTCTAATGAGTAGCTTACATGCATATTTTTAGAACCCATTGCATAACTTTACATTTTTTATTATTGAATCTCATTTGCCACCTTGTTTGCCATCTTGTTTTATCAAAGTCCCCCTGTAACATTGCTATATCCTGTATGGAGTTTATTACCCTCCATAATTTGGTGTCACCAGCAAAAATGTAAATGATACTATATATAGTATATATATTATATTTATATAAAGTTATACTGCGGCAGGTTGGCTCCCCTGGGCGAGCTGTCGTAGCTGTATGTTGTCCACTTTAATATAGGGGTATAAGGGGCATGAGTACCCGCTGCATCGCTGAGGATCCTATGCACGTGCCCAGTGCCAGCAATGTCTGCCGGGCACCCGCAATCGCTCCCGACAGAGCCAGAATGGGGATGTGTGTGTGTAAACACACACACCCATCCCTGTTCTGGCAGAGGAGAGGAGACAGATCGTGTGTTCCTAGTATATAGGAACAACGATTGTCTCATTCCCCAGGCAGTCCCATCCCCCCTACAGTTAGAACACATCAAGGGAACACAATTAACCCCTTGATAGCCCCCTAGTGTTAACCCCTTCCCTGCCAATGACATTTATACAGTAATCAGTGGCTTTTTAGCTCTGATCAATGTATAAATGTCAATGGTCCCAAAAAAGTGTCAAAGTGTCTAATCTGATAAAAATTGCAGATCGCCGCCATTACTAAGAAAAAAAAAATAATTAAAATAAAAATGCCATAAATATATCCCCTATTTTACTTTCAAAGGTTTTTTATTTTTGAAAAGGCACTTATAAGTACATGGGTACATTAACAAACAATTGGCAGTAGGGCAGGCCTGCTGCCGGTAATCAAGTATACTACAGGCAAACAATAGTGCAACCATAGACAATAGCAGCTGGAGATACAGATATCATCCCTCACAAGGAGGGATAAAGCCAGATGAGCAACAAAAGGGGATCGCCCTATCTGGAGCCCATAACTAGAGGCTAACTAAGGGAGAGACCATGGGTCCCCCCGACACCCCAAATAGGGATCTTGCTGTGTCAGGGTAGGGGTGTAATCCCCCTGATCCCCCCCATCCCCCAGGGAGAGGGTGTCCAAGGGGGAGCAAAAGAGGAGCTCCCCAATATGCGTTATATCTGTATTATGATCATGTTATTTATCTGCCTATTAAGGCAATCATCAGAGAGAGGTCAAGAAAGATAGAGAGAGGAGAAAGAAGAGAGGACAGAGGATTGGGGGAAGGAAAAGCTACTCCTGAATAAGGGGGAGTGGGTGGAGAACTAGATCAACCACCACTCAGCTGGGGAATGTCACATCTATTGTTTAGGTCGTAATTACCGGGGGGGAGCCCGGGGGCACTCCTGGTAAGAGGGAGACTCCTATGTACCTGGCCCATGGATCCCACACCTTTCTAAATTTCGGTGTGGTGTCCATCAGGATGCCTGACAATTTTTCCTGGGACATAATCCAGGATATCTTCCTCTTAGCTGTAAGGAGAGAGGGTCTGGGTTGTTTCCATGCAGTAGCTATTGCAATTTTGGCACTTAGAATGATAAAGTGGGTCAGTTTCTGAGCGTTTTTGGGGAGTGAAGGAACACAAGTGTTTAGCAGCGCTACTTCCGGAGTCCTGGGGACCTGGCAGCTTGTTACCCTGAAAATCATGTTGAAAATTTTGCTCCAGAATGATCGGAGCCTGGGGAATTCCCACTAAATATGGATCATGGAGCCACGGTGTTGACACCCTCTAAAACATAGAGAGTTTGCCGTGGGGTAAATTTTAGCTAATTTGGAAGGAGTGAGATAGCATTTGGTTATCAATTTGATGCTAGCTTCCATGAGTGATATGTTTTGGATCCCCTGAAAGGATCTAGTCAGAGCCGCCTGCCAGGTCTCCAGACTGATTGAGATTTGGAGGTCGGCCTCCCAAGCTGTCATATAGGGAGTTTTGCCCGTTGGGCCAGTGAGGGCCGAGTAGATTACCGATATGCCGTCCCTCTGCTCCCCAACCCTACCACACCAAGTTTCATATTCAGTAAAAGCAGGTGGGAGCGGCTTGTTCTTCCATTGCGAGTGCAAAAAATTGGATATTTGCTGAAAGCGGAATCTTTCCAAATCTTTTCATGTGAGGGGGAGAGAGGGGAGGATAGGAAACGGAAAAAGAGGACTCCTGGAAGAGGAAAGAGGAGTTCGGGGCAGGAGTCACCCCCCGAAGTCCTAAGAGCGTTCAATAGCATCATCTGTCCCATATGGTCAGATGTCCCGACCCTCAGGCAGCCGAGAGAGACCGAGGGTGGGTGAGGTACGCAAGTGGTCCCTTGCAGAACCAGGGACCCCCAGACGGGAAAAAACCCAATCTGTAAACGTGGAGGTAAAACGTGAAGCACGGCAAAACATTAGCGTAGAGATGAAACAAAAACAGAACATTCAAAACGAAATAAAGAACCATCAAATGAGTCCCCAGATATGAGGTAACTTCTTGGATCCATATCCCTCTGCAGTGGCTGCTGAGAGCTCTTCAGGGCTCAACAGGAGGGAGCAAGGGGAAGAAGTGGGTTCAAAGGCAGTCCATATGAGGGTATAGGGAACAGCCAGACATCTAGGGGTATCATGAACTGAGGTGGGAACAGGATGGAAAAACAGAGGTCCTAGTGGACAACAGGGGCCAGCACAGGTGGAGGACAGGTCCCCCTATGGTGGGGGGAAGTCCTCTGGCCCTCTCCAAGTTTCTCCCCCTCAGGGAAGGTTGAGAATGCGTAGGTTTTCCCTTTATCGGAAAACCGAAAAGCGAAGGGGAAGGCCCACTTGTATTTTATTTCTCTCTGCATCAGCACAAGCAAAAGAGGTTTTAATGCTCTCTGTCTTTGTATTGTAGATGGGAAAAGATCTGCAAAAATCTGTACCTGGTGACCCTGACACATGACATGCTGCAGGGACCTGGATCGCTTCATGACTTCTTCCTTCACAGAAAAATGGTGGAGCTTGGCGATCACGTCACATGGGGTACCATCTTTCCTAGGAGGACCGAGGGTTCTATGGACCCTATCTAGTTCCAGCTTTGGAGCTGAGATGTCAGGGATTAGCTGTGTGATTAGGTCGTGGACTGCCGCTGATACTTTCGCTACAGATTCCGGGAGCCCATGGATTCTGATGTTGTTTCTCCGCGACCTATTTTCAAGGTCGTCTATGTGGGCCATGGCCAGATCAAGATGCTCCTGCACCAAATAAATGTGTCTGGAGTTTTGGTTGGTTATGGCAATGGTGTCCTACATTTTCTGTTCGATCGTTTCGATCCGTGAGCCCAGATTAATAAAGTCAGCTTTTAGTTCCCCTGTGCTTTTCAGGGCAGTTTGGGATAGTCCCTTCTCCAGCAGTTCAGAGAATTTGTGAAATAGAGCATCGATGTGGGATACCGGGTCTCTATGGGAGACCTCATGGGGGGCCAGGCCTGCCTGAGAAGCAGAATGAGGCCCTGAGGGGGATGGGGAGAAGTCCTGAATGGTGCATTCCAGGAGGGATACTGTGGAGGCTGGGGATGGAGTGGTGTCCTTGGGGGGGCCCCTGAGACTGCCTGGAGTGGCATGGGAAGGTGCATGGGCTGATTCTGACCTGTAGTCTGCCAAGCCTGTGGAGCGATGTTCCTGGGATAGGAGCTGTGCTGCGGTGGCCATCTTGGATTTCTCCCTCTCACCCAGCGATGCGAACAGCGGTCCCAGTTTACGTTTTACCGGTCCCCCGGTCATCCGGTAGTGTGCCCAGGCTCGTTGGGAAGCTATCAGTGCCGCTTGTGCAGCGTTTGGTGGGCCGTGCGCACCTATATCCCCTATTTTATAGATGCGATAACTTTAGCACAAACCAACCAATATACACTTATTGCAATTTTTTTTTACCAAAAATATGTAGAAGATTATATATCGGCCTAAACTGAGGAAGAAATTTATTTGTTAAATTTTGGGATATTTATTATTGCAAAAAGTTTTTTTTTCAAAATTGTTGTCTTTTTTTCTTTATAGCGCAAAAATACAAATACAGTACAACCAAAAGAAAGGTCTATTTGTGGAAAAAGGACATCAATTTTGTTTGGGTACAGTTTCACACTACCACGCAATTGTCAGTTAAAATGACGCAGTGCCGTATAGCAAAAAATGACTCAGTCAGGAAGGGGGTAAATTCTTCCTCGACTGAAGTGGTTAATACAACCCCAGTAGTTAAATAGCCTTGGTTCCAAGACAGTACCCTTGGGCATGGCATTGAATGCTTTAGCAAAATCCAGATACATTTTGTCCCCCAGCTTTTTTTCAATGTAAATTACTACTCACTTCCTTAACATTAATAGGCTGGGCTGACAAGAATTGTCTTCCAAAAATCCAATTTGTTTGTTACTTATGATACCATTTTCACAGGTAAATTATTGGACATATTTTCTTACTAGGGATGAGCCGAACGCCCCCGGTTCGGTTTGCACCAGAACATGCGAATAGACATAAAATTTGTGCGAACTTGCGTACACCGCAAAAGTCTATGGGACACAAACATGAAAGTGTTCACTTGATCAGGCTTATATGCAAGTTATTGCCATAAAAAGTGTATGGGGACCCGGGTACTGCTCCAGGGGACATGTATCAATGCAAAAAAAAGTTTTTAAAATGGCAGTTTTTTTCAGGAGCAGTGATTTTAATAATGCTTAAAAAGAAACATTGAACAATAAAATATTTCTTTATTGTGCCTGGGGGGTCCCCTTAGTTGGCTTGTAAAGTAGCGTATCTTTCCCATGTTTATATCAGTACCGCAGCAAAATTAAATTTCTAAAGGAAAAAATCAGATTTTAAATTGCTTGCCGTTGTAATATATTGCCAGATCCCGGCAATATACATAAAAAGTCATTGAAAAAAAACAGCGTGGGTTCCCCCCTAGTCCATACCAGGCCCTTTGGCTCTGGTATGGATATTAAGGGGAACTCCACGCCAAAATAAAAAAATGACATTGGGTCCCCCCCAAAATCCAAACCAGGCCCTTCAGGTCTGGTATGGATTTTAAGGGGAACCCCGTGCCAACATTTTTTAAAATGGCGTGGGGTCCCCCCCAATCCATATCAGACTCAAATCCAAACCTGGCTGGCTGACGGAAAAGGGGGGGAGCAAGTGAGCGCCCCCCTTCCTGAACTGTACCAGGCCACATGCCCTCAACATGGGGAAGGTGCTTTGGTTCACTCCAAAGCCCCTTGTCCCCATGTTGATGGGCCTCATCCCCACAACCCTGGCCATTGGTTGTGGGGGTCTGTGCGTAGGTGGCTTATTGGAATCTGGAAGACCCTTTAACCCCTTCCCGACCGGCTCACGCACATATACGTCAACAGGTTGTCAGCCCTTCATAAAATAACGTACAGGTACATCAGCTCCTTTAAAAACCTTAGCAGGCACACGCCCGCTACACGGCGGGAGAACCGATGAGCATGGATAGCGGTCACAATGACCGCAATCGCAGGCACAAGAGACAGAATGGGGATCTGTGTGTGTAAACACACAAATCACGGTTCTGTCAGGAGAGGAGAGACAGATTGCGTGTTTCTATTAGTTATATGTCTCCTCCTCTAGTCACTCCCATCCCCCTACAGTTAGAACACACCAAGAGAACACAATTAACCCCTTGATCGCCACCTAGTGTTAACCCCTTCCCTGCCAGTGACATTTATACAATAATAAGTGGCTATTTTTAGCTCTGATCAATGTATAAATGTCAAGTATCAAAAAAAAAATTGTAGCGGCTATAACTTTTGCGCAAACCAATCTATATACGCTTATTGCGTTTTTTTTTAACCAAAAATATATAGAAGAATATATATTAGCCTAAACTGATGAAGACATTTGTTTTAAAAAAAATGTGGGGGTATTTTTTGCGCTATAAGCAAAAAAAGAGCGACAATTTTGAAAAAAAATACAATGGGGGTTATTTATGAAAGGCAAATCCACTTTGTACTACATATGCAAACTACATGTGTGAAGTGCACTTGAAATTGCACTGCAAGTGCACTTGGAAGTGCAGTCACTGTAAATTTGAGGGGTAGATCTGAAATGAGGGGAAGCTCTGCTGATTTTATCATCCAATCATGTGCAAGCTAAAATGCTGTTTTTTGTTTTCTTTGCATGTTCCCCTCGGATCCACAGTGGCTGCACTTCCAAGTGTACTTTCAGTGCACTTTCAAGTGCACTTTGCACTTGTAGTTTGCACTTGTAGTGCAAAATGAATTTTCATTTCGTAAATAACCCCCAATATTTTGTACTTTTTTTAAAAAAAAAAAAGCTAAAAAAAAAGAATTCTCAGTTTAGGCTGATATGTATTCTTCTACATATTTTTGGTAAAAAAATAGTAATAAGCGTATATTGATTATGCAAAGGTTATAGCTTCTACAAAATAGGGATAGATTTTTAGAATTTTTATTATAATTTTCTTTTTACTAGTAATGGCAGTGATCTGCGATTTTTATCGGAACTGCGACATTATGGCAGACATATTGGACACTTTTAACACATTTTTGAGACCATTGGCATTTATACAGCGACCAGTGCTATAAAAATGCACTGATTACTGTAAAAATGTCACTGGCAGGGAAGGGGTTAACACTGGGGTTGATCAAGGGGATTGTGTTTGCTGTGTGTGTGTTTCTAACTGTAGGGGAGGGGATTGACCTAGAGAAAATGACAGATCGTGATTCCTAGCTATTAGGAACTCACAATCTGTCTCTCCTCACAGAAAAGAGCAGGGATGTGTGTGCGTGTGTTTCCCTGTTCTGCCTCCCGTGCCCACGATCGCTTGTGGCCATTGGTCATCGCGACCGTCGCCCACGAGCATCGGCACCTCTCGAGTGCAGTGGGTGTGCACCTGCAGTATAGTGACGGGGGCTAGTTGGCAAGCGGTTAACAAGGGGGTCCCCAGATCCCGGCCCCTCCTATGTAAATGGGTATTGGGTACATTGTACCCCTACACATTCACCAAAAGAGTGTCAAAAAAGTTAAAACGACAATTCCTTTATTAAAAAAAAAAGTATTCTGTGATGTAAATCCATCGTCAATCAGGTGTCCCGCCGACTGCCGTCTTTTTGCTTTGACAGCTGTTATATAGGCAATAGCGGGGCCACCCAGTCATGTAAACGGGTCACTCCACCCCCTCTGACATCACATGACATCATAAGGGGGTTGGGTCACCAGGTTACGTCACCTGGTGGCCCCGCCCTTGGCTATATAACATAACAGCTGTCACTGCGAAAAGACAGCAGTCGGCAGGATGCCTCCCATCGAGGCGGAGCCTTTTTTGTTCTATTTTTCTGGTCCATCTGCGTCGTGATTGAAGAAGGATGGACATCGCAGGACACTTCTATACACGGCCACTATGTAAGCAGCCTTATATAGTGTGGGGCACCCTGCCTTTTTGCCAATTATGGCTCTCTCAGCAGAGCTCGCTGTTATTGGCCAAAGCATGCAGGTCAGGTCCATGCTTTGGCCAATCATCATACAGCAATGCACTGCGATCTTGGGGATATTCTAAGGCACTTGAATTTCCCGTGAACGCCCCATATATTTGGTTAGTTCCAGAACAAACAAATACCCGATGTTCGAGTCAAACTTCCATTCAACTCGAACCGCGGCCTCATCCCTATTCCTTACCATTCCCTCAATAGGAAAGATTAAGCTGACTAGTCTATAGTTTCCTGGCACACTGTACATCAGGACCTTTTTTTGAATGGTGGAACTACATTTGTGCTGTAAGTTACAGATATCGCTATGTATTTGTTCCTGTCTGAATTTACATTTTCCTTTTTTTATTCCTAGTGCTGAGGTCTCCAAAGATGAACAATTGTCCTAGTGCTTGAAAGTGGGTATGCTCGCTATATAAAACCTCATAGGTGTCTTGTTTTTTTAAGTCTGGATCATTTATTTTCCTGAACTATGAATGGTTGTCATTATATGTGTTGCTTTTTGAATTCAGTCACATTAGTTTGTTGCTTGTGCTGAAGTAGGTCTTTGTCTTCTCCATGTCTCCTTGTGGTGGTCTTGATGTCCATCTTAGGGCAGGTGGTTTCCTTCATCCCTGCTATCTACATGGTGTTGTTTTTGGGTTGAATGTATTGTTTTGGTTTATTGATGAGGTTTGGGTCTTCTTGTGATTGTAACCATGTTAGCCTAGGCATGGTTTGTGCTAAGTTCAGGGTTGTGAGTTCTATTAAACAAAATGTCTTGAATTCTCTTGCCAGTTGGCTCACCCCTTATTTGCTGAGGTGTTTGTGATCACAGAAGTGTTGAGGCATTATGGAAGGATGTTGTGCCAGGTAAATGTTAGCCCCCGTACACACGGTCGGACATTCCAACGGAAAATGTCCAATCGTGTTGTCGGATAATCCGACCGTGTGTGGGTTCCATCGGATTTTTTCCGTCGGTATGTCCGACCAAAAAAGTTTGAGAGCTGGATATAAAATTTTCCGTCAACATGATCCGATCAGACTTTGTCAGATCGTTTGTAGAGAATTCCGATTGGACAAAGTGTCACGCATGCTCAGATCAAATTAGGAGACCAAAGCTATTGGCTACTAGCCCGAACATAGTTCCCGTCGCAACGAACTAATGTCATCACGTTCCGAACGATCGGATTTTCTGACAACTTTGTCTGACCGTGTGTATGCAACACCAGTTTCGGACAAAATCCGTCTGAAAAAATCTGCCGGATTTTGTGGTCGGAATTTCTGACCGTGTGTATGGGGGCTAAGGCTTTGAACTAGTTTTAGTTGTCAGTTGTGTGTTCATATGCTTATATTGTTATTACAACTTATATTGTTTCATATGTCCTTTCTTGGAAATAGGGAGTAATTTTTGCTGTGCAGTCTCTGCTAGTTGTGACATCTTGTCTACAACAACACTATTAAAAATTCCTGTTGCTTGTTCAATTGTTGCACAATGAATTTTGGTGACTCTCCTTCCTGAGAACAGCCATTTTGAGTTTGAATATTTCCCATTTGAGTCCAGTGGCGGCCCATCCGTACGGACCGCAGGGGCGCCTCCCCCCTAATCCATGCGCCTGGCCCCTAATCTACATGCATGGATTTTAATGTTTTTTTTTTTTGTTAAAGCACATGATTAGAGCCTGAGGCTCTAAATGGCTTCAAAAAAGGGTGGGCTCAGGGTGCAATGCTCTACAGGTATTATTATAGGCTTACCTGTAAGTACAAGTGGTGTAACTAGGTTTACAACCACTTTAAGCCTGGTATACAGGGGCCCAATATTGGCCAGTTCAACAGAAACAAAATGTGTATGGCAGCCTGTCTGACAGAAGCAGGCCAAACATTTGGCTTCTGTCAAAGGGGCATGCCAGAAAAACATCTGCTGACTGGCATCCTATCAGCACTGGTAGCCAATGGCTGCAAGCATTGACTACTGTGTTCTAGCAGGGGGGGGGGGGTCCACCTATCATAACACAATAGCTCAGCTGGGAGACCACGGTACTAACTATCTGATGTTAGTACAGCGATCTCCCCACTGAGCAGTTGTGTTCTGACCGGTGAACTACCCTCCCGCTAGAACACCTCAGTCAGCGCTCGCAGCCATTGGCTGTCAGGGCTGATAGGATGCCGATCAGCAGATCTTTTTCTGCTTCTCTTGAGCTCCTCAGTTTTTTTAGTTTAGCCCACTGGGTTGAATGAAAAACAGCTGATAGTGTGCTGCAGGCATTAGGCTCAGATGAGCATTTTCTTCTTGTAGTATTTGGATTGTGGATTCAATTTCATGTAGGCAGACTTGTGTTCTGATTTCAGTATGTTTGTCTCTTTTCTGAGTGGGTCATTTACATATTTGTTACTGTTTGTAACTTGAAGTTTTCTTTGAATTGTACAATCTTTTTCGCTAATTGAGATGAACTCTTTTTTTTTTTTATGTTTTTAGTTATGCTATGTGAATGGGGAAATTTAGCAAATATAAAGTAGATGTTACATATTAGGAATATATATTTTAAACTCCTCCAATGTGTTCTCAGTACCTTGATGGTGCCATTATGGTAAATGCATATAACAAAATTTAAAGGCTAGCACTCACATAGAATATGTTTGTGAATATCAAATGAAACCAACTTTAATACAATCCACCATAGTGAATAGTCACAAATGCATGAAGAATGCTGTTGGTATAAAGAAATTGAAAAAACTCAATTGAGAAAAAGTCCAATGTGACAGTTCCCAACACCAATATAATGCTTCAAAATTGAGATTTCCTTTTATCTTGACCACTGGTGCTTGAGTGGTAGATGTAAACACAACAGAGGTGTTTGATCCCTTGTTACAGGTAGGTCAAAATGCGCTTAAGATGCCCAAGGCTGAAATTCCTCTCTTGCAATCACTCCACTTATTTCTGCTATTAGAATAAGGCATAGATAGGGGAAGTAACGCCACAGGAGACATAATTAAAATGTTCCATAGTGTAGTATTTTATTAATTGGTATTAAAATGATAAAATAGGGTAATTGAACTCACAAGTATTAGTGCCTGTATACCAGCACTGGTGTGTACACCCTGTGTGGATATCTAATGCTCTTGCAGCATTGGCATGCGGTCCAAGCCTCGTTCTAACCACCAGCCCAGAAATGATTTCAAAGGGCATCCAGAGGTGAGGAAGCCCCGCTCCAACGTACAGTTCAGCACGATTGGTGTCTTCCGTAAGGCGCTAATCACACTTCCTGAAGTACTGAGGTTTTTGTGTGTCTGTGAGATTGTCACTCATAGCAGAGTAAATAGAAGTATGTTGTGAGTCTGTGGCATGTGTGCATTGTTGAATTGCGTTTTTTACTCCTGACCCCTGCACTGTATTTATTACTTACTCCTGTGCTCTGTGTTTTGTGCATTATTTACTCCTGACCTCTGCACTCTGTAGGTTACTTATTCTTGACCCAGTGTGGAGTAGGCTCAGGTTTTTTTAACTATACCCCTTTTAGGCCCCTTCCAATGCTAGCATAAATTGTCAACCCTTGACATTCACCATCAATACTATCCTTAGGGTGTCCTCAGCCTTTTACAATCCTTTTTTTGCCACTGAGGCATCAAATTAAAAACCACTCTTAAGTAACTATCATTTAAAGGATTGATGCACCTGTGATATATTGGTTATAGGTGAAGGCTAAAGGCTATCATAAAAAAATATCATAGTGGCTATAAATTTAAATGGGGACTGATCCTTTAACAGATGATTGGACTGAGGCAGCAAAAATAGCATAGATTGTTTACTGGACCTGAGTAGCAAAATATTAAACTACTTTATAAAAGAAATGTCTAACACTGATTAATAGCCTTCTTATTATCAATGAGGTTACATGTTTCTCATATAAAATTCCATATTGTATCATTCATGATATTGTTCCTGACAGCTAGAAGATTATTTGTATTGTGGGTGTGACCTGTAATCTCAGCATAGTTGATCATGTGCTAATGTCCTTTATTTATTTATTTTTTGTTATTTTTTTTACAGAGCACATGATTAATGCACCTACCTTTACTGCATTGACCTGGGTGCTGTCCTTGAAGGGCATCCATTAAAAGGAAGAAAAAAAATGCTGATAAATCGAATTCATCCCTGCCAGTTTGTGCAAGTGATTACGCAGTGGGAACTTGTAAATTCTTATTCCATTAAAAGGAAGAGCAGTCAGAGGTTATAATAAAACAAATTAAGTCTGAGGTTAGGAAATGTGAAGAATTGCTCAGAAGGTTGGAGATTTATATTCACCTGTGCCACATCTCACATCGAAATGATATTGAGAAGCATTTACAGTTGTTTCAAAAACATATTTGAGCAGTCATAATAAATCTAGTTCCTTTATTATAACTTTATGGTTGTGAGTGTGATTTTTGTGACCATGTGAATTTTTCTCAGCATAAAATTAAGACATATAAAAAAGTACAATGATTGTTTATGTATATTAGCAGTGAAGAACAGATCAACCATACTATACTATACATATATACATACACACACACACACACATATAAATATATATATATATATATATATATATATATAAATATTAAAATAGTTAGAGTAACAAAAACTAGAATAGTTTTCTGGCTGTTATACAAACCCAATGTTTTCACTGTCATTGGCATAGGACAAATATTCTCATCAGAAAGTTTGAGAAAAATCAGTTTTTTCATGGGCAAACTTGTTTCAGGCCAGTGATTCAAATTAATTTCAAAGGATCAACTGTAGAGTCAGGTAAAAAGCATTTCCAGATGGAGAGGTGACTAATTGGAGCTTCCATCTTTATGTCATGACATGTTTTATAGCTGGAATAGAAGAGTTTACAGAAATATATATCAGTTCTGCTTGTAATATGTAATAATCCATGGCAGTAAGGCTGAATTAACAAAAAAACAAAACAAACAGGCTTTGTGATAAGCTCTATTGCTAACACAAATGTAGCATCTTGTATTTTAGGGTCTGATTAAAAGTTAAGTGTGAGAGTTTAGGCCAATGCAGAGTTTGACCCAAAACTTCAGCTGTTCACAGTTCTGCATTGCATGATCTGTGGTATAGTGCTGGGTTGGCAATAATGTAGTGTAGCGGCGACACTTTTAACAAGGTGCCCGCTATGTACAAATTTAGTTTTTCCTCAGAACAGTAAAAAGGTTCCGAGGGTTGATTGTGCAGGTTTAACTTTGGCCTCAGTTTGGCTGGGCTGTGTTAGGGTTCTGCCTGGCCATGTGTACAGTTAGGTGCACATGACAGGACCAGAACCAAGCCTGGTTGGACGCTTTGGGTATCAGCGTTCCTCGGAGCCAATCAATGGGTGAGTCTGGCCCTGCTGAGGCTCAAGTCATGTGTTCGTTGTTCGTTCGTTAGGCCAGAGCTGCCTGTTCCTGAATCCACACCGGGTAGCCCGTGAGGGGTCCCGGTCACGGGAGAGTGTGCTGCTCCGCAACATCGTTAGTTTGACTAGCCCCATTAGACTCGCATGTTCTGGGGTAAGGATCCATCTGTTCCTGAGTCTCAGAAACGGCTGGTCCGAGGCGCAGTAACTGTGGGAGGATTCAAGGCGTCCGGGTGTGCTCTCAACTTGGAGGGGCACCGCAGCCCGTGTAAGCGATCGGGGGAGGACTCTTCGGAGGAGGTCCAACAAGCTGGCATCCCAAGAAGTGCCTGGTTGCTGGGTTGTCAAGGACACTAACGGATCCATGCTTTTCCAGTACTGCCAAGGAGACAGAGAACGTTCCAGCTACTGAGGAAAGGTTCCTGTTCACTTTTGGTTGCAAATTTGTTCAAGGTTAGAAACTTTGCAAGTTCCGGATTAAAGTGCTGACTGCCATAATCTCTGGCTAGAGATTTGTTCAGCTTTGAAACACCCAGCTGCGAGTGGCTACACTCTGGGTTCTATTAGAGACTTTCTAGTGATTAGCAGTTCAAGGTGCCATGAGTTTCTTCACCCTTGTCCTCTGTTCCCATACGAGACTGTGTTTGTTGGATGTTACCCCTGCAAACAAAAACCTGTCTAAAGGACTTTTATGGTGTCAGCGTCCAAAGTCATTGAGTACTAACCCTGGGAACCCCTAGACCTGGAATAACAAGCCAAGCGGAGGTAACCGGTAAGCCCAAAAGTCAAGGCCGCCCCATTGAGGGTTATGGCCACTACAGTAGGCTTGCAAAAGAGAGAGCTGCTGCTGTACAGTACACTACAGTGCTGCCAGAGCTATATACAGTGCTGTATAGTGCCACGGCTACATTTCCTTTATAGCCGTGGTTTTCCGCACACGGTGTATGAGTAGAATGATTGGCCAGATTGATCAGCTGATTTTGTGCATATAGCAGCCGCTCGATGTCACGCCATCGCCGCTGATGAAGTCCCCCCCCCTATTGGGACGTAACACTACGGAATACCACGTGACTAAGTTTGTGACGTCACTCGCTCTTCCACACACTGATCCAGGCATGATCGCTCATCGGAAATATCTATTACCCATCGCATGTTACCTGGGGTGACAGTGCGTTTTAATGTGAGTGCACTTCTGTTGTTTTAATACATTTATTATATTAATCAGAGAGCACTAGATGTTGCTATTCTATTCTTTTATATGATACACGGAATTACTATGATGAGGCTACGCTAATGGGATATGAGATATGACAAGTCCTAGAAGTGACCAATAGGAGCTGGATCCATCTGTTAACCCTTGAAGGGAAATGCTGTGTGAGACCTGTCTGATTTTTCAGGGGTCCATTATTTGAGGTGAGAGACTAATTCTGTCGACGGTGGAGGGGATCACTAAAGTCACCCCAATTTGTTGGATAGATCACCTGACACACGGAACTTCCTATATCGATCTCATCGTTCCTCCTTATTCCTGATGTCTATTGGATGTTCTGTATAGATAATCATTATTATTTATTTATTATATATTTTTAGTTTGTATTAGGTTTAATATCTGCGCTGTACTGCTTTTTAAAAACTGTTTATTGTGGGATTTGGTAATTTGACCCTCAGTATTCTAGCTACAGAATGAGATAGGGGATTTTGTTGCGCTGGTTGATTTTTTGTGTCTATTTAACCACTTCCCGTCCGACCCCTGTGAGTCCGGTCATGGGTCTCGCGGACTCAATCGCTGCGGGGATACCCACGATCGTCTCACGGGGAGGCTGAACGGGGAGATGCCGATGTAAACAGCATCTCCCAATTCTGCCTAGCAACAAGTGACACTGATCTCTGCTCCATGTGATTGGAGCAGAGATCAGTGTTCACTAAGACATAGCCCAGCCCCCCACAGTTAGTAACATGACCCTAGGACACACTTAACCCCTACACTGCCACCCCCTGGTTAACCCCTTCACTGCCAGTGTCATTTACACACAGGAATCAGTGCATTTGTATAGCTATGTATAATTGTCAATGGTCCCAAAAATGTGTAAAAAATTGTCCGCCATAATGTCGCAGTCACAATACAATTCGCTGATTGCTGCCATTACTAGTAAAAAAAAAATATTCATAAAAATGCCATAAAACTATCCCCTATTTTGTAAACGCTATAAATTTTGCGCAAACCAATCAATAATCCTTATTGCGATTTTTTTACCAAAAATATGTAGGAGAATAGGTATCTGCCTAAACTGAGGAAAAAAATGTTTTTTATATATTTTTGGGGGATATTTATTATAGCAAAAAGTAAAAAAAAAAAAATGCATTTTTTTTCAAAATTGTTGCTCTATTTTTGTTTATAGCGCAAAAAATAAAAACCGCAGGGGTGATGAAATACCAAAAATACCAAAAGAAAGCTCTATTTGTGGGAAAAAAAGGACGTCAATTTTGTTTGGGAGTAACGTCGCACGACCTCGCAGTTGTCAGTTAAAGCGACACTGTGCCGAATCGCAAAAAGTGGTCTGGTTTTAAGCCAGCAAAATGGTCCGGTCTGAAAGTGGTTAATAATATTACATTTGTAAAACTTTATAAATAATAAATGTTAATTTATTTTGAAAGCTTGTTTCATAGGACTATTCCTTTTTTTTTAACCACTTCAATACAGGGCACTTAAACACCTTCCTGCCCAGACCAATTTTGAGCTTTCAGCGCTGTCGCACTTTGAATGACAATTGCGCGGTCATGCTACACTGTACCCAAATAAAATTTTTATCATTTTTTTCCCACAAATAGAGCTTTCTTTTGGTGGTATTTGATCACCTCTACGGTTTTTATTTTTTGCGCTACAAATAAAAAAATACCAAAAATTTTGAAAAAAAAAATGTTTTTTATTGTTTCAGTTTCAAAACTTTGTAAATAAGTATGTTTTCTCCTTCACTGATGGGCACTGATGGGGCTACACTGATGGGCACTGATAAGGTGGCACTGATGGGCACCAATGTGGCACCAATGAAGTGGCACTGATAGGCGGCACTGATGAGCGACACGGATGGGCGACACGGATGGGCGACACAGATGGGCGACACGGACGGACACTGATAGGTGGCACAAAATTGGCACTGATAGCTGGCACGGATGGGCGGCACGGATGGGCATGGATAGGCAGCACAGGTGGGCATGGATAGGCGGCACAGGTGGGCATAGATAGGCGGCACAGGTGGGCATAGATAGGCGGCACAGGTGGGCATGGATAGGCGGCACAGGTGGGCACTCATAGGCGGCACAGGTGCGCACTCATAGGCGGCACAGGTGGGCACTCAGGCGGCACAGGTGGGCACTCATAGGCGGCACAGGTGGGCACTCATAGGCGGCATCGGTGTTATAGTAATGGATGCCAATCAGTGCCAAACAATAATGCATGCCAATCAGTGATGCCCATTGTGGCCACTGATTGGCATCCATTATGGGCACTGATTGGCACCCATTGTGCTGACTGGCACCCTGGTGGTCTAGGGAGGATTATGGATTTTTATTACCTTTTCCCTGGTGGTCTAGTGGTGTCCCTGGTGGTCCAGTGTGGGCATCCTCGGGGGGGCTGTGCTGATAATCGATCAGCACAGACCCCCCCTGTCAGAGGAGCAGCCCGCCAGACACGAGTGAGGGAAAGCCGATCACCGGCTCTTCCCATTTACACTGTGATCAGCCGTGATTGGACACGGCTGATCACATGGTAAAGAGTCTCCGTCGGAGACTCTTTACCGAGATCGTAGTTGCCGGGTGTCAGACTGACACCCCGCAACAACGATCGCCGCGATGCGCGCCCCCGGGGGCGCGCAGCGGCTCATTATCCTAATCACGTCATATGACGTCCGGTTAGGATAATGAAACCACTTTGCCGCCGTCAATTTGTAATAGGGCGGGCGGCAAGTGGTTAAACATGCTATTGCATTATTATTATATAAAAACCTTCAAACATATATCAAATACATTTGGAAAATAAGTTTTACCAACTTAAAAAAATTTAGTAAGTTACAAAAAAAAAGTTAATAACACCTAAAACTATGATTCCAGACAAGTTAATGCACTGCAAAAATATTGTGCTAGGTCTACTCAAAAAAATCGAGGCAACTATTTTCATCAGCTTTTTAAGCTCTGTCAACTAAACTTATTTTTGTCTGACTCATTAGATGTTTCATGTTTTCAACTTTATTGTTGTAAGTAAAACCAACTACATTTTTCCAGTTTCTAGACCAGGGGTCTCAAACTGGCGGCCCTCCAGCTGCTGCAAAACTACAAGTCCCATCATGCCTCTGCCTGTGGGAGTCATGCTTGTAACTGTCAGCTTTGCAATGCCTCATGGGACTTGTAGTTTTGCAACAGCTGGAGGGCCGCCAGTTTGAGACCCCTGTTCTAGACCATAGGTTTAAGTAAAGCCTACTCAATATTTTCAGTTTACAGACCATAGGTTTAAGTAAAGCCTACTCAATACTTTCAGTTTATAGACCAGTTTAGGGTTTAGGTATGTATTCCTAACTTAAAACACTATGGTCTATAAACTGAAAAAAAATTTTTGGCTTTACTTAAAATAACAAAGTTGAAAACATGAAATGTCTAATGAGTTAGCCCCTGTACACACGGTCGGAGATTTCGACAACCAAATCCGTCTGATTTTGTCCGTCAGATTTTGTCCGTCGGATCTTGTCCAAAACTGTTGCATACACACGGTCGGACTAAGTTGACGAAAAATCTGATCATTCAGAACATGATGACGTAATTTCGTTATGATGGGACTACGTTCAGGCTAGTAGCCAATAGCTTTGATGTAGGAATTTGATCTGAGCATGCGTGGCACTTGGTCCAATCAAAATTCTCTACACATGATCAGAGTATGTCCGATCGAACCAGTTGGTCGGGAAATATTTCCAACATGTTGGAAAATTGGGTCCGACGGATATTCCGACGGAATCAGTCCGATGCATACCACACACAGTGGGATTATCCGACAACACGGTCCGATAGGACACATTCCGACAGATTCTCCGACCGTGTGTACAAGGGCTTAGACAAAAATAAGCTTAGTTGACAGTACTTAAAAAGCTGGTGAAAATAGTTGCCTCGATTTTTTTTTGAGTAGACCCAGCACAATATTTTTTACAATGTGTATTTTAGGCACTTTTAGTTGCTACTTTAAATGTATACTATGTGCTAAACCTCCCATTGCCCATGCATGGCATAATAGTGCTCACAGTGATGTCATTGAGTTGTAGCAACAATAATGTCATCAGTATATTTAGATTCATGAATTATTTGCTCCTGACGCCATTGCTAATAACATATTTAAATATCTTAGTTTGATTCAACCTCAAAGGATTGAAAATATGTCTGTGAAGCAAATTTAACTGCATTTTATGTAATGTCCATTTGCCTTCCACGCTGTATATTTCAGTTGCTTTTGATGAACTATTACTGCACCACTGTTTCTGCCCAAAGAGCCTTTATAGAGAGCATTAGAGATAATTGTGCAATGTATTGCAGACTATTAACTTGCCAGAGTTTTAATGGTATTGATCACATCTATGAATTATATTACTTGGTGATGTTCACAATTTAGTCATATTTACTAACTTTTTATTGCCAATTTAATAAAGTATGTTTTTTTCTAAACTGTGGCAGACAAAGTTTATGTTTATTTGCAATACACATATATACTGTGCTATTAAATCTGTTTTAATTAAAAGTAATTAGAAAAACTGAATGAGCAGAGACACTGAAATATTTCTAGGGTTATTGGTCCTAATGCAATTTTGTATCCATTAAGGGGCTGTACTGCTGAGTAGGGATGAGCTTTGAGTTCAGGTCAAACATGAGTTCCGAGAGTTATTTCTAATTCCAATATTTATTTCTAGTTCAAGAGTTATTCTTTGTTCCTAGAGTTATTCCTAGTCCAAATACCTCTGAGCCTCCCAAAATTCTGCATTCCCACACCAGTGTGCCCCCTGCGCAGATTCAGTCGCATTCAGAACTCCTACATTCTGTCACTCCTGCCATTTTGTGAATCCAACATCCCAAGGCTGCAAAACACAAATGTACACTAGCTTCCTATAATTCCTAAGTGTTCCTAGATAACCTTGCACTCCTGTCTTATTGGGAGTCCAGCATGCCAGTATTGCAAGAGTCTTCTGCACACCTACCTTTACATTGCAAAACCTTAGTGCTTCTAGATAACCTTCAACTCCTGCCTTCCTGTGAGTTCATCATTCCAGAGCAGCAAGAGACTTCTGCACTCATGCCTTTCAGTAATTCAACACCTCAATGTTTCTAGATTTTCTTGCATTCCTGCCTTACTGTGAGTCCAGCATCATAGTTCTGCAAGAGACTTTTAGATACACCTGCACTTCAGCCATCACTGTAAGTCCAACATTGCTGTACTTTCCTAAACTCTTGGCTCTTGTGCTTTTCTGAATCTGGTCATCTGTAGCCTGCATGAATGTGTTTAAGGACCAAAGCCTGGAAGTTGTCCCGCAGCTCATGCATAGTGTTGTAGGTGCTCTGGCAATAAACAGGAGCTCCTTAGATTCTGAACCTCAAGCACACCCCCATCAAAAGTGTAGGCTGCAATGTGGGTCTGGAATCCCTGGCCATTCACGACATTTTGTCCAGGCCATAGACCCTACTGACATACCTTATTAGAGGCTGAATTCCTACAGTTTTACAGACTCTGTGAACACAACATACTCTTTTTCTCTGCTCCCTATTGGCACCCAGTATATTCACTCTAGTGGGGGTCCTATCTGTTAGTAATTGTAGTCTTTCTTCAGGTTTTAAAAATTATATTCGTGGGGGAAACAAGCCCAAGAGGTTTTTTTCTCCTACACCTTGCTTTGGAAAATTATTCCTCAAAACATAATTTTGTTCCTGAATGCTGTGATCAAACTCTTGATTGAGTTGTTCCTCCTACAATTGCCTGTGGTAGCCTGGTGAAGTCAGATAGCATCCTTCCTGGCTTCCCCTACCCCACCATGTAAAATTCAAGATGCTAACCATAGCAAACAAGGCCATTCACAACATCACCCCCATCTACATCACCAACCTCATCTGCAGATATCGCCCAAATCGTCCCCTCCGCTCCTCCCAGGACCTTCTGCTCTCTACCTCCCTTGTTACCTCCTCCCATGCTCACCTTCAGGACTTCTCCAGAGCCTCTGCCATCCTGGGAACTCCCTGCCCCAGTATATTCGCTCAGCTCCTACCTTTTCCACCTTAAGGAGATCCCTGAAAACTCATTCATTCAGGGAAGCCTATCTCACACCCACCTAACTGTTCCCAGTCCACCCCCATCAAATCATTCTCTGCAGCTATTACCTTTTTGTACCACCACCTCCTCCCTTTAGAATGTAAGCTCTACGAGCAGGGCTGATTGTGTAGTCAACCCTATACATTGTAAAGTGCTGCGTAAACTGTTGCCGCTATATAAATCTTGTATAATAATAATAATAGTGTACCCTTTTAGGTCCTAACTGAATAATTGTTAACCTTTCCCAAACATATCCCAGCATAAATTCAGTTCAACTCTTGGGACGGCTTGCAAGGGGCAGGTTGGCCAGTTTTTGGGCAAAGTGGCAATGCGGCGTTAAGTGCCTGCCACTTTCAACACAGCACTTTAACTTAGGCAAGTACAAACATTAGTGCTCCACGCTAAGTTTTCTGGAAGTTCCGTTTTATCTTTTCTCTTTCCATCTGCCTTCTTTTCCTTTCTCTCCACCCTCTAACATTTTCATATTAATCTTCTTATTTTCAAAAATGCCCTCTTTCCTCAAACTTTCATTTCTTTACCCCCACCCCACAACCTGTTAATATCCCACTCACTTTTGCCCTCTCAATATTACTGCCCTCATCATCTCCTGCTCAATCTGAGCCCGCACAGTGTCACCACTTCCAATTCACTGCAGCTCCAGCCCTCATGTAAATCTCACTCCCAACTTAGCCCCTCACCCTCCTACTACTCCTAACTTCTGGGGATATCCCTCAAGCCTTGACCCTCCTCCAGTTAACTCTCACCCCAAGAATTGGCAGTCTACCTTCTCTGAGCCGTAACTCCCACACTCTCTGAGCCGTAACTCCCAAGAGTCAGCCCCCCCTTATGTGCACCATCTGGAATGCCTGCTCTCTAACAAACTTGTCTCTCAAAATTATCTTATCCTTTCCAACTCCCTCAATCTACTTGCTATTACCAAAACCTGGCTCCAGAAATCCGACACTGCCTCTCCAGCTGCCCTCTTCCTTGGTGGCCTCCTCTGGACTCACTCAACTAGATCCAGTGGATGAAAGGGAGGCAGAGTTGGACTTCTCCTTTCCCCACAAAGCACCTACCAGGTTCTTCCTACACCTCCCTCTTATTCCCTGTTTTTTCAAAGTGTACTTCATTTGTCTTTTTTTCCAGTTTGTATCAGGATTGCAGTAATTTGCTGGCCCCTGGCCCAGTGTCACACTTTCTCAACGACTTCTTTGCGTGGCTACTCTACTTTTTCTCCTCTGAAGTACCCACCATCATCCTTGGTGACATTAACATTCCAATCAATGTAGCATCTCTGCCACTTCTCAACTATTAAATTTAACACAATGGACAAAAACCACCACTCTCTCCAATGGTAACACTCTGGACCTCATATTCTCCCACCTCTGCACTCCCTGCAACCTCTATAATGCCCCCTTTACTCTCACTGATCACAACGTTATCAGTTTCACGCTCTCCCTGTCTCCTACCTCTCATGCCACCAACCCGCAAACAGTTACCCACTGGAAACTTTTTGCAGGGCTGGCTTAGCTCTTCCTTCTCTGGGCTGGCCGCTCAGCTGACGGCTAATTGCCAGCTCTCTTCTCTCTCCACAGTTACCAGCTGTTTCTGATGATGCTCGTCTGACCTGCCTACTTAAAGCCTTCCAGCTCACTTCACCTCTGCCTTTGCCTTGGTCACATCACTAGAAACCATCTCCTGTGGTTTGTTTAAAGACCGACTTGCTGACATCCCTTCTGGCTCCTTATCCTGCTTGCTGTTGCTCTACTTGGATCCCTGACTTCTGGCCTGGCTGACTACCCGATCTGGTTACTGGACTCTGGCTATGCTTGACTACGCTTTTTCTATTTTCCTTTTTATTTTTATTAATAAACAAGTGTGATTTAATTGTACTTCTGTCTCAGTCTGATTCATGGTTTCTGACATGGGCGAATGCCATGAATTCAGAAGATACAGTCAATCCACTTGTTGGTAATATTTTTTCCAGATTGGATGAGCAAGATCACCGCAGGGATCAGTTTGCCATAGCGTTACAAATGCTCCTGAATCTCACGGCTCACCTGGAATCCCCCACGGTGGCTCCTCCGGTACAACCTGAGTCGCAAGCCATCCCTGCTGCTGCGCCAGTCTCTGTGCAGGCACCCGCCTCGAGTATTACCTCGTTAAGAGGTATGTCTGGTTCTGCTCCGCTTCCCCAGTGATTTGAGGGCGATCCAGTTCAATGCAGAGGGTTTCTCAATCAGGTTGAGATATACTTTGAGAAACTGCCTCAGGCATTTCCCACAGACAGAAGCAAAGTAGGTTTCATGATATCTTTGCTTTCTGAGAGAGCCTTGGCCCTGGGCTAACCCTCTATGGGAAACGCAAAAACCTGTTGTCTTGAGTTAGCCTCAGTTTGTGGCCTCCTTTAAAAGGGTATTTGACGTTCCCGCACGCTCCGCCTCTGCTGCCAAGTGCCTCATGTCCATTGAACAGAGTACGAGAACTGTTGCCAACTACGCCATTGAATTTCATACTCTGGCAGCAGAGGTTGCTTGGAACAATGACGCCCTGGTGGCTGCTTTTTTTCATGGACTCTTGGATTCCATCAAGGATGAGATAGCAGCCCGAGATATACCCACTGAGCTGGAGAGCTTGATCTCGTTTGCCATCCTCATTGACTCCAGACTCAGAGAAAGACTTTCTCTTATAGAGCGCTTGCTGAAGCCTCCTGTACGTTTGCCTCTGAACTTTTTAGTCCCACCCATGCCTCCCTCACCTCCCATGCCTCCTGGTACCGAGTTGGTCAGTGAAGATGAACCCATGCACCTGGGCTTCACGTGTCTATCTGCGGATGAGAGAGCCTTTAGGAGGGGGGAGAGATTGTGCCTTTATTGTGGCCAGGCAGGTCACTTTTTGAAGTCTTGTCCTACCCGTCCAGGGAACGCCCGAACCTTGAGGTCCTGTCATGGACAGACCTTAGGTGGTGTTGTTTTGTCCCCAGTTATCCAGAAGGATAAGTCCCTGGTTTTGGTCACCCTTTCTTGGGCTGAGTAGTCCATCAAGATACAGGCTCTAATCGACTCTGGGGCTGCAGGCCTGTTCATTGATGCGGCATTTGTTTCGCAGCACTCGATTCCACTGCAGCTGCTTGACACTCCACTTGCCATTGAGGCTCTTGATGGGAGACCTTTATAGCCTGCCCATGTGACTCATGAGACAGTTCCGTTGTCCATGGCCATAGGGGCTCTTAGGGGCTCTTAACCATGAGATAATTTATAAGTTATTTCCTCACCCAGGTTTCCGCTGGTTATTGGTTATCCTTGGTTACAGAGGCACAATCCCTCTTTTGATTGGCTCCATGCTGAAGTTTTCTCCTGTTCACCACAATGCAGTGAGACATGCTTCCTGAAGGTATCCAAGGTCCTGTGAACCTCTTCACTCCCCTTCCTGCCAGAGGAGTACTGTAATTTTAGCGATGTCTTTGATAAAGGTCAAGCCGGTAGTTTGCCTCCACACCGGTCTTATGATTGCGCAATTGACCTTCAACCTGGTGCCATACCTCCTTGTGGCTGGGTTTACCCTTTGTCGGTCTTGGAGGATAAGGCCATGGAGTAGTATGTTGCTGACGCACTTTCTCAAGGTTTCATCCGCAAGTCCTCATATCCTGCTGGCGCTGGTTTCTTCTTTGTGAAAAAGAAGAGTGGTGAACTGAGACCTTGCATAGATTATAGGGGTCTCAGTCGTGTCACGATTAAGAATGCCTACCCGAATCCATTGATTACAGAGTTATTTGACCGCCTCAAGGGAGCAACAGTTTTCACGAAGCTTGACTTGAGAGGGGCATACAATCTCGTGCGCATTAAGGAGGGCGACGAGTGGAAAACTGCGTTTAATACCAGAACAGGCCATTATGAATACCTGGTAATGCCTTTTGGCCTTTGTAATGCCCCAGCAGTTTTCCAGGAATTTATTAACAATGTCCTCCGAGATTTGTTGCAGTTGTGTGTGGTGGTTTATCTCGATGATATCCTCATATTTTCCAAGTCCCTGGAGAGCCACCACACAGATGTCTGTCGTGTGCTTCAGAAACTAAGAGAGAACAATCTCTATTGTAAACTGGAGAAGTGCAAGTTCCATCGTGAACAGGTTACATTCCTGGGCTATGTCATTTCCTCTGCTGGTTTTTCAATGGACCTAGAGAAACTTTCGGCAGTCCTACAGTGGCCTCGACCCATGGGTTTACATCCTCTGCAGCGTTTCCTGGGCTTTGCCAACTACTATCAGAAGTTTATTCATAACTTCTTGTCTCTGGTTAAGCCCCTGACTGATATGACCAGAAAGGACGGTAACCCACAGAGTTGGTCTCCGGAGTCCATTAAGGCCTTTGAGACTCTCAAGGCTGCCTTTGTTTCTGCTCCTTTGTTGGCACATTCTGATCCTACATTGCCTTTTATCCTAGAAGTTGATGCTTCTGAGACTGGAGTTGGTGCCCTTCTGTCTCAACGTCCTAACTCTGAGAGTGCTATGCATCCGTGTGGCTACTTTTCCAAGAAATTGTCACCTGCTGAGTGCAATTATGAGATTGGTGACAGAGAGCTGTTGGTGATCATTTTAGCCCTGAAAGAATGGAGACATCTCCTTGAAGGTACCACTGTGCCTGTTCTTATTCTTACTTACCATAAGAATCGTACATTCTTGTCTGAGGCTAAGTGACTCTCTCCCAGAAGGGCACGATGGGCTCTTTTCTTGTTGAGCTTTAATTACATTGTTTCATTCTTACCTGGTACTAAGAATGTAAGGGCTGATGCCTTGTCACGACAATTTTCCTCCACTTCCAAGTCGGAGTCGGTTCCAGTTCCTATGATTCCTCCTGATCGTATCTTGGCTATGGTTCGCACCAGTCTTACTTCTCTGGGTGACAAAATTCATGCTGCTCAGGTCCATGCTCCTCCTGATAAACCTTGTGACCGCTGCTTTGTCCCAGAGAGTCTCCATACTGTTGTGCTCCAGACTTACCATTCTACCAAGGCAGCTGGCCATTCTGGGAAAAATCAACTCATTTGGGCCATTTCACAACAATTCTGGTGGCCTAGTCTATGGGCTGATGTTACTGCCTTCGTAGCTGCCTGTCCCGTGTGTGTTCAGAGTAAGGCTCCAGGACACCTTCCAGTGGGCCTGCTACAACCCATACCCAATGGAGAGAGGCCCTGGACTCACCTGTCTATGGATTTCATTGTTGAGTTTTCCAACTCCCAGGGCAACACTGTTATCCTTATGGTGGTTGACCGGTTCTCAAAAATGTGTCATTGTATTCCACTTAAGAAGTTGCCCACCTCTAAGGACGTGGCTTCCATTTTTGCTCAGGAGATCTTTCCCTTACATGGGCTACCCAAGCTGATTGTCTCGGATAGGGGCAGTCAGTTTGTCTCCCAGTTCTGGTGAGCCTTTTGTGCACAGTTGGGAATCCAGCTTGTGTAATCTTCTGCGTATCACCCGCAGTCTAATGGGGCCGCAGAACGAGCCAATCAGTCCTTGGAGCAATTCCTACGTTGCTATATTTCTGATCATCATAACAACTGGTCTGACCTATTACCTTGGGCAGAGTTTGCTCACAACAGTGCCTTGAATCCTGCCTCCCGATTGTCTCCATTTATTGGGCGAATTATGATTTCCAACCTTCCATGTTGCCTGACTCATTTGTTCCGCAGAGTATTCCTGTGTTAGAGGAGCATCTCCATGGTCTTCGGTCCACTTGGGTACAAGTCCAGGAGGCCTTGTGTCATGCTAATGATAGGTACAGACTCCATGCTGACCGCAGACGCCTGCCTGCACCTTCCTACCAGGTTGGGGACAGGGTCTGGCTGTCATCTCGCAACCTCTGGCTTTGTGTTCCCTCATTGAAGTTTGCACCTCGGTTTATTGGGCCTTTCCATATCCTTCGCAGGATTAACCCAGTGGCTTACACGTTGGATCTTCCTCCTAGTATGTGCATCTCAAATGTGTTTCATGTCTCCTTATTGAAACCGTTGGTATGTAACCAATTTACCACCTCTGTACCATGTCCTCCCCCTATTCAGGTGAGTATGAGATACAATCCATTGTTGACTCCCGTAGGTTCCGTGGGCGCATACAGTACCTGGTGCATTGGAAGGGGTACGGTCTGGAGCAACACTCCTGGGTTTCATCCTCTGATGTACATGCCCCTGTCCTCCTCCGGGAGTTCCATAGACGGTTTCCCCTCAAGCCTGGTGGCCCTCCGAGGAAGAGGGGTCATTGAGGAGGGGGTTCTGTCAGGGCTGGCTTAGCCCTTCCTTCTCTGGGCTGGCCGCTCAGCTGTCGGCTAATTGCCAGCTCTCTTCTCTCTCCACGGTTACTAGCTGTTCCTGATGATGTTCTTCTGACCTGCCTACTTAAACCTTCCAGCTCACTTAACCTCTGCCTTCGCCTTGGTCACATCACTAGAAACCATCTCCTGTGGTTTGTTTAAAGACTGGCTTGCTGACATCCCTTCTGGCTCCTTATCCTGCTTGCTGTTGTTCTACTTGGATCCCTGACTTCTGGCCTGGCTGACTACCCGATCTGGTTACTGGACTCTGGCTATGCTTGACTATGCTTTTTCTATTTTCCTTTTTATTTTTAAGGATTGGAATTGTACTTCTGTCTCAATCTGATTCATGGTTTCTGACACTAAAACTCACCAATGACCTACTAACTGCTAAATCCAATGGGCAGTACTCCATACTCATACTATTAGACTTTTCTGCTGCCTTTGACACAATTGACCATTCACTCTTCCTGAATGAACTCCACTACCTTGGCCTCAGTGACTCCCATCTTTCCTCTTTTTTTTCCTGGTTCTCCTCCAACCTCCTCCAATCTCAGTGCACTTTCAGTGCCACATACAACAACATGTCTTTCTGCTCCTCATCCTTTTCCTGTTGAGGTACCCCAAAGCTCTGTCCTTGATCCCCTTCTATTCTCCTGCTTTACCTCTTCCCTGGGCCAGTTGATAACCTTACATGGCTTCCAATACCAGCTATGCTTATGACACCCAGATCTATCTCTCGACTCCTTAATTCAACCTCTCAATCTCCTCACGTATCACAAACTTACTGAGTGACATGTCAGTATGGATGTCACACCATTTTCTCAAACTCAGTCTTTCGTGAACTGAGCTTGTAATATTTCTTCCTCCCCGATCCTCCTCGATCCCCTCCCCATTGAGATCAATGGCACAACCATTGGTCCCTCCACACATGCAAAGGGTGCTAGGTGTAATCCTACACTCTGACCTCTCCTTCAGCCCCCACATCCAATCACTGGCTAAATATTGCAGCCTTAATCTTCCCAACATTTCCAGAAATCGCCCCTTCCTAACTAATGACACCACAAACCAAATTATTCACTCCTTGGTTATTTCCCACCTTGACTACTGCAACACCCTCCACACTGGCCTACCTTTACACAGGCTATCCCCCCTTCAGTCTATTACGAATGCTGCTGCTAGACCAATACACCTTACTAACCAATCCGTGACTGCTGCCCATCTCTGCCAATTCACTGGCATCCCCTACCCCATCGTATAAAATTCAAAATACTAGACACAACATACAAGGCCATCCACAACATTTCCCCCAGCTACATCACCAACCTCATCTGCAGATATCGCCCAAATCACCCTCTCGGCTCCTCCCAGGACCTCCTGCTCTCTAGCTTCCTTGTTACATCCTCCCATGCTCGCCTCCAGGATTTCTCCAGAGCCTCTCCTTCCTCTGAAACTTCCTGCCCCGTATGTCCGGTCAGCTCCTACCCTGCCTGCCTTTAGGCGATCCTTAAAAACTCACTGATTCAGGGAAGCATACCCCACCTCCACTTTGGAATTCTACTTAAGTCACCTACCTCAGATCATCCCCTGCAGCTATTATCTTTCGTACTACGTCCATCTCCCTTGATTGTAAGCTCCATGAGCAGGGCCCTCTTACTCCTTCTATGTTAATTGTACTGTGCCCCTTTATATTGTAAAGCACTGCATAAACTGTTGGAGCTATATAAATCCTGTATAATAATAATTTTGATCTGTTTGACAGAAGCCAATCTTGAAGATGCCTTTTGTCAAATGGTCCTGCTGGAAAACTTGCTTTGATCAGCATGCAGCAACCAGATACAATGGTTGCACTGTTAATCAGTGTATTCTGACATCAGAGGAGTCCCTGTTGTCAGAATACAATAGCACACCTAAGAGGATTCATGCATCCACCTTGCATGTGTGGATGCAGAAATCAGTTTATTTTTTTATTTTTTAGCCCAATAATTGAATAAAATAACGAATATTGTGTACAACCAGCTAAAAGTCTTCCTTTTCTGAATTTGCATCTTCTAAGTCTGTATCCCAATCTATACAGTAAGTATAAGTCTTCCTTTTCTGATTCTAAAGCTGGGTATACATGTACTGAAATGTGTCTGGTTCAGCAGGAACCTGCCAAATTGCAATGCACGTGTACCACACCTTGTTAAACAGAAGCTAGTTGTTACACAAACTTCTTGTTAACAGTCCTGCTAGAAAACCAGCATTCAATCAGTGCATGCAGCCAATGTACTCTCTGTATTCTGATGGTGATAGTAGGGGCAGTCTTCACTGTAAGAATACACAAGCGGAGCATGAGAGACACCTGCATCCACAGCATTTGTGTGGGTGTGGATACCTGTGAGGTTTTGCTTTTTTTCATAAAAAGGCACTACATGTATACACTGCTTAAGTTCACCTCTTGGCTATGTGAGTCGGGCTCTCCTCTGGTGTAAGGATGAGCTGAACACCCCCCGTTAACTTTAGAACCCTATTAAAGTCTATGGGACTCAAACGTTCAAGCTCAAAAGTGCTAATTTTAAAGGCTAATATGCAAGTTATTGTCCTAAAAAGTGTTTGGAGACCTGGGTCCTGCCCCAGGGGACATGTATCAATGCAAAAAAAAGTTTTAAAAATGGCAGTTTTTTCGGGAGCAGTGATTTTAATAATGCTTAAAGTGAAACAATAAAAGTGTAATATTCCTTTAAATTTTGTACCTAGGGGGGCGTGTATAGTATGCCTGTAAAGGGGCACATGTTTCCTGTGCTTAGAACTGTCCCTGCACAAAGTGTAATTTCTGCAGGAAAAAAAGTAATTTTAAAGCACTCGCGGCTATAATGAATTGTCGGCTCCCCATAATACAGAGAACAGTCATTGAAAGTCATTGATTAAAATAAAAAGAGTGGGGTTACCCCAAATTCAATTACCAGGCCCTTCAGGTCTGGTATGGATATTAAGGGGAACCCCACATCAAATTTAAAAAAAAAATGATGTGGGGTTCCCCCAAATATCCATACCAGACCCTTCAGGTCTGGCTTGTTCACGAATCTGTTATGCTTGAATGTGTGCAATGCTCTCATAAGACTTTGTGAAATACACTGCTGAAACTTTCCAGTGCCATACGCTCATGAGACTTTACCAATGCCATGCACTGCTAAGTCTTTTCTGTGCCATGCACTCCTAAGACTTTGCCAGTGCCTTGCACTCCCGACACTTTGCTAGTGCCATGCATCCTTGAAACCTTGCTATACACTCCAGAGGCTTTGCTAGCTTCAAACCCTCTAGAGATTTTGCCAGTGCCACCCTCTTCTGAAATCCTGTTAGAGCCACCTGTATTTGAAGAATACTAGCAAACTGACCTCTGGCAAACTAAGAACCCTGATTTTACCATATCTGATACTTCTGATTTTGTACTATAATTCAGTTTGAGAGTTTTCTCCTTCTTTATCTCAAGGCTCTTAGCTTCCTGCTTCTGTACAGCTAATTACTGCTAATTTGTGCGGTTGCATTATTGGTATGGAGGCACTTCCTATTCCTGTCACATCACTTTACAGTTCCATGATTGATATAATTCTGGTTGTGATGTGTTTGGTGTCCTCCTGCTTCTCAGCATACTTTTGTGCATATATTTCTCATGAAAGGTTTAGTTTCCCTACATCACTGCTTGAGATTGAGAATATCAATAAAGGAGTGTCAAGTTGTTTTCACTAGGAATAAATCTGTGGGCATATGTAATATACAACTGGTAACAAAAGTGAAGTAATTCCGTATATATGTTTTTGGTCAAGTGTACCTTTAATCAAAGAAGGTGTGATATGTAAAATTTTCAATATTTATGTTCTTAAAAGCTTTGCAACCTTTAATTATTAATTGTTTCATATTTACAAGATAAAGTAAATAGGACCTATTGTCTCCAAGTTTTTTGAAGCCTGGTAGTGGACTCTTTTTGCATGGCCAGTGTTTCTTCCATATTGTAAATATTGTATACTTTCATAAGCCAATCTTTAATTGTTGGGATATAAGAAGATTTCCTGTGAGTTGAAATTAGAGCTTTAGCTGCATTTAAAAGGTGTCTAGTTAGCGACCTCTTGTATTCCTGTATGTATAGGAGTTTATGTATAGCAGACATGCACCAGAATGTAATTCCAATGTTTGATCAATTTTATGATCTGTTGTCAAAAATAAAAGATTGGGGTACATGTCCACCACATATGTAGGAGTGGTTTGAGTGCAAGCCAACATGTATCGGAGGCTGACGTGAACCAACTTCCAATTTTTTGTGTGATAATTTTGTATGAAATTTCCTGCAATTTCTGAGCATTCGAAATTTGCATTTTGAGCTCCTGTTCCATGCTTTTTTATATTTGTCATTATCTTTATGCCCTTCCTGTGTGAGCCAGGAGTAGGCTAACAAAGCAGTTTTGCTAATGTGAGATTTATTATGACAGATAGTTTTTAAATGTGTCATGATATTGAAAAAGAACACTCTACACTGGTTATTTTGGAGAAAGTCATATAATTGTACATATAACCAGTGGTTAAAAGTGGTTCCCTAAAATCCCTTCTGAAGAAAGTGAAATCTTTTTAATTTGCCTTTATAAAAGCAAGGAAAGGCAAGAAGAAGAGTATCTTGATCAATTAGTGGAATATTTTGTTATAAATGCCTGGAGGGAAATCAGGAGTGTTAGCAATTGGTGTTATGGGACCCAGAATAGAGACAAGATTATAGGAGGTTGCTACTGAATGAAAGATGTTTAGTGTGGTTTTCTTTTTTTCTTACCCTTTTGAAAATAATACTTTTTTGTTTTATTTTTAAATACTTTATTGATTTCCTCTATAGATAAATCCAAGATATTTTCTTCTTATACACTACCCAGGTGATGTATATACAGTATAAATACAAAAACTTCTCTGTGTTAGCCAGGGCCGGGACAAGGGGTGGGCAGGAGGGGCGGCTGCCCCTGGTGCAATGGTTTATTGCAGGGGTAGGGGGCACCCTGACCCTAATGGAAAGGGGGGGCACAGTTTAGCATCTTTGCCCAGGGCGCTGGATGACCTTATCCCGGCACTGAATGTGTTGCATAAAGTTTATCCAAACAATGACTCTTAATTTACAAAAAAGACAAGGTCCCATATGGCAGGCACTCCCACTTTCTCTAGAAAGCAGTCTGTCAAAAAATGGTATAAACCAAAAGCTCCAAAAAAAAAAGGATCATTATTACAGGACTAGTAGATCCCTTGTAATTAAATAATAGCCATTCATGTAAAATTTTCAATGTCAGAACACAAGCACCCATATGATCAAATGTAATATTGTATGTCAAATGATGATCATTAAACTTCAAATATAGAAAATACCATAGTCTCAAGAAGGGAGTCTGCTGAAGTATATAGTATAGACATAGTCAACACTAAACATCTACATATTTTCCTGATCCAATGTGGGACCCATGACTATTCACCTCTCATTAGTAGGTGGCTAGGGGCCAAAAATAATTTAACATCTAAATGTAGCACCCTAGCATAGGATACTAGGCTAAATTAAGTTTTTGGCTCTTTCTGTAGTCAAGGAAGCAGTAATTGTTCTGGTCTATTCTGGGTTGCACAGATTTGGAGTTTGATTGCTTTCCCCTGGCTCTGGAAGAAGCTTTTAAAACATAGGGAGGGAGATTCAAATGATCAGCCTGAATAATTATCATGGCCTAGACAATCCCTGGAGAGGAATGTCTAGAAGGTGGTTGGGGAGGTGATAAACAGTCTGAAGCCCTGGAGAGATTGTTCTCTCCACAGGAAGGTTCCAAGTCTTGGGGGACACTGACCCTCAAAGATAGCATTTGGACTGTGTAGATGTTCTTGAGGCCTCAGCAGTGTCAGGGTTGAGGACCTGGAGTGATCTTCCCAAGGAACTGGCTATGGGACTTCACCATAGGTCTCGAGACTAAAGGAGAGTTGATTCCCTCACTGACTGTGTCCGGAAGAAGCTGCAAGGAATGCAGCTGTCCTGGGGACTTAGTAATTCGATTCCTTGTGACTGTGTGTGCATTTGGTATATAAGTGTCAGCGGTAGCTTGGACTGAGACAGTTCTCACTGGGTCTCAGGTCAGAGTACTGGCCATTCCCCTGTCCTCAGTAGAATCTTTGACTGTGAACCTAGAGAAATGTATCGTCCAGTTTATTGTTTGGCATTTTGGAGTATTACATGCCTTAACCCCCTTCCCATTTAAAATTCTTCAATCGATTATTTTTAGAAATAAATCCCCTAGACTGAGTTATTGGAGCGAGAGTATATGGACTGGTGCTTGTGGTGGTGGGCCGACTATGTACTATTAGAGAAGAGCCATTTATTACAAGCGAACCCTGTGGGGGTAATGCTACATGTGGGGGCTTGTCCTTGGATATCCCTTTAGTGTATTCTGCCATCACCAATAGCAACCAAGGGAAGATCCAGAGGTCAAGGTGTTTAAATGGACTGTCCAATGTATGTACATACAGGAGAGAGTTGCTGCAGTGCTTGTCAGCTGTGAGAGACTTCTGTTCTGCAGGAGAAGTGGCTGCCAGTAGGTGTGTATTTCCAGCTGAGCAACAGAGAGTTAACAGCACAAGCAGGAGAGAGTCCCTACAGTGTGCAGTTCATTCTCTTTCTGTGGAAAGAAGCTGTGTTTACAAGAGGAATGGTTGCCAGTGTGTGTGCATTTTCTGCTGATGTATTAGGAGTTAATTAGTGCTAGAAGAGGATTCTAGCCAGGTGGGAAAGGTTTTAGCACCAAAGAGACTGGATTAAAAGGGGCGGGGCTACCATCCACAAGCAGAAGAGGTGTAGCTTAGCTGGAAGACTATGAAAATAGCTGGAAGGAGTGCAGCTGTTCAGGGGACTTGTGAGCAAGGACTTGCTACTCTGATCCAGAGCTACAGCAGGAGGGGCCAAGTGGCCAAGTGACCTCCCCAGCTGATGTCAGAGGGAGATCCCTCTGTAGCCTTGAAAGGGAGTAGCAGAGTGACTGGGAGTCATGTGACTGACCTGAATGTAGCTGCAAAAGAGGTATTTAGAAGCTTCTTTTGAAAAAAAAAAAAAAACTCTTAATACAGTGCATTATCGCTGGATAAAACAGAGGGGCTGCCAGTGAAAGGGGTTTGAAAAGTAAGAACCACTTTAATGTTACAGTTGAGTTGGTTGGCTGTCTCAATTACTCAAAGAATGGAAGTGATCTGTTACTTAAGTTAGGTGGCAACCTGTGTTTCTAACAAGTGACATGCTGTGTATTGCTTCAGATCTACAGAGCGGATCTCAGTTTGCTGAACTTGTTTATAAAAAATACCGATTGTTGCAGTTGATTTTTGTAATTTTTTCGTCACTGTGTTTTTCACTTAGCTCCATTGACTGTGCTTGCAGAGCCAATGGCCAACTTATACATGTGTTTACCTATATATAGTGGAAAAGTAAAATGTTATCACAGTGTGCTTTTTTCCATTGCTCAGGGAGTGGTGCAGCTATCCCGAAAACATATACACACTTGCTGTAGTTAGGATTTAGGTTAGATAGGATGTATGTGTCTGTTTTATTCCAGGGCTCTGGAAGATGATGGTGTGTCAAGATTATTGTATCAATTGCAAATATTCCAATTATTTCACATCAGGTACTCTAGGGGAGGAGTAGAGCTCTGTGACATTTACCAGAGTCATGCCGATTGAGGTGGTGACCTAGATGCAACATGAAAAATGTGTTTTATTTTATTCCTTTGTAAGTGTAACTTTTTAGCAGAGTATAATAAAAGAGTTATTACGGTAGTACACTACGTCTGTCCCTTCTGCTTGAACACATATATAATCCATGGGGACCTGTGAGGATGGGAATTTATATCCCACGAGGAGGAGAGAAGGACTGGAGCCACTTATCTGGGTTGTGAGGGGATTAGCTGTTTTTGATCTGTACGGAGGTGAGTAGGCACTTGGCTCGGTGAAGTAGATAAGCATGTACAGTATCTCACAAACCTTCAACTTCTGCAGCAATGCTGGCAGCATTAATACATCTGTTTACCAAAGACAACCTCTGGAAATGGCGCTGAGCATGTGCACTCAACTTCTTTGGGCTACCATGTTGAGGCCTGTTCTGAGTGGAACCTGTCCTGTTAAACCACTGTATGGTCTTGGCCACCATGCTGAAGCTCAGTTTTAGGGTCTTGGCAATCTTCTTATAGCCTAGACCAGTGATGGCGAACCTTGGCACCCCAGATGTTTTGGAACTACATTTCCCATGATGCTCTACTACACTGCAGAGTGCCAGAGCATCATGGGAAATGTAGTTCCAAAACATCTGGGGTGCCACGGTTCGCCATCACTGGCCTAGACCATCTTTATGTAGAGCAACAATTCTTTTTTTTCAGATTCTCCGAGAGTTCTTTGCTATGAGGTGCCATGTTAAACTTCCAGTGACCAGTATGAGAGAGTGAGAGCGATAACACCAAATTTAACACACCTGCTCCCCATTCACACCTGAGACCTTGTAACACTAACAAGTCACATGACACCGAGGAAGGAAAATGGCTAATTGGGCACAATTTGGACATTTTCAGTTAGGGGTATACTTTTGTTGCCAGCAGTTTAGACATTAATGGCTGTGTGTTGAGTTATTTTGAGGGGACAGCACATTTACACTGTTATATAAGCTGTACACTCTCTACTTTACATTGTAGCAAAGTGTCATCTCTTTAGTGTTGTCACATGAAAAGATAAAATAAAATATTTACAAAACTGTGAGGGGTGGTGTGCTCACTTTTGTGAGATACTGTATTTACGGAGAATTTCACTTGTTTGGGTTTTTTTTACTTTCATTTCACGATTATTTCTAATTACTTACTGAGGATCTGCTGTAGCCATTTCTTTAGCAGCCAGCCAAGTGAGCACACCCCCGGACCATACCAGACCGCTTGTCCTCAACATGGGGAGGGTGCTTTGGAGGGTCCAATTTAAAAAAAAACTGCATGGGGTCCCCCCAAAATCCATACCAGACCCTTGTTTGAGCAAGCGGCCTGGCAGACCAGGAAAAAGGGGGGAAGTGCAAGCAACCCCCTTCTGAACCATACAAACCCCCCAAAGCACCTTGTCCCCATTTTAATAGGGAGAATGGCCTCTTCCCGAAAACCCTGACCATTGGTTGTTGGGGTCCAAGGGCAGGGGGCTTATCGGAATCTGGAATCTAATGTAAACAAGCATTTCCCTGTTTTGCCTAGTGACAGTGTCACTGATCTCTGCTCCCTATGATTGTAGCATACATCAGCGACATCTAATACACAGTCACGCCCCCCCCTACAGTTAGAAATACTCCCCAGGGCTCACTTAAGTCCTACACTGCCACCTAGTGGTTAACCTCTTCATTGCCAGTGTCATTTACACAGGAATCAGTGCATTTGTATAGCACTGATTGCTGTATAAATGACAATGGCCCCAAAAAATTGTCAAAAATGTCCAATGTACCCGCCATAATGTCGCAGTCATGATAAAAAAATTACTGATTGTCGCCATTATTAGTAAAAAAAATATATATATATTAATAAAAATGCCATAAAACTATTCCCTATTTTGTGAACACTATAACTTTTGCGCAAACCAATCAATAATCGCTTATCGTGATTTATTTTTACCAAAAATTTGTAGTAGAATACGTATCAACCTAAACTGAGGAAAAAAATGTTTTTTTTATATATTTTTGGGGAATATTTATTATAGCAAAATAATGCGTTTTTTTTTTCAAAATTGTCGCTCTTTTTTTGTTTATAGTGCAAAAAATAAAAACCACAGGGGTGATCAAATACCACCAAAATAAATCTCTATTTCTGTGAAAAAAAGGACATCAATTTTGTTTGGGAGCCACGTCGCACGACCGCGCAATTGTCAGTTAAAGCGGCGCAGTGGCGAATTGCAAAAAGTGCTCTGGTCTTTGGCCTGCAAAATGGTCCGAGGCTTAAGTGGTTAAAAATCAGTAGCACTTTCTTTTTATTTTACAGGTCATGTGCTCTCAGAAAATATATGGTCACAAACTATGAAAGCTGTAGGTGAAAAAAGAAAACCTCCAGATTTTTTGAGAAATTTAGTAATTGTTATCTTTGCACACATTAGATTTTCACCATTTTGCAGAAAGGCACAATTTGAAATGTACATATATTTGTTATTTATTACCTCAATACAGGTTAAGCTTTTATATTTAGCAGGCATTTTATAAAATTTGCTGTGTTGGCATTGCTAATAATGATTTTAGTGTATTTTTTGCGAAAATAAACGTTTTAATAAACATTTGTGCAAATAATGCAGGTCCTTAAAAATCAGTTGCACCTTCTTTTTATTCAACTGGTCATGTTTGCTCAGAAAATATATGGTTTGGGGGTAGTTTATGAACTTTGAAAGCTGTAAGTGAAAAATGAAAATCTCCCGATTTTTTGAGAAATTTGGATATTTACATTTTTGCTCATGTTTGATTTTCACCATTTCCCAAAAAAGGCGCAATCTAAAATTTACAAATATTTGTTATTTATTACCTCAATACAGGTTAAGATTTTATATTTTGCAGGCAGTTTATAAAATTGTATGTTTGTATCTGCTAATAACAATTTTAGTGTATTTTTTGTGAAAATCTTATTTTGATAAACATTTGCAGAAATATCGCTGAAGACAGTCCCTTTCTCTGCAGCCTGAGCTGCACTGTATATGAATAGATAGGAGTCTGTACAGACTCCTATTCATTCATAAAATGAAACATAAAACACAGTGGGCCTAATTCGCTGAGAATAAGGAGAAAAAGTAGACACTCTACATTTAGTTACTCTCAATTAAGCCAATTAAGACTTCAACTAGGCTTGTGCAATTCGTTTTGTAACGAATCGAAATTCGGCCGAATTTTGCATCTTTCGGACATTCCGATGCATCCGAATGTCCGAATAAAAAAATAACGAATAACAACGAATACGAAAGAAATATAACAAATGAATTCGACATGATTCGTTAATTCTTTAAAGATCTAATGAAACAAAAGGTCAGCTCAAAGTAAATCTTATAGTCCAATCAGCTAATTAATTTTGTGCCGGAGATTGGAGTACTGGCAAAGTGCATTTCTGAGAACTGAGTTAGAAGGGTGTTGTATTGTATATGAGCCAAGGAGAAGAGACGTTGTCATTGTGTGTGTTAAAAGATTCAATAAACAAACGACTTTCCAAACTACGAATCATTATCACGAATGTCTATACATTCATAAATAGCGAATTTCAACGAATACGAATGAATGAATTCAACACTCTACGAATAATAACGAATTATCCAAAAACGTATTAATGTAACATAACGAATATAACAGAACGAAATGATGTATTTTACGAATGACAACGAACCAAAATGAAATTTTCCGTTGTGCACAAGTCTAACTTCAACTAGTTGAACATGCGAACAGAAAAGTGAGTAAGTGAGCATTAGTAAATTGCATAGTCGTGGTTCCATAACTGACAATTGCCAATGGGTTTCCTATATGGAACTGCACTGTAGTATTTAGCTATGATCATGTGTACACTTATGCCAATAAACCACTCTACCTTGAGTGTGGCTATTTATTTATATTATAATTATTGTACATAATTAGTTTTTTTCTTTTGCTAACGAATCTGTTCTGAATGATTATTTCAGAGTAATGTCTGCTATTCTATGAGGTTACATGTATTTATGATTTACAGTTACGTATCTGTTATATGTTAATTTTTTTTTATGTTACATTTCTTTTTTAGGAGACTATAGAGTTCAAATTATCTATGTTCATTCTTTAATCATACTAAACCAGTGTTTCTCAATTGCAGTCCTCAAGGCGCACCAACAGGTCATGTTTTCAGGCTTCCCATTATTTTGCACAGGTAATTTGATCAGTTTTACTGCCTTAGCCCCCGTACACACGGTCGGACATTCCGATGGAAAATGTTAGATCGGACCATGTTGTCGGATAATCGGACCGTGTGTGGGCTACATCTGACTTTTTCCGTCGGAATGTCCGACCAACAAAGTTTGAGAGCTGAATTAAAATTTTTCCGACAACATGATCCGATCGGACTTTGTCCGATCATTGTAGAGAATTACGATCAGACAATGTGCCATGCATGCTCAGATCAAATTACGAGACCAAAGCTATTGGCTACTAGCCTGAACGCAGTCCCGTCGTAATGAACGAACGTCACCGCGTTCTGAACGATCTAATTTTCCGACAACTTTGTCCAACCGCGTGCATGCAACACCAGTTTGGGACAAAATCTGGCGGAAAAAATCTGACGGATTTTGTGGTCGGAATGTCGGACCGTGTGTACAAGGGCTTAGTGATTACCACAGCCATTTAATCTGAGGGAAAACCTGAAAACATGACCTGTTTGTGCGCCTTGGGGACTGTAATTGAAAAAAACTGTACTAAACTATTATGTAAGTTTAGTCATACTCAGCACATTGGCCTAGTGGTCTGCACTCATAAACAAAAAGAGCTTAGATCATGAGTTCAAATCCCAACCCTGATAACACCCTGCTTGTTTATTTGTGTGTTATTATTTTATTTCCACACAATAATATTTTTGCTAAATAACATTCCATTGTATGCAAATTATGGAAACAAGAATGCTGATGTGGCAGTGGTAATTAGTCATTTGCCTATTTTCAGCATACTATGCTGTTTAAAATGTAAGCAGGTAATACCATGCATGATGTTGAACCCATGGTCTGAGCCTTTTCTAGGTAGGAATGCAACCCACTAAGCCATTGAGATAAATATACAGATGTGCGATGATTAATGAATGAACATAGATCAACGGAATCTATATTCTCCTAAAATACAAATGCAAGATCATTACTAAATAATCAAAAATTAGTAGATGTTGGTTGTTTTGCTTCTATAATATTTATATTATTATCATTGATGTACGTGTTATATCTCTATTCTATAGATGTCAAACTGTTTTATGTCTAATTTGTATTTTATGAAATTTTTGAGTTCTATTTACAGTATCTATGTTCATTCGGTAATCACGGTACTTCTTAATATTCAAGGCATAACTGTACTCAGCACAGTGGCTTAATCTTTATCACTCTTAGGTCATGAGTTCAAATCCAACCCATGCTACCATCACCCTAGAATTGCAAAAACACATGCTTTGGACAATGCATAAGTGCTATCAATGAGAGATAAATTGCATCACGCTGATAGCAAATATGCTTTCACCTATGCACATATCCATTCGCCCTTGAAACTTTAGGGAGGTGGTAGGTAGCATTTGAACCCATGACATGACTGTTCAAGATCAGCACTAAGCCACTGTGTTGATCAGCTTTCTATCTAGAATATATATATAGTAGCATGATGAAAGCATAAATATATATAACTAGAAGTCAACATTCTAATAAAATTATTTTTAGACATTAAAAAGGATTTATCATATAATAGAGATCTAAGAGCCTGGTGAGCCTGATTTGGATAGGAGGGACCTCCACGCAAATTATTTTTCCAATAAAATTTGTGTTGTTACACCCACTTGTGGCAGGCAGCACAACTCCACTCCATAAAGCTACTTAAAGTTCCCTGGACACAATTAAGAGCTACCCCTAACTTTCTAAATGTTACTGAAGTGGATTTGTATTTTGAAAATGTTGTTGCAAAGCAAACAAGGATTAGAACTAGTTAGCAACTAATTCATTTTAGGTGGCCATACACTATATAATCTCATTGTACCAGCTCTGTACAATCCTCTTTAGATTTACCAAAACGATATAATGAGAGGACACGCCAGCTATCCAATCACTCTGTATCCAATCAGGCAGGTCCTTGCACTATATAATTGATGAAAGATCTAAAGGAGATTGTACAATCAGATTGTATAGTGTATGCTGAGCTTTACAGAACCCCTTGACACGCCTCTCCTGTTTTTAATACTACAGCTGATTAATTGTATTATAAAACCATGCACCCAGCTGGGGGTGGTTGGGATCTGCTGGAAGGAGGGAACGCAGCCACAGGTGTGTGCTAATGAGGTCAGCTAATGAATGCCTTCCATGTCTAATATCTGCATACCAGCAAGAGATGAAGCGTTGTACATGTATAAATACAGGAAGTCGACTGTGCATAGAATCAGGAAGTGACATGAGTTCTGAGGATCACTAACCATAAAATTACAAACACTACATCCCCCTAAACCCTGGGGACACCAAGACATCTCCCACACTTACCTTTCAAATCAGCAACATCTCCTCGTGATTAAAAAAAAAATCATTGAAACCTATAAATGTGCATTGGAGCTGTTAAAAGCTTGCCCTTTCAGTTTTGGATTTACACTTTTTTTTTCTCCATTTAATTACTTGCATGTGTGCAGAATGAAATGATTTTGTAGTAAAGTAGATTAAATAGAGATAGGGAGGTGTATTAACAATACATTCTACTTATAAAATATTTTATTAATCCTTAACACAAAAAAAAAAATCTGCCTAATGCACTGGATCCCTCTAAATATTTTCTTATAAAATCTAATACGATGTACTCTGCCCTATCTCATATGGAGATGGGGTTCCCCACAGCCCCTTCTGAATGCCCTACAGTTTGTCTCTTTAAAAATTATAGGACAGTATCAAGCGGAAACTAGGAATAAATGGCTTCCTTTCCAGCAAATGAATTTGGCAGAATAGATTTTACACAGAGATAGCCAAACTTGGTGGTCATGCACAATGGGAGGTGGCAGGGGTTGAATATCTGTATCAAATTTTTGATAAGACAGGCCTGAAATCTTATGCTAAACTGAGAGAGGAGTTTCTATTATTAGGAAATTTCCACTACCAGTATATTCAGCTGAGCCACGCAGTTAGATCAGAGCAATTATTCATCCCTATGCCTGGTGGAATTGTCTTTTTTGGAATCTGTATATGAGGAAATGGAAAAAAAGGGTATTATCTCTAGAACCTATACAGAACTGTTGACTCATATACTGACACCTGATCCTCTGCCCTGCAGGGAGAAATGGAAAAGAGACATTGGTCCTGTTGATTGGAGAACAATGGGAACAAATACTGAAAGCTGGACTCCTAGTGTCAGTGCCTGTGGCACAAAAGCTATCGTACCTGTTTATTTTACATAGAATGTATAGGATCCCAGTACAATTACACCAATGGGCAAGAAGAGACTCACCCATATGCCCATGTCAGGCTCACCTGGGAGACCTCATAAATGCCCCAAACTCGTTAGATAGTGGAATAACGTTGTCATGACCATTAATATTATCTATCAGGTTCAGCTGTCTATGTCTGGACAAGAACTTGTACTCCCCTCTTGTATACATTGCTCTTATTAGACTACTTTATTTGGCCAGGAAGCTTATAGTGAGGTATCGGTTGTTTACCCAGATACCAGTGAGCAAGCAATGGATCCAAAATATTAACAACATACTTATTTGTGAAAAGAATACCTATTATCATAGAAAATCACTAAAGAAGTTCTAAAAAATATGGCAATGTTGGTTGGGTGCCTTTTATAACATAGATTGGATTGATAGCACACCTACACCCACCCAGTAAAGGACACGCCCACCAGTGTAATTATTTCTGACTCTTCATGTAGGCCTCAAGTACTCACACCTGTTGATCAGGAACGCACACTCTTTCCAAATGAAAGAATTCATTAGCTATATGTAAGCATATGTATCTGTGCAGTGTATAATGGAAAAGATCAAATGTCCAAGTCTCAGTCCAAGATCAGTGATACCAAAAATAAAACAATTCAAGTCGTAAGTTGTTGGGCATGTGGAGGGTACAAAGCAGGAAATGTCAACTCTGTGAGGGCTGCTTCACACAAATTATTGACAAGCACATTTGTCATCAGCATCCAACATTTAAATATGGATGCAGGATCACACCACACTTATAAATCGATATCTAACAAAAAAAAACTGTTATAGATTTGGTGTAAAACCCACACTCGCATTATTTATAATGTAATTTCTTTTTTTTTCATTATGTGAAACCCGTCAGAAATATAATACCGTATGAAAAAGAAGCTATAACACCACAACAGGGGAAGAACATACAAACCTTTAACTGGATAGTGGCATGTTTGGGATGAGAACCAACGACCCCCCTGGCTGCACGGCAGAAGAGCTAACCAGTTAGCCACTGTCCTGCTTCATGAATGGGGCCTCCATCTCTGTGGTGTTAAACAGCTCTAAGTCCCTGGGGTGCAAAAAGTTAATCAATGCAGATATCCCCTTTAAGCTCAGAGTGCCATTGACCAACCTGTTTCTGTGATATGCCATCTGGTTCCAAGGTTAGTTATGGCTGATTACTGTCAGCATGCTGGCTGCTATAGGACCATCTTTAATTTTGGTGCTTTTTGCTTGGTAAGAGGCTGCAATTGGTGTTGGTGTGGAATTCACTGCTTCTTGTCCTTCCCCGTGGAACACATATGGCAAGATTTGCAATGGTGGTGAAAACCTCCTACACCTATATACTAAATTTCTTTAGGCATTTACCTATAGGTGGTAGAAGTACATCAGGCAGGAGTTCTGCTTCTTGATTTATTCTGTGATATTTGGTGTTTATTCGTGTGTAAGTGTAGAAAAGTAGTGTTACTCTCTGAATTTTGGGAATTGCATGTTGATTTGGATTTGATGTTGGTACACATATTACATTTTTGTGGTGAAAATGATCATAATTTGGAAATACTAAACACACAAAATTGTTACTGATTTTAAATTTGCATTAGCAATGGTATTGTGTGCGGTTTGTGAAGACAGCCGTGGGAGTTTTGGTTTAGAGTTATGTGAGATGGAGAGCAACAAGTGCATTATCTACCATTTACTTATCAGATGTCAAACAGCTAAGTCTCTGAGCATGCTCAGTGTATCCAGAGATATGGCTCAAATGGCAAAGTGCCTGAGTATACAAGGACAGATTAGGAATAAATGGGGTGTCTCAGCCAATGGACAGGGGTTTTCTTTGTTTCCCTTGGCCTGCTGGGAAAACCCATTTATTTGGGTGGAGTCAGGTAATTGGGGATCTGTGCCACCTGGACGACTGTCTGGGTGGACGTGTGTTGCATTGCCTGGGCTGCTATGCCAGAAACCAGGAAAAAGGCTTATCCTGGGACATCTGGCTGCTGAGGGCCTATCCAGAAGCAGGAAATCAGCATAGCGTTGGGACTGTGGGCTTGTAGTCCAACCAGTAGTAATGGTTCTGCCAGCCGGGGAACCAGTCATGGTCGGAGGTTGAAGGGAAGCTGTCGCTACTAAGTAACCATCCCCCTTGCTACCAGAGACCATTGTGAGTAAGCTGAGGCCAGTCCCAGAGCAAACTTCTTGCCAACCAGGGACAATGAAGAAGTGGGAAAACTCAGCAAGTGGCAAGTCAGGGACCCAGCAAGACAGCAGAGGTGGCACTTGTGGAGTGCCAAGCCAGGGGCCTAACGTGTCAGCAGGGGTGAAGCTTGAAGATTATCTGTGAGTGCCAAGCCAGGGACCCAGCGGGGGGGGGGGGGGGGGGGGTGACGCTTGAGGTAGATACTGAGTACTATAGTGAAAGAGCTCAGGGGATCCAGTGGCTAGTGGATCTGAAGTCTAGTGAGAGAGACTGGGAGCTCATTCAGTGAAGACCCAGAGTGAGTGAGTGTGGGATAAAGAGAACTGTTTGTGTTGCAGATAGTTGAATACCTTTACCATTAGTAACAGCTAAAATATTGTTGCCATAGGAGGCAGCGGTCCTATCTATACAGAAGTGGTGTCCAGCTGGAGGCCTTCACCTGCATAGCTGTCTACCTATAGAAGTCGGAGTCTGCTAATTATCTTTGCATCTACCAAAGGGTGTCCTGGACCTAACTTTCTCTCCCACAGTTCATATACCATATGTTTAGGAACCATTTAATCTATGAGATTAAGCTCTAAACATTATTTCCATATGCAATTCCCTTGCTTCTACCATGACTACTGATTTAGTTGGTCACTGATTCATGTGACCTATAATGAATTTTATTTTGTGACTATTTATACCTTGCGTTCTATAGAGAATACCTTTTCCGACTAGATTTAATAGTTTTCTATGAATATTAGTCTCTTGTGGCCATTTGTTCGCCCATTTGCCGACTAGGTTCTATATGTTTCATTCACAAACTGACACATAGTAAACATAGTTTACTATGTGTCAGGGATGAAAGAATACAGAAGCAATTGGTACTGATAGATCTGTCAGCATCTGCAGCCGGCGGGAGGAGGAGCAGGGAGAGCTGGCTAGCAGCTTAAGGGAGGAGGTGCCAGAACATTGGGAGGTGGGTGGCACTGAAGAGGTGGTCATAAAGCCGGGGGAGTAAACATGTGTTTACCAGCTCTCCCTCACTCTCCATCCTGACAGATCTGTCAGCATCTGCAGCTGGTGGAAAGGGGAGCAGGGAGAGCTGGCTAGCAGCATAAGGGAGGGGGTGCTAGAACATTTAGGAGGTGGGTGGCACTGAAGGGGTGGTCAGAAAGATGGGTAAACACTCTCCCTTCCACTTTCCATCCTTACATATCTGTCAGCAGCTGCTCCATATTGACAGATCTGTCAGTGACTGAAGGCGGCAAGAGGGTGAGGAGGAAGAACCAACTAGCAGCTTTAGGGAGGGGGCGCCTGGACATGAGGGAGGTGGAGGGGCACTGAAGGGGGGGTCAGAATGTCTGGGTTTTTTTTAAACATCGATCCCTCTGTGGCTGTCCTGCAGCATGGAAAGCCGGTGGGAAGGAAGAGAAGGAAAGCCGATAAGAGGATTGGGTTTGCAAGGAGGGGATCAGTACTTGGGGGGATCAGAGTAGGGGTGTGAAGCAGCAGGGAAAGGGAGAGTTAGAGGGGGAGTGAAGGGCAATTTAGATCACAGCAAAGAAAGGTATAATGGAGGGTGACACAGCACAGTGAAGCTGCCACCGGGGGAGTTGGGTGACATTTCAGGTAAATAGTTTTGAGCAGTGGCATATCAGCCACTGATCAGAGCTATCAGTTTGTTCAGCAGTGTCTGCTGAACAAGTCTGCTATAATTTTATGGTCACTAAATTTCAGGGTATAACAAGGCCAGCTTGAAGCGGCTCAGTGGTGTAGTGGTTAGCACTCTCCCCTAGCAGTAAGGAGGGTCGCTGGCTCAAATCCCAACCAAGACACTACCTGCCTGGAGTTTGTATGTTCTCCCTGTGCCTGCGTGTGTTACCTCCAGGTACTCCGGTTTCCTCCCACACTATAAAGACATGCAGGTAAGTTAATTGGCTTCTGTCCAAAAAAATTGGCCCTAGTATATGAATGGGGACCTTGGATTGTGGGCTCCTTGAGGGTAGGGACCAATGTGAGTGTGCAATGTACAGGGATAGGGACAATTGTAGACACTCACTCAGGTTGAACTGGATGGACTGGTGTCTTTATTCAACCTTACTAACTATGAAGCAGTGCTGTAGGTTCACATGCTGTACAGACCTGGCAGTGAAGGGTTAAAAGCAGGTTCTGCTGTATCTCACTGTCTGGTGGTTTTCTGCGCTAAAGCCCTGAAAAACATGGGGACATGTTTTTGGCCTTAGCCCATCCTGCAGGCTTGCTCCTGGATATTGAGGTTCAAGACACTGATGAGGACTCTATCTCACCAATCCCAGAATCCTATCAAGATGAGCGTTGCCATCAAGTAGGGATGGTCCCAATGTTCACCTGTTTGCCGAATAGCGAACAGTTTGCAGTGTTCGCTGCAAATTCGAAGGCCGTGGAACACCCTTTAAAAGTCTATGAGAGAAATCAAAAGTGCTAATTTTAAAGGCTTATATGCATGGTATTGTCATAGAAAAGTGTTTGGGGACCTGGGTTCTGACCTAGGGGACATGTATCAATGAAAAAAAAGTTTTTAAAATGGCAGTTTTTTTGGCAGCAGTGATTTTAATAATGCTTAAAGTGGACTCCACGCCATTTAAAAAAAAAATTGCCTGGGGGTTCCACTTAAAATCCATACCAGAGAAGTCTGGTATGGATATTGAGGGGGACCCCCACGCCATTTTTTTTACATTTTGGCACGGGGTTCCCCTTAATATCCATACCACACCTGAAGGGCCTGGTATGGAATTTGTGGGGACCCCCACACATTTTTAAAAAAAATGTTGGTTCTGGGTTTCCATGTGGGGGAATCCCATGCTGTTTTTATCAATGAACTTTTATGTGCATTGCTGGACATAAAATTCATTATAGCCACAAATAGTTTTAAATGACATTTTTCCTTTAGAAATGTAATTTTGCTGTCAGACTGTTCTAAACAGGGGAAACATGCGCCACTTTACAGGCATACTATAGACACCTCCCAGGTACGAAATTTAAAGGAATATTACACTTTATTGTTTCACTTTAAGCATTATTAAAATCACTGCTCCCGAAAAAACTGGCATTTTTAAAACTTTTTTTTTGCATTGATGCATGTCCCCTGGGGCAGGACCCAAGGCCTTTAAAATTAGCACTTTTGATTTTTCATGTTCGTGTCCCATAGACTTTAACGGTGTTCGCGTGTTCGAACAAATTTTTTTGCCTGTTCGCATGTTCTGGTGCGAACCAACCGGGGGGGGGGGGGGGGGGGTTGTTCAGCCCATCCCTACCATCAAGGCTGACAGAACTTCATACAAAGCTATTTTTCAAGGCATGCATCAACCCTTATGCTCTGTACACACGGTTGCAATCGGATCGTGTTGTCAGAAAATCTGATCGTGTGTGGGCTCCATCTGACTTTTTCCGTCAGCATTTCCGACAAAGTTTGAGAGCTGGATCTAAAATTTTTCGACTGCAAAATCCGATCATTTAAATTCCGATCCTGTGTAGACAATTCCAACGGACAAAGTGCCATGCATGCTCAGAACAAATTATGAGATGAAAGCTATTGGCTACTGCCCAGTTTATAGTCCCGTCGTACATGTTCTATGTCACTGCATTCAGAACAATTGGATTTTCAGACAACTTTTTGCAACCATGTGTATGCTAGACAAGTTTGGGCCAAAATCTGCCAGAAAAAATCCAACGGATTTTGTCGTCGGAAAGTCCGACTGAGTGTGCAGGGCATTACTCTGTACATCTTTTTTCAAAATGGAAAGAGGGCGTCCAAAGGACAAGCTGAGCTAGCTGCACACCCCGTAACAAACATGGAAAGAAGAGAAGTTCCCCGTGGGGTTTTTAGGCAGCAATGAGGATGCAAAAGATTCATAAAAATGTACTTGGTTTTATTGGTCAAAAAACTAGTCATACCATATACAATACATGCAGGAATTAAAATGTGAGCTCTGGTGTACAGCAGACAATAGATCCTATTGTGGTAAAGATACTAGGTACAGAGTACAAATATAATTCATACATTCATTCTAAAAGAGTAAAACAGTATTCAAATCAATATCCATTTTGTAATTTCAATAAACATCTGGCATGCTTGATACCCCAATGCATTTCAGCCTTGGATGATTTATGGCCTTCTTCAGGGAGGATTTTTTCTCTTATCTCCGCATTTCTGCAGGCATATCAAGATGGCAATTATTTAACATTGAGCTATATCACTGTTATATATTCATGTACATTAACCAATAGTATTTACCCTTTACCAGAGGAGTCCTTTCCACATAAACCAGAGTCTTTTATTCTAAAAGCCCCAAGCAAGCTTCCTCCCCGACGGTGATTACAGGAATCGCTGAATTTACGTCCACACCACACCTACCCACCTTGGTGGGGGCAGGGGGGGACCAGCCAGAGAGCCCACCGGCCTACAAGTGGTAACAGTGTTAGAGAGTCCACCCACAGCAGCAGGAGTGTCCACTATTGGGGGAGCAAGGCACCTGAAAGTACAGTAATGATTGACTTAATCATAGTCTGTATTGTTACTTACATAAACATGACAAATTTATTTTTTTGTATGTAAATGCACAGGTAAAACAAAAACATAAGGCATGAGATGCAATTTTAGTATGCACCACATGCTCGTTATTTATATGTTATGTTAAATAATAATCAATGTAATATGTTTTATTCATTTAGTATCAATAATCAAAACTACCAAAAAGTGATTTAATTGAGTGATGAATTTAACATAAAATGGTGTTGCAGGTAAGCCCGCAATGATTTAGAGTGAAAACACCCTGGTGTTATGCTGGGAAAAAAAAAAAAAGTGTGCATGTCTATAATTGGCTGAAGTCAGTGCCTAAAATAAAGTGATAATAAACCACAAAGTTACATTTAAGTGAAATGTGATAAACATATTGTGTCCTCATAATAAAAAATGTGTATAAAATAAGTGTAATGATACACTGTGCCATAAATCCTTCACATATTCCTTATTAGTTAAAAAGTATTCAATTCATATGCTTGGTCAGTGTAAAATGAATGCTTAGTAAAGCATACAAGCATCATACACAAATATTGTAACTCTTTGTATCAATCATGCCGTTACCTGATATTGTAACTAGCTGTGCTGGCAGACAAGACCCATAAGAGATGCAAGTAACCTCCATGGTAAGTATCTATGTTGCCACAAACAATGGATATGAGGAAATCAGTTAGAGTATCCACAATAGTAAAAGTTTTTGATTTATCTCTGCTGCCAACAGCCATCTTACCTGTCCAGTTTAGTAGTCTGCTCACGTCAGGGATCAAACTGATCCTACCTGGCGTGTGCTCAATATATAAAACCCTTGCTAATTAAATTAATTATATTGTATTCAGGTGCCTTTTTAATTTACTCCACCCAAGACACTCCTGCTCCAAAATGGGAGGGGGGCAACCCACTCAGCCGCTAACAGGCGGCCAAACTGTCACCCCCTTGGCGTTCCGGAAGACACATCCGTGTCCCGGACTCCTCCGACGTCTCCGCTGCAATTGCGTGACTTCAATCGATAGGATTCCCGCACATGCGTGATACAGATCCGCCATTGAATTGCGGCAATCCAACCACGCATGCGCATCAAAACCCACTGATCATCCAGCGACGTTCACGGAACCCCGCTGGCACGGAGGACTGCACCCTACAGCGACCAAGCCATCACTGAGGGTGCCACACGGGGGAGAGCGACACCAATCGCATCTCTCCCACCCCTCCCCAATTCCGGGAGGCCGATGGGCTCCCCAAACCGCCCCCCCTCCCAACCAAAGACATGCAGAAATGGACAAACAGCCGACGCCTGGAGACCTATGGAGAAGAAGAAGGGCTATAAGGAAATGTCCAAAAAATATAATTTGTACTGCATCATTTAGTATTAACCATCAATCTTAATTATATCCAAAAATGTATTTTAATTAAATATGCAATTTTATATCACATATAACTCCACCATAATATTCTTATGATGTTCATGCCTCATAGTGGCTGGAAAAATAGAGGAATAATGCATAATGCAATGAGAATTAAAATCATTAGATGTATACATTCATTTACCATGTGTAGAAAACTTTTTTTGTATAAATATATATGTATATATGCTAACTCATTCATTGATGGTTGTCTTTGCCCATCCGGTACACCTGGATTCCTACTAGGTGTGAGAGCACAGATAAAGGAAAAAAGTGCCAGAAAGAGGGAAAATATGATTCCCAATTCCAATGATCATCTAGAAGTGTAGTTGCTAAATTAATAGAATCCAGAGCTATATACCAAACAAATGGAATTTAACGGTATACCTTAGATTCAAATCTTTATAATTATTTAAAAACTGAATTTATATCTTATTATTACCGCACTTCTTAGCCCGCACTATCCCACCCTAGCTGGTTTTACCCCAACTGGATCCTTTTAGAAAAAGAGGTTCAAAGGCGGCTGATTCATTAGGGCCAGGATAGACTGTGGCCTTCAATCAATATGTCTATTTTTGTTTAGTATATTAATATATGATAACCCTTTAAACATTACTTATAATGGGGGCGCACGTGAGCTACAATGTGAGCTTTGGTAAAAATAGAGGAATTTTCTGTGAGACTAAATATGATGTCTTGTTAATATTTCAGGCCATTGAATGTGATAAATGATTGTCATTGATGGATGTATTATATTTGTCTTTGTTTATAAGCTACTGTTTCTTGATATTAGGAAGGCATTTGACACGGTGTCCTGGCCTTATCTGAATTATTTTCTTAAATGTTGGGGCTTTGGCCCACACTTTTTACAATGGGTAAGCTCCCTGTATAATCACCCACAAGCCTATATTAAAGTGGTTGTAAACCCTTACAAACCACTTTGACCTACAGGTAAGCCTAGATTAAGGCTTACCTGTAGGTCCAAGAAATATCTCCCAAACCTATACGGTTTAGGAGATATTTGCCCGAAGATGGGCACCACTGTCTATGGCGCATGCGCCGTAGACAGCGGCGTGCAGGTGCACTGAGCGTGGCATCATCGATAACGAAGATGCCGCACAATGCCGCGCGTCTCGGCTCCCGTGCGCTTGCGCGGGAGTGACGTCATCGCGGCTTCGCCGAATGACAGCGGCGGAGCTGCAAGACCCACCGAGAACATGGATACGGCGGACTACAGGGGACAGCGGTGACTTCGCTGGCTCCTGTGTCAGGTAAGTGACACATAATGGGCTACTATGTGATGCATAGTAGTCCATTATGCTTTGCCTTTGCAGGGAATGAAAGAGGAAGTAAACTCATCAGGGTTTACTTCCTTTTTAAGTATTCAGTATTCCGCTCAGACAGTTTCCTTATAGAAAGAGGGACCAGACAGGGATGCCCCCTTTCTCCTTTAATTTTTGCTCTGGCTATTGAGCCCCTTGCTACCCTGATTAGGACAAACCAGGATATAAAAGGACTAGAGATTACATCCACCTCCCATAAAATCTGCCTATTTGCAGACGATGCACTCCTCTTTGTAACCTCTCCTCTCACAACCCTTCCAAACCTTATTCAAATTTTAGACAAATTCGCAAGTATATCGGGCCTAGAAGTTAATCAGTCAAAATCTAGAGCTCTCAACGTGTCTCTCCCACATCATGAATTTGTCCATTTGCAAAGTTGTTTCCCCTTTATTTGGTCTACCCCCTCTCTGCCATACTTAGGTATAAAACTAACTGGTAACCCAGCCGCCCTCTACCAAACCAACTACCTTCCCATGCTAATACATCTGACCTCTCTACTAGACACCTGGAGACCTCTCTGTGTCTCTTGGTTGGGTCGGGTGGCAGCTGTCAAGATGTCCCTACTCCCTAAACTCTTATATTTATACAGAGTCCTTGAGATCGCTGTCCCTTTATACTTCAACCGAATTATTCAATCTCAGGTGTTCAAATATATATGGGGACCAACCAAGCCTAGAGTACCGAGATCCATTCTTCTCTGTAATAAACTTAATGGTGGTCTTAGTATACCAAATTTCGCCCGATACTATCACGCTGCCCAGCTGGCCCAGATCACTATGTTTCATACATCTACTGAAATTCCAACATGGGTCAGCGTGGAGGCGATAGATCTCTATCCACTAACGGCATCCAACATACTATGGTTACCCCCATCAGCCCGGGGTCCCATAACCAACACAGTCACACGTCACTCCCTGAAGTTATGGGACAGACTACATGGTCCCTTTAAGCTGGTTTCTCCACACACTCCATTATTCTCTTTTATAGGCCACCCATTATTCTACCCTGCCTTCATGGAACCCGGTTTCCTTCGCCTTTTGTCCCAGACTGGACTGCGCAGAATATGTGACTTTGTCACTGACACCACTCTCAAAACATTCCCAGACCTCCAAACCCAAGCTGAAATACCCTCTACTGAATCCTTCCGCTATCTCCAAATAGCTCACTTTGTTAAGACAGTGATTGGTTCCTGTTCTTCCCTGGACAGTCTATCCTTCTATGAAAATATTTGCACTTCAGATCCTCACGCCCCAGGTATTATTTCACGTATATATAACCACCTCATTGCCTCACCAGCTGACCTTCCCTTCTATGCTGCACAGTGGTCCAAAGACCTGCAACTTATGCTCGATGTAGAGGATTGGTCTAATATTTGGGCCAATACTAAATCCTCCACCCAAAACATAGTGGCACTGGGGGCTAACTATAAGATGCTCATGTGGTGGTACCTTGTGCTCGCTAGGATCACAAAATTCTTACCAACGTATTCACCAGCATGTTTCCGAGGCTGTGGAGAGAGGGGTACCCATACCCATATCTGGTGGTCATGCCCGATAGCACAACAATTTTGGACGGCAGTATTCCAAATAGCCTCCACTTTACTTCGTGATACCTTAACCCCTGCCCTGGCACTCCTAAAATATATACAAGGGGATTATACTAAAGCCCAAACTGGCCTCCTTCTCCAATTAACTACGGCTGCTAAGCAGACTATAGCCAGGGCCTGGAAAACCCCAAAACTTCACATAGCAGAAATGAATGAATGAAAAATAGAGTAACCCAAGCCATGATTGACAGCAAGATTGAGGCAACAATATTAGATCGTATCCCGCATCATCCTAGAATTTGGACACCCTGGGCAGATAACTTTCTTCCCGCAGACTTTCGACACAAACCTGCTTATACCATGAATCTCAGTACAAATGCTGCTGAGTGATCCGGTAGTCTTCTGGGCTCCCGTGCGGTCTCGCCGAAGCTGATACATTCTCTTTCACCCTATTGTTCTTTCTTTCAACACTCCTTTACTTCCTCCTTTTTCTTACTCCCCCTTTTCTTTCTTTACCCTCTGACTAAAAATTTTATAGATATACTTCTTATAGCAAGAACAAGGCTCTTAGACTAAATATCTCCCATGACCAATATTCCCCTGACCTGATAACGTTTGGTTAGTATTATGTGATGATACTGGTTCAGGGGCACTCCTCTTTGACACTTGATGTTCTCATTGCAGTTGTACTACTACTCCCTCCTGTTTCGAAGTAGCTGTTATCGATGTAAAAGTGTTACGATATTTGTACGGTGAGATATTTATTGTATCTCCAAATCTGATTACTTCTTGTTGTACTCTGTGAACTTTTAACCACTTCCCACCCGGCCAATGCATATATACGGCCGGGTGGGAGCCGTCTACTCCTGATAGGACGTTCAGAAACGTCCTTCAGAAGCAGCGGCACGATCCCGATGTGCTCGTGTCACCCGGACACGGCACATCTCAGATCGGCAGGAGGGCTCTGTGATTGGCCCTCCTGATCACATGACGGCCGTGTCCAATCACGGCCGTCATGTGATGTAAACAAACAGCCGGTTGCTAGGCAATCGGCTCTCCTCTCCTCACACGGAAGTCATCGCTGAGGAGAGGAGAGCAGAACGCTGCAGCCGGCTGATGATCAGTGAGTATGAGCTGTTTTTTACAGCTTTTTACTCACTGATCATCAGTCTAGTGTCAACACACAACATACCACACAGTACAAACACAGTCCCCACATATGTCCCCAAAACACACATGTCCCCAAAACATACATGTCCCCAAATAATAAAAACACATGTCCCTAATAATAAAAACATGTCCCCCACATATGTCCCACTAAAATTACATGTCCCAATGATTATCTGCACACATATGTACGTGATCACCTGCACACATATGTACATGATCATTTGCGTACATATGTCCCTGATCACACAAACCAATTATTATACACTTAACGGAATTTTTTTTACCAAAAACATGTAGCAGAATACATTTTGGCTTAAATTTATGACAACATTTGGATTTCTTTTCAAATAGAAAAAAGAAAATATTGTTTTTTTTCCAAATTTACGCTTTTTTTGCACTTATATCGCAAAAAATAAAAAACGGAGTCGTGAATAAATAACACCAAAATAAAGCTCTATTTGTGCGAACAAAATGATAACAATTTCATTTGGGTACAGTGTAGCATGAGCGCGCAATTGTCATTGAAAGCGCTAGAGCGATGAAAGCTGAAAATTGGGCTGGGAAGGAAGGGGGTGAAAGTGCCCTGTATTGTAGTGGTTAATAATAACAATAAAAAAGTTTGAAACCGAAAAAAAAAATCTCGACTGAATGTTAAAATAGGTACTTACTGCATAATATCTGAGGAATACATACAATTGACATACAAGTGATAAATAGTGTAATGTAATCACTTGTCAAATGGCTCAAGTTGATATACAATGGCAAAGTAGTTTGTTCCCGCGAATCACTATATGGGCAGGCTCAGGCTGCACGTGGCTGGCGGGTGCGATCATCGCCGGCCACATACAATCGCGTTGACAAGAGCAGGAACAGGGTTTTTTGTGTGTTCTCTCAGGAGAGAAGAGACATATTGTTTGTTCCTACTAAGTAGGAACAACAATATATCTCCTCCTCCAGTCAGTCCTATCCCCTCACAGTTAGAACACATCTAAGGAACACACATTTAACCCCTTGATCAAGCCCTAGTGTTGACCCCTTCCCTGCCAGTGACATTTACACAGTAATCAGTGCATTTTTATAACAGTGATTGCTGTATAGATGTCAGTGGTCCAAAAAATGTGTCAAAAGTGTCTGATCTGCTTATTGATTAAAAGTTTATACTTTTCATGTTTTTTTGTTTTGTTTTCCAGCTTATAGACCATAGTGCTTTAGTTAGGGGTACATACCTTAACGTGTCTGGAACTATAGTTTCAAGTAAAGCCAACTAAATTTTCCCAGTTTATAGACCATAGGTTCAAGTAAAGCCAACTAAATGTTTCCAGTTGATAGAAAAGTTTAAGCTAGGAACACATACATTAACTTACTTATTTCAAGTACTTATATAGCAACCTCAATTTGCATAGCGCTTTACATATACATTGTCATCAGTTCCTACCCTCAAGGAGCTTACAATCTAGGATCCCTAACTCACATTCATACATACACATACTAGGGACAATTTACACAGGAGCCAATTACCCTACCAGCATGTCTTTGGAGTGTGGGTGGAAACCTATGCAGGCACAGGGAGAACATGTAAACTGCAGGCAGGTAGTGTTTTGGTCAGGATTCAAACCTTTGCCTCTTTTGCTGCTAGGTAAAAGTGCTAACCACTACACCACTGTGTTGACCTATTACTTAGTTACTTATTTTCCAAATGTATTTGATATATGTTTGAAGGTTTTTTATATAAAAATAATACAATAATATTGTTTTTAAAAAGGAATTTTCTCATGAAACAGGCTTTCAAAACAAATTACTATTTATTATTTCTAAAGTGTTACACATGTAATATTAAAGCAGGATCACATATAAATGTAAACATAAAAAAAAAACAGAAAGGAAAAATGCTTCTTTCTCAGCTAACAAATAAAACTGACACACACACATGTATATACAGTATATCTGTAAAGAGCTTAGAATACAGAATATATTAACTTTTTTTAAGCCTTTTGGGGAAGTAATTTGCCCTTTAACCACTTCAGCCCCAGAAGAATTCCCCCCCCCCCCTTAATGACCAGGCCATTCTTTGTGATACAGCACTGCGTCGCTTTAAATGACAATTGCGTGTTTGTGCAACACTGTACCCAAACAAAATTGTAATCTTTTTTTCCCTCAAATAGAGCATTTTCTTAAAAAAATAAATAAATGCACTATACCAATATGTTTGTTTTCCCTGCCAATGCAACATAAATATGGTATATTTGTTTTTGAAATGTAATAACAAAGTGGGAGGGACTTTAGGTTACATAATCTAACATTGAATGTCCAATATCTCAAAAACCGAACAAATAGAAATTTAGTTTTTTTGATACAAATCAGCACAAACAAATTAGTATAATTGTTTTTAAAGTGTAATAATGTGGTGCAAAGTTGGAGAGGTTTTATCAACTATAATGCGCAAAATCTCTGAAACCAAACCAGCACATATTGTACGTTATTTTTTGCAGCACAAATCGGCACAGATGCAGTGCAAACTAATGCTATCTTTATTTTTAAATTTTAAGAACATTGGGTGCAAAGTTACATAATCTGAATTTGAATTTCAATATCTCAAAAACCGAACCGGCTGAAACATTAATTTTTGTGGTTTTTATAATTAACAGCTGGTGGTCTCTCATCCCGCATCTCGGTTGCGCTCTGCCGCATGCAGTAAGTGCAAACTTTACGTGCGCACAAGTGAATTGTCTCAATAGGTGTATACAACGGACATATGTCCATTTATTATAAGTATATTAATCTGCAAATAAAATAAACATTTTGGATGGTATGTTAAGCAACATTTAAGGCATGTGAATGATAATTTGTTCAATGTTCACTCTTACCTTTCAATGGCATTGTATGGCTTTATAGTGAAATTCTTGCCACTGGTGGCGCTCTTTTGTCCTGATGGGCCTCAAACGTATGGGAACTGCCTTGTGCAGGCTTTCAAAGTTCCAAAAGACATCAAACTCTTTAAAATATACAGCATCAAAACTTGTGTGGTTGCACGTCCCGCAATTTCAGTCAAATGAAAAAATAATTTCTTTAAGTAAATGTAACTCAATTAGAATATGGAAATGCACATACCGTAAACGTTTTGTCTAGATTACACAATATTATACATTATTTTTGTAAATGTAAAAGGTGTGTTTTAAGAATTAATTAAAATTAAGTAAGGTACTTAAAATATCAAAGTAAATTCATTAACATTTATTTTTATGTTAAAAAATATAAAAAAAAATTATGTTAAGCCAACAGAATCTTTTTTTATCAGTGTATGGTTTGGAACTGCATTGTTCACTGGTGCTGGTGTGTTGTAGTGCTGACTGCTGACTCTGTTTTAATGTTTGTAACTTTATTATGAAAGTTTAAAAAAAAAAGAATAGAGGGACGTGGCTAGCTGGCAGAGTGGATGGTTGCATTGAGGACCTGCTCCCGTCTACTGAGATTCCCTGGGGACAGCACAGCGCTGAGACAGCCTAGAACACAGCGGCTACAGGTGTGCGAACACAACGGAAGGTGAGCCATGCCTTCCAGGAGGAAGAAGGATCACAAACACTCGAGCAAGCTGCCGGCATACTTTCTGCAGCACCGCCGGCCAGAGAAGGCAAGATGGCGGTGGTGGCGGAGAGCAGGGCCGGAGTGCATGTGTGGAGACACATGGCGGGACGCAGGGCGGTTCGTAGACCTACTCTGGATGTATGAAGGAGGGGAACCCCCCTTCCTCACTACCATCAGCCACATCAAGCCCAGTGAAAAGCAGGCAGAAGCTAGATGATGACCTGACAGAGAATCTGGAGGTAAGCCTGAATGCTTCCAATGATGATACTAGGGAACTGAAAGACTCTCTTACAGACTTTCCTACTGCTAACAGGCCTGTAATGGACACAACTTTAAAAGACATGCTGGTGTCCCTGCACTCCACTCTGCACACAGATATCTTATCATTAACACAGCAGTTTAAGGCGGACATCTCTGCTGTTAACAAGCGAGTCCCTCATGTGGAGGTTAAGATGGGGGAGTTTGCCTCTACCTTTAATGACCTAGTGGATGCACATAATGACAGGGAGGATGAGTTATTTCAATTAAAGCCCAAAATGGCGAATTTGGAAGACAGGTCAAGACGAAATAACATTAAGATCCAAGGCATACCAGAAACGATCAAACCTGTCGAGTTAAAGGCACACTTTATTGATGTCATGAAAATAGCACTCCCAGATGCCACTGAAAGTGATTTAATCATCGACCGCATACATAGGTTGCCCAGGCCTAAGCACGTTCCTTCTCATCTCCCGAGAGACACTATTGTAAGGATCCACTTTTTTCATGTGAAGGACAGATTCATAGCAGCTACCAGGTACCAAGACTCCCTGCCTCCTGACCTGCAAAATCTTTCCTTCTTTCCGGATATGTCAGCATTCACGATGCAACAAAGGTGACAGCTAACCACTATCACTAAAGCATTGAAAAACAACAAGATTACATACAGGTGGTTGTACCCGGCAAAGCTACTGACCACTAAAGATGGAGTCACACACCTTATTGCTAGTCTACACGATGGTCTCCAACTACTGAAAGACTGGCAGCTGATCCGCGACCCCAGTCATAATGAAGGAAATGTTAGAGGATACCCAGTTCCCACCGCAATAGGATCTGATTCTGACACAGGCTAAGCTCTCTTGTCTGCAACTACAAAATGTTCCTCAATGCTCCCGGGGATCTTTGGAGAATGCCACAGACTCACTTTCTCCCCCTTGTCTCGAGCAGTAATTATACTGCACAGATTCTATTACGAATCGCTAAGTTTCAGTTTGTTTATTTTGTCTTTTTTACTTGTTTTTCGCTCTCCAAGGAACTCAATTCAACTAGAACTGCGACTACAGAGCTACAAGACCCTCTTTGGGAAGCTGTGACGGACAGCTGCGATTTACTCTGCACTAGGAAGGTAATCTATTGACTTTTCATCGCCAACTTATCTCCTTTCAGGAAACCAATTTGTCTGATCATGTCTTTTCAGGTGACCTCCTTTAATGTTAAAGGGCTCAACACCCCGTTTAAAAAGGCGAATGGCATGGAGGGAGGCTCTTAGGCTTAGGAGCAATGTCCTTTGCCTACAGGAAACGCACTTTGCTTCACATGACCCACCAAAATTTTATCATCGCAACTTTCCACATGTTTTTATGGCGAATGGTCCCTCTGAGCCCACGTGCACACGGTCGGAGATTTTGCCAACCAAATCCGTCGGATTTTGCCCGTCGGACTTAGTCCGACGGATTGTGTCCGAAACTGTTGCATACAAACGGTCGGGCCAAGTTGTCTGATTTCGCGATTGCCAAGAACGCGGTGACGTAAGCCATGTACGGCGGGACTAGAAAAAGGAAGTTTAGCATCACGTCCGGCACCCTTTGGGCTCCTTCTGCTGATCTCGTGTTTTAGTAGAAGTTTGGTGAAAGATGATTTGCGCTTTTCAGATTAGTGATTCAGATCGCTACTGCTCTTCAGTTTGTGCTTGTCTTTGCGTATCTGATAATCAGTGCGTGCAGTCATTAAGTATATGCTTCTCATTGTGGACTCTATCTTGGTATAGTACGCTTTGAAAGGCATTTTTTATTGTCTGCTTGCTTCTGCTATTCAGGTCGTCCTTTCAGGCCTTGCTGTTTAGCGTTGCTTTCTGGTGTCCATTCTGACACCAGAAAGGGCTTGTGTCAAAGTCAAATTAAGAACCCCTGCACAGCACAAACTGTACGATGAGTACGTAGATGAAACATGTTTGGACGACCAACAATTGGTTGCGCCAGCGTCACCAGTTCTCCCACATGCCTTTGCTCCGTGAGATCCGCGAGAATAATCCTGATCATTTCTGGATTATTCTCAGGATGACGGACCCCGTTTTTCACTGTCTGCTGGCTTTGCTGTCCCCTTATATCACCAGGCAGGATACCTGCATGCAGCAAGCCATCACTCCGGAGCAGAGGCTCATCACCACGTTGCGCTACTTGGCGACAGGGAGAAGCCTTCAGGACCTCAAGTTCTCTACAGGCATCTCCCCCCAGGCTCTGGGGATCATTATTTCAGAGACCTGTTCTGCCATCATTCAGCTCCTGCTGAAGGACTATATTATGCTCATTTTTAACCTTAAACATCACATTCTATGTATTTCATGATTGCTAATGTCTTGCATTTCTTTCCTCATTCCCTAATTACCATCATTGCAATATGCTATAATTCATATGCTCTGCCCCTTTGTCCTCATGCGGATTTGCCTCACTAACTTCCCCACCATGCTCTTCTTGGCCCCTAAAACTATAGTCTAGTCACTTGACAATGTCTTTTGTCAGCTCCATAGTATTGCTTTCCCCTAAACACCCCCTAAAATCTCTACAAATGTGATGTGTGTGCTTCAATTCATGCAAAGTGACCTTTTTATTGTTTTTTGGAGTTGTGCCAAACTCATTAGTAACCCCCCTCTCCCCAACTGTTACCTCAGCTGATAGCAATCTTCTATCTGATGACTTGACCCACCCCAATACACACTCTAAATACCTTTTTCATGATAACATTTATGGAACAATTCACCAAAGCATGTAGTGTAAGGGCCTCAATACTTTCAAATGCTATTTAGATTTTTTAACACATTAATTTTCTTGCTATGTAATAGCAGAATGTCAAAATGTGCTTCCATTTTGTTATTCTGACACTTCTTACCTCTCCGGTGGGCTGCCAATAGTGTAACTAAGGAGGGGCTTCACAAAGTATCACACATTATTTAGGCATTCAGCTCTCAATCAAGTGGAGAGGGTTACCTCTCCTAAACATCCCCCCTCATTTTTTATCAAGGGCCCATCAGATGGGGGGGATGGGGGGGGTTATGACTCTCATAAGGGGACCTTATACTTTAGGCTTTAAATACTCATTTAAAAAAATGTTATACTAATTTTGTCCAAAAATGTGGGTGTCTAATCTGCATGCAATGTTGATTTGTAAAATTACTAGTTTTTTTTCTTGTGTCACTACACAGTGTCCTTCAAAGCAACAGGAATGGCAGACTGTGGCCTCCCACTTTGCCATTTTTCGTCAAGTTGTGCCTTTTTCAGCAACAGTGCAAACCCAAGTTCAGAGCGAGATGAGGGGACAGTCTCTTCTTCAGATAATCTTATTATGTTGTGGGTCTGCTACACACACACCTTCTTTTTGTTAACTAATGTGTAGTGCATTACTGATCTAAATCATGCTCATTTTCAGCACCCTGGCAGGAAAATGGCATGATTGTCCAAATTTACACATCACTGTGGGTGCTTTTTACTAAAGGCACATCCATTATGCACTACAAGTGCACTGCAAAAGTACACCTGAACCTGCACTTGGAGTGCAAAGTGGAGTTGCCTTTAGTAAATCGCACTCCTTCTCAGCACAAACTCAAATTTCACTACAAATACATTTTAATCCCAATGAAAAAGGAAGCCACACATTGTTGAGAATTCAACTTTTTAATACAAGCACATTCATATGTGCGTTTAGTAAAGGTTTTTACAACAAACCAAGATATTTTGGGTATCCAAAACCCAGTTTAATCATATTTATTTTTTACTTGTTTTTTGTGTAAACAGGCATGTATCAAACCGTAAAATACAGAACACAGGAACTTACAAAGTTCTACTTGGAAAAGTGAAGACAATATCAGACCTGAGTATGTACAAACTGGGCTGATATTGCCTTCATCACATGGGGTGTGACCCCTGAAAAATACAAATTTGGAAGATGCACACAGTGTGTCAACATGTGCTAACTCCCATCATGGGGGATCAATGTACATGCTTTGGGGCTGCAACCCCTTCATCTCAGACACTTTCCACAAAACATGTACATTGATCCCCCATGATGGGAGATAGCGCATGTTTACACACTCTGTGCATCTTCCAAATTTGGAATTATACAACATTTTTTTTAAAAAAAAGCAAAAATAAAACCCTATCTAGTTTTTTCTTTTTCACACTCTCCCCAAAACATCAATGATGTTCTTCATTTTATTTTTAACATCATTGATGTTTTGTTGTACAATTTCCAACTCCCTATTGCACCCCATTATCTCCCCGATCAAGATCTGGGCACTTTCACTGGTAAAACGGGAATCTTCCTCCACATCACCTAGAAAAAAAAAAAACAAACACACCATGTAATCCAAATATGGTGATATACATTGATGAGCTTACGGGAAGCTGTGTTCTCCGACACTCACCTGTTGTGGTGACAATTTGGCCAACCTCCACAATCTCTCCTTCTTCCGCCTCCTCCTGCTCCTGCTCCTGCTCCTCTGTTTCTTCTTTTGGAAGTTGCCCTTCTTTGGGGGGGGGTGTGGTCCCTGGTGTCCTCATGGTCCCTGGTGTCCTCATACTTGCCGAGTCTTCTCTCCCCTATGAGAATGTAAACAAAGATTAATTAGCACACAGAGGGCATAAATAGGAATATGAAACATTGCTTGGAAGTGTTGTACAATTGTTTTTTTGGGCCGAGTTACAAGGTGAGAACATTATTGGGGCCACTTTGTTAAGCTGGAATACTTCCCTGCAGAACAATGTTTCATACGAACGAACGAAACCATGACCTTGAAAGTGGCCATTTTAAAATGCCCAGCATGAAATCAAAGCACATGGAGCATGTATGCAAGCAAAAATAATCATATGAACACACGACAACTACTTACTTTTTTTAAGAACACGCTTGATCCTTAGGTACTGCTCGTGCTCCCTCAGTTTCAGGTCTGACCAGCGTTTTCTCAGTTGATCCTTGGATCGGCGTACCCCAAAATTCTTCAGAAGACTCTTCACAACTTTATTCATGATCTTGGCCTTTCTGATATTTGGGTTTGGGTAAGGTCCATACTTCCCATCATAGTCGGTCCTGTTCCAAATGTCGACCATCTCCAACATCTCTCCAAAAGACATATTTGAGGCCTTAAATCTTGTCTTCCTGGATCGGGACGTTTCAGGCTCTGGGCTTTCCTCACCCTCCTCCTCGTTAGTGGAACTATTATTGCGCACCTGCGTTCTCTCCGCCATGTGCTCTCCCCACTGCGCGGGAAGTGAAGGGGCGGGGAATAGTCTGGAAAGAACGTCAGGGGCGGGCGGAGTTTCACGCATATGCATTGTATATAAAACGCCACACATGTGTATCGTCCGTATGATCTGGGAGGAGAGTGTGAGTCACGGACGCGGCGAACGTCGAAACGAAGGTAACATTTTTAACTTTGTGCTTCACTAGACTAGACTGCTTGTATCTAGGCCGCTGTTGGAACAAGATTAGGAGGGATTTTAATTGCATTATTAGTATTTGAGGTTTTTTCTTGTGTTGTGTCTTGCAGACAAAATGGACCCATTCAACAATCCCAACTTTATGGGGCTATTCCTCAAGCTCTACATGGAGATGCCCTGCCTGTGGCAGTTCCACAACAAATTTTATTATGACAGATCAAAGAGGGACGCAGCACTGGAGAAACTGCTTGCTTTGGTGCAGATCAGGGTCCCCACGGCAGACATGACATATCTGAATCGCAAAATTGTGGCCATGAAGCTTACATATTTCAGGGAGAGGAAGAAGCACCTGGAGTCTTTGAGAGCAGGAGATCCAGATGCTGTTTATTACCCCAGGATGGTGCACTTTGACAGGCTGCATTTTCTGGTAGACCAAGGGGTACCCAGGCCACCACTCAGGCCACCACTCTCCAGGCTTCCTCCAAGACATCCTTCACCCCCAGCTGAGGCTTCTGATGTCCAACCTGGGCCTTCCAGGCAGCACCATGTGGTGGGACCCAGCTTGAGACAGGTATTGCATTGTTGAACATATTTCTTGTGTTACATTTAATGATGTTAACTAGATGTTCTTATTGATCAGTAAGTTGTGATTTCTCAAAGTGGTTTACATATCAATAGACAGTAGTGACCAAAAATTATTGGGATGGGAAAGAAAAATGCTGGTGTCAGAATGATAGTCTGTTCTATTTGGTAACAGTCAAATAGCAAAAGCCAGGAGCACAGAATGTTGTGATTGATGATCAAAAAACTAAAACTATGTCCCCTTTTCATACACAGGAAGACCTCAGTCGGGGGGAGGCTGTGGCAAGTGGCAGCCAGGAGGTCCAACAACGCCCTCCTTCTCCTCCTGCCCCAGCTACAGGAGCCCAGCCACAGCCTGGAAGGATGCCTGGTGGGAAGTCACAAAGGAAGACCAGAGAGTGATGGCCTGGGTTGAGTCTGGTGTGCCAGAAGATGCAGCCTCTTGAAGATCCCCATCCTGGGGACAGAAATGGCATCTGAATTTCCTGCTCTCTAGGACTTCGGGACCAGACTTCTCTCCCTGAGATATCTACTCCTCAGGCCACCAATTTTTTAATATCTCATTTAGTCATGTCTGCCCTGGGGGCCAAAGGCTGCACCAAAGTTAAGAAGTTTCTCCACTGCTGCGTTCCTATTTTTATTTTCGAGCAAACAAAATAAATTTTATTTTTGTTTGATGAAATACTTGTGTAATGTGTTCTCCTTCAAAAAGTAGAGTTTATTTGTGAGCAGGCAGGTACATTTCCAAAATACAAAGTGAACTAAATAACAAGGGGTACCAGCACTAAACAACCTCCTGTAGATTAAAAAAGAAAAAGAAAATCTAAAAAATACAATAATGTTGTTGTTGTAAGTTTACACCCAAAAATAAAAAGTAAAAAAAAAGGAGAAATGAGCAGTGTCTTTAAAGGAGATTTTTAGGGAACCCCCCCGCAAAAAACATCCAAAAAAACAAAAACAAAAAAAAACATTGTGTAGATGTGACTTACCGTATATACTCGAGTATAGGTCGATCCGAATATAAGCCGAGGCCCCTAATTTACCACAAAAAAACTGGGAAAACTTATTGACTCGTGTATAAGCCGAGGGTGAGACATCCCTGTGTCCATCCCTGTGTCCCGTCCATTCCTGTGTCCATCGCTGTGTCCCGTCCATCCCTGTGTCCATCGCTGTGTCCCGTCCATCGCTGTGTCCCGTCCATCGCTGTGTCCCGTCCATCGCTGTGTCCCGTCCATCCCTGTGTCCCGTCCATCCCTGTGTCCCGTCCATCCCTGTGTCCATCCCTGCCTACCTGTGCCAATCTGCAGCCTCTGTGTGCCATGCCGCACCTCTCCTCCTCGTCTGACAGACGGCGGCCATTCCACTGTTCAAAAGCCGCGCCTCTCTGTCTGTGATAGGCGGAACACTCAATTTCCCAGCAGTCAGTGTTCCGCCTATCACGGACATCCGCTCATCCTCGTCCGTAGTATGAGAATGAGCAGATGTCCGTGATAGGCGGAACACTGACTGCTGGGAAATTGAGTGTTCCGCCTATCACAGACAGGGAGGCACGGCTTTTGAATAGTGGAATGGCCGCCGTCTGTCTACCTGATCTCCGTGACTCGAGTATAAGCCGAGGGGGGCACTTTCAGCCTAAAAAAAGGGGCTGAAAATCTCGGCTTATACTCGAGTATATACGGTAAACTAAAATTGTATTGCTGAAATGGTTAAAAAAGAGTAATGAAATCCGTTAGGGAGAAGTGTGTGTGACTATGAGCATCAAAAGAATTTGGTTCTTGCAGCAATGTAAAGAACAAGAGAATGCGCTTGATGAATGCTTTTTTAACATTGCAGCGTGACAAATGTGCTATATCGCTTACGAGCAGTAGTTTTACCTGAACGAGCGCTTCCGTGTCGGAATTTAAATGTGAGCATGCGTGGCACTTGGTCCGATTAAAATGCTCTACACATGATCGGATTAGGTCCGTCCGGCCCAGTTGGTCGGAAATATTTCCAACATGTTGGAAAATTGGGTCGGACGGAGATTCGGACGGAATCAGTCTGATGCATACCACACACAGTCGGATTATCTGACGACACAGTCCGATAAGATTCATTCCGACAGATTCTCCGACCATGTGTACAAGGGCTAAGAAAAGAGGAGTGGCCATTGCAATTAAGGATACGGTACACTTTAAATACGTACATTCCTACGTGGACGTATTGGGACGTTATTTAATCCTTATATGTGAAATAGAGGGTAAAACATTCACTGTGGTGAACGTTTATCTTCCCAACACAAAACAACTAACCTGTCTAAAGAAAATTAAAAAGAAGGTAGATGCTATTTGTAAGGGTGATGTTATCTGGTGTGGAGATTTCAATATGATTGTAAACAAAGAACTAGATTTGACTAGTGATACCAGACTTAAGCAACGTAGAGCTACTTTACATGCTTTTCTATTGTCATCTGGTCTGTGCAATGTGTGGCGATGCCAACACTCCTCAGAGAGGGATTATACATTCCTCTCGGGGGCGCACCATACCTACTCACGCATAGACCTTTTTCTGTTGGATAAATTCATGTTACAAAAAGTAACCAAATCTGAAATTCATGACATCACGTGGTCAGACCACGCTCCTGTTTCCATACAGGTGGGGGATCATGGAGCGGAGACCAGGGCAAACAGATGGCGTATAGACCTTTATACTCTATTGAAACATGAAAATCAAAATGAGATCAAAAAATCATTGGAAGAGTATTTTGCAATTAATGCCCCCTCTGTAGACGATCCCTTCACCTTATGGAACGCTCATAAGGTATACATTCGAGGGCTCCTTATTCAATTAAGTGTAATAGCTAAAAAACAACGTGCTAAGCGACTTTCTGACCCGATGGAGCAAATCACTAAACTGGAGACACTCAACAAACAACACTCCACTGATGGGCTCAGGGAGTCGCTTTTCACGGCCAGGCAGGCTTTGAGGACTCACTTAGTGGCACAGTATGACGCCCAGCTTCGGTCTCTAAAAGCAACGTCATGCAGGCACGGGAACAAAGCGGGACGCTTACTAGCTAAACAGGTTAAGGCTAAAGTGATTAAACAAAAAAACCCGCATCTGCTCCATCCTGCCGATGGTTCGCAGATTACAGATCCCAAGGGTATTGGGTTTAGTGACTACTATGCCCAATTATACAACCTTAAGGAATATCCCAACATTATTCAACCTAAAGAAGAAGTAATATTAGAATTTTTATTTTCACTCAAACTTCCCCAGATTTCACAGACCGCCTTGGAAGAACTTCTCTGCTCCTTGCCTTGGATGCAGAGAAGGCTTTCGATAAAGTGCACTGGGGTTATTTGAAGCTGGTCCTACAGAGATTTGGATTTCTGGGACCTATACGAGACGCTATTCTGGCACTATACTCATGTCCATCGGCATATGTATACTCAGAAGGAATGTTCTCCAAACGGCTTCACATAACGAACGGTACAAGACAGGGGTGTCCCCTGTCCCCTTTAATATTTGCATTGATAATGGAGCCGTTAGCGGAGAGAATAAGATCAGATTCTACTGTTACAGGCATTCAGACACACTCCACTTCACATACTATTTCCTTATTTGCAGACGATGTAATCTTAGCTTTATCTAATCCATTAACATCACTACCTGCTGTCCACAACATCTTGCAACAGTTTAGTGCTATCTCTTATTACCAAGTTAACGCCACCAAATCCCATATTCTGGGGATCGGTGTCCAGCCTGAAATTGAAGATTCCTTAAAACAAGCGTTCCTGTACCCATGGACAAAAGGTTCCATTACATATTTAGGAGTCCAGTTAACCTCCCCTGTATCAGATTTATACCAAATTAACTACCTTCCCCTTCTTGGCAAATTTCAACAAGAACTTAATAGGCTTCAAAAATTTTACCTCTCAAGCTCTGGGCGTCTAGCAGTATATAAGATGCTAATACTACCGAGATTGCTCTATTTTTTGAGGGCCTTACCGATAGCGCTACCGAAGAAATTTTTTAACTCAATACAGAAACAGCTGATGTCCTTCTTATGGTCTGGAGCTAGAGCTAGAGGCTCTCCGTCTATGCAGACCAAACTAAAGTCGGTGGAAGGCATGGGTGTTCCTGTCTTACAGGACTACCACGCTGCGGTGGTCCTGGACCAGCTCAGGAACTGTTTTGTAGAGGCAGGGGACAAGCCATGGTGCCAACTAGAAATTAAACAATTAGGTGGAAGACCCCCATTATCCTTCCTTATAGCTAGTAACATACCTAAAGATAGTGATTTAGCAAGTCATCCCACTATATCAATAGCCCACCGAATCTGGTCAGATTTAAACCCCAAAGGAACCATTGATGCACCTACTATTACTATTCCAATTCCTTTAGACACCCTATTATGGGAAATTCCAGCTTTGACTCTTCGTAACTGGACTGATAATAAGCCACTCAGCCTGGTAGATCTGAGGGTAAATTAAAGCCGTTTAACGTCCTACAGCGGGAGTTTGGAATCCCAGCAAGGGAAGCTTTTACCTACAACCAAATCGCCTCATACTTTCAGAAGTCAAAAAATAACAAAAAAACACATTTCTGAACGTATTTGGAAATGTTTGCAATCCCCAAAACCCAAACTAAAAGGTATAGCCCTGATTTACAAAGAATTAAATGATAAAGCTTTTGTTTATTAAAACGACACCTATACTGAAGTGGGAAAGAGAATTAGATAGGGAATTCCCAACCCTTCAATGGATAAAAGCAATAAGAATCAATTATCAATATTCAAGAAGTGCAACATACGAAGAAATGAATCAGAAGCTGCTAACAAGATGGTACTATACTCTGTATATTGTTTCTAAATTTGCTAAAGATAATTCTAATCTATGCTGGAGACAATGTAACCATATTGGAACCCTTTTACATATGATGTGGTCCTGTAAAATGATCCGCATATTATGGTTAGAGATAGCTCAACTAATATCTAAAGTTGTTGGAAAACAAGTAGAACTAACCCCAGAGTTAGCAATTTTGAGCATGAACCTATGTGACTACCCTAAACCAATCCGATCAATCTTTACACACATCTTACTGGCAGCAAGGGCAGCTTTGTTATATAGGTGGAAAGATACGGAGCCCCCCACTATTGGAGAAGTAGTCACTAGAGTAAATGCCATAGCTGAATACGAAAAAATAATGACCTATAAGGATAGTAGAGCACATAGCTATGAATACCACTGGGCACCTTGGAGACGCTGAAATTTTGAATTTCTTATCTGTTCAAGGCCTTCTTGAGTTAAGGGCCTGTATTACATTTTGTGTTATTACCATTGTTTTGATACTGTATAGTTCTTTTTCTTCTACATTGCAATAATGTCACCCTTCATTATGTGATCTTAAATGTAGTTGACCAGTGAGAACTAACTATTAAACAGAGATGTATTGCTTCACCACTTAAACTGATGAAGCCATGTATATTATTGTAATGATTGTATTAATGAAAAATGGTGACATTGTGATATTATATGATGTAACGATAATCTCTTTGTAATCTTTCATAACGAATAAAAAATGATTAAACATAAAAAAAAGAATAATAAAAAAAATAAAACAGCAATTGTGTCATTTCCTTATGTAGAATTTTGAGAATAATTTTTGGAGCGAAAAGGGGAATTTCCCTTATTGCATCAAAACATTCAATCTTCAGTGGAATAAAAAATCAATGCTTTTATTTAAACAATTTTGTTGTTTCGATAGTAAGGTCCTTTGATGATGAATGAATAATTATTAACTACATCTTCTAAATCATGTATTGCATGATCCCTTATATTCTTGACTGGAGGTGTTATTGTTGACTCCTCATATCCACCAACCCTTCCTTAATGTTCTCTTATATTTCTCCTCCTGTTTATTTTTTCCCTTTTTCTTTTTGACCCCCCTCTCACATGATAGACCCTGGGGCTAAAAAACACTCTTGTATGTTTATACAATATTTATACCCTGTCAAATTCATGCATTTAAACTAGCCATATTTAAAATATATGTATTCATTTATTTATTTAGACAATACATATACCTAAATTATTGGTGTGTTTCAATATCTGCCTGGCATCTTCTGCCATTGCTCACTTCTTTTTTCTGAAATTGCTAGCTGCATGGCCTATCTGCTGATCTGGTGTCTTCAGTGCTTTTAGCCACTATTTTAATAAAAGAGTGCAGATCTGAAGTAATGACTTTCCTCAAACCTTACTTACTGCATGCTTTTTCTGGGTCAGTGTGTCACAAAATATTGAACCAAGTGGCAGTTAGACATTTAACATTAACCACTTCAGCTCCAGAAGGTTTACCCCTTCGTGACCAAGCCATTTTTTTTGCGATATGACACTCTGTTAATTTAACTGACAATTGTGTGGTTGTGCGATGCTGTACCCAAATAAAATCTATGTCTTTTTTTTTTAACAAAGCTTTAACAGAGTTCTCTTTTGGTAGCAGTTTTTATTTTTTGTGCTATAAACAAGACCAACAATTTTGAAAAAAAATAATGTTTTTTTTTTTACTTTCTGCTATAAAACATATCTAATTAAAAAATGTAAAAAAAAAAAAAAAATATATAATTTCTTCATAAATTTAGGTCAATATGTATTCTGCTACATATTTTTGGTAAAATAAATCCCAATAAGCATATATTGATTGGTTTGTGCAAAAGTTATAGTGCCTATAGTGTTTACTTTCACTTTCAATAATAATTGTAAACAGGACAAATAGAGAGGAAAAATCTCTCTAATGGGGACACAGACTGCAATAAAAAGTGTTCTAATTCCTCTCCACTCTATCCAAAACCAAAAACAAAAAAAAAAAAGATACCTTTAGTAATATTTTAAGTAGGGAAATTGCTTTAAAAAACATTGATACTAATTGCCAATGTTATTCAGAATGAATTTGTTTAAATTTCACACATATACACACAGACGTGTAGACATTTATTTTTAAAAAAGTACACCTTTTTGAATTGAAAAGATTCTACATTATATTATAATTCTTTCCTACCATAACTTATTACATTAAGCACAAAGCTTAGGAAGCAGACAGCAGATGGGGAAATCAGTGTAAGTAAAAATGATGATCTGCATGTTTTTCCTAATAAATGGAGGGTTGATTGAGAGTCGCTGTAGTGTTGTACAGGTTTAGATTAAGATGTTCTTACTCTGTGTACAGATGGAGTGGTCTGCCCCCGTTGTTATCAATTCAACACCTTTCACGAGCATTTAATTCACTTGAAAAAAAATCTATGTTTTTTTATTGATTTCAGCTTGTGCTTATCCACTTTATTCTCCCCTCTCTACCTCATGAAAAGTAGTTTCTTCTACACCTTTTTTCACTTAAGACACTTGGCATCTGCTGTTTCTCTTTCTGAAATGATCCACCTTTAATGACAAGGGGCATTTTTTTCCGCTGACCTCAGCAGACACATCTCTACTCGCATCAATCAATAATACACACCTTCGGTGACACAGGACAGCGATTTGTACCTGAAGGTGATGAACATGGCATTGATCTGTGCGATGCAGGAGACACCAATTTAAGTGCTAAATTACTATGTTGATTAAACACTGAGCAGAATCTATTACAAATACACAGAGATAATGGTATATGGTTGACACTTAATTTTCAATTCATTTTTATAAATAGTCAACAAGGACAATTTTCTAGCATGTTTTTATGTCTGAAAAATTATATCAATTATAATGCATGTGTATATATATATATATATATATATATATATATATATATATATATATATATATATATATATATATATATATATATATATATATATATATATATATATATATATATATATATATCTCTATATATATATATATATATAGATATATAGATATATATATATATACACACACATGGCTGCTCTTAAACCCCATGGGGACCCATACAGACAACCTGACATGGGGCCCCATATAGTTAACCTGACACTGGACCCCATATAGGCAACCTTACACGGGGCCCCATACAGCCAATGTTTCACTTATGAATGAGCACAGTGAGTGATCGTGACGATCATTCATTGTGTTCATTTAGGAAAGGAAGGGGTTGATAAATATGACATATTTACCTGACCTTTCCCCCACTCTCAATCTTAAAAGATTCTATTGTGTTTCTCAATCTTAAAAGATTCTATTGTGTGATGGCAGCTGCTGGCAGGAAGAAGAGAAGGGAAGCCAGCAGCGCTGCAGGGGTAGGGGGCACACAGGGGGAAATGTATGGTGCACAGGGAGGGTGAGCGGGGGACAATTACTGGAACTGATCCTTTGTATGTCTCTGCAGCAGCTGAAAGTCAATGGGAGGGAGAGGAGAAGATGCCAGCTTTCAGCTGCTGCAGAGAGAGCCATACAGTGGATTGGTTCCAGCAATTACCCCCCTGCTGCATGGATCACCCCTCCGCCCATATCTCATTCACCCTGCTGCCTGGGCCCACCTGCTGGACTGGGCACCATACAGAAGGACAGGTGGTACCCCCTTATCTACGGCCATGTATGTGTTTATATTTTATATATAACATATAATATGACATAATTGTGACGTGGAAGGAAAATGATAAATGGTTTTCAACATTTTTTTCACTACAATTACAGCTGCAAGTCTTTTTGGGGATGTCTCTACCAGCTTTACACATCTAGAGAGTGACATTTTTGCCAAATCTTCATGAATATGCTTTGATCTAAGCCATTCCATTGTAGCTCTGGCTGTATGTTTAGGGTCATTGTCCTGCTGGAAGGTGAACCTCCGCCCCAATCTCAAGTCTTTTGCAGCCTCTAACAGGTTTTCTTCTAAATTTGGCCTGTATTTCTCTCCATCCATCTTCCCTTCAACTCTGACCAGCTTACCTGTCCCTGCTGAAGAAAAGCATCCCCTCAACATGATTCTGTCACCACCATGTTTCACGGTGGGGATGGTTTTCTGCCACACATAGTGTTTTGCTTTTAGGCCAAAAAGTAAAATATTGGTCTCATCTGATCAGAGCATCTTCTTCCACATATTTGCTGTGTCCCCCACGAGGCTTCTTGCAAACTGCAAACAGGACTTCTCATGGCTTTCTTTCAAGGATAGCTTTCTTCTTGCCACTCTTCCATAAATACCAGATTTGTGGAGTGCACAACCTAGAGTTGTCCTGTGAACAGATTCCTCCACCTGAGCTGTGGATCTCTGCAGCTCCTCCAGAGTTACCACGGGCCTCTTGGCTGCTTCTCTCATGAATGCTATCCTTGCCTGGCCTGTCAGTTTAGGTGGATGGACATGTCTTCGTAGGTTTGCAGTTATGCCATACTCTTTCCATTTTCGGATGATGGATTGAACAGTGCTCCGTGAGATGTTCAAAGCGTAGGAATTTTTTTTTATAACCTAACCCTGCTTTACACTTCTCCACAACTTTATCCCTGACCTGTCTGGTGTGTTCCTTTGCCTTCATGATGCTGTTTGTTCACTAAGGTTCTCTAACAAACCTCTGAGGGCTTCACAGAACAGCTGTATTTATACTGAGGTTAAATTGCACACAGGTGGACTCTATTTACAAATCAGGTGATTTCTGAAGGCAATCGGTTCCACTGGATTTTAGTTAGGGGTATCAGAGTAAAGGGGGCTGAATACAAATGCACGCCGCACTTTTCACATATTTATTTGTAAAAAATGTGGAAAACCATCTCAGGGGTGTGAATACTTTTTCAATGCACTGTATATATATTTTTAAGGCCTTCACTAACTTCTGCAGAAACCACATCTTGTTTACATGGTTGCACCTAGGAGCCAAAGCAAGAACATGGTCGGATGGACTGATGGACTGATGTCAGTTCAGATTTTATACTGCAAATACAGTATGATGATCCCAAGCCTATAAACAAAACTGCAGTTTGACCATTCAGATGCTATAGTCGTGTATCTGGAGCATCATTGTATCAAAGTAGTCACAACCACTTATAAAATCCTCAAAGAATTCAGCTCTGTTATTTCTAAGCAATTGTTTCTGATTTTCAGAGACTCTTTAGAGCACTATTAAACCCAAAAAGCAAACATTTATTATATTGCAGCTTACCAATTCTTATATGTGATGGCTGTATTAGTTACCTTTGTTGGGCTTTCTTTCTTCTATTTTCAATTGGGGATCCAGCCAGTAAGTCTTGTTTTTCTACAGAAAAGCTCATTTGCTGTTACAGTGATGAGTCAGACTATTTAACACTGGCAGATGTGCTAAAAATGACCAGCGTTTGTTCTTTATTATATGGAAAGCCTTTATTCCAAAAAGGAAAAAAAAAACTGTTTGTTGTAATTGATTATAAAGCATTTGCTGGGTTGCAGCTTTAATTTGTTACTGTATTTAAATCTGTTAGTACTTATAACACTCCCCTCAGACTGACAATACTAATCACCAAATCTGCCCCATGTGCTCATTCACCAAGAGTGGTGTCTGTGTAATATAGGAGGTGTGTTACTGGCCCGATCACCAGGGTAAAACAGAGGGTAAAAACATTAGAAAACGAATACAACCACCACATCTAATGATTGGTAAGCTGCTGCATATTACATTTATGTTTTTGTGTTTAATACCATTTTATGACTAGCGTAGTACCACTGGATTGGTGTATGGCAAGTGTGGTGCCTATATTTAAAACGGGTGCAAGGACTTTACCAAGTACTACAAAATGGTTAGTTTAACTTCTATGGCCAGGAAGATACATGAAGGTTTAATAAAAGAGTTTTTTTGCTAGAAAATAATATTTTAAACAACAATCATCAAGACTGAAATTGTCAAACAAATCTGATTTCTTTTTATGAGGAGGTAAGCAACATGGCTAATGAGTAATATAAAGTCTACATGCTTAGAAAATTATGTTTGTAATTGGATAGAAAACTGGATAAAAGACCGTGTTCAGAGAATAGTGATTAATGATTCATACCCTGAGTGATCTAAAGATATTAGTGGTGTAACCATAGTTAAGTGCTGGAGCCAGGGCTGCCGATAAGGGGGTAGCACTGGTCCCCATGCACCAGACCAGCAGACCATAAATCAGATGTGGGTAGGAGAGTAGGTGATCAGGGAAATATTACAGGAACTGATCCCCTGTTTGTCTCTCTCTGCAACAGCTGAAAGCCAGCTTTTCCTCCTCTCCCTCCTGCCGACTTTTAGCTGCTGCAGGGAGAAGCACATACACAGGATTGGTTCCTGGAGCTGCTCCCTACCAAACTAATCACTCTCCTTGTCCAGGATTCAATTCCTCCTGCTGCCCTGGCCAGCCTGTGTGTCCCTCTCCCCAGCAGGTCTTTCGTTCTCTTCTCTCCCACCAGCTGCTGTGGGAACACATAGGGATCTTTTCAGGATGGAGAGTGGAGAAAGATATAATATGAAATATTTACCGGCCTCTTCCTTTTATAAATGAACACAATGAGTGATCTATACTGATCACTCACAGTGTTCATTGATTACTGAACCATAATAAACTTCAGTTTGTAAACGAACAGGAGCCTTTGATGTCTCAACGAAGTGATTCATCAGGGGTCTCTTTAGACTCCTGAGATTTTACCACAGCCCCTCCCGCCAACAACGTTGTGAAAAAAAATAAAAAATAAAAAATAATTAAACATGTAAAAAAAAGACACAAAAAAGAAAAAAAGATAAAAAAAAATCTAAAAAAAAAAAAAACAAGGGCATTCACACAGGTTCTGTGGCACCTACAGCGTAAATAAGTAGTTTGTTTGTGTGGCTGGAACCGCCTGTTACTCAATGAGGATGCAGAGGCTGTATGAAAATAGCTGCAGGCCCTAACTTGACAGGTGTGTAGGTGTGGGTGATTGGCCCCGAATGCACACTGTGTTTCGGGGGCCGTACACCTGTACCCACATGTCTGTCAATCTAGGACCCGCAGCTATGTTCGTACAGCTGCTGCATCCCCATAGCATAACAAAAGCTGCCTGCACACAGATCCAGCCACATAAAAAATAAACACTGATTCGCACTTTACTGGCCACAGTACCCATCTCAATGAGCTCCAAGACCTCATTCACATTCAGAGCTTTATTTATTAATTCAGTGGGATTGACTTAATAAGGCAAATTGACTGTGAACTTTGCAAGTGCAGTTGCTCCAACGCTCCAATTTTTAAAAATCTGCATTTTTTCTTGCACATGATTGGGTGATGGTGTCTGTTTTCCTTTTGTTAATCAACCCCAATACAGCTTTATCTGTTGGATTTAGCAGAAATTTTGTAAGTTATTTTGTGTTTGTGTCCACTGACACTGTCAGGTAGGCTGGACAGAGCCCCATAATTTCTAAAAGCAGCCCTGGTTGGGGCCCTAACTTTATACTCCATTTATAAACTGTAGAGTTTGGGTTTAAAATAATGATTTAAGAATGATTTCAGTGTTTGTAGGTGGAACCAAGTTATGTAGTGGCAAAACGTCCTTACAGGCTGTCTTCAATGTACTATCGGCAACTATGTGGCAAATGAGGTTTAATGTCGACAAATGTAAAGTTATGCATTGAGGGATAAAAACATGGATGCATCATACATACTGTGAGAAGAACAGCTAGGGAGTTAATGGTCAAGATGTATCTGGGTGTTCTGGTAGATCATAGACTTTATAGTAGCATGAAATGCCAAGCTGGAGTTTAAGCAAAATACTTTCTTGTAAAAAAGAGGTATGGGCTGCAGAGAGAGGAACATTATTTTAGATGTTATAAAAGTTTACAGAGCTACCCCTGATGTTTACTCACCCTGGTGCTAATCACAAAAATGTATAAGTACACAATATCACACTATCAAAAAGAGAAAAGAATATATCCTTAGTGTCCCAATTAGGGGTGAGCTTCGAGTTCGAGTCGAACTCATGTTCGACTCGAACATTGCAACATTCCTAGAATAAGGCTTAGCTATAGGTACTGTAAATATCTTCTAAACGTGTGCCATTTAGGAGATATTTACTGTCTACTGCGCCGATGATGTCACCGGCGCATGCGCTCTGAAGGAATGGCTGCCCATGCTGTTTCTTCAGATGAGTGCGCCATTACCGGCGGCTCCCACGCGCAATGCATGGGAGTGACGTTACATCTTTTCGGACAGTCACAGAGCCGGAGTCTGAAGCACCCCAAAAGGAAAACAGGTCGAAGATGGTGGCAGCCTGCAGTGAGGATGACACAGGCTTTATTTGAAGGTAAGTGTCATATAATGTGCTAGTATGCGATGCATACTAGCACATTATGCCTTCACTTTGCAGGGAATTAGAAAGGAAGAAAAACCCAACAGGGTTTACTTCCTCTTTAAGAGTCCCGTGTGCTTTGTAATGTGCTTTTCACTGGCACATATGGGTCCTCTGGATACAAACTCCTGATCTCCTCCATCACATTTTCCTCCAATATATAGATTGGTCTCGGCATCTAATATGTCTCTCACCATATGCAAGGTGAAACAAAGAAGATCCCCATAGCATGATTTCACTTTATTCAAAATAGCACAATAAAGATTTACACTCACAAAAACTTTTAAAACAAACAAAATCGTCAAGCCCAGAAGTGCCACGGCAGTGTGTGCTCCACGGACCGGATATGACGTCACCAATAAACTCTGCCTTGACGCGTTTCGCCCCTAACACAGGGCATCTTCAGATACTGGAGCCACCGGTTATTGGCCCTCTTATATGCTGCTGCACACTCCTACTACACCCAATTCTTCTCCCAATACACCCATACTATTACATAATATCTTCTTCCTTCCATGGCCATATTTATCTTCTTTGATGCTGCTGGACACTCCTACTACACCCAATTCACCTTTCTTTACTCTCGGGCTATTACACCATATCTGCTTCCTCAGCGACCCCCTGGTGTTGACTTCCGGGTGTATGTAACCTTCCACTGAATAAATTGTGGTCACCATATTTCTACAGCTACATTATTATTATTCAGGATTTATATAGCGCCAACAGTTTGTGCAGCACTTTACAACATGAGGGCAGACAGTACAGTTACAATACAATTCAATACAGGAGGAATCAGAGGGCCCTGCTTGTTAGAGCTTACAATCTAGGAGAGAAGGTCAAGTGATACAAAAGGTAGTAACTGGGGGGGGATCTGATGGAGAAAATAAAAGTACAGTTGTTAAGTAGTGATGGAATGGGCTTCTCTGAAGAAGAGGGTTTTGAGGGATCGTCTAAAAGCAAACAGACTAGGAGATAGTCAGACAGATTGGGTTAGTGTTATAGGATAGGAGAGGCTCTGGAAAAGTCTTGGAGGCGAGCATGGGAGGAGGTAACAAGGGAGCTAGAGAATAGGAGGTCTTGAGAGGAATGAAGAGAACGAGTAGGTTGGTATTTTAAAACTAGGTTAGTGATGTAGCTGGGGGCCGGGTTATGAATAGCTTTGTTGTTAGTATTTTTAATTTAAGTGGGTGAGTGGCAGCCAGTGGAGGGATTGGCAGAGAGAAGAAACAGACACTGAACAGTTGGTAAGGTGACAGCACCATTCATGATGGACTGAATGGAGGATAACCTATGCAAAGATAATGCCGTGAGGAAGGAATTGCAGTAGTCGAGAGATGACCAGGGAATGAATTAGGAGCTGTGTGGTGTCATTGGTTAGGAAGGGTGTATTTTGAAGATGTTGCAGAGGTTGGGGCGGCAAGATTTGGACAGTGATTGGACGTGATGCTGAAAGGATAGTTCAGAGTTCAGAATTACAGCTAAAACCTTGACATGCGGGGACAGGCTGATAGCAGTGATATCGCTCTTGAAAGAGACACCTGGGGGAGGAAAAATTATGAGCTTAATTTTAGATAGATTGAGTTTGATGAAGTGGTTTGACATCCTGGCTAATATGTCTGTTAGTAAATTAGCAATACAAGAGGAGACTGAACAAGTGAGCTGAGGAGTAGAGAAATACATTTGGGTGTCATTAGCATAGAGATGGTATTGGAAGCCATGGAGGCTATTACCTAACCCAGGGAGGAGTTGTAAATGGAGAATAAGAGAGGTGCAAGAACAGAACCTTGGGGGGCCCCCACAGAGAAAGGGAAAGGAGAGAAGGAAGTAGAATTGTAAGTAATGCTAAAGGTGCGGTTGGATAAGTAGAATGGGAACCAGCAAAGAGTACAGTCAAGGAGACTAAAGGTCTGGAGTTTTTTTTGAGGAGGGGGTGGTGCAGTGTGTCAAAGGCGGCAGAGAGGTCCAGGAGTAGAAGTGCAGAATAGTGTCCATTGGATTTAGCTGTTATCAGATCATTTGTGAGGCTTAGGATCGCAATTTCTGTGGAGTGTTGAGGGCAGAATCCAGACTGAAGGGGATCAAGAAGGGTTTTCTCAGTGAGGTGTTTACTCAGTGAGGTGTTTACTCAGTTGGTTGTAGACATTCTAGGAGTTTGGATAAAAATGAAAGAAAGGATACGAGGTGCAGATTGTTAAGGGGATGACTAGCTTTGGAGAGTTGGGGAAGATGCCAGAAGAGAGGGAGAGAATGAAGATGTGAGTTATGTCGCGTATACACGATTGGACTATCCGGCGGACTTAGTTTGATCGTTTGTGGGCTCCAGCGGACTTTTTCTTCACAAAAGTCTAGAAGACTTGACTCAAAATTGTCCACCGGACTCGGCTTTTTCGAGCTGACAATCCGCTCGTCTGTATGATGGTTTCCCGGACTTTCCAAATGAACGAACTTGCCCACACACGGACTAAAGACTTCAGGCATGACTTCAGGCACAGCCTGGCTGGTCAGGAAAGGGAGTGGGGACGAGTGAGCGCCCCCCCTCCTGAACCATACCAGGCCGCATGCCCTCAACATGGGGGGTGGGTGCTTTGGGGAAGGGGGGGCTCCCTGCGTCGCCCCCACCCCAAAGCACCTTGTCCCCATGTTGATGAGGACAAAGGCCTCTGCCCAACAACCCTGGCCGTTGGTTGTCGGGGTCTGCGGGTGGGGGGCTTATTGGAATCTTTAATAAGAGGACCCCCAGATCCGACCCCCTACCCATTCACCTGGGAAAAAAAGTGTTAATAAAAAAAACACTACACAGGTTTTTTTAAAGTAGTTTATTAGGCAGCTCCGGAGGTCTTCTCAGCGATTTCTGGTTCTTCTCGCCAGGCTCCTCTGCTATCTTCTGCTCTTTTGCCGCTCTTTTGTTATCGGAGAAGCCCGGCTTTTTTCTTTGTTGTCATCATCGTCGTCACCGTCCAAGGGTTTTCTTCCGACTTCGGGGGTCTTCTTCCGACTTCTCTGCACTTTCCGGTTCTTCTCGCCGGGCTCCTCCTCTATCTTCTGCTGTTTTGCTAGCGGGGGCCAGGCTTTCTCCTTCGTCGCCATCGCCGCCATCTTCTTCTTCCTTCTGTTCTTCCGATGTTGACACAATGTTCTCTCCTGCTGTAATGCCATGGACATGGTATGTGGCGACTTATATAGGCATAAGGGGTGGGGTCACCGTGAGATGTCATGTTGTGACCCGCCCCTTACGATATCACAGTACCGGGGATGCTGGGACTGTGATGTCATAAGGGGCAGGGATCACCGTGTGACATCACCCGATGGCCCCGCCCCTTATGCCTATATAAATCGCTGCATACCGTGTCCACGGCATTACAGCGGGAGAGAGCGCTGTGTCAATATCGGAAGAACAGAAGAAGGAAGAAGAAGAAGACGGCATCGATGGCAACAACGACGACAAAGGAGAAAGCCGGGTGTTCTGCTAGCAAAAGGAGATAACAGAGGAGCCCAGCAAGAAGAACAGGAAAGTGCGGAGAAGTCGGAAGAAGACCCCCAAAGTTGGGGGAAGACCCCCGGATGGCGACAACGATGACGAAGGAGAAAGCCAGGCTCCTCCAAGCCCCGATAGACCCCCGGAGCTGCCTAATAAACTACTTTAAAAAACCTGTGTAGTGTGTTTTTTTTATTGACACTTTTTCCCCCAAGGTGAATGGGTAGGGGTACGATGTACCCCATACTCATTCACATAGGGTGTGGGGCCATTATCTGGGGCCCCCTTATTAAAGGGGGCTCATGGATTCTGAGAAGCCCCCGCCCGCTGACCCGACAACCAACGGCCAGGGTTGTTGGGGAAGGGGCCCTTGTCCTCATCAACATGGGGACAAGGTACTTTGGGGTGGGGGGCACCCCTTCCCCAAAGCACCCACCCCCCCATGTTGAGGGCATGCGACCTCAGAGGGGGTGCTTGCTCGTCCCCACCTCCTTTCCTGACCGGCCGGGCTACGTGCTCAGATAACGGTCTGGTATAGACATACCAGGCGACGGGGCTCGCAAGGTGTCAATCTCGCCGATGGAGGCAACGAGATTGACTTCCTTCTCTAGTCCCGTCGTACCTGAAGTCACGTTCAAAATGAATGGACTTTAGTCTATGTGTGGGCAAGTCCTTTCATTTGGAAAGTCCGGCGGACCTCCGCCAAAAGTCCGGTGGACTGTCCGCCGGACCTAGTCCACCCGAAAGTCCGTTTGTGTGTGGTCATGTGTGTGCAAGTCCGCTCGTTCGGAAAGTCCGGCGAACCTCCTCTGCAAAGTCCGGCGGATTAAGTCTGCCGGATAGTCTGATCGTGTGTACACGGCATTAGAAAGAGTGTAGGATAGAGTCAGATTGTGACTGTAGCATTTGTAAGGGAACAGGGTGCAGGGGGCAGGTGGTTAGGTGGATGTTAGAGAAAAGTTTAGCAACCTCCTCTATAGTGGCAGGGTTGATCGAAGGAAGTAATGATTGTACCTGTGGACATGTAGTGCTAAGTGGAGAAGGTATATGTACAGCTGAGATCTCCTCAATAGTGATGGACGAACTTCCGACGGGACGTTTCACGAACGCGGACCGCGAACGCGGCCGATAGTTCGCGAACCGGAACGTTCGCTGTGGGCCCCATTGACTTCAATGGGAGGCGAACTTCGCAAACCTACAGGTCAAATTTGCAGCCACAAAATAATTAATAGCTGTGCAAACATAGTCCCACCACATGGCCAATGACATAACACATGTATGAGGTGAATCTGGGATCGACAACTACAAGCATTCTTTTTTTATATTGGAAATTGTTGTGACAATTCAGGACTGTGGAGCGCATGAAGGCAATGGAGGAGAGGGAAGGTCAGGGTAGGCAAAGAGGGTGCAGGAGATGATCACCAGCAGCGTGGCATACAGCAATGACACCTGCACCGTGATAGAGCCATCTGACAACAGCACCGTGATAGAGAGCACTGACATCAGCAGCGTGACATAAAGCACTAACACTAGCACCGTGATATACAGCACTGACAGCAGCACCGTGATAGAGAGCACTGACATCAGCAACGTGACATAAAGCACTAACACCAGCACTGTGATATACAGCACTGACAGCAGCACCGTGATAGAGAGTACTGACATCAGCACCGTGATATACAGCACTGACACCTGCACCGTAAGCAGCCCCGGGAGGAAGTCAGCATACCACAGGGATGGTGGGAGCGCCTCATAATGAGCATAGCACAGGGATGGTGGGAGCCCCTCATAATGAGCATAGCACAGGGATGGTGGGAGCCCCTCATAATAAGCAGCCCCAGGAGGATGTCAGAATAGCACAGGGATGGTGGGAGCCCCTCATAATAAGCAGCCCCAGGAGGATGTCAGAATAGCACAGGGATGGTGGGAGCCCCTTATAATAAGCAGCCCCAGGAGGATGTCAGCATAGCACAGGGATGGTGGGAGCCCCTCATAATAAGCAGCCCCAGGAGGAAGTCAGCACAGCACAGGGATGGTGGGAGCCCCTCATAATAAGCAGCCCCAGGAGGAAGTCAGCACAGCACAGGGATGGTGGGAGCCCCTCATAATGAGCATAGCACAGGGATGGTGGGAGCACCTCAAAATATGCACAGCAGAGGTACAGCCCCAGGAGAAAGTCAGCACAGGGATGGTGGGAGCCCCTCATAATATGCACAGCAGAGGTACAGCCCCAGGAGGATGTCAGCACAGCACAGGGATGGTGGGAGCCCCTCATAATAAGCAGCCCCAGCAGAAATATGACACCGCTCAACCTCTTCAAAGAGGAGGGTACGGGCATATAGTACAGTGTGCTTTTTTTGGACAAGGAAGTGAGCCAAATGAAGAAAGAAGGTCTCTGTGCTCGATTAAAAAAATTGTTTATAGACATATACATGGTCTACTGGTCACATGTGTTAAATTCCTCCGAGATCCATGCCTCATTAATTTTTAGAAATGTGAGGTAGTTAACACTGTTGTGAGCTAGGCGCTGAACGTCCTTTCGGACAGGACACTGGATGAGGGGCAAGCCAACAGTTCGATTGCAAATTGGGCAAGCTCTGGCCAGAGGTCAAGCCTGCCCACCCAGTAGTCCAGGGGCTCATCACTCCTCAGAGCGTCCACATCGGCCGTTAACCCGATGTAGTCGGACACCTGACGGTCTAGGCATTCCCTGATGCTGGATCCGGTTGACACCTGTCGATGGGTCGGCTGAAAAATTTACCTCATATCCGAAGTCACCAACACATCTTCAAACCGGCCTCTTCTTGCAGGCGCTGTTGGATTGGTACCCGCAACTCCTTCTCTGGGAGTGGGAATTGCTCCTCTGCCAGCGCACGCAAAGGCAGAATGCAGCATTTCTCGAAGCAAGGCCTGGAAGTGCTCCATTCTGCCAGCCCTCTGTGACGGCGGTAACATTTCCGCCATTTTGTGTTTGTATCGGGGGTCTATGTACGTTGCCACCCAGTACTGGTCCTTGACCCTTATGCTTTTTATACGGGGGTCCCTATTAACCACTTGCCAACCGCCGCACGACGATGTACGTCGACAGAATGGCACGGGCAGGCATATGGGCATACATGTACGTCCCTGCCTTCCCGCGGGTGGGGGGCCCGATCGGGCCCCCACCCCCGGTGCCAGCGGCGGTCGGTTTTTGTTCAGAAGCGATCCGGGATGAGGGGGCGGCCATTCATTCATGGCCACCCCCTCTCGATCGCTCCTGACGAATGGAAGTGAGGCGTGACATCACTTCCTCTCCTGTAATGTAAACACAGGAGAGGAAGTGATGTAATCTCTCCTCCGTGTCGGTATTTTTCGTTCCGGCACCGAGGAGAGAGGATCGGTGAGTTGCACCAACACGACACTTCACAGTAGAACATGCCAGGCACACTCACACCCCCCCTTCACCCCCCGATCACCCCCCCAATCACCCCTGCCCCCCCAGTCACAGTGACACCAATAGCATTTTTTTATTTTTTTTTTATTTTTTTTTTGCATTGGTGTCATTTGTGACTGTAAAAGGTAGGTATTTAGGTTCGCCGCAGCTTTTTATAGCGCCAGGGACCCCCATATACTACCGCATAAAGCCCCCTGATTGCCCCCTAATTAACCCTTTCACCAGTGATCACCATATAACTGTTACAGGTGACGCTGGTTGGTTAGTTATTTTTTTAAAGTTTCAGGGCACCCGCCATTTATTACCTAATAAAGGTTTAACCCCCTGATCACGCGGCGGGTGTCATTTGTGACTGTAATAACTGTTAGGGCAGTTAGGGTTAGCCCCCTTTAGTTCTAAGGTACCCCCCTAACCCCCCCAATAAAGGTTTAACCCCGTGATCACCCCCCGTCGCCAGTGTCACTAAGGCTGGGTTCACATTGCAGCAGTTTATGAGAACGGATGTGATTCGCACCGCACTGCAGTGCAAATCACATCGGATCTCTGTGTGATTCGAGTTCAGCCATACAGATAGTATGGCTGAATTCGCGCCGCACCCGCCGCAAACTCGCACGGGACCCTTTTTTTGGTCCGCAGCAGAATCGGATCGCATGGGTGTTCACACCATGCGATCCGAGTTTGCAGATCGCACTGCGATATGCGAACTGATCTGGGGGTGTCATTAACATTTCACTGACACTCCCAGCAGTTCGCATAGGGCAGTGTGAACTGCCGCCGGGAGGCATGCGATGCGGGAACCCGCCGCGGATTTGTGGCGTTCCCGCATCGCTCCAGTGTGAACCCAGCCTAATAAGCGATCGTTTTTCTGATCGCTGTATTAGTGTCACAGATGACGCTAGTTAGGCAGGTAGGTATTTAGGTTCGCCGCAGCTTTTTATAGCGCCAAGGACCCCCATATACTACCGCATAAAGCCCCCTGATTGCCCCCTAGTTAACCCTTTCACCAGTGATCACCATATAACTGTTACAGGTGACGCTGGTTGGTTAGTTATTTTTTTATAGTTTCAGGGCACCCGCCATTTATTACCTAGTCTCACTAGTGTACCCCTAAATTTAGGGGTGTCTACTTTCCAAAATGGGGTCATTTGGGGGGGTTTGTGCCATCTTGGCATTTTATGGCCTTCAAAACTGTAACGCCCTTAGAAAGCCTGAAGGTGATGCTTGGTTTTCGGGGCCCCGTACGCGGCTAGGCTCCCAAAAAGTCCCACAGATGTGGTATCCCCGTACTCAGGAGAAGCAGCAGAATTTATTTTGGGGTGTCATTTCACATATGCCCATGGCATGCGTGAGCAATATATCATTTAGTGACAACTTTGTGAAAAAATAAAATAAAAATAAAAAGTTTGTAATTTTCCCGCAACTTGTGGCAAAATATAAAATATTCCATGGACTCAACATGCCTCTCAGCAAATAGTTTGGGGTGTCTACTTTCTAAAATGGGGTCATTTGTGGGGGTTTTGTGCCATCTTGGCATTTTATGGCCTTCAAAACTGTAATAGGTAGTGAGGAGTGAAGTCAAATATTTACGCCCTTAGAAAACCTGAAGGCGGTTCTTGGCTTTCGGGGCCCCGTACGCGGCTAGGCTCCCAAAAAGTCCCACATATGTGGTATCCCCGTACTCAGGAGAAGCAGCAGAATTTATTTTGGGGTGTCATTTCACATATGCCCATAGCATGTGTGAGCAATATATCATTTAGTGACAACTTTGTGTAAAAAAAAAAATATATATTTTTTTTGTCATTATTCAATCGCTTGAGGCAAAAAAATAAAATATTCAATGGGCTCAACATGCCACTTATCAATTTCCTTAGGGGGTCTACTTTCCAAAATGGGGTCATTTGGGGGGGTTTTGTACTGCCCTGCCATTTTAGCACCTCAAGAAATGAGATAGGCAGTCGTAAACTAAAAGCTGCGTAAATTCCAGAAAACGTACCTTAGTTTGTAGATGTGACAACTTTTGCGCAAACCAATAAATATACAGTTATTGACTTTTTTTTACCAAAGACATGTGGCTGAATACATTTTGGCCTAAATGTATGACTAAAATTGAGTTTATTGGATTTTTCTAATAACAAAAAGTAGAAAATATCATTTTTTTTCAAAATTTGCGGTCTTTTTACGTTTATATCGCAAAAAAAAAAATTGCAGAGGCAATCAAATACCATCAAAAGAAAGCTCTATTTGTGGGAAGAAAAGGACGCAAATTTTGTTTGGGTACAACATTGCATGACCGCGCAATTACCAGTTAAAGCAGCGCAGTGCCAAATTGTAAAAAGACCTCTGGTCATTGACCAGCAAAATGGTCCGGTCTGAAAGTGGTTAAAACACTGGAGCATGAAGGCCCCCATTTGCACTGGAAGCGGTGTGGTGGTCTGGCTCCTGCTCATCATCCAGGATAATGTTGTCCTCTTCATTCTCCTCTCCCCATCCACACACAACAGGGATCCCAGAAAGGTTTAAAGCATGCTCTTCTTGCTTCTCCTCATCCGCCCCGGCACCATCCTCCTCTGACTCCTCTTCAGACTCCTGTTGTTGACCTGTCTCAGATAGAGTAGCCCCCCCTGGGAATTCATCCAGCATTGCGACTTCCTCATCTTCCCGCTCCTGCTCCCCCACAGCTTGATCAATGACACGACGCAATGCACGCTCCATAAAGAAGGCATAAGGTACCATGTCACTGATGGCACCATGGCTGTGACTGACCAGTTTGGTGATCTCCTCAAATGGCCGCAGAAGTCTGCATGCGTCGCGCATGAGCAGCCACTGGCCCGGTGAAAAAACCCCCAGCTCCCCAGAACCTGTTCTGCCGCAGAGTTCATACAGGTAGACGTTAACTGCACGTTTCTGCTGGAGCAGCCTATCAAGCATATAGAAGGTTGAGTTCCATCGCGTCGGGCAATCGCAAATAAAACGTCTGACCGGCAGATTGTGTCGCCGCTGAATGTCAGCAAGGCGAGCCATGGCCGTGTAAGATCTTCTGAAATGGGTCGAGATTTTCCTTGCCTGCCGCAAGATGTCCTGGACCCCAGGGTATTTGACAAGGAATCACTGCACGACCAAGTTTAAGACGTGTGCCATGCATGGCACGTGCGTGATTTTGCCCTGTTTCAATGCGCTAAGCAGATTGGCACTGTTGTCACACACCACTTTACCAACTGTCAAATTGAGCGGTGTTAGCCACTGATCTGCCTGTGAACGCAAAGCTGAAAAGAGTGCCGGGCCAGTGTGACTCTTGGCTTCCAGGCACAACAGACGCAGCACGGCATGGCAACGTCTCACCTGGCATGTCGAATAGGTTCTGGGGAGCTTGGGCGGCGCAGCGGAAGAGACGCTAGCAGCGGAAAAGGAGGAGTGAGCCGAGGAGGAGAGGGAGGAGGATGGAGTAGGAGGAGGAGGAGAAGAAGAGTCAGGCCTGCATGCAATCCGTGGCGGTAAAACCAAATCTACACGGGTGCCACGGGTTACATACTTGACGGCCGTCAGAAGGTTCACCCAGTGGGCAGTAAAAGTGATATACCTTCCCTGCCCGTGTTTGCTAAACCACGTGTCTGTGGTCAGATGTATCTTGGCACCGACACTGTGTGCCAGAGATACATTCACTTGCCGCTGAACATGGCCATATAGCTCTGGGATGCCCTTCTCTGAGAAATACTTCCTTCCTGGGACCTTCCATTGTGGTGTTCCAATGGCCACAAATTTGCGAAAGGCCTCTGAGTCCACCAGTTTATATGGCAGTAGTTGGCGGGCTATCAGTTCTGACAAGCCAGCCATCAACCGTTGGGCAAGAGGGTTATCCGGCATCATCATTTTTTACGCTCGAACATTAGGCCCACGGAAGCCTGCCTTTTTGCAGAAAAACGTGAGCTTGGCGTGATCGAAGGTGGAGTGGAGGACAATTGGGAGGAGAGAGGAGAAGGAGAAGTAGAAGACGAGGCTGGACGGTGAGAGCCTGGAGTGTGGCTTTGTGTGTTCCGTTGCTCCCACTGGGCTCGTGTTGGCTGCTCATGTGCCTTCTTAAGGCGGTCGTCCCTAGGTGAGTGTTGGGCTTACCACGACTAATGCGTTGACTGTAAAGATTGCAGATGGCAACGCTATTGTCAGCAGCGTTAAAAAAAGCCCACACTGCGGAGCCATGTGCCGGTGTCCTGGGAGCGCCAGATGTGACCGTACATGGTCGATGACTCGCTCCTGATACATTTGCAGTCTGCTTTGTCCCTCCTGTGCAATGTAAGTTATTCCTGCTTCTCCTCCCTATCTGCTGGTCCATATCTCCCTCTGAACTCCCCTCCTCTTCCTCTCTTGTGGGCACCCACGTGACATCACTAGACACGTCATCATCGACGTCACCTTACCCACCGCTATAAGTAGAGATCTCGGAGTAGGCAGCAACACTGGGGACACCAGGGACCAACCTCCTCCTTGGGCTGATCTGGGTACTGTCGTCAGACTGCTGAGTAGCGGTTGTTGCTACCTCCTCTTCCTGATCCAATACCAAGAGTGGCTGCGCATCAGAAATGTCTTGATATGGATCGGAAAATAATTCCTGTGACTCAAGCGGAAGGTATGTGGTGGTGGTGGTGGTGTTGTTGGTGGTAGTGTCTTTGAGGGTGCAGATCGAGAGGATGAGGAGGGTGCAGAAGAGTAAGGCTGAGTGAGCCACTCAACCAAGTCTGGTGCATCCTTTAAAGTAATTGAACGCACCTTCTGCAACTTCCCACTTTGGCTCAAGCCTGTTGCTCCTGCCCTACCCCTACCACCCCTGCGGAAGGGCCTGCCTCTTCCTCTGCCCTCTGCCTGTCATTTTTTAAATGACCCTGTGACAAAACTCTCAGTCCCTATACCGATGAAGGACTGCTGCAGTATAGGGCAGCGGTCAGCAGTAGTGCACCTCAACCCTATGTATTGTGGACCTATACCAGTCCTTATAGAATAGCAGGCTGTACCTCACTCAACCCTATGTACTGTAGTACCCTATACCTTACCAGTCCTTATAAGGACCTTTGTGGACCAAGTAGATTGTGTGTGAGTGATTAGCAGACTGTACGTCAGTCCCTATACCGATGAAGGACTGCTGCAGTATAGGGCAGCGGTCAGCAGTAGTGCACCTCAACCCTATGTATTGTGGACCTATACCAGTCCTTATAGAATGGCAGACTGTACCTCACTCAACCCTATGTACTGTAGCACCCTAGACAGACCAAGTTACCAGTCCTTATAAGGACCTTTGTGCAACAAGTAGGTTGTGTGTGAGTGATTAGCAGACTGTACGTCAGTCCCTATACCGATGAAGGACTGATGCAGTATAGGGCAGCGGTCAGCAGTAGTGCACCTCAACCCTATGTATTGTGGACCTATACCAGTCCTTATAGAATAGCAGACTGTACCTCACTCAACCCTATGTACTGTAGTACCCTATACCTTACCAGTCCTTATAAGGACCTTTGTGGAACAAGTAGGTTGTGTGAGTGATTAGCAGACTGTACGTCAGTCCCTATACTGATGAAGGACTGCTGCAGTATAGGGCAGCGGTCAGCAGTAGTGCACCTCAACCCTATGTATTGTGGACCTATACCAGTCCTTATAGAATGGCAGACTGTACCTCACTCAACCCTATGTACTGTAGCACCCTAGACAGACCAAGTTACCAGTCCTTATAAGGACCTTTGTGCAACAAGTAGGTTGTGTGTGAGTGATTAGCAGACTGTACGTCAGTCCCTATACCGATGAAGGACTGATGCAGTATAGGGCAGCGGTCAGCAGTAGTGCACCTCAACCCTATGTATTGTGGACCTATACCAGTCCTTATAGAATAGCAGACTGTACCTCACTCAACCCTATGTACTGTAGTACCCTATACCTTACCAGTCCTTATAAGGACCTTTGTGGAACAAGTAGGTTGTGTGAGTGATTAGCAGACTGTACGTCAGTCCCTATACTGATGAAGGACTGCTGCAGTATAGGGCAGCGGTCAGCAGTAGTGCACCTCAACCCTATGTATTGTGGACCTATACCAGTCCTTATAGAATGGCAGACTGTACCTCACTCAACCCTATGTACTGTAGCACCCTAGAAAGACCAAGTTACCAGTCCTTATAAGGACCTTTGTGGAACAAGTAGTTTGTGTGTGAGGGATTAGCAGACTGTACGTCAGTCCCTATACCGATGAAGGACTGCTGCAGTATAGGGCAGCGGTCAGCAGTAGTGCACCTCAACCCTATGTATTGTGGACCTATACCAGTCCTTATAGAATAGCAGACTGTACCTCACTCAACCCTATGTACTATAGTACCCTATACCTTACCAGTCCTTATAAGGACCTTTGTGAAACAAGTAGGTTGTGTGAGTGATTAGCAGACTGTACGTCAGTCCCTATACCGATGAAGGACTGCTGCAGTATAGGGCAGCGGTCAGCAGTAGTGCACCTCAACCCTATGTATTGTGGACCTACACCAGTCCTTATAGAATGGCAGACTGTACCTTACTCAACCCTATGTACTGTAGCACAATAGACAGACCAAGTTACCAGTCTTTATAAGGACCTTTGTGGAACAAGTAGGTTGTGTGTGAGTGATTAGCAGACTGTACATCAGTCCCTATACCGACGAAGCACTGCTGCAGTATAGGGCAGCGGTCAGCAGTAGTGCACCTCAACCCTATGTATTGTGGACCTATACCAGTCCTTATAGAATGGCAGACTGTACCTCACTCAACCCTATGTACTATAGCACCCTACAACAGGTTATTACCAGTCCTTATAAGGAGCTTTGTGGAACAAGTAGGTTGTGAATGATTAGCAGACTGCAGCAGAAGGGCAGCAGTCAAGTATAATATTCTTTCTATATTTGGAAGAAAGAATATTATATGTGTACAAGCCTATTACCATACCACTGATACCAGTCCTGAAAAGAACCTTTGTGGACCTAATATAGTAACAGCTACTGATTAAACTGACCCTCACTGCCTCACACACTGCTTCCTGCCCGTCCCTATATAAACTGACAAAACAGAGGCTACTGGAACAATAACTGGAATAGCACTTTTGTGGACCTGATAGTAACAGCTAATGACTAAACTGACTGTCCCTACAGCAGACACACCGTCCTGTCCCTTTCTCTAAACTGACAAAAGACACTCAGGCTGCTGCAACAATCAGTAGCACAGCAAACCTATATACACCTAACACCTATACCAGTCCTGAAAAGAACTTTTGTGTACCAAATAGCTAGCAATTTGGGTCACTACAATCTCTCCCTGCTCCACGCAGCAACCTCTCCCTATAGTGACAGAAGAAAGAATGTAAAAAGTCAGCCGGATCGGGTCTATTTATAAGTTAGGGGGAATGTCCAAGTGTCCATGTGCTGTAATGTCTCAATTGGCTCTCCTGTACCCCATGATGGATGTGTCATCATAAGTCAAAGTTCTTTTACACAGTAAACACGGAAGTCCGCCGGGCGAACGGCGCCAATAGTCCGCCGAACGGGCGGACCGCCAACAGCCGAAATTCGCAGCGAAACGACCGCCGGGCGAACCGTTCGGCCATCACTACTCCTGAAGTATCAATCCTATGTTGGAAGTGATTGTAGGATGTATCAGGCCGCATACACACGCGCGGACTGTTCGCCCAACTTTGTCCGCTGAACAGTGTTTGGGCGGACAGTCCGCTCGTGTGTGGGCTTTCAGCGGACAGTTTCAGCGGACAGTTTGACGGACAAGGTTTTTCGGAAATTCTGTAAAACTGTCCGCTGAAACCTTGTTTCAGCGAACAGTCCGCTCGTGTGTAGGCTTGTTCGTCAAACAAAGTTGCGCGCATGCTCAGAAAGTATTTTCACGCCGAAAGCTATAATGCAGTGTATAGGACGTCGTATTTTTCGTCCCGTCGTACGTGCCGTTCACGTCATCGCGCACGGTTTCAGCAAACTGTTCGTTCGTCGTGTGTGGCCATGTCCGTCCATGCTAAGTTTGAGCGGACTGTTTGCCGAAACTGTTGGACGGACAAAGTTGGGCGAACAGTCCGCGCGTGTGTACGCGGCCTTACTGTGTAAATAATGTATATATGTACCCTTACTTCCTCTATGGGCCAGTGGATATTACAGCCATTATACCCTTATACTTTTACAAATAACTCCCGGCAGGTATGTGTGAAAATCACATACACATGTCGGCTGCTCCTGTCTCATTTCTAATAATAAAAAAAAAAATATATATATATATATATATATATATATATATATATATATAGTACACCTCTCACATTTTTGGAAATATTTTATTATATCTTTTCATGTGACAAGACTGAAGAAATGATATTTTGCTACAATGTAAAGTAGTGAGTGTACAGCTTGTATAACAGTGTAAATTTGCTGTCCCCTCAAAATAACTAAACACACAGCCATTAATGTCTAAACCACTGGCAACAAGAGTGAGTACACTTCTATGTGAAAATCTGCAAATTGGACCCGATTAGCCATTTTCTCTCCTCATGTGACTCGTTAGTGTTACAAGGTCTCAAGTGTGAATGGGGAGCAGGTTTGTTAAATTTGGTGTTATCGCTCTCACTCTCTCATACTGGTCACTGGAAGTTTAACATGGCACCTCATGGCAAATAACTCTAGGATCGGATAAAAAGAATTGTTGCTCTACATAAAGATGGCCTAGGCTATAAGAAGATTGCCAAGATTGCCAAGAAGATTGCCAAGACCCTGAAACTGATCTGCAGCACAGTGACCAAGACCAAGACCATACAGCAGTTTAACAGGACAGGTTCCTCTCAGAACAGGCCTCACCATGGTTGACCAAAGAAGTTGCGTGCAAATGCTCAACAGCATATCCAGAGGTTGTCTTTGGGAAAAATACGTATGTGTGCTGCCAGCATTTCTGCAGAGGTTGAAGGGGTTGGGTTTCAGCCTGTCAGTGTTCAGACCATACGTCTGCATGGCTGTCATCCCAGAAGGAAGCCTCTTCTAAAGATGTTGCACAAGAAAGCCCACAAACAGTTTCTCAAAGACACGCAGACGAAGGACATGGAATATTGGAACCATGTCCTGTGGTCTGATGAGACCAAGATAAACTTATTTGGTTCAGATGATGTCAAGCGTGTGTGGCGGCAACCAGTACAAAGACAAGTGTGTCTTGCCTACAGTCAAGCATGGTGGTGGGAGTATCATGGTCTGGGGCTGCATGAGTGCTGCTGGCATTGGGGAGCTGCAGTTAATTGAGGGAACCATGAATGTCAACATGTACTGTGACATACTGAAGCAGAGCATGATCCCTTCGCTTCAGAAGACTGGGCCACAGGGCAATATTCCAACATGATAACGACCCCAAACACACCTCTAAGACAACCACTGCCTTGCTAAAGAAGCTAAGGGTAAAGGTGATGGACTGGCCAAGCATGTGTCTAGACCTAAACCCTCTTGAGTATCTGTGGGGCATCCTCAAATGGAAGGTGGAGGAGCGCAAGGTCTCTAACATCCACCAGCTCCGTGATGTCGTCATGGAGGAGCGGAAGAGGACTCAAGTGGCAACCTGTGAAGCTCTCGTGAGCTCCATGCCCATGGGGTTCAGGCAATGCTGGAAAATAATGGTGGCCAAACAAAATATTGACACTTTGGGCACAATTTGGACATTTTCACTTAGGGGTGCACTCACTTTTGTTTCCAGCAGTTTAGACATTGAGTTATTTTGGGGGACAGCAAATTTACACTGTTATACAAGCTATACACTTACTACTTTACATTGTTGTCACATGAAAAAATACTCACTTTTGTGAGATACTGTGTGTGTATATATATATATATATATATATATATATATATATATATATATATATATATATATATATATATATTTTGAAGGCTTCTATGCACATAATTGGCCATAAAAGGGGTATGGGGGTTTTGGTACTGCCCTGGGGGACATGTATCAATGCAATTTTTTTTTAAACAATCAGACTTTTTCAGGAGATACTGTGTGTATATATATATATATATATATATATATATATATATATATATATATATATATAAAAGAAAAAAACAGCATGGGATATATATATATATATATATATATATATATATATATATATATATATATATATATATATATATATATATATATATATATATACATATGTATATATAGTAAAGGATTAGCATCAAATGTAGAGCTTGAAGCACACCACCACTCACTGGTTCTTCTTTTTAAGGGTTTTGTTTGCCCATTTTTATTAAAAGAAAGCCCAACAAACAAAGGTAGATTTCCCTCACAGGGGTTTCAGCATTCCTTTTCATCAACAAAACCACAGTCAGCCTAGTAGGCTCTCATTAGCAGCACTGCTGCTCTGGCCTTACACTCCAGGTCCTTGTCTGTCTCCTACAGACTGTTTCACCGACCACCTTGGTGCACACAGCTAGCAGCCTGTTGCTGCACTTGCTCCCCCGTGGAGCCCTCCTGACTCCTGGTACTCAGACTTCCTATCTGCCAGGGTGGAGCCCAAAACCATGGTCAGGTCACTACTAAAAGCCCAGTATACACCTGACCAATCAGTATGCTGGCTGTTCTCAAAATCAGGACCCAGGACTAGGGATTCCATCCCACCCAGAATTTTCAGAAATCCCTGAGCTCCAGGTCCCAAAGTGGACTTTAGAAAATACTGAGGAAACTGAAAGGCCAGTTTCCTCTTCATGTTACATGCTCCCTGGAGCCCCTCAACCCATCTGGTTGAGAATTCTGGGTCACATCCTCCTTCTATGGAAGAAAGAGAAGAAGTTCCCCGTGGGGTTTTTAGGCAGCAATGAGGATGCAAAAGATTCATAAAAATTTACTTGGTTTTATTGGTCAAAAAACTAGTCATACCATATACAATACATGCAGGAATTAAAATGTGAGCTCTGGTGTACAGCAGACAATAGATCCTACTGTGGTAAAGATGCAAGCTACAGAGTACAAATATAATTTATACATTCATTCTAAAAGAGTAAAAAAGTATTCAAATCAATATCCATTTTGTAGTTTCAATAACCATCTGGCATGCTTGATACCCCAATGGATTTTTCCCCTTTATGACATCCCAGCATGTCCCGGGACATTATGACATAAAGGGGCGGGCCATCGTGTGACATCACCCGGTGACCACGCCCTATATCTATATAAGTCGCTGCGCACGTCGCACAAGCCAGTACAGCAGAAGACAGCACAGTGTCAACATCGGAAGAAGAATGAAGAGGCAAGAATGAAGAAGGACAGAGGACGGAGGAGACCAGGCTCCTCCGCTAGTAAAAGAGCTCCAAGAAGACAGTGGAGGAGCCCGGGAGAAGACAGCCGGACACTGGGAGAGGAGGCCGAACAGAGCGGAGAAGTCATCAGAAGACCCCCGACGTCGTAAGAAGACCCCCGGAGCTGATTAATAAATTACTTTTAAAACTTGTGTTGTGTTTTTTATTGACACTTTTTCCCCAGGTGAATGGGTAGGGGTACAATGTACCCCTTCCTCATTCACATAGGGTGGGGGGCCAGGATCTGGGGGCCCCCTTATTAGAGGGGGCTCCCGGATTCTGATAAGCCCCCCGCCTGCACACCCTGAAAGCCAACGGGCAGGGTTGTCGGGAAGAGGCCCTTGTCCTCATCAACATGGGGACAAGGTGCTTTGGGATGGGGGGTGCAGGGCGCCCCCCTTCCCCAAAGCACCAACCCCCCCATGTTGAGGGCACGTGGCCTGGTACGGTCCAGGAGGGGGGCGCTCGCTCGTCCCCACCCCCTTCCTGACCGGCCAGGCTTCGTGCTCGGATAAGGGTCTGGTATGGACCTTGGGGGGACCCCTATGCTGTTTTTTCGGCGTAGGGGGGTTCCCCTTAAAATCTATACCAGGCCTAAAGGCCTGGTATGCTCCCGGAGGGGGAACCCACGCCGGATTTTTTAAATAAATTTGCCGTGGAGTTCCCTCTCGAGAATTGATTATTCTGTGAGAGTCGCCTCAATATAGACGGAAATCTGACTTGGAGGCAACTTCCATTGAAATCAATGGGTACCAGTCGCCTAGAAGTCGGATAGAAGTAGTACAGGAACCTTTTCTGAAGTCGGAGCGACTTCAGTAGTGTGCATTAAGACGGCTCTCATTCACTTACATAGATTTTTACATGTAGCACGACTTGAGGCGACTAGGGGCGACCTGAAGTCGGATCCTGGGTTGCCCCTGTGTGAACCGGCTCTAAGTATCTATGTTGCCACAAACAATGGCTATCAGGAAATCAGTTATAGTATCCAGAATAGTAAAAGTTTTTGATTTATCTCTGCTGCCAACAGCCATCTTACCTGTCCAGTTTAGTAGTCTGCTCACGTCAGGGATCAAACTGATCCTACCTGGCGTGTGCTCAGTTTATAAACCCTTGCTAATTAAATTAATTATATTGTATTCAGGTGCCTTTTTAATTTACTCCATCCAAGACACTCCTGCTCCAAAATGGGGGGGGGGGGGGCAACCCACTCAGCCGCTAACAGGTGGCCAAACTGTCACCCCCTCGGTGTTCCGGAAGACACATAAGTGTCCCGGACTCCTCCGACGTCTCCGCCGCAATTGCGTAACCTCAATTGATAGGATTCCCGCGCATGCACGATGCAAATCCGCCATTGAATTGTGGCCAACCGACCGCGAGTGCGAATCAAAACCCACTGATCGTCCAGCGACGTTCACGGAACCCCACCGTCACGGAGGACTGCACCCTACAGTGACCAAGCCATCACTGAGGGTGCCACACGGGGGGAGCGACACCAAACGCATCTCCCACACCCCTCCCCATGCCGGGAGGCCGATGGGCTCCCCAAACCATCCCCCCCAACCAAAGACATGCAGAAATGGACAAACAGCTGATGCCCGGAGACCTATGGAGAAGAAGAAGGTCTAAAAGAAAATGTATTTTAATTAAATATGCAATATTATATCACATATAACTCCACCATAACATTCTTATGATGTTCATGCCTCATAGTGGCTGGAAAAATAGAGGACTATTGCATAATGCAATGAGAATTAAAATCGCTAGATGTATACATTCATTTACCATGTGTAGAAAACTTTTTTGTATAAATATATATGTATATATGCTAACTGACCCATTGATGGTTGTCTTTGCCCATCCAGTACACCTGGGTTCCAACTAGGCGTGAGAGCACAGATAAAGGAAAAAAATGCCAGGAAGAGGGAGAATATTATCCCCAATTCCAAGGATCTTCTAGAAGTGTAGTTGCTAAATGAATAGAATCCAGAGCTATATACCAAACAAATTGAAATTAAAGCTATACCTTAGATTCAAATCTTTATAATTATTTAATAACTGAATTTATATCTTATTATTACTACCACACTTCTTAGTCCGCACCATCCCACCCTAGCTGGTTTTACCCAAACTGGACCCTTTTAGAAAAAGAGGTACAAAGGAGGCTGATTCATTAGGGCCAGGATAGACTGTGGCCTTCAATCAATATGTCTATTTTTGTTTAGTATATTAACCACTTCAGCCCCGGACCATTTTGCTGGCCAAAGACCAGACCACTTTTTGCGATTCGGCACTGCGTCGCTTTAACTTACAATTACGCGGTCGTGCGACGTGGCTCCCAAACAAAATTGACATCCTTTTTTTTCCACAAATAGAGCTTTCTTTTGGTGGTATTTGATCACCCCTGCGGTTTTTATTTTTTGTGCTATAAACAAAAATAGAGCGACAATTTTGAAAAAACGCATTATTTTTTACTTTTTGTTATAATAAATATCCCCAAAAATATATAAAAAAACATTTTTTTCCCTCAGTTTAGGCCGATACGTATTCTACTACATATTTTTGGTAAAAAAAATCGCAATAAGCGAATATTGATTGGTTTGCGCAAAAGTTATAGCTTTTACAAAATAGGGGATAGTTTTATGGCATTTTTATTAATAATTTTTTTTTTACTAGTAATGGCGGCGATCAGCAATTTTTATTGTGACTGTGACATTATGGCGGACACATCGGACATTTTTGACACATTTTTGGGACCATTGTCATTTATACAGCAATCACTGCTATATAAATGCAGTGATTCCTGTGTAAATGACACTGGGAGTGAAGGGGTTAACCAGTGGGTGGCAGTGTAGGGGTTAAGTGTTCCTAGGGGTGTGTTACTAACTGTGGGGGGCAGGGCTTCATTTAGTATACACTAATCTCGACTCCAATCAAATGGAGCAGAGATCAGCGTCACTAGTTGTTAGGCAGAATGGGGAAATGTTGTTTACAATGGCATTTCTCCATTCAGCCGCCCTGTGAGATGATCGCGGGTATGCCCGCGGCAATCGAGTCTGCGGGACCCGCGACCGGACTCACGGGGGTCCCGTCCCGGCCGGCGGTGCGCTCGCGATGGCAGGGCGGCATTGAAGATTGGACGTACATGTACGCCAATATGCCTGCCCGTGCCATTCTGCTGACGTACATCGGCGTGCGCCGGTCGGGAACTGGTTAAATAACATGCTTGGGTGTGCCTTAAAGAGTAACACCACATTTTTGAGAAAAAAAAAATCCCCCTGGGTGATGTATGTACATTACAAGGATTTTAACAAACTTTGTTGCACGTTTGTTATTCTGAAGATATCTCTGCGTGTTTGTCTGTATCCATGTGGTAAGTGAATCTAATGGGAATGGTTTCATAATTATCAATCAGCTGCTGCACTTGCAAGGCTCTAATTAGAAAATTGCAGGGTCTGCACACCTTTAGATGTGATTTCCTATTGGAAGTATTTCACCAATAATGACATTATCTTATAGAGCAGAGGGAACAACACCTCTGGCATATCATACCCTGTTTAATGGAAAAGAGCATTAGACCTGATTTTTATTTGGTCAAACCTCAAGGTGAGATTATTGGAATGTTGGTGGTGGGTTTTCTTTATCGTACATCATGGGACACAGAACCACAGTAATTACTGTATGGGTTATATAGGCATCTTTAGGTGATGGACACTGAGCTTCTTTCCAGGCAAAGAGGGCATGGGTCAGTCAGCGGTATTCCTCACCTCACCATTACGGCGGCTCTCCATCCACCAGGAGGCACGTCAGACGCGTTTTTTTTTTCCTGTGGCCTGCCAAGTTGCGTGCTCAGATAAGGGTCTGGTATGGATTTTGGGGGACCCCACACCATTTTCTTTTTATTTTGGCACTGGGTTCCCCTTAAAATCCATACCAGATCTGAACCACTTTACAGGCATACTATAGACACCTTCCAGGTATGAAATTTAAAGGAATATTTCACTTTTTTTCTTTCACTGCTCCCAAAAAAACTGCCGTTTTTAAAACTTTTGTGTACATTGATACATGTCCCCTGGGGCAGGACCCAGGTCCCCAAACACTTTTTATGACAATACCATGCATATAAGCCTTTAAAATTAGCACTTTTGATTTCTCCCATAGACTTTTAAAGGGTGTTCTGCGGCTTTAGAATTTGCGCAAACACCCCAAATTGTACGCTATTCGGCGAACAGGCGAACACACGATGTTCAAGTCAACTCGAACATTGGGCTCATCCCTAGTGGTTAAGTGGTTAACTTGGCTAAAAACTAAGATTGGGCTGTTAAAACCATATTAGGGAAAACTTCAAATACTGCCCTAGTACAGCCAAAATAGAGACGTTTGTTTTGGACTATGTTGCTCTTTAAAGCATAAATGCAATTCCATTAAAAAATGATTATTTTCACACACCTCACACATTATGTCTTTATGTTGGGCAGAAAGGTAGGCCAGGATAGCTGGATAGTTGTGCGTTGTTTTTTTTTTTTTGTTTTTTTGATGGGTAAAAATCAACATATAATCCTTTCTCTGTGAATTAAAAATAAGAAATTATTGATTAAAAATAAAATACCTCTTTTTACTTAATTATGAACATACCTGCTACATGAACCACTGTCACTAAATGGTGTAGTGCCGCAGATTTGCAGCCATAAGGAACACACAGAGAAGCGTAAATGTGTAATGTAGCTATATTTTCAATGAACTTTGGTCACAGATACCCTGCTTTACACATAGACAGAAAAAAGGTACTTGACCTTGGAAGTATAAACTGCTCACAGCAGCCAGCCTGGAACACAATGGAAAGCGTACATGCTAATGTGAGAAGTTGACACACTCTACTTTTTAATACCTCAATATTTAATGCTGAGAGCACAGAGGACTGCATATCCTTTTACATTAAGAACTGTTCCTTTGATTCACAAAATGTTCAATAATATAGACATATTGGGTCTGTCAATGAAACATAAACATAGTTATTTTATATTCCTAATGTACAGCATAGCCATTAGGCTTCACCTAGCTAAAAGCTTTCTGACCGATGAAGCTTCTTTTAAAACAATCTTAAGGGATTACCTCAGAGCTAAATCTTTATTAGAGAATCTATGATAGGACAATAAGAACACTTACTCAAATACCTTTTGATTCACTGAATGAGCCCAAAATAGATTTTCACTTTAGGCTCCATGATATGTGCCAAAGAACTGCATAAAGCAGCTCAAATCAAACCAGGACTGACAACTCTGTTATATTGTAGCAAGCTATCAAATAGAACATTTCTGAATATTTCTAAAGCAATTGAACTAAAATGGTAATTCCAAATCTTAATCTTATGTAATTTTTTTTTTTTTTAGTCAATACATCAGTACATAGTATTCATCCTATGGAAATTCAGCTTCAATGTATGCAATGATGGTGATCCATGTACAGATACTTTTGAAATACATGTACCAAAGATGATTTTAAATGTATGTAATTTTTGTCTTTTATATTAATTAAAATGACTGTAAATTGTATTTGTTGGTTGTGCTTCGTTAAAGTCCCGTGGGCAATTTTTCTGTGTGTATCTATATTGACTACTACTCTTTATTATTTATCATCCAGAGTCCATTTTACTTTTCATACTTTTTTGTCTGCTATTTAGGTTTCTATTAAAGCAATTAGCTCTTTTTTTTTTCTATAATAGTGTACATACTTTGAATTTTTTTGTATTTTTCAGATCATAATCTATGGCCAACCTTAAGTCCGGTACACATGGGCCAAATGTCCGGAGACAACGGGTGGTTAAAAAAAAAAGTCTGTCATTTAGGCCGCGTGTATGACGATCTGTCTGATGGAAGCCGGTCGTTTGGCTTCTGTAGGACGTGCATGCTGGAAAATCATCAGGCGACCAACTCCAGATCAACACTCTCAGCCAATGGCAGAGGACGCTAATTGGAGTGTTCTGGCGGGACCCTGTCAGAACACAACAGCTCAATGGGGAAGATCGCTGAACTAACCTTGGATGGGAAGTACAGTGGCTCTAACCGGAGCTGACAGTTTTTTTTTGTTCAACCAGCTGGATTGCATGGAAAACAATTGTAATGTGTACCCGGCTTTAGTATAACAGTTTGGGTTACCATTAGGTTTGACTTTAGGATGGGATAAATAACATGGTTAGGCCCCTTTCACACGGGACGGATCAGTAATGATCCGCCCGTGATGATCCGCTTGCTCAGTGGGGATCGCTCCATTGTCCCCGCTGAGCCGGTGGCAGACAGGGCAGTCTCTGCACACTGTGCAGAGGCCACCCTGTTAGCTCTCCGCTCTCCTCTATGGGGGATCGGATGAGCACGGACCGTCTGTCCGTGTTTATCCGATCCGCTCTGCAGACGGATAGAAAAATAGGATTTTCCTCTGTCTGCAGAATCGGACAATTGCGGAGGCTGGCGATAGCGGGGGTCTGAGGATGTTCATCCGTAGACACCCGCTATCCCATAGGGATGCATGTATGTCCGTATTTCATCCGCAAACGGATGATTGAAATACGGATGGATGAAATACGGACATAATGTCCGCATGTGTGAAAGGGGCCTCAGGGTTAGTGTTATTGTTATAGTGAAAAAAATAAAGTGCAGCGCTGATAAATAATTTCACTATAGTATTTTTTCACTATAGTAATATAGTATAGTATAGTAATATATATACTATAATATAGTATTTTTTTCACTATAGTGTTTTCTGAGTTCTTGTATTAGACTTCAGTGCTAGCTGCTTCTATCCACTCATTACATAGATAACATTCATTATATTGTTTTAGCGCAGCGTTAACCTTTGTTTTTTTTTACTATTTTAGTGTTATTGTTAGCAATCGGTTTAGCACTAAGGTTAGTGTTAGCATTAATGCTGGCTTTGTTTACCAACAAAAGCATTGATCACCATATCAGTGCAGGCTATTTAATCTATTTAACCCATTACAGTATTATGCTTACTCAATAGTAGATAACTTCTTCCCCCCCTTAGGTTTTTTGAAGATTTTTTTTTTTACTATTCATATGTATACTTATTTTATTTTTTTGACAAATTATACATAATGTTAAAATCATCACATCATCTAAGATAAAGCACATCATCTAAGATACCTTTACATAGACAGATCTAATGCCCTATTCTTCCTTCCCTCTTTCCATCCAGTTCTCAAACAATCGCATCCTTGGGATTAGTTGACAGCATAATTATATATAATAACTATATTATGTTCTGTTGATTATGTTCTGTTAAATATTTGCACATATTTATCCTATTTATTAATTCCTGCTCAGCAGACCTGGTATCCTATATGTTGTGTAATGTACATTAACCACTTAAGCCCTGGACCTTTTTCCAGCTAAAGGACCAAGCCCCTTTTTTGCGATTTGGCACTGCTTCGCTTTAACTAACAATTGGGTGGTCGTGCGAAGTGGTTCCCAAACAAAATTGGTGTCCTTTTTTTCCCAAAAATAGAGATTTCTTTTGGTGGTATTTGATCACCTCTGTGGTTTTTATTTTTTGAAAAAAATTCAATATTTTTTACTTTTTGCTATAATAAATATCCCCCAAAAATATATAAAAAAACGTTTTTTTCCTCAGTTTAGGCCGATACGTATTCTTCTACATATTTTTGGTAAAAAAAAAGTCTACAATTTTTTTATATATATGCACTATATTGCCAAAAGTATTGGGACACCTGCCTTTACATGCACATGAGCTTTAATGTCATCCTAGTCGTAGTCTGTGGGATCTAATATTACGTTGGCCCACCCTTTGCAGTTATAACAGCTTCAACTCTTCTGGGAAGGCTGTCCACAAGGTTTAGGAGTGTGTCTATGGAAACGTTTGACCATTCTTCCAGAAGCGCAGTCTCCACTCTAGTTCATTCCAAAGGTATTCTATCAGGTTGTGTGCAGGCCAGTGAAATTCCTCCACCCCAAACTCACTCATCCATGTCTTTATGGACCTGGCTTTGTGCACTGGTGTATAGATATGTTGGAGCAAGAAGGGGCCATCACCAAACTGTTGCCACTAAGTTGGGAGCATGAAATTATCCAAAATGTCTTGGTATGCGGACACCTTAAGAGTTCCCTTCACTGGAACTAAGAGGCCAAGCTCAACCCCTGAAAAACAACCCCACACCACAATCCTCCGTCCACCAAATGATTAGGACCAGGGGGTCCATAAAGGCATGGATGAGCAAGTTTGGGGTGGAGGAACTTGACTGGCCTGCACAGAGTGCTGATCTCAACCCAATAGAATTTTTTTGGGATAATTTAGAGCGGAAACTGCGAGCCAGGCATTCTCGTCCACATCAGTGCCTGACCTCACAAATGTGCTTCTTGAAGAATGGTCAAACATTCCCATAGACACAGCCTTCCTAGGAAAGTTGAAGCTGTTATAACGGCAAAGGGTGGGCCAACCCAATTTTAAACCCTACAGACTAAGACTGGGATGCCATTAAAGTTCATAAATATATATACAGTACACATATATATATACATATATATATATATATATATATATATATATATATATATATATATATATATATATATATATATATATATATATATACATATATATATATATATATATATATATATATATATATATATATATATATATATATATATATATATATATATATACACACATATATACATACATATATATATATATATTCGTTTTTAATGTACATTTCTTGAATGCTAGATGCTTGCAACTTATTCATTTTTCTTATTCAATTTTTTTTACAGTTGTTTTTTTCAAGCATCCTTTGTCACATAGGGGTTTTTATGATAACAATAATATTATTTCAAAGAGGCTGTAAATGCAATTAGCGGCAATTGAGTTTTATCAAGTAACACAACTGTGGGATTTTAAACTTGGATTCCATCTGGTATTTTAATGAAGTGTGTGTAGACAGCAAAAACATCTCTGTCACTCTACCAGCTGAGTTTAATACACATACCTCTGAAAGGGACACCATGTGTTAACACTCAAAGAAATGGCATGGTGAGACTGCTGCCCCAACACTTCACAGCTTTGTCACCCAGCCTATTCTTCTCACAACACAAGGTGTCAAGCTCTGCTCTCAGAGTCCTTTTGGGCTTCAGATATGATGGTTTGTTACAAAATAAAGTACAGCACTTGAGATGAGGCTCAGTGTCATTAACAGACTCATAATATACAGAATCTGTCAAACATGCATTTGCTGGATTCATTTCATAAGACATACTGGCTGCTAAGACATTGATAGGAAAAAACAAGGGATTGTCTGCAAAAGAGTTTATATAATAAATCTTCTCAAGGCAGGAGAAAAGTGAAAAGGTGTGATTGTGACCAGTGAAGTGGTAGTCTTACTAATTAAAGATATTTGTTCCCAAGTTTAGGGATATTGCGTTCCTTAATATTTAAGCCCTGAGAAATATCTGATTTATCCCACTTGGATAGAATATATTTTGTAGATTTTGTTTTTTACCAGCCATGTAAAACAAAATATATAGGTTTACTGTTACTATTATTTCTAGATATTTAAGGCTATCTGCCACTTGTATATGCCTAGCACTATCTGGTATTTTCCCCTTCTAGTGGGTCCACCGGGAGCATGGTTGATTTCTCCCAGTTTATCCGAAAAATATGCCAAATTTTTTATTTATTTTTCCATAAAATGTTAATTTATTTTTCAAAGAAAAAGTATGATAACAAGCTGGACTTGATGTACTAAAGAGACAAAGTACAGATCAATATCACAGACAGTTACAATGAAAATATTAATACAAGTGAACAGTCAAACAGAACATTGAGTCAGAGTTAGGACCTGAGGTGAATTTGTCCCAGCATCTCTGGTTCGAACTTAAAACAGTGTTATTCCCCCTGCGTCTCTTCACCTTTTCTTTTCCTCCCCGAGATTGCCATTATAGTAAGTGTTAAGGGGTGTCTTTTCAGGGGTAAGTCTCGTGTCTCGGGAATATTCAGTCGCCTATAGAAATCGGTCTACTCCCCCGAGACCCAATGTAAGGATGCGATGAGCGGGGGGTAATACAGGTACCAGAAAGGGGTTCACCTAGTCAGTAGGAAGCCGTCAACCGTTCGAGGGGATGGGCGTCTGCGTCAAAGGTCGGCCCCCTGCGAGGGGGGATAGTGGGGGTGTAAGGAAAAGAGAAGGGGAGTGAAAGAGAGGGCAGTGAAAGAGGGGATAGGGGGCGGGTGGTGGAGAAATAGGTTCGGAAGGGGATCTTCTCTCCGGACTCCCCCAGTCGCCTATGTGCAAAATGAAGAGGGGAAACGACAAATCAGCCTGGCCCATATAACCTGGGACCGAGCGAGCGGTTTAAGTCAAGGCAGGGTAATTCCCCAGATCAGACGGGTGGTTGCCCAGCAAGTGAAGGGCTAGTCGGGTTGACCCCAGAGTTTAAGGAGCCGCAGCTTCGAAAACGTGTCCATTTATCCCAGATCTGTGCGAATTTGTGCGGGGAGTCTCTAGCAATGTAAATGAGTTCCTCCATCTCTGCTATCTTTGCTACCCTATTTAACCAGTCATTTGTGGAGGGGACAATGGGAGACCCCCAATGGATTGGGATGCAGAGTTTGGCGGCATTGAGTAGGTGCAAGCCCAGGGAGTTCATGTATGTGCGGTTTGGGATTGAAGTGTGGTGGAGGAGCATGCGGGCTGCTGTGAAATCAATAGGGCTGTCAGTAATGGTGCTGAATATGCTGTTCACCTGGGTCCAGAAGTTCTGGATACTGGGACATGACCACCATATGTGTAGGAGGGATCCATCATTACCTAGGCATCTCCAGCATTTGTTAGGTATCTCTGGGTTAAACTTATTAACTAGATCAGGTGTTCGATACCATCTGGAAATAAGTTTGAAGTTGTTCTCCTGGGTATTCACGTTCAAGGAACCCTTATGCGTGATGAGAAAGATTTTTTCCCACTCTTCCTCCGAGATCTCCATTTGCAGATCCCTTTCCCAAGCTAGGCAAGCTTTCCAGTTTTTCGGTGATTTGGACTGGGAGAAGAGTGAGTGGGTTGTCGAGATTAGATGACGCTGGGGTGTGGCTTGTGAACAGAGAGTCTCAAAAGGTGTCAGCTGTCTAGAGAGTTCATTTTCTCTATGTACCCGTTTGAGAAAATGGCGTATTTGAAAGTATGACCATTTGGGCACGGGGGGGCTGTCTTTATCTGTCGGGAGCGCAGTATAATCCAGGATTTCCCCATTTTTGTAAAACTGATGTGCAAGCAGTTCCTTATGTGGCCAATTATCTTTAAGAAAGGTTACGGACATGCCAGGGGGAAACGCGGGGTTAAGCCGGATAGGCATGAGGGGTCCCGGGTTGGAGGAGATGTTGAATTTCCTGCATGCTTCTTTAAAGTTAGTTAGTGTAGCATTAACAAGGGGGTGTTCTTTTAGGGCCTTAGGTACAGAGGAGGTAGGGATCCAGGGCGTGTGCTTGATGGGTAAGGTTGAGAAAGCGTTTTCTACATTGACCCAGTCCTTATCCGGCCCATGAGCTGACCAGTCAATGATTCTGACCATTTGGCAGGCTAGGGAATATAATTTGAGATCCGTAAAACCTATACCCCCTATGGTTTTGGGGCTCGTAAGTTGGTTATAGCTAATTCTTGGGCGCTTATGTTTCCATAAAAATTGTGTGGACGCACGTTTGAGGTGTATGAAAAAAGAAGCGGGAAGTTGAATGGGGATCGTCTGTAGTAGATACAGAACTCTGGGGAGGACATTCATCTTAAGAATGGCTGCCCTGCCAAACCACGAGAAGTGGGGCTTGTCCCATCTACGTAAATCTTCAGTAATGGAGCGCGACAGTGGGAGGAAGTTTTTTGAGAATAGGTTAGGCAAATGCTTGGGGAGTTGAATTCCTAAGTATGTGATGGTTCTTGTTTCCAGGAGAAGGGAAACGCGTTTTGGCATTGGGAGACTAATTCATTAGGCAGAGTAATGTTTAGAGCATTCGATTTCGAAAAATTGATTTTCAAGTTGGAAAGTCTGCCAAAGGTTTCAAAGTCCTTAAGCAGGTTCGGAATTGATGTTAGCGGTTTGCTGAGAAACAGAAGGATGTCATCTGCAAATGCCGCTAACTTATGAGTGTGTCCTGCTACCTGAATCCCCCTAATATCTTCATTAGATTGTAGGCGTCTAAGGAGGGGTTCAAGCGTCAAAATAAATAGGATAGGGGACAGAGGGCATCCCTGTCTCGTTCCGTTTCGGATGGTGAAGGCATTTGACAGGTGGCCGTTGACCTTTATGCACGCAGTGGGGGTTGTGTAAAGGGACAGGATCAGGGTCAACAATCTGCTAGGTAGCCCCAAATGTCGGAGTACCGCTTCCAGGTAGCCCCAGGCCAGCCTGTCAAATGCCTTCTCTGCATCCAGAGACAGGAAAAATCCCTTTTCATTGTGGGACGTAAGCCAATGGTGTAAGTTAATGGCCTTGGTAGTATTGTCCCTGGCTTCTCTGCCAGGGACGAAGCCCACCTGGTATTTGCCAATAAGAGAGGGGAGGAGCGGAAGTAGGTGGTTAGCTAGTATTTTGGCAAAGAGCTTGATGTCCAAATTGAGTAGGGAGATGGGCCTATAACTAGTGACCGAGGATGCGTCCTTCCCCGGTTTGGGGATGACCGTGATGTGGGCTTCTAAAAGCCGATGGAACGGTGTATCTGAGTTGCTAAGAGAGTTAAAGGCCCGAAGAAAGGGCGTTGTAAGGATCTCCGTAAAAGCCTTGTAATAAGGGGCGGACAGGCCATCCGGCCCCGGGCTTTTGCCTGTTTTTAATTGCTTGATGGCCTGCCTCAGCTCCAATTCAGAGATGGGGTTATCTAGCTCAGAGGCCATTTCGCTAGAAATTTTCCCAGGGCTATATTTCTCTAAGAAGTTCGTAAGGAGCGTTTCCCTGTGTCGCTGGGTAGAGTGTAGAGTTGTTGGGCAGGGTGCCAAATTTCTTAATAGTATCCATTACTGTGGTTAAAGAGCCCTTAGTGTCTCCCAGAAATAGGAGGATAACATCTGCATAAAGGGATATTTTTTCCTCATCTACTCTTCTACAAAAAAAAATGATTTCTCTTTTTGTCCTGATGGCTATGGCTAATGGTTCTTTGGCCAGGACAAAATGCAGGGACGACAAAGGGCACCCCTGCCTTGTCCCCCGGGCCAAAGAGAAGTACTCTGATAACCCGTTATTGATCCTGAATCTTGCTTTAGGATCACTATAAAGCAGTTTCACCCATCTAGTAAAAACCAGCCCAAATTTAAACTCTGATATGGCTCTGATATGATACTTGCCACAGATAATCCCACTTGACTCTGTCAAATGCTTTGGCAGCATTAAGGGAAAGGATAGCTCTTGAGCTCCTCTCCTTCACTGGGACCTGCAGATTCAGAAAAACTCTTCTGATATTTAGGTGTGTTAACCTCCCTGGGATAAACCCTGATTGGTCCATGTTGATCAACCTATTCATTATCCTATTTAATCAGGTAGCCAAAATTCTTGGAAGTAACTTAACATCCGCACATAACAGCGAGCTTGGTCTATATGACGAGGGTAAGTGGGGATCTTTCCCCTCTTTATGTATCACTATAATTGTAGCTTCCGCCATAGAGGGTAGTAATATTCCCTCATTTAGCACTGACAATTCTGGTAAAATGTCCCCATATTGTTAGCATATTTCTGTTGGCAATCCATCTGGTCCTGATGCTTTGTGGTTAGCAGAGGCAGAGACTGCATTACAAAGTTCCTCTATAGTAATAGGCGCCTCTAACATGTCTCAGTCCTCCTTAGAGAGAGATAGAATTTTTTTGTAATCTCTCTACTCATATCTCCTACTTTGGAACTATATAATCCATATAATATCTTTTAAATACATGTATCCTCTCCCCAGTGCTTATAGTGACCCCCCAGCACCTAATTTAATAGATGTTATTGTATGCTATTCTGCATTTTGACTCCTGGCCAGAAGGGCCAGCATGTGTCCTGTTCTTACCCCATCTTCATGCCAACATTGTTTCATGAACATTCTTTTACTTTTTGCTTTTGTGAGGGAAAAAGGTATTTCTGTTGGTTGCTGTATGTCTAGGCCTCATGTACACTGCTGCTGGTAAATGGACGTTTAGGAGCAGTTGGGATTTTTTTTTAACTGCCCCTGAACTCTCCTCCATGTTATCTTATCTGTCCATGTACATAGGGTCGTTTACATTCACTTCTAGGCAGTTGAGTTTAGAGGCATTTTTTGGAACTCAAAAAAATGGGTTCTGAAGCAGCGTTTACAGGCATTTCAAGCGTCTAAACAGTGCACGTGCCGATCCCGGAGAGGAATTCAGATACACAATGAAAAAAGAAGTCCCAATATCTATGTGATCCATCAAAGGTATGTGCAGATCCACCAGTGTGAACCTGAGGCTTACCAGAATTGGCTTGGAGAGGATTATGCCACCCAAGTCCTAAAGGCTTGTTAGGTTAGTAGAACCCAATAAAGACAGCTGGTCCTGGGAACGTTTTTAGTTGATGAGCATCAAACATCAGTATGGTATAGGGTATGGACCGTAAATAACTTCCTTGGTGAGCAGAGGCTTTGGTACTTCATAGCATGTGTCATGCAAATAAAAGGACTTGCATAGCGTGATGCCGTTTAAAAAAGTAGTATTTAATAAATGTAAATTGAACACTCACATTTTGAAGAACATGAAAAGGCTTGTAAATGGATACAGGTACAGAGAGCAGTGTTGTGTAGAGATCCAACCGATGCGTTTCGACTAAACAGTCATCACCTGGGGTGCGGAATCTCCACACCTCCACACCTACAAAAGAATGGTGACCCCAAAAAGGCCTAAGACTGGAAATGACTCCACCTGACATCACTTCCTGTCTGGCACCCGGTAGGAATAGGTTAGAAAAAATGTGGGCTTTGAGTTTATTCAATTTTTTTTTTAAGAATCTAATTAAAATATAACAATGGATGGATGACCAACCTTAGTGAAATGTCCCCTTTATGAATAAAAATAGTTCCCGCAATGGCAGACATTACAAAATGGAGTCTGATATCCAGGTCTTGTCTTGAAAGCGAGGCCAGGATTCGTGAATTCCACTTCCCGAACCAATCAGGCCGCAGTCATCCCAGCCATGCCTCACTGTGAAAATGAGGCTGGAAACAGTCATCCCACCCAAGCCTCGCTGTAAAAACGAGGTTAGGAACCAACCAAGACTTTCGCCTCCCAGACCAATCAGTGGACGGCGCAGGACGACAGCCAACGTAACCAAGCCTCGCTATGAGACAAGGGAATGGATGCCATCATCGTCACCTGCGCAGCATCCACGGACCAATCGCCAGAAGGGAAAAGGTCTAAGCAATATTAGCCGGACCACAAAAAAGGAAAGAAACAGAAGTTGACATCAGCAAATAAAAAATCCAACTCCACAATAAAGCGGACTTAGCGAGCAATGTTAGTTTAGAATATAGCAAAATATCAGCTTCGGCTGCAATTGGGGTCATCAAAGCTTAAAAATTCATAAACCAAATATTTGAATGTATTAATTACTCATAGCATAAATTGAATTTTAATAAAAAATCTATAAAGATAACATTTTTTTATATATGGTAAAACCATTAATACACATAGCTGACACTTGACGCGACAGTGAAGAATACAAACTTAAAGGTATACTACCCTACCCTTAAAGTGCAAAGAAAAATGACAAATAAAAATAAAAATGAAATTGAATTTAGAATCAAAATTAAAAAATATAAAAAAAAGAATTAAAAATAATAAAAAACAGTTCCTTGTAGTGTGAATTCGCATTTAAAAAATAGAAGCAACATTAGGCTCTATTTATAAAATAATTAATATCCCACTCTACATTCATCCCTTGCAGATGTTGAGTCTCTAGCTCATATATACAGAAAGTTTCCAATCTGGATAGCCCTCTAGTGTTGGCTCCCCCCATCCACGGGGCAATGTATCTATGTATCAATGTATCTATCTATAATCAAAAAACAGCTTTTACTGCACCCTGATTGCACCCTGATTGGGCAAAGCATTGCCCAATCAGGGTGCAGGATGCACTATGCAACACGCAGTGCATTGCTGGGCGTTCAGTGGAGCAAACACCCGCTGAACAACCTTGAATTTGGGTGTTCCCCAAAAGGGGAACTTGGGCCAAACCGTTCGCCCAACACTACTATAGACATAGCAAACCATGCAACCATAGCAGCAGGGGAATCCAGGACTGTCTTTTCTTTTGTAGCTTTTGACCAACAATTCTGTGTAAAATAAATTTTGTGGGACTTATATCCGTATTTTTGAAAATGTCTGCTATATTTTGGTATTGACACTTTTTCTGGGAAGGCAAAAGACTGCTATTAAAGTAAACTTGTCAAGAGAGAAATATGGCTACTGCCATTGCTGATCTCCTCTGTAGCATAGTCATATGCTATCTTTTATCCTGGCTTGCTTTAACCTTTTTTGTTGCCAGAGCCTTTTTGTTTTGTTTTTTGCATGCTTAAAAAAATATATATAATAATTTAGATCTAGAGATTAGTTAAAACACCTATATTTTCTGAAAGCAGAGACCCTGGAGAAAATAATGGTGATAATTTCATGATTTTATGTTCTGCTTTTCTATTCCCACTGCCACATATAAATAAGATGAGGTTGTGCTGAGTACATGTATACCCAATATGCCAAGCCTTGAAATTGTGCATGCCTGTGCAACTGCAACATCTACACTTAAAATTTCCCATTGTGGATGCTTTCAAAGCTCTAATACCCTGTACACACAGTCTGACATTCCGACCACAAAATCTGCATGATTTTTTCCGATGGATTTTGGCCGAAGCTTGTGTTGCATACACACGGTCGGACAAAGTTGTTGGAAAATCTGATCGTTCGGAATGAGGTGACGTCAAACACATATGTCGGGACTATAAACGGGCCAGTAGCCAATAGCTTTCATCTCTTAGTGTATTCTGAGCATGCGTGGCACTTTGTCCATCGGAATTGTCTGCACACGATCAAAATTTATGCAATCGGATTTTGTTGTCGGAAAATCCGACAAAAAAAGTCTGATAGAGCCCACACACGATCGGATTTTCCGACAACAAGATCCGATCAGACTTTTTCCTTCGGAATTTCCGACCGCGTGTACAGAGCATTACAGGTCATTAATTTAGAGTTAGCCATGAACTCTGGCCTTAGAATTATTGCTCTCACTTTGGCGATGTGTATCGTGTATCACCATCAATGTTTCCATATATAGTTGACCTCAATGTATGAGTTTATGTACAAATGTGTGTGTCTGTGGGAGCAGGGGGGCTCCATTAACTTCTTTCCTGCCCATACTGATGGGGAAAGTGACAGCAATAACCAGGAGTGATGAAATCCTTGTAAGTTCTGTGTTCTTATGATTAACGTATGGACATTTACTGGTCTCCCTCCCTTCTACCCAGCAACACCTGGCCTGCAGATCTGGGCCTACAGGTGGGAAATTGGAACCTGGAAACCATAGTGAGGGAGTCACGTGAGGTGGGGGAGTTGGAACTTTCAGAGGGCTGTGGAAAGAGTACTGCTTGGACCTTGAAGAAGGGGATATACCCCAAAAGCTTGTCCTAAAAAAAAGTCAGAGAAAATCATGAGTTCTAACCTGTATAGTTGTTTCAGGTCAGTGCCTGAGAGAAAGGGGTCAGTGTGACAGCCAGGCAACTAGCATTTTTAAATAAGATTTCAGCAATAGCAGGATCCATTTTTCATTTATGACAGGTTTCCATGAGAAAATTAGAGGAACTAATTATTTTACCATCGGGCTCTGTCATTAGTTATAAAAACACTAGTTATTATGTTAGTTTGCTACTTGATCTGGAATGTGAAAGAAGCAAATTTTGAGAAGTTTCTACATATCTCTTTTTCTGATTGACCTACTTTTCAAAATCCTCTAAATGAATAACAATGTTACAAGCATACCTAGGGCAAATATTTGCCGTTCTAAAATATTTTTTTTTAACTTAGTTTAAGTAACATAAAATCCCTAACAAAATATTGGAATGACAACAAAAAGCTTAAAAGTTCAGTATGTGGTAAAATGAATGTAAACGTACGTAATAATAGCCTAATATAACAGCTCAGTATTTTATTTGTCAGGCCGTAATTTCTTCACAGGATAATTTTCCTGTTCTGAAAGGAACTTGGTTTAGCAAGATGTATGCACAAATCAGCAGTGTATATATTTAGTCTGTACAGCTGACATTGGTAGTACCGTGTTTCTTTTACCTTCATCACTTGTAAAAATACACACAAATACACTTCAGCTTGTTTTTCTTTCTTTTATCTTAGATCGATGCTCTTTTTTTTTCTTCAAAAACCTATTTTAGAAAACCTTTGCAAGCTATTGAAGCTAGTTAAGAAAAAAAAAATTATCAAAACGACATCATGAGTAAAAAACCCTGTACAGGAGAACATTATTCTGTAGAGTTCTCTACTTTTCTGTGTTCTGTATGCATTAACCACTTCAATACTGGGCACTTTCACCCCCTTCCTGCCTGATTTTCAGCTTTTAGCACTGTCACATTTTGAATGACAATTGCGCAGTCATGCAACGCTGTATCCAAATAAATTTTTTTCACACAAATAGAGCATTCTCTTGGTGTTATTTAACCACTTACAGACTGGACCATTTTGCTGGTCAAAGACCAGACCACTTTTTGCGATTCGACACTGCGTCGCTTTAACTGACAATTGCGCGGTCCTGCGACGTGGCTCCAAAACAAAATTGGCATCCTTTTTTTCACATAAATAGAGCTTTCTTTTGGTGGTATTTGATCACCCCCGCAGATCAGCGTCACTAGTTGCTAGGCAGAATGGAAAAATGCTGTTTACACGGCACTTCCTCCATTCAGCCGTCCCGTGACACGATCGCGGGTATGCCCGTGGCGATCGAGTCTGCGGGACCCGCGACCAGACTCACGGGGGTCCCGACCAGCAGGCGAGCGCGCCGCCGGCGGCGCACTCGCGATGGCAGGGCGGCACTGAAGATTGGACGTACCTGTACGTCAATATGCCTGCCCGTGCCATTCTGCCGACGTACATCGGCGTGCGCTGGTCGGGAACCGGTTAATCACATCTGGGTTTTTACATTTTTTGCTAAATAAACAAACAAAAAAAGACAGAACATTTTGAAAAACAAAAAATGTTTTTGTTAGTTTCTGTCAGAAAATGATAGGCGGTGCTAATATGCAGAACTGATTGGCGGAACTTATGGGCAATGATAGGTGGCACAGATAGGCAGAACTGATGGGCACTGATGGGCAGTGATGATTGGGCACTGATGGGCGGCACTGATGGACACTGAATCACAGATGGGCACAGACTGGGCATTGTTGGGGCTGCATTGGTGATCAGTGTCCTGATTATCTGTACAGATCTCCCTTAAGGAGATGCCACTGATCAGCTCTCCTCTCCTCACACTCTGTCAGTGTGAGGTGAGGAGAGCCAATAAATGGCATTTCCTTGTTTACATGTGATCATCTGTGATTGGACACAGATGTGGAAAATTTTGGTGTTCCCTAATGTTAGTGATCAATGTAGAAGTGACATTTTACATTGTAAGTCAGTCAAAATATGTTAGTGGTCAGTGTAGGTTGGAGATCAATTCACTATCACTACAGACGATCTCAAGGTTTGGTCCAAGCACAAGTTTGGACCAAACTTTGACTGTTTAGGACAGAGGCATAAGTAAAACCTTCAGGACCCCAGCTTAAGCAACCATAACTCCCAACCGGGGACCCATTCCCTCAGAGTCTGGGGCCCTTTACTCTCATTGTGGGCTCTTTATTGCAGTCATGCAGCGGGGCCCTTTCACATGTTTTGCAGCAGGCCTCCTTCCTGCTGTCATGGAGCCCACCCCAGGGCCATTGCAAGGATTATTGTCTACACAGCTGAAGGTGCATTTTACTTTCTCCACCCATTATCCCATTCTAGTCAGTGCTGGATTTAGGACACACAGAGAGCAGGGTCCATGAATATGTAATGCACAGAATACAGGAGACTGGAATGTGTAATGCATAGTAGGAATCAGGAGTACAAAATAAAAAGCGTGCACAAGTCAGGGGTGTGTAACGCACAGTGTAGGGGTCAGAAGAGTACAGAATTTCTCCCCCATTTTATTCTTTCAGCTAAAATCCTCCCCTCCAAAAAAAATCCAGCCCTAATCTAAATGCTCACCCCCCAGCACAAATCCTGTCTCCTACTCCCTGAGCAAATCCTCTACTCCCCAAACCCTTCTTCCTAACACAAAACTTCCTCCCCTTATTTATGTCAGCATAACTCCTCCACCCTCCCATCACAAATCATCCTTCAATCTCCCTTCCCAGAATAAGGGAGGGGGCGTTACATCAGAGGGGGGCGGGGTCACCCATACGTCACTGGGGAACCCCATGGCTTCCCTCACCAGCGTCAGGGGGTCGGGGTCACGGGTGGCCCCACCTTCCTAATATAAGAAACATCAGCGCTGGGATCCCCGCAGTGTCTCCGCAGTGGAGACAGAAGATGGATGCATGTATGGACAGCGCTGGACTGTGAGATCCCCCCTCGCTAGATCAGATCAGCCATCGCTGGACCCCGGAGAGATGATCATTCGTTGCTGGATAGCAATAGTGTATTAGCACCGCTGGAATCTTTTTTTTATTTTTTTTATTTTTAATAAAGGAATTTTTCAAACGTGTGTTTGTCTTTTTAACCATTTTTACACTTTCTTTGTGAAATGGTACTTTTGTACCCCCTTACCATTTCAAACAGGGGGGGCGGGAACTGGGGGCCCCCTTGTTAAAGGGGGGTTCCAGATTCTGATAAGCCCCCCGCCCGCAGACCCCCACAACCACCGGCCAGGGTTGTGGGGATGAGGCCCTTGTCCACATCAACATGGGGACATGGTGCTTTGAGGGGTCACAGACCAGGCCACATGTTGAGGGCATGTGGCCTGGTACGGTTCAGGAGGGCGGGGGGCGCTCTCTCACCCCCCCTCTTTTCCTGCGGCCTGCCAGGTTGCGTGCTTGGATAAATGGTCTGGTGTGGATATTTAGGGGGACCCCATGTCAATTTTTTTTTTATTTGACACAGGGTTCCCCTTAATATCCATACCAGACCTGAAGGGCCTGGTAATTGAATTTAGGGGAACCCCCACGCTTTTTTTTTATCAATGAATGAATTGTCGGCTAATACAGAGAACACTCATAGACTTTAATAGGGTTCTAAAGTTCACACGAAGTTTAGGTCTGTTCACAGGTTCTGGTGCGAACCGAACAGGGGGGTGTTCAGCTCATCCTTAGTCCATGCTAGAGCACCCCTGTTAGGCAAGTAACGGAAAAACATATTCCGGCACTGGAATTAAGCACAGAATTTCTTATACTGGCACCAGCCCTGCCCCCCCCCCCCCCAGTGGTGGAATGCCAGGGCCCGGTCACAAGTACGACCTTTGTGATCCTGGTAGTTCCTTGACTGCTTCAGCAGTTCTTCCAACTTCCAGACTATTAACTTGTTTGGCCAGAGCCAAATGTTATACAAGGTATTTTCACAACTACAAGATACGACAGCTTCCTTCCTGTCAATAGTACAGTTTGTCCAACCCACCTTGAACCGAACCCAAGTACACTTGACTCATCCACAACCATTGCTTGCTGTTCAAGGAACCCCTAGCAGTCTCTGGAGGACCAGTAGGGTTTCAAAAACTTTGTTTGAGAAAGGCTGCTCTAATACTTTCTCTGAGAGAATCATTGTGGCTGATTTACTAAAGCAAATAGGCAGTTTACTTTGCAAGGAATTTTCCCTTAGCTTAGAGAATGTAGAGAAAATTTACTTTGCAAAGAATACCCAATCATGTGCAGAGAAAAAAAAAGTATTTCTGCTTGCAAATAATTGAATGATGGAAGTCAGCAGAGCTTCACCTCATTCACTAAGCTAAGTGAAATGTTCTTGTATAGGCCTGTTCCCTTGAGCAGCCTATTTGCCTTTAGTGGATCAACCCCATTGTTTCTTTTTTTGCACACTTATGCATTTTAAATGCCTATTTTTGACATGAAAATTACCCCAAAAACATTAAATATTTTGGTAAGTGCCTTTTTTATGTTGCACAGTATTTGTATTACTGTTTATCAAATCTATATTTTCAGTATAAATGCACTCAAATGTATTTTAGTGGACAAAAAACACAATATTATTCTTATTTTCATTAAATATAAATTATATGGTTGTGTCAAGCAAATACATACCAAATATGTAAAATCAAAAAATTGCGCACGGGTGGGGATAGAACCAATACTAGCTCATAGAAGTGATAACGTCTATGTTAAAGTTCTCTACTGGCTGAAGAAATGTAAACAAACTCTCTAATCCTGCTGCTGTAGTGTCCAGGATTTTTTTCCGCATGCTGGCTCTATAGCAGCGACAGCAGCAAAATTGGCTAAGGACTGGTTTGCACAGGCTTCAGCTTGTATATACAGCAAAATTTTGTGAATATTTCAGGATCCTTTTACAAAGCATTTACAAAGCTTTGAGAGGTTTAAAGTGCAGGTGCCTAGGGTTGGGTGCCTACACATAATCTGCAGCAAGTTTCATTGTCCCATTTAATCCTAAATGATATCTTATCCCTCTGCTTTCATTCCTGGCAGTTGCAGGATGCTATAATGGTCCCATAAAGCTGCTCCTCTTTGCCAGCTGTGCTTCTGCTTACTCATTGGCATAAACAAGTACGTTGCAGGACCAACAATGTTAGTGGAGAAAACTTCAAAGTGTGCATAAAAACAATTTTTTAACACGTTACTCCACTCCACACATATAATTATTTACAATACAGTTCATCTCCAGCTAAACTTTTAAAAGAATAGTATACAGGTAGTCCCGAGTTACGAACGTCCGACTTGCAAACGACTCCTACTTACGAATGGGAGGCGGTCACTTTCGACAGCACTTTTTGACGGCGGGTATTTTGCGACAGCACTTTTCGAAGGTGGGCACTTTCAACAGCACTTTTCGACGACAGGCACTTTCAACAGAACATCAGAAAACGACATCTCTGCCTTTTTGCGCATGGTGTTGCGACTTACGAACATATTCGAACAAACATACAGTCCCTAACCCATTCATAACTCAGGGACTTACTGTATCAGGGTTAGATCCTTCTCTCAGGTGAGAAGTTTCACTCCACCTATTTTACTTAGTTGTCCTTAAAACAGGGGGTGGGTAAAGCTTTCAATGGAGGCTCATGTGCTCATGACGATTTTCCAAAAAATTTTGCATTTCTTTTTACTTTCTGTTGTGAGCCCAAGATATACACAGATATATATATATTTTTTTAATTAATCAAATCTCTAAAAAAAAAGACAATACAATGCTTTTCTGAACTTGGGTAATCTATTAATGGAAGTCCTCATTTGCAAGCATTGAATTTGCAAAAAAATGTGTGCAGTGGGAGAATGAGCATGGTCAGTCTTCTATAGAATTCAAGTGAATAATTAGTATATCAATTATACAGTATACTATTTAATTACCACAAATTCTAAAAAACAGTGAGGACTAATGGCTTTAAGGCTTGTTGTAGAATAAATAAAGTAATTTGTTTTTACAAATATTTCTTATTGAAATAAGAATTGGTCACTGCGTATGCAGACCAGTATGTAGAATAAGATTATAGCTCTGCATTTGTTGAAGAATGTGTGCAAGTGTCTGTTTCTAATGCTGGTAACAAGCAGGCTATTTAAACTGATTGGCTACAGAACTAGCATTACCTGTGAAATCTGCGATCTGTAACTTTGAACCTGAACTACCTTGTTACTGATCCGCATTGAAATGCTTCTGATATCCACCTGTACCAACCCTGGCTTGCATTTGGACAACATTTCTACCTACTCCTTCTCTTCCTGACCTTGTCTGTTACTGACTTTAGCTTGACTACCAGCCTGTCTACCAGCTGACTAGTTCAGATATGTGTGTCTATCTATACCAGATTTTAGTAAGAATTACGAAGCACTTTTGTCACTCTGTGCCCATGTGCCATCTGTTCAGTTTAACTGAGACTCTGAGATGGATGTGTAAGAGAGGTTGCCCTTCAGGCTCCTCTACCAGGTACATGATAGTCGGGAAGGGAGTGCTCCTATCTCTAAAAAAGGAATGGGGTGCCCAACCTGGAGTTGACCTTCAAGCCAATCTTACTTCACTTTTAGTTCCAATTTCAGTTTACAACAATAACTGTAACAGGAAGCATGCGCAAATCCAACAGGTATAAATATACTGTTTTAGAAGAGAGCTTTGAACTGACTTTAAGCTCTATAGTACCATTGAAAGGCTAATACATTTGTGAATAAAGTAAAAACATGTGCAAGGTTTCAGATAATTAAGTTCCACTCCCATTGCACATGTACCCTTCCAAATTGTCCAGTGGGAAAATATAGTTTCTTCTGCATTCCTTGAACCCCTTGACATTCCCACGTTACTTTATTGGGCCACAAAGGATACAAAATAACCCAATAACCATCAATACAGGGCTAGTATTTTAAAGTGGGAGCTTGGTCTAAGGCATCCACCCAGTACTAAAAGATAAAAGGGCTGGTAACAACATAGCAATGGTCCTCATAAAATATGACTGGTGTTCTAAAGTAGTATTTTGATAGGAACATTCTTTTATATAAAAAAATACATTTTAAATATGAACAGTTTAGATAGTTCAACTTGATATCTGGCTACAAAGCAGTCTGGTCAATTTCACCCAATAAATTGTAGTACTTATTTCTAGTTACTAACAACTGTTTCTTATAAAAAAAAATAATAAAACATGTAACTTAAGTTTATCAGTGTTTTAAAACACGGCTTACTGATTAACTAACAATATTGCTCAGCTGGGTTCAGAAAAAAATTACAAAAGGTGAAATTTGGGTTACCGCGTATTATTCTTCACACTGTGTTTTTAAGAAGATTTTTTATACACAAGCTTTAAAGCCTAGTGCTAGCTTTTATTTTTTAATTTTAAATAAAGTAGCAGGTTTTTTTTCAGGGTTTCTTTTTTTCATCCTATAAATACAGATATTATATAATATATTGTATATGGAAATTCTTTGATAAAATATGTGGAGTATTCCCCTAACCATTGCGGTAGCATCGTCAGTTTTCAGGATATGAAAATTGATTTTGTATTTATTTAGCAAACAGTTTGGTAATGTATAAGGAAATAATTCCACAATAAAGAGTTATTTATTGATACATTTTAAGTAAGGTATCATGAATAACCTGTTCTATGGATTAAGTAAACCATTCAGATATACATAATTTGAAATATCAATAGAACACATGCAGAACCAACCATTACCTGCATTGTTATAGACCACTTACTCTGCTTACAGTAAGTGCAAATTGTAATAAAATAAAAAACTATGAATGTGATAGCCGCATACAGTACACGAGGCTACATACTACTCTCTGCACACCAACATATTGCTGCCTGAACTGACTGTATATAGTTAAAGCAGATTAAAAGGAAAGCAGATAAATTCACAGTTGATTAGATGCCTGTGTAATCTGCCAAAAGGTTTGAAACTCTGTTCTCTTTTTATTCATACATTATTACTGCCTTACAAGCTAGACTCCTGACCTTATGTTTCAATTTCAGTATTAGGTTTAATCATGTGAGTAGATATAACATATAAATACAACATACCAATACACTGGAACCCACAGTTGATCCTTGTAGACAGATACCATACAATGCAATTAGCTGTAATTTGCATCATATAAATGTTTTCCATGCAAGTGCATACTAATCAGCCAAGCTGGAAGTCACTGCCTTTCAAGTATAGACACCCATCTATGGCCATAAATTCACTGATAGTCTAAGAAGCACAATCTTCACATCATTCCAGTGTGAAATAACAATTTAGAACTTGTAGATTTGTCTGTTTGATGGGCGTGGACTGGGGGCTCCTGTTTGCTATCTGAATATATACATTTTGATGATATAGTGGCTATTCATCCTTAATGTGATATTACTGCTGTACCATTTGGACTTGGCCCCCACTTTTAAGATTGTGCTTGTTAGATTGTTTTTTGGCCATAGATGGATGTCTTCACTTAGAAGGCTAAGCTCATTGGCTACTATGCACAACTGCACCAGATTTTTCACTCTCCAGTTTTAGTATCTTCAGTTCCACAGTATACTATATATACCTGTATATCTATCTATCTATCTATCTATCTATCTATCTATCTATCTATCTATCTATCTATCTATATATATATATATCAGTGATGGCAAACCTTGGCATCCCAGATAATTTGAGACTACGTTTCCTATGATACTCATGCACTCTGCATTGTAGTTGAGCATCATGGGAAATGTAGTTCCAGAAAATCTGGGATGCCAAAGTTTGTCATCACTGCTATATATCATCACTAATAATGACTTCTGTTCTCAGCTGCATAAGGGATTATCATTTGCATAAAGGACTTAAAAAACTGGGGGAGGAGACTGTAAGGGGTGTGCCAGCAGGAGGCAGAGAAACAACATCACACTAATCTTCCCAGTGAAGAGCTGTGCAGGGGGATGTATTAGCACAAGTCTGACCAGTGGGGGACAGGCAGGCTGTGCTCAGAAGTAGAATGCAAAAAAGGAAACTGACCACACTGGAAAGAATGTGCTTGTATGTCATGGCATGGTCTGTTTGAAGTAGGAAGGAAAGGAGGAGGACTTGCAGGATAACCAGGGATTTCATACAAAGAAAGAAATCCAAAGAGAAGAGGATACTTTCTAAAACAAGTACATGGTGCAACAGGTGCATATCATAATTATGAAATAGGGTAACACACATTAATGTGTTGTTCATGAAGATTCAGTATAGAAGGAATTGGGCCATCATCTTTGACTTGTTTAGGTGTCTTACCAGGACTTGATTGCTGATATGACTTTGTTATTTAATTATTTATGTTTGCTTATCTATAGCTGAGGGTATTTGTAGTACTTCTTGAACCACTTCAGCCCCCGAATAATTCCCCCCTTAATGACCAGGCCATTTTTTATGATACAGCACATTGCTTTAACTGACTTAAAGCCCAAGCCTACTTTTTTTTTTTTTTTTTACAAAAAAAGTAGGCTTGGGCTTTAACAACCTACAGCTTACCTTCTTTTCCTATTGTGCTCTGTATCCTCCTAAAACCTTTTATATATATATATATATATTGTAAGGGATCTTCCCGGGGTAGGGTGTGTTTGGACACAGTTCACAGCAGACTTGGAATTTGATAAAGCAGATCTTGGCGTTTATTCGTGGTACAAACAGTCCAGCAAACAAAATATACAGCAACACCGTGCTTTCTAAGTACAACAAAAATAAAAGTCCTAGCCCGGCTGGGCGCTTACTAACAGGTTCTGCTCACCTATCTGACACTTACAAACACAGCGTCTTTCGCCTGGATATCGCAGGGTGAGTTTTAGCTCCAGCAGTGGCTGTGCTTGCAGCTTCCTTCAACACACAGATTGTTCATTCCCTGGCTGAGAAGCAATCACCTGCAGACCCTACAGAGCCTTTAGCTTCCCAGGCTAATTAGGATCCAAGCTCACCTGATCCCAAACCCAGAACTGGATCGGGGGATGTGGAATGACAGGTCCCTCTACCAAACCTACCTGCCATTCCATATAAACCCAGGCCCGGCAAAATTAAATAACAACTCAGCAGCATATCGCTGCTGAGAAACTGATCCATCCTGGATTTACCATCTCACACTGTGTAGCAACCTAGGTGAGATGTACACCCCCTCGATCACTTCTCCAGTGACATGTCTACATATCCCCCCCCTCTTTTTCAGACCGGAGGGCTGAGCCTTTTGTCCCCACAGACAACTTACCCTTGACAATGCGTCAGCATTTGCCTGTAATTTCCCTGGCCTGTGTTCCACAGTGAAATTAAAGTTTTGTAGGGAGAGAAACCATCTAGTCACTCTTGCATTTCTCTCCTTGTTTAACTTCATCCATGTTAGGGGGGCATGGTCTGTCACCAACTTGAATTTCCTGCCTAGCAAGTAATACTTTAAAGATTCTAGGGCCCACTTCACTGCCAAACATTCTCGCTCCACAATGGCATAATTTTTCTCGGCCGGGGTTAGTTTTCTACTCAAGTACGTCACCGGATGCTCCTCACCATTCACTACTTGTGAGAGTACTGCACCTAAGCCTGTGCTAGAGGCATCTGTCTGGACCAGAAATTCTCGCCTGAAATCGGGGGTGACTAACACAGGTGGTTGGCACAAGGCAGACTTAAGGCTTTGGAAAGCCTCCTCGGCCTCTGGGGTCCACGTGACCATTGCTGTCTTTCCGCCCTTTGTCAAGTCAGTTAGCGGAGCAGCAACTGAGGCAAAGTTCGGCACAAATCTACGGTAATAACCCGTAATACCCAGGAAAGCTCTAACCTGTTTCCTTGTCAGGGGTCTAGGCCAATTCTGTATTGCCTCAATTTTATTTAGCTGTGGCCTAACCAATCCTCTTCCAACAATGTAGCCCAGATATTTGGCCTCTTCTAGGGCTAGAGCACACTTCTCGGCATTTATGGTCAACCCTGCATCACTTATGGCATCCAACACGGCCTGTACCTTACAGAGGTGACTTTCCCAATCAGGGCTAAAAATGACCACATCATCGAGGTAGGCGGCTGAGTAATCACGATGTGGTCGCAGAATCAAGTCCATCAACCTCTGGAAAGTTGCAGGCGCTCCATGTAACCCGAACGGCATCACTACATACTGGAATAGCCCATCAGGGGTGGAGAAAGCAGTTTTCTCTTTAGCCTCGTCAGAAAGTGGAATCTGCCAATAGCCCTTTGTGAGATCAAGGGTGGTTATGTACCTGGCGTTACCCAACTTCTCAATCAACTCATCTACCCTGGGCATAGGATACGCATCGAACTTGGAGATCTCATTCAACTTTCTGAAATCGTTACAGAACCTCCAAGTTCCATTGGGCTTTGGGATTAGCACAATTGGGCTGGACCATTCACTCTGTGACACCTCAATTACCCCCAGAGCAAGCATACGTTTTACCTCGGCAGATACGGCTTCCCTACGTGCCTCGGGTATCCTATAGGGCTTAAGGTTTACTCTGCTTCTAGGCTCAGTTTCAATGTGATGATGGATGAGGTGTGTACGCCCTGGGAGGTCAGAGAACTTGTTTTTGTTTTTCTGTAAAAATTCCTGAGCCTCCTGTTTCTGTGACACTGATAGAGTATCACCTACCTTGACTGGAGGGATTGGTTGTGACAAATTATTAACAGTATTTGTCGCCCCCAAGGATTCCCTGTCTTTCCAGGGCTTGATCAAGTTTATGTGATAAACTTGGAAAGGCTTCCTTCTACCTGGTTGGTGCACCTTGTAGTTCACCTCACTGATCTTTTCAACAATTTCATAAGGACCTTGCCACTTCGCTAAGAATTTACTCTCAACAGTGGGGACTAGTATAAGGACCCTATCGCCTGGGTTGAATGTCCTGATTCTTGCGGACCGGTTGTAAATTCTACTTTGGGCCTCTTGAGCTCTCTGGAGGTGTTCCCTTACCAGGGGCATTACAGTGGCTATACGGTCCTGCATTTGTGCTACATGCTCAATAACACTCTTGTATGGGGTGGACTCATTCTCCCATGTCTCTTTTGCAATGTCTAGTAGACCCCTAGGGTGATGACCATAGACCAACTCGAATGGTGAGAACCCTGTGGACGCTTGGGGCACCTCCCTAATAGCAAACATGAGGTAGGGTAATAAATGATCCCAGTCACGACCATCTTTTGCCACCACTTTCTTCAACATATGTTTCAAAGTTTTATTAAATCTCTCCACCAATCCGTCCGTCTGGGGGTGGTACACAGAGGTACGGATGTGTGAGATTTTAAATAGTCTGCATAATTCCTTCATTACTTTCGACATAAATGGCGTACCTTGGTCAGTTAGGATTTCTTTGGGGATCCCAGTCCTAGAGAACATATAAAACAACTCACGTGCAATTGTTTTAGATGCAGTGTTTCTTAAGGGTACAGCCTCAGGATAGCGGGTCGCATAATCCAGGACTACCAAAATATACTGGTGTCCTCTAGCTGACTTTACAATGGGACCCACTAAATCCATGGCAATACGCTCAAAAGGCACCTCTATAATAGGGAGCGAAACCAAAGGACTGCGAAAATGTTACACTGGGGCACTAACCTGACATGTGGGGCACGACTCACAGTATTTTTTAATGTCATCATATATGGCCGGCCAAAAAAACCTCTGGAGAACCCTCTCTCGCGTTTTGTCAGTCCCCAAGTGTCCCCCAAGAACATGGTTATGTGCCATGTCAAGCACCTGACGCCGGTACGGCTTAGGTACCAGAAGTTGTTCCACAATCTCATCTTTAACCTTATTGACTCTATAGAAAAGATCATTAGTCACCGAAAAATGTGGAAATCTTTTTTCAGCATCTGGTTCCTGAGGTACCCCGTTCATAACAGCAACCTGCTCTCTCGCATTTTTGAGAGTGGGGTCCTGTAATTGTGCAGTCCCAAAATTATCGCTAGACACCTCTAAGTCTAGTATATTTTGCTCAGTGGGAGGAGCCTCCTCCTCCCCAGCCAGGACCTGCAAAGGAAAACAATCATTTTCATCCTGCACATTTTTATCATTCACAGTGGACAAGGCAACCCCCTTAGAGGTATCCTCACTCCTTTTGGGGATTTTTCTTTTTTCCCAAAGAGCCCAGAATAATGGAAAATCGCGCCCCAATATTACATTATGCATGAGGTTTTTAACCACACCCACTTCATATTGTACGGTGCCTTGTTCAGTCCCGACTTTAGCCAGCACTATAGGGTACACTTTTGTATCACCATGTATGCACACAACACTCATATGCTTTTTAGACTCTAAGTCCCCAGTCACCAGGCTAGCATGCACCAAGGTTACAAGGCTTCCTGAGTCCATTAACGCTTTAACAGGAAAGTCATTGATTGTGATGTTGCAGATTTGCGGTTCAGTCTCTAGTCCAGGAACTGCAGCACAAGATGGTTCCGCAAATAGCGACTGACGCCTGCTAGCGTCACATTCCATGGGTTCAGAGGTAAGAGGGCAATGGGCCGACACGTGTCCCGCCTCATGGCATCTCCAACACTGGATAGGGCCTGGTCTCTTTGGCAAGGAGTCCTTTTCAGAGCCCCTTAGCCACCCGGGACCATCACCAGTCTTTTGTCCCTGAGACACCACTTGAGCCCTTTTCCCCCCATCAGCACCCCTCCACACTCCCCCAATAGATGGAAGTCTCTTACCAGCTGACGGCACAGATCTGGCGCTCCGGGGAGGTGAAGATGCTGCAGGAACATCACGGAGGTAGTCCTCAGTCGCCTGGAACCTCTCCACAAGGTTGACAAGTTCGTTTGCATTCTTAGGATCACCTTGTCCCACCCAGCGTTGCAAGTCAGTAGGAAGGGCTCGGAGGTAGCGATCCATCACGACCTTCTCTAGGATTTGTGCAGGAGTAGAAGTGTCTGGCTCCAACCACTTTCTTGCCAAATGGATTAGGTCATACATCTGGGACCTCGCTGATTTGTCCAGACTGTAGCTCCAGTTGCGTACCCTCCGGGCACGGACTGCAGTAGTAACTCCTAGTCGGGCAAGCATCTCCTCTTTTAGCCGAGTATAGTCCTTAACCTCTTGCTCACTGAGGTCATAGTAGGCCTTTTGAGGTTCACCTGTTAAATAGGGCGCAATTACCTCTGCCCACTCAGCGGCTGGTAACTTCTCTCGCTCAGCCACGCGCTCAAATACTGTTAGATAGGCCTCAACATCGTCCTCAGCAGTCATCTTTTGCAGCGCTTTCTGCACAGTCCTTCTCCCAGAAAAAATCTCTGGAGCGGCTCCCTCCATTGTGGGTGGATTAGCAACCACAGGCGCCTCTCGATTTACTATCAGGTGCTCGATAAGTTGTTGTTGGCTTTGGCGCAAAGCTTGCAACTCTTCCTTATGCATCCGCTGTTGTGCAGCCATCATCTGCTGTTGTGCAGCCATGGACTGTTCATGTCGTCTATTGGCCTCTGTCTGCGCCTGCTGTTGTGCAGCCATCATCTGCTGTTGTTCAGCCATGGACTGTTCATGTCGTCTATTGGCCTCTGTCTGAGCCTGCTGTTGTTGCAAACTCACTTGCATAAACTGCTTCAGCATCTCCTCCATGTTGCTGGACTGTTTTTGGAGTGTAGTTGCAGCTTTCACCCAGGACATCAGCAGCTGTAGCCAAGTCTGTCCACACCGTTGCCCCTAGCAACCGCGTTGCCCGCTACCTCCACCAATTGTAAGGGATCTTCCCGGGGTAGGGTGTGTTTGGACACAGTTCACAGCAGACTTGGAATTTGATAAAGCAGATCTTGGCGTTTATTCGTGGTACAAACAGTCCAGCAAACAAAATATACAGCAACACCGTGCTTTCTAAGTACAACAAAAATAAAAGTCCTAGCCCGGCTGGGCGCTTACTAACAGGTTCTGCTCACCTATCTGACACTTACAAACACAGCGTCTTTCGCCTGGATATCGCAGGGTGAGTTTTAGCTCCAGCAGTGGCTGTGCTTGCAGCTTCCTTCAACACACAGATTGTTCATTCCCTGGCTGAGAAGCAATCACCTGCAGACCCTACAGAGCCTTTAGCTTCCCAGGCTAATTAGGATCCAAGCTCACCTGATCCCAAACCCAGAACTGGATCGGGGGATGTGGAATGACAGGTCCCTCTACCAAACCTACCTGCCATTCCATATAAACCCAGGCCCGGCAAAATTAAATAACAACTCAGCAGCATATCGCTGCTGAGAAACTGATCCATCCTGGATTTACCATCTCACACTGTGTAGCAACCTAGGTGAGATGTACACCCCCTCGATCACTTCTCCAGTGACATGTCTACAATATATATATATATATATATATATATATATATATATATGCTGCCTCTTGTAAATGTGCAGCAGTACTGGTTTAAATTGCAAAGCTGATATCTTCACTTGTGTTGCTGAATCATTTTTCACAGATTGTCTCATTTCCTATAAAGCTTGCCAGCAACGGATTTCAACTGACTTCCACCTACCCCAAAATGTCTACTTTAATTCAACTCTATGGCACAGTTCCTGAAAGGAAACATATGTGCCAGCCTTAAAGAGGGTCTGGAATAAAAAAGAGCAAAATTTTAGAGGGCGAGCTGGGAAAAAGAAGGTTAAGAGAGGAGAGGGCCATCTTGGAGAGAGAGCAGAAAGGATGGAGCCTGTGACTTTGTCCAGAGAGGGGAATGTTGTCTGTGTTAGCTGAGATTGCAGTAGAAACACTCACCAAGTGAGATCTAAAGTGATGAAAGAAACAACATTGTATCCAGTCTATAAATTGTTGAACCTGCGTTAAGTCGGTCTAATTGTGTTTCTGCATAGCAGACTTAACATGCACCTGTGCCCAGCCTATGGACAAAAAAGTGGACTTTGTAGTAAAATGCAAGGTCCACTTATACCTTCCAGGGCTGCTCCCCATTTACAAACTGTTTAGGAAGTGTAAAAAGTACCTGTAAAGAAAAAAGTTTATACTTACCTCACCCCCATCTTTGGTTGACAACATCTAGGCAAGAAGGACATCACCCTTCATTGTTGACTAGTTCCTAGATAATACAGAGCAACCAAGATGCTCCTGCAATGTTGTCTTCTTGCAATATTTCACCTGCTACCAATTTCCCAGAAGGATAATGATGTCACACCCAGTGATGTAGAAGACTGGGGCAAGTTAGAGTAGTAATAAACCGCAGCATAACAATAAAAATAAATCCCCTGCAAGGCAATAGCATAATGTACTAGAATTCATCGCATCCTAGCACATTATGAAAAACTTACCTTAGAAAGAATCCCTCCAGTGGTGCACTGTTACTGCTGACAGGGCTTCCATGTTCCCCTGCTATTCCTTCTGGGTTCACGGGCTCCAGCTATATGAGTGGCCGGGGCCACGATGACGTCACTCACACGCATGCACATGGGAGCCCTCGGATGCAGCACAAAGCTCTGAAGGTCCGGCACGGTATGCCAGACCATCAGAGCACTGGTGATGTCACTGGCTGCGTGCTGTGTGAATATCTCCTAAACACAGCAAGTTTAGGAGACATTCACTGTACCTATAGTTGAGCCTTAAATATAGGCTTACCTGTTGGTACAACTTAAAAAAAATAACTTTACTACCACTTTCAGTATAAATCTAATTTATTGAATCAAAATTGACATTATACATCTGCTATCAGTATTAGTGATTTGTAAAGGGGGATGAACTTGGACAGTTTGAGCAGATATTGAATTTTACAGGAAGGTTTGCTTTAAATTATTTACACATTCTTAACAAGAAGTAAAATGCTTCAAACATACCACTTCTTTCTGACCTCTCCAGTTGCTTTTAATGTAAAGTATTTAATTCTCAAAGATCCTCAAAAATCAGAACTTTTGCTGTGTATTTACATTAGAGGGTTAGAAGGACTCAATAACACATGCAAGGTGGATGGAGGAATCCACCCCACTGCGCTATTATATTTTGACAGCAGTGAAACTGATCTAGTGGCTTTTATCTGATAGGGCGGTTGAATTGAAATCGATTGATAGACTATGCTGTGGCCACACATAGTTCCGGATTTGGCTTGTCCCTGCAGAACCTGTCAAATTTAAATCCATCTATGGCCAACTTTAGTTTACACAGAGTGGTATCCACTATAACAGGATACCCCCCTGCCTGTCCACTATAACAGGTTCCCTCTTTTCTGCCTTTGTGGGACAAAAATATTTTTTTCCTTCATACAGGGTCAGTGTGAAACACATTTTCATGAGTAGAGAGCAAAATAAAATAGAAAATCCAATGAACAAAATAAATAGCCACCAAAGTCAGCGCAAACCCAACCAGAAAACACCTTGTTTTCTCTAGTTACAATACCTTTTATTTTACAATGAGGAACAGGAGAAACTAAATTAAGTTTTTTTGATGTGCTTCTGTAAATGCTACCTGGACACCTATTGTCTGCTGAAAAGCAGAAAGACTGTGAGAAGTGTTTAAGCAAAATTCATTTCTGAAGCCCATGTACACTCAGTCCAAATGTCAAATAAGTTTCTACTACATTACATAGCTTCTCCTTTCCTGCTAAGTAATATTTGTCATTAGCATATAAAGATCATTAATTATATTGGCAGTTTGTTGTAACAGCTTGTGTTTGATATCAAATACATTATGTTTTTATCAGAAACCTTTCCGCCTCCATTAAGATAAACACGACACCCTGTTTATTAATATGCCATCCATTCCATTACAGAAGCCGCGGCTCAATGCATCAGTCTGTGGTCATTTCAGTGCCAACAGAACATTCATTTGGTTCATCAAAATCTAAATACACATCTGGCACAGACTTGTTAAAGTGCTGTGAACACTGGCAAAATGCATGTAAACTGTTCTGCTGGCATCTATCATTAGACCAGACTGCCTGTAAAGAAAAGATTTAGAGAAAAAAATAGTGAAGCTCCAACTTTGCTTATTGAATTGACAAAAAAATCAACTTGTAAAATGAAATTAAGAGCTATGGTATGAAGAGCTGAGAAAACAGCTGGATATCTGACAGTGATCTTATGTCTATGGGTAGATTTATATGGTTAGAGGCAAGGAATTTCTGTTCTACTTCTGGCTATATAAATCCTTCTAAGACCTCTATATTTAAAGTGTTAGTTTAATTTTACCATAAAACTGACTATGCAGATAAAGGGTGTCTGTAGATAAAAACAAACTATGCAGCTTTGACCAATGTTGAATAATGCTTTTTTCTTACATGTAGGCCAAGTACGTACCCCATGGAGCCTGGCTAGAAAACTCCCAGGATGTTGCTAGAACATTGCTAAGCGAAGCCCAGCTGTTACTGTTCTCCTTCACCATCACAGCAACAAGCTCTCAAACTCTGAGCTCAGAGCTACTGCGTCAGGGGAGATAAAGTGCATATGAAGAGGTTTGAATAAGAGAAAGATCTTGCTCCTGTAATTGTGAAGGTGAACAGTAATAGTTGGCCCTCCCATAGCAATGTCCTAGCTGCATCTTGGGAGTTTTCCAGTCAGGCTTTTTGGGATAGGTAAATGACCTACTCCTAGAGCAAGAACACTTTCAATTTTGATCAAAGCTGCAGTTTGTTTTTATCTACAGACATCCCTTATCTGTATAGGCAGTTTTTTTTTTTTTTGCTAAAGGTGAACAAACTCTTTAACCAAATGCATGCTCCCATACACACTTGTAGTAGTTTATACATTTTTTAATGTTCCTAAATTTAATGTATGGAATTTTTTTTATTTAGAATAGGGAAGTATTAAAACCTCTGCTATGTTATTTTTTTTGTCTGTGTATTATTGAGGAAATTCTCCTTCACTTACTGTCTCAGGGACAAAACAGAAGTTTCTCTTTAAAAAATGGTAGGATTTCTCCTGTTGACAGTTGTCCCTGGAACAGGTGTCTCCATCTTAAGATATTCCCTTACCTCTTGTTCTTGGGACAACTCTAAATTAGTTTTTATTTTTTTCTTATTTCCTTTCCAAAATAGTGGTCACAGTTACAAACTGTGGGGAAAAGCTCCTCGATGGGGACAATGATAAATACTTGACAGAGGGTCTAAATCTTTCTTACAATATCCAAAACAAAACAAAAATTTTTTTTACCTAGAGGGCACTTTCAATTTGTTTCATGGCCCAAATTAAGTAACAAAATGTAAGATGTACAAAACAAACCAAGATTATTTTAATTATTTTTCAATATGTTAATTTACATATTTTAGTTTTGAATATAGTAGGGAGGAGGATTAGAACATCTATCAGTGGTTTGTAGACATGTGCAGAGTAAAATATTTCGTTTCGGAATTTCGTTTTCGTCTGAAAACTTAATTTATTTAGTTACTCCCGAAATTCGTTTTTATTTATTTCGTTTTTCGTTCAAAAATTGCATTCGTCCGAAAATCCACATGAATCACGGTCGAATCTGTCTTTGAAGGCTTATGGTGTCTGTCGAATGTATAAAGAAGATTCGACGGAGCTAGTATATAGCATACTTTAGAACCCTATTAAAGTCTATGGGACTCCAACGTTCAAAATCTAAAGTGCTCATTTTAAAGGCTAATTTGCAAGTTACTGTCCTAAAAAGTGTTTGGGGACCTGGGTCCTGCCCCAGGGGACATGGATCAATGCAAAAAAAAGTTTTAAAAACGGCCGTTTTTTCGGGAGCAGTGATCTTAATAATGATTAAAGTGAAACAATAAAAGTGTAATATTCCTTTAAATTTCGTAGGGGGGGGGTTGTCTATAGTATGCCTGTGAAGGGGCGCATGTTTCCCGTGCTTAGAACTGTCCCTGTACAAAGTGTCATTTATGCAGGAAAAAAAGTCCTTTAAAATCACTCGCAGCTATAATGAATTGTCGGCTCCCGTAATACAGAGAACACTCATTGAAAGTCATTGATAAAAAAATAAATAAATAAATTTAAAAAAAAAGCGTGGGGGTCCCCCAAATTCAATTACCAGGCCCTTCAGGTCTGGTATGGATATTAAGGGGAACCCTGCCTCAAATTTAAGAAAAAATTTGACGTGGGGTTCCCCCTAAATATCCATAACCAGACCCTTCAGGTCTGGTATGGATATTAAGGGGAACCCCGCGTCAAATTTTAAAAAAAATTGACGTGGGGTTCCCCCTAAAAATCCATACCAGACCCTTTATCCGAGCACGCAACCTGGCAGGCCGCAGGAAAAGAGGGGGGGACGAGAGAGCGCCCCCCCCTCCCTCCTGAACCGTACCAGGCCACATGCCCTCAACATTGGGAGGATGCTTTGGGGGTCTGTGACCCCTCAAAGCACCTTGTCCCCATGTTGATGAGGACAAGGGCCTCATCCCCACAACCCTGGCCGGTGGTTGTGGAGGTCTGCGGGCGGGGGGCTTATCAGAATCTGGAAGCCCCCTTTAACAAGGGGACCCCCAGATCCCGGCCCCCCCCTGTTTGAAATGGTAAGGGGGTACAAAAGTACCCCTACCATTTCACAAAGAAAGTGTAAAAAATGGTTAAATAAAACAAACACACTTTTGAAAAATTCCTTTATTAAAAATAAAAAAATAAAAAAAAAGATTCCAGCGGCGGTAATCCACTCTTGCTATCCAGCGATGGACGGTCATCTCTCCAGCGATGTCTCATCTCATCCAGCGCAGCGATCCATCCTTCTTCTGTCTCCGTGGAGGAGACACTGCAAGGATTCCGGCGGCTGACGTTTCTTATATACGGAGGGCGGGGCCACCCGTCACCTGACCCCGCCCCCCTCTGACGCAAGGGGAAACCCGGGGTTCCCCGTGACATATAGGTGACCCCGCCCCCCTCTGATGTAACGGAAACCTGCCTGTGTTACATCAGAGGGGTGCGGGGTCACCCATACGTCACAGGGAACCCCGGGTTTCCCCTTGCGTCAGAGGGGGGCGGGGTCAGGTGACGGGTGGCCCCGCCCTCCGTATATAAGAAACGTCAGCCGCCGGAATGCCTGCAGTGTCTCCTACACGGAGACAGAAGAAGGATGGATTCGCTGCGCTGGATGAGATGAGACATCACTGGAGAGATGACCGTCCGTCGCTGGATAGCAAGAGTGGATTACCGCCGCTGGAATCTTTTTTTTATTTTTTTATTTTTAATAAAGGAATTTTTCAAAAGTGTGTTTGTTTTATTTAACCATTTTTTACACTTTCTTTGTGAAATGGTAGGGGTACTTTTGTACCCCCTTACCATTTCAAACAGGGGGGGGCCGGGATCTGGGGGTCCCCTTGTTAAAGGGGGCTTCCAGATTCTGATAACCCCCCCGCCCGCAGACCTCCACAACCACCGGCCAGGGTTGTGGGGATGAGGCCCTTGTCCTCATCAACATGGGGACAAGGTGCTTTGAGGGGTCACAGACCCCCAAAGCATCCTCCCAATGTTGAGGGCATGTGGCCTGGTACGGTTCAGGAGGGAGGGGGGGCCGCTCTCTCGTCCCTCCCTCTTTTCCTGCGGCCTGCCAGGTTGCGTGCTCGGATAAAGGGTCTGGTTATGGATATTTAGGGGGAACCCCACGTCCAATTTTTTCTTAAATTTGAGGCAGGGTTCCCCTTAATATCCATACCAGACCTGAAGGGCCTGGTAATTGAATTTGGGGGACCCCCACGCTTTTTTTATTTATTTATTTTTTTATCAATGACTTTCAATGAGTGTTCTCTGTATTACGGGAGCCGACAGTTCATAATAGCTGCGAGTGATTTTAAAGGACTTTTTTTCCTGCATAAATGACACTTTGTGCAGGGACAATTCTAAGCACGGGAAACATGCGCCCCTTCACAGGCATACTATAGACAACCCCCCCCCTACGAAATTTAAAGGAATATTACACTTTTATTGTTTCACTTTAATCATTATTAAAATCACTGCTCCCGAAAAAGCGGACGTTTTTAAAACTTTTTTTTGCATTGATCCATGTCCCCTGGGGCAGGACCCGGGTCCCCAAACACTTTTTAGGACAGTATCTTGCAGAATCTTTTCTCTCTGTCAAATCTTTTTTCTCTGTCGAATATTTTCTCTATATAATCTTGGACTAATAGAGGTAAGGTTAGGCACATTCGAACACAGGTTCTATAGACACAGATTGTTGTCAGAGTCATGTCGAATCTCCTATTCTATATCGAACTGTTGTAACAATGAAAACGTAAATAAAGCATTTATTTATGTCGGATCTTTCGTTTTTCGGATTTTGTGCTTTCGTTATCGTTTGTCAAAACGAAAACGAAAATAGCTGAAATTCGGACGAAAATGCATTCGGACGAAAACGAATGCACATGTCTAGTGGTTTGCTCTCTGGGTCCTACTGGAGAGATTCCCCTTCTTTATGTGTCTTGGTGACCATTGTCATCAGCAGTAAATGTGCGAAAAAGTTAAATAGGGCAATAAATTGACTAGCAACAACTGTTTAGAAGATTTTCCTTTACTTTAGAGAGATCCTCTTCCTGCAGTGTATGATGCCAAAAAGTGAGGGAAAAGCTTACTAATGGAATACAGGCAGCAAAAAATTCAGTAATTCTATTCAGAAATCTCTTTGAGAGAACACATGGTATACCATATACCCTTGCAGGTAGGTTTGTTAAAAACCTTGCAAAGCATACGACATAAGCCAATGATATGAGGTTAGAAGAAAGGAGGTTTAAAGGGGTTGTAAAGGTTCGCGTTTTTTCACCTTAATGAATCCTATGCTGCATGCGCGAGCCAAGCCTCAATGTTATGGAGGCCTCACACATGCACAGAAGATAGCAGCGGCCGCAACCCGAAAGTGCTGCGGCGTCCTGGAATTCAGAAGCGCTACAGATGCCATAAGAAACTTTTTAGGAAGGCTATCAGAGGAAAGGGAAATAACAACATATAAACAAAAACAAGAAAAGAAGTGGAAAAGAAAAACACAGAAACAGCAGGCCTTGCCAGCCGAGTCGCTTGCCAGACGTCCATCCTGAGCATACCAAGGCAACCTTCCCTCCACCACTTGGGGTATCAGCGCACAGGGTGAACAGCTACTCACCCGCCCATGGCTGTGCCCTGAGCTTGCACCGTAAGATGGTATGCCGGAATCTGTAAGTGATGTTTCTGCTGAAGGCAGGGTGTCTGTGGAAGACAGACTGTGTCAAAGCATCATAAACATGATGACGTCAAACTGACGCGTTTACCTCCTCAAATGAGCTACTTCGGAGCGAGGAGGGCTAGGGTTGGATGTCTATTTATATCACCTGTAAGTGTAATGTATTGGTTGTCACCCATACCTAAAGGCACCATGCACATCCTCCTCTTACAGACTTTCATCACATAAAAATAAAAGTAAAAATAGAAATTACTGAGTCCGAGTGCAGCAGACTGTTGCTGACCTGGCCATACAATAACAAAGCCACCATCTATTATTTCCTCCAATATCCTAATGTAAAATCATCTCGGTGGGGTAAAGGGTAATGATTATAGTATATCTGAGCAACCCAAGCAAATGAAGGTGGTTCCAGGCTAGACAGATTACAAACACTAAAATAATGGAGCAAATCAGATAACAGAAGCAGAAGAGAAATATAGTAATAAAGAAAAAACAACGGGCAACATTAGATAATGCAGAGCCTGGTTGGGGAACAAAACTGATATAAATAGGGTAGGTAATGACTCAAAATAAAAGTTTGTCTGACTTTGTGGGCACTTTGGGGGGGGGGGGGGGGCAAGCCAGGATGGCCAGCTTCAAGTGCAGTCAGGGTTGTTTGATCTGGAAAGCCGGCTATCAATGAAGTTGGGGAGGAAGTCATGGTCATTGAATCTATCCATTTTCTCTGCAAGACACAACACGTCAAACCCTAATGTCATGCTAAAATCTCCTAATCTTGTCCCAATATAGGCCTCAATCTATAAGCAGTATTGGCCACTGATGCCCCAAGTTAGAATTGTACCTTCGTTAGCATAATCGGCGCTTACGCTACTCCGTCCTCCGCTCACAGATCGTGCGTACAACGCATGCGTGTTACACTTTATATACACTGTCCATGCCCCAACCTTCTTTATAGTATATTCTCTGCCCCTTCTTTTTCGGCACAGTGGGAGAGCACATGGCAGAGACAGAGCAGGTGCATGCAGAGGAGAGCAGCAATGGCGAAAGCCACGGAGCCACAAACGTCATAATCCAGGAGATTTAAGGTGTTAAATATGTCCTTTGGTGAGATGGTGGAGATGGTGGACATCTTGAAGAAGGCTGGCTATGACGGGAAATATGGACTTTACAGCAAACCAAATGTGAAAAAAAAGCCAAAATCATGACTAAAGTTGTGAAAAGTCTGCAGAAGAATTTTGGTGTACGACAATCCAAGGATCAATTGAGGAAATGATGGCCAGACCTCAAATTGAGGGAGCAGGATCAGTACCGAAGAATCAAGAGAGTGCTGCAAAAAAGTAAGTATTTTGTCGCGTGTTCCTATTATTACTATTACTTTTGTGCTGCTCCATGTACTTTTCATTACTGTTGTACAGTTTAAAATGGCATTTAAAATGGTGTTTAAAATGGCAAGTTTCAGGTTCGTTCATTCACTAATACAATGTTTTTGGCAGGTGCAGGTTAACTACATTTGTTCAGGCCTATTTATATTAAAAGAAGTTTGTTGTCTAGATGGGTTTGTAACTAGAATGAAATGAAAACTTGATTCAGTGTAAGGAGAGGACACTCAGCAGCTGTTTAGACATCTGGACGCAGGAGCACTAGTGTGGGACACAAGAACACCCTTTTTAGGGTGTCCCACACAGGTGCTCTAGTGGATACTAGGGGTGTCTCCATGTGAGAAACTTTACCAAAAAAGGTAAGTATTCCAGCTTGAAGAAAGGGAAACGAGCATGTCTTCAGCTTGGATCTCTGCCAAAACAGACAATTGTATGACACTTCAAGCAATGTTTCATATTACTATTTCTTGCCTGAAATATCTGTGTGCTAAGTATACCTTTTTTTTATTCACATATAAATCAGAATTGTGCGAGGTATAAACTAAGATCCGCTTAATAGTAGCCAACATCCCAACATGAAATACTATAGAAGTTTTCCCCTTAAAAAAGGCGGGACTTTTTAGGCATAGACTGTGACACCAATTAATTTGGTAAAAATATATAAAAAAATAATTTTATTTCAACATAGAAAGAAGAAACAAAGAATAATATATTAACATACATTTCCGAACCAGAGAAAGGGACACATTACTTCCTCCATGTGCATATATTTATAGAACCAAAAAACATTTGCTTCCTACATCTTATTCCAAAGGAACAGACTTCTATGACATTGTATATAGGCGTATTCAAAGCATTCTACAAACAAGGTCAAATTGCGTTAATACTGTGCATCCAATGTAACCTACGCGTTACGGAGTTATCTTACTCCTTCTTCAGGGATGATCCATTTTAGCACACTTAAATTTACAAAATAGTAGAATCTATAAAAAAACATAAGAAATAATTATATATACGTACAATTTCAAAAAAAAAAAAAAAACACAACGCACCACTAAAACGCACCACCTATATATACGATCTTCACTCCAAGATGCAGGTCTAGGCTCATAATGAGGGGGAGATGTTTGACCACCTTCTTGGATGGGAACCGGGACCGCAGTGATAGGCGGACTGTAAGGGAGGAGGTGTACAAGTAAAGTAAATGCATGTCAAATTTTCACATGCCTAGATTTTAAATAAGTACTGCATGTATTTTACTGCAGCGCCAATAATGGCAGATAAAGGTTCTATATGTTAACCCTCTTGTATGACTTCCGTCATTACATTTATACTAAGAGGGAAACACCCCTAGAGAAAGGGGGGAACTTTATCTAAAAAAAGCTATCTCATAGTGATCATTCCTAAAGATAATAATATTGCAAAATCTTTTAAAAATCTTACCCAAAAGCATTTCATAGGGTAGTTTGCTGTGTCCCGAAGAGAAAACACCTGAGATTCCTATGTTAGAATTGTTAAAATGAGATGCCCAAATGTTGTAACTCTTTTAAATGTTTAAGGCAATCTATTTGGCTTAAAGTCGCCGCAATCTCTCTGTAGTCCAAGGATTTTGGTGCTATGGGAGAAAGAGATTCCCCCCAGAGATAGACGTGTCAGGTCCAGCCTAAAATGGGAAGAGGAAGGACAGTTATATCCGTTAATTCCCCTTCATTTATCCATAAGGCTGCATTACAGACCGACATAAAAAAGTATATATATTTCCTTACCTTCAATTGTATCTCTCAGCAAGTCACCTCCTCCATGGCCATTGCAGACTGATAACAGAATGCTCCTGGCCCATTAAAGTATCTCACAGCCCCACCTCCCTCCCTCCCCTTCCAGGTGAAGTAAATATTACTTTTAACAATTCTAACATAGGAATCTCAGGTGTTTTCTCTTCGGGACACAGCAAACTACCCTATGAAACGCTTTTGGGTAAGATTTTTAAAAGATTTTGCAATATTATTATCTTTAGGAATGATCACTATGAGATAGCTTTTTTTTAGATAAAGTTCCCCCCTTTCTCTAGGGGTGTTTCCCTCTTAGTATAAATGTAATGACGAAAGTCATACAAGAGGGTTAACATATAGAACCTTTATCTGCCATTATTGGCGCTGCAGTAAAATACATGCAATACTTATTTAAAATCTAGGCATGTGAAAATTTGACATGCATTTACTTTACTTGTACACCTCCTCCCTTACAGTCTGCCTATCACTGCGGTCCCGGTTCCCATCCAAGAAGGTGGTCAAACATCTCCCCCTCATTATGAGCCTAGACCTGCATCTTGGAGTGAAGATCGTATATATATGTGGTGCGTTTTAGTGGTGCGTTGTGTTTTTTTTTTTTTTTTTAAATTGTACGTATATATAATTATTTCTTATGTTTTTTATAGATTCTGCTATTTTGTAAATTTAAGTGTGCTAAAATGGATCATCCCTGAAGAAGGAGTAAGATAACTCCGTAACGCGTAGGTTACATTGGATGCACAGTATTAACGCAATTTGACCTTGTTTGTAGAATGCTTTAAATACGCCTATATACAATGTCATAGAAGTCTGTTCCTTTGGAATAAGATGCAGGAAGCAAATGTTTTTTGGTTCTATAAATATATGCACATGGAGGAAGTAATGTGTCCCTTTCTCCTGTTCGGAAATGTATGTTAATATATTATTCTTTGTTTCTTCTTTCTATGCTGAAGTAAAATTATTTTTTTATATATTTTTACCAAATTAATTGGTGTCACAGTCTATGCCTAAAAAGTCCCGCCTTTTTTAAGGGGAAAACTTCTATAGTATTTTATTCACATAGGGGAGAAAATACTCGGGACATCAAAGGACACCAGGGACCCCAACCTCCTAAAGAAGGGGAAGTCACCACACCACAAGCTGAGGATGTGGAGGGAGGAGAGGTTCATTACATGGTTGATATAGTGACCATAACAGGTGAGTGTCTGAGACCACTGCTTCAGGTAATAGATGTATGCCTGCATATTTATAATACATGGTGTGTTTTTTATTTTAGGTGATGTTGATGTTGTGGAAGAAGAAACTAATTTCACAAGTGCAAATATGCACTTGCAATAATGATTTAGAAAAGAAAAAAGAAAACATCAATGATGCTCAACAAAAAATGAAGAACATCATTATTGTTTTAGGCAGAATCTAAAACACACAAAAATTGTACCGTTTTGTCGAGGACTTTTTTTATTTTAATTAAAGTTTTAAAGTATTTTAAAAGCCAAATTTTGAAGATGCACACAGTGTGTCAACATTTGCTATCTGCCATCACGGGATATCAAAGTACATGTTTTGGGGGTGCAATCCCTTCCTCACAACTAAAGTATATTAGAGGAAGGGGTTGCACCCTGAAACACGTCCATTGATCCCCCATGATGGGAGATTGCACATGTTGACATTAGGCATGGGATCAGGAGGGAAATCCACATTTTGACTTCCAGTTTGTGTGCATCTTCAAAATGTGGCTTTTACAGGGGTAACATCACCCCATCTGATGAAGGCAAAATCAACACAGTTTTGACATACTAATGTCAAAGTTGAACTTCGTAAGTTCATGAGTTGTGTATGTTATGGTTTGAAAAATTGCTGTTTAACCAAAAAATCTATATTTCTAATGTCAAACATAAAAACAAAGATATTGGTTTGTTCAAAAACCCTTTTCTATTGCACATGTGAATGTGCTTTGAGTAAAATGTCTTATACTCAACAATGTGTGGCTTCTTCTTTCAATGCTCAATACCAGTTTTTGGAGTAAGTTGATGTTTACAGTGACAATGGGGGTTATTTACTAAAGGCAAATCCACTTTGCACTACAAGTGCACTTTCAGTGCACTTGTAGTGCAAAGTGGATTTGCTTTTTAGTAAATAACCCACACAGTGCTCTAAAATTGGCCCCAAATGTGGCCATTTTATGCACTCAAAACAATTAATTCATAGTGCTGAAAAGGATGATTATTTTTAACATTAATGCATTACATATATTAACAACAAAACCAATGCGTGTGTGTGTGTAGCAGACCCATAACAGAATAGTTAGCTGAAGAAGAGATTGTCACCTCATGTATCAAATAAATGAAATTTGCACTATTGAAGAAAATGGTCGAAAAGAAAAGCCCATTGGAGAACCTAGGAGACAGCTAGAAAAAACACAAGCAGTAAATCAAATGAAATATTATTTCAGTTTAAAATAAAAATTTATGGGGGGCGTGGCTTGGCGCCGAAGAGAGATGGCTGCCTAACTCAGAGCTCCCGGTTACAGAGATCCAGTTTTAATCAGCCTGACCGACATCTCACGGTGTAAGATGGGGAGCACACCGCCGAATGCTTCTGCGATCCGCTCCGGGTCGCCTCGGAGGACAGATCCCCCTTCTCAGCAGCACATTCCGGATATATTCCGGTCTAGGCCTCGAGGAGCGCATCAGGACGCGCAGGCCGCAGCTCACGAGGCCTCGTCACTCGGCAGAACGGCACCTCGTTCCAGAAGCCGCAGCCCTCAGAATCCCCCTGCTGCCTCGGACACACATCATGCCTTGAGCCTGGCTGACCTCCGCGCAGTAGCTGCGGACATCAAATCTGCAATGTCAGCTGCCATCTCAGAGCTAAGGGAGGACTTCCATAACATGGCCGTCAGGGTGGAGGAGGTGGAAGAGACACAGGCCCGTCATGATGCGGCCCTGTGTCAAGTTCAACAGATCTCAGAATCACACGCCATTCACCTGCGAGATATGAACAGACATTTGGAGGACCTCGATAATCACGCAGGAGGCGCAACTTGAGGGTAAGAGGACTCCCCGAATCTATCGGCTCCCCTCAACTTCTGAGAGAAGTTACGGCAGTTTTTAATGGCCTGCTCGATCGACCCCCTGATACACCAATTTCTATGGAGCGTATCCATAGAGCTTTGCGCCCCAGGGGTCGAGAAGCCGACCCACCTAGGGATGTAATTTGTTGCCTCAATGACTTTATTCTTAAAGAGGAAATAATGAGGAAAGCTAGAAATACTGGGAGACTGATACATCAGGGCTCAGAACTCAGGATCTTCCAAGATCTATCTAGTATCACACTTCAGAGGAGAAGGGAGCTTAAACCATTGCTGGATGTTCTGAGAGCTAGAGAGATCCCATACAGATGGAAATTTCCATTTTGCTTATCAGCTTCTGCAAACGGTCATTCCTTCAATCTTAAAGTTCTGGAGGATCTGGAACACTTTTGCACTTCTCTCCACATTCCAATAGTTGATGTTCCGGATTGGTACAGCGATTTCCGCCTCTCCCCGCTGCGAAGAGCAGAATCAATGGATGGAGTCGCCGAAGCGGGAAATTTCAGCCTGAACCGTCGCCGCAGACAACACCAGCCCCCATCTCTGCAACATCCTGTGGGACCTCTGAGGAATCCGAGTCCCATGGCGTCCCCGGATCATAGGAGGCAAAGACGGGCATAGTGCACAGACGATCGCATCCCATAAGGCTTCAAGTTCTGATACAAGTTAAGTGACTCTTTTATGATCCTGACCTTCTGATCGTCATTTCATAAGGAATATTTCTGACTTCCTAACATATACTTACCCTCTTTCCTATCGTTTCACTATTACTGACGAATACGTTTGGCGTCCAGATTATTAGCATGGTGCGCTATGTGATGCCGCTGTCATTTGCTCTCTAATACCTTCAGATTGACAAGTCTTACCTGGGCCGCTCCACGCACGGAATAGCGCAATCTGGTCTAAGGTAGTAACTATGCTTTTGTTGTAGGTCTGTGAGAACTGAGAACACGTAGAGCTTCAAAAGTATGGGTTTAGTTATTGTATTTACCCTCTCATTGCTATAGGAGGCTCTGATTTACGAACTGCTTTACCTTGACTAATAATTGAAATGCAGCTAGATCTAATATGATATTGTCGATTCCTGTTTCATGACCACTATTGGAGAATGGTCGGCTGTGTAATGCTCGGCTCCGAGTCCCCCCCCTTTCCATTGAGTCATGCATAATACTGCATTTCTTTCACCCACCATAAGTAACCATTAAGCATTAAGGTACAACTATATACATATAAGAGGCCCACACCCTTGTTTACAGACGGTTCTGTCTGTCCACACTAACCATCTAACATGGAGCCATGCATTCACAGCGGATCAAAGTTTTACAAAAGTTTCTTAGTGATATAGCATGCGGTCTGATAAGTATAGGCGACACTTATCAGGCGGTTGAAAGGAAATGTACCGTAGAAATCTCTACATTTCTACTGCAACAGTTGACCATATGTCAGAATTCAGGTTAAAACAGGATCAGATGGTTGGACTACTTTGTTTTGTTAAAGTTCATTTCGTTAGTTATTAAGGAGATTACAACAATTGCATGAAGAATATGGATAACCAGATCTTCCTTAAATTCAAGTCACCTATTACTTTAGACAGTTTATTGTCGTTTACACTTAAGGGGTTATTATCAGCATTTTCTTTTTACTCTACGGGTTAGACCCCTTTTAAAGGTTATCACACATACGGTCTCCCACTCCTAGCCCCTTCCACTAGCGAGGGTATGTCCTCCCCCCTACAAAATCCCTAATAGTCTTTGAGTCGGCTCCTCCCCTTATTATTCTGATTCAAATTAATGGGCTGAGGTTCGGTCCCGATATGTAGCATCATAGATCTCTCGGGACTCTAGTCCCTAAACTTACGTACAACTTATCTTTGTCCGCCAACCACTCCTACACACAGGTGATTCTTCAGTGACTCACCTGAACCTCACTGGGTTTCTTTGTCGGCAAAGTCCGTTTGTGGCTACCGACCCCAGTAATATAATTTCTCCCCCCGGGGGATATCCTTTCCCTCCCTGATCGGATATCCAGCGGGTGGATACCTATCCATCCTATTCCCTCTCCCTCTCCTCCCTGTCCTCCATTTCCTCCCCTCCCTTTTCCCCTCGTACATACCCATCCCGTATTCCTCCTTAGGCCCTAAGAAGATATATCAAGCGACACCTGGGGATAGTTCTGTTTTTAGCTTCTTTACCGCACTAATCTTTGCTCACCATGGCCTCCTCGACAACCAGACCTGCTCCTTCTTCTCTGAAACTGATTTCTTTAAACGCTAAAGGTTTAGATCTTCCTGAAAAGAGAACAAGTATATTAAACAGTCTAAAGAGTATGCGAGCGGACGTGGTTTTCCTACAGGAGACACACTTCAGTTCTCAGGCGACACCAAAACTATATAATCGATACTACCCAAACAGCTATCATGCGACAACGCCTAATTCAAAAACAAAAGGGGTCTCTATACTCTTGTCCAAAAATATACCCATACAGGTTACAGATTCGCTGATAGATACTCAGGGCAGATTTCTTTTCTTAAAAGGCACATGGCAAAATAGACCTATAACGTTAGCCAATATTTACAGTCCGAACTCAGCTCAAGTTTCCTTTTTTCGGGACACCATTTCCCAACCAGCAACGTTCCAGTCTGGAATAGTTATACTTGGTGGAGACTTCAATGTGCCCTTGGAACCCCTAATTGACACCTCGACAGGTACCTCACATTTACCGTACAGAGCTCTCCGCCAAATTAAACTATCCTTACAGTCACTTACGTTACATGATACTTGGCGCACCCTACATCCCACAGACAAAGACTTCTCGTTTTTCTCGGCCCCCCACAACCGGTATTCTCGACTTGACTACATCTTTCTTACCCAGTCTGACCTCCCCCTTCTCTCCGCAGCGAGGATCGAACCCATGACCATTTCCGACCATCACCCGGTATCGATTACATTGACACTCCCTGAGATTCAAGAAAGCACACGTATATGGACACTGAACCCACATATCCTCACAGACTCTATTCATGTTGCTGAACTGCAACAATGCTTGAATGACTACTTCAAATGTAACGACACTCCTGACGTATCGCCCATGACACAAATGTGTAATGAGAGGTAAACTGATTTCCATTTCTGCTAAGATTGCAAAAGACAAAAAAGCATATCTTTCGGATCTTTTTGATAATCTCAAAAGGTTGGAAAAGGTGCACAAGCAAACTCTAGCTGCTCAGACTCTCTTAGAGCTACAAACGGTCCGTACCTCCATCCAAACAGAATTGAACAAACGTGTAAAAAGAAAATTTCTATTGTCCAAAAAACAATTTTATGAATTTGGTAATAAAAGCGGCCGACTACTGGCCAGAGCCCTACAAACTCACAACTCCAAATTCAATGTCCATTGTTTGCATTCTCCATCAGGGTCCAAGATCACTAGTAATAAGGCAATCGCAAAAGAATTTGAGAATTTTTATTCACAATTATACAATTTACATAGAGACACCGACTCAACCACGTCCCAATCGTCCAGATCACAATTGATGCAACAATTTTTGACACAACATTGCCCACGTTTGACTGATGCTGACCTTATCAATACTCTAGACGCTCCCATCAGCAACTTAGAATGGGATAATGCTCTCAAACAAACAAAAGTGGGCAAGAGTCCAGGTCCCGACGGGCTACCGACGGTGTATTATAAGACTTTTTCAGACACCTTGAGAAACCCTTTCGTAAAAGCATTCAATTCCCTAGACACACAAAATCGTATTTTGCCTGAAATGTTAGAGGCCCATATAGTAGTTATACCCAAAAGTGATAAAGACCCCACGCAAACAGCTAATTATAGACCAATATCATTACTTAATGTAGACGTGAAAATATTTTCTAAAATCCTGGCTAACAGACTTCAAACGATTCTTCCCTCACTAATAACAATGGATCAAGTTGGTTTCGTCCCGGGCAGGGAAGCCCGAGACGATACCATAAAAGCCATCAATATTCACCATATAATCAAGACAACTAAACAAAAAAGCTTTTTTCTGTCCCTGGACGCGGAGAAGGCATTTGACAGGGTAGCCTGGGACTATATGTATGCGGTCTTAGGTCACATTGGCCTTGCACCACAATTACTCAACTTTATCCAATCCCTCTACCGACATCCCACAGCGAAAATTAGAGTCAACCGTACCCTGTCAAGTGCCTTCTCCATCGGAAATGGGACAAGACAGGGATGCCCCCTGTCTCCGGTCCTATTTATACTGACGCTTGAGCCCCTACTTAACTGCATCAGACAAAACCCTGACATCACAGGGGTCAATACAGGTGGCAGGGACAGCAAGATAGCCGCCTATGCGGATGATATCTTGATGTTCCTTTCGAACCCACATACTACCCTCCCAGTTCTTCTATCAGAATTTCGCAAATTCGCCCTGATTTCCAACCTTAAAATTAATTTTGAGAAGTCAAATGCACTCAACATTTCTCTAACCCCAGAGACGGTGGCAGTATGTAAAGTCAACTTCCCATTCCATTGGAATGATAGAGACATAACCTACTTAGGCATCAAAATCCCAAAAAATCTTGCTGACCTTTATACTGTAAACTATCCGGACATCCTCAAAAAAATTAATATGGATTTAAAACGATGGACTACAATCTCCTTCTCATGGTTTGGCAGAGCTGCTGTTATAAAGATGAACGTCCTTCCACGCCTTCTTTATGTATTACAAACAGTACCAATACATCTCCCCCCTGCCTTCTTCAAAACATATAAATCAATTTGCACTAAATTTTTGTGGGGTATGCACAGGCCCAGAATTAGCTACTCACAGCTTACTCTGCCTAAGCATCTGGGGGGAATAGGATTATCTGACCTGCACAGTTATTATGTAGCCACACACTTGACCAGAATTGTAGACTGGAATGTTCACGCACAGATGAAAGACTGGGTAAATTTGGAAATGAACTTTACCAAACTCCCTCTAAGATCGCTCCCGTGGATGAGGTACTCAAATTATAGGAAAGAAGTCGACTCACATCCTCTCATTGCCCCAACACTGCAGTGCTTCCGCAACCAATGTGCAAAAAACTTAGTTTCCTCCGTACAGGGTCCGCTTACATCGCTTAAGCTGAATCCAGACTTTCCCCCAGGGAGGCAAGAAAACTTTCTCCAAGGTAATTGGACTTTTGACCAGATTTTACTACAACACTTTTACTCTACCGGACGACTATTGACGGCCGCCCAATTAGCCACGATTCACCAAAGACCACCCATACCTGCATGGACCTTTCAACAACTGGCACATTACATAAGAGCCACTGCTAAACTCCAAGATTGCTCTAGACCGTTAACACTTTTTGAATCGCTATGTACATCTACAACACCCCAATCTCACCTAATATCTCAAAGATACTCACTTTTATTCCTAAATCTTAAACCCAATACCTCCAAAGCCTGTGCCGTTTGGGAAAAAGAATTAGGGATAGTTTTGTCGCCTGAGGACTGGGAGAACATCTTTCTAAACATACATAAAGGTTCACTTAATGTCTCCACCCAAGAGAACGGGTATAAACTTCAATCACGATGGTACAGAACACCAGTGCTCTTACACAAATGGAGCCCAAGCAACCCAGAGACATGCTGGAGGTGCCTCCTATCAAGAGGCACTTTATTACACATCTGGTGGGAATGTCCCAACATTCAACCATATTGGAAAGATATCCACATTCTTATACAAAAGATCACTACCTATGATCTACCTTTCACTCCTGCCCAATTTCTTTTACATCATACTACTGTACATAATACATCTTACAGAAAATCATTAACCATTCATCTTATCAACGCAGCAAAACAATGTGTTCCGCTATTGTGGAAATCCCAAACTAGTCCTTCCACGAAGGATTGGATACTGAAAGTCCAAAAGATAGCTGAAATTGAGGAGCTGATACATATTTCCAACGACACCCCTCAGAAATTTAACCAAAAATGGGCCTGTAGGAAACACTTCGAATCTACTTCTGACTGTAAAGATATTCTTTTAGGACGTGCCTGAACACCTCTCGCATCTTTTCTCAAGTAATAATTTATACCCTACAATTACAGCCCCTCACTTTCCTCTTTCCTGAAGTTAATGATTTGATTCAACCCCACTGAGCATTAAGCATGGTTAACTTACGAATTTCTTTGTCCCCTTTCCCCTTTATCCCCTTCTTACCCTACTTTCCTCTTTTTGTTACCCCAACCCCAGCTCCCCAACCCACCCCGTCCCATCCTACATTCCCCCCCCCCCTCCCGTCCCTCTTCGACCTTTGCATAACAATATGTGAACTTTACCTACGATTGACTATTCTTTCCCTCTATAATCAACACCATGTACTGAAGATCTGTAAAAGGATCGATAAGCTGAAGTTTACTAGCTTAGCTAGAGTTATATTTCCCAAGAGAACTGTAATGTATGGAGACCTCACAATAGCATATAGGACTCTTCTCCTTTATCCCCTCATTCATTCTTGTTCATGTCACGGTTGTAGGAGATATAATCCGACCTGCAACGCTCTTGAGATTATCTCCTCTACATCTCAGTTTTATATTCGAAGAGGTCAGAAGTCCCATTAGTATCATCTTCAACCTCTACAGGAGGTCCTCTCTGGTCTAGATATCCAACGTCAGAAATGCATATGAAACCTTACTATACCAATATAGAACAATATTACTGAAGATGTACAATTTCTGTTTCTTTTGAACATGTTGTTGATTTCAGTTTATGTTTACAAATTGATTTGTAAGTGACTATGTATGCTACCCTATTTGTTCCAATAAAATCTTTGAAAAAAAAAAAAAAATATTTTAAAAATGTTTCTCAAACATTTGCTGGCATATCAATGGCCCCCCTACCCGCAAAGTACTCCAGATATTTTTGTCTGACTTTGTGGGTGCTTTGGGGGGGGGGGGCAAGCCAGGATGGCCAGCTTCTAGTGCCGTTGGGGTTGGTTGATCTGGAAAGCCGGTCTCAGGCCCAACTGAGGCCACATAGTTAGTAGCATTTTTCATTCGAAAATTGTGCATAATGCAGCAGGCAAGGACTATATGGTTGAGTTTATATTCTGCCATGTAGATTGGCATCAGGAATAGGCGGAACCGGCTGGTCACTATGTCGAAAGCATTCTCCACCACTCTTCTGGCTCTGGCCAGCCGGTAGTTAAAAACCCTCTGGTCTGGGGTGAGGGTCCTCATGGTAAATGGCCTGATCAGGTGTTCTCCTCGCCCAAATGCTTCATAGGCAACGAACACAAATGGAAGACCAGCCCAAGCCACCATTCTGGAGCCGTCTGTGAAACTCCATCTGGGTGATGACTCTACCATCCAACATCCGCCCATTCCTCCCCACATCCACATACAGGAACTCTTATGTCGCTGACTCCACCGTAAACATCACTATACTATTAAAGCCCTTGTAATTATAATAGTATGACCCCAAGTTGAGGGGTGGGACAATGGGGGCGTGTTTCCCATTGATTGCCCCTCCGCAGTCAGGAAAGATACACCACTGGGCAAAGTGGGATGCCACAGTCTGCCATTCCTGTGGAGTTAAAGGAAACTATGGAGTCAAACAAGAAAAAAAAATGTGTAATTTTGCACATAAACATTGCATGTAGATTAGACACAAACATTCTTGGCCAAATAAGCATAACATTTATTTTAAGGAGTATTTAACCACTTCAATACCGGGCACTTAAACACCTTCCTGCCCAGACCAATTTTGAGCTTTCAGCGCTGTTGCACTTTGAATGACAATTGCGCGGTCATGCTACACTGTACCCAAATGAAATTTTTATCATTTTGTTCCCACAAATAGAGCTTTCTTTTGGTGGTATTTGATCACCCCTACGGTTTTTATTTTTTGCGCTACAAATAAAAAAATACTGAAAATTTTGAAAAAAAAATATGTTTTTTTTGTTTCAGTTTTAAAACTTTGTAAATAAGTAAGTTTTCTCCTTCACTGATGGGCACTGATGGGGCTACACTAATGGGCACTGATAAGGCGGCACTGATGGGAACCAATGATGTGGCACCAATGAAGTGGCACTGATGAGGTGGCATTGATGGACACTGATATGCGGCACTGATAGGTGGCACTAATGGGCACTGATAGGCGGCACTGATGGGTGGCACTGATGGGCGACACGGATGGGCACTGATAGTTGGCACAAATTGGCACTGATATCTGGCACGGATTGGCATGGATGGGCGGCACAGATGGGCATGGATAGGCGGCACAGATGGGCATGGGTGGGCACTGATAGGTGGCACGGATGGGCACTGATAGGCGGAACAGGTGGGCACTGATAGGCGGCACAGGTGGGCACAGGTGGGCACTCATAGGCGGCATTGTATTATTATACTGTACTAATGGATGCCAATCAGTGCCAAACAATAATGCATGCCAATCAGTGATGCCCATTGTGGGCACTGATTGGCATCCATTATGGGCACTGATTGGCATCCATTGGGGCACTGACTGGCATCCCTGGTGGTCTAGGGAGGATTACCTTTTCCTGGGCATCCCTGGTGGTCTGGTGGCGTCCCTGGTGGTCCAGTGAGGGCATCCTCGGGGGGGGGGGGGCTGTGCTGATAATCGATCAGCACAGACCCCCCTGTCAGAGGAGCAGCCGATCGGCTCTCCTCTACTCGCGTCTGACAGACGCGAGTGAGGAAAAGCCGATCACCGGCTCTTCCTATTTACACTGTGATCAGCCGTGATTGGACACGGCTGATCACGTGGTAAAGAGTCTCCGTCGAAGACTCTTTACCGAGATCGTAGTTGCAGGGTGTCAGGCTGACACCCCGCAACAACGATCGCCGCGATGCGCGCCCCCGGGGGCGCGCAGCGGCTCATAATCCTGATCACGTCATATGACGTCCGATCAGGATTATGCAACCACTTTGCCACCGTCAATTGCCTATAGGGCGGGCGGCAAGTGGTTAAAGACAAAATTATAAGGTACACTTATCAGATTCCTCCTCCCCTGATGGCCCAGTGAAAAAAAATTATGTTGGGGAGGATGTTTTGGACAGGTAACCATCTCCACTTCATTGAGAGCTGAATGCATACATAATGTGTGTTACTTTGTCCAGCCCCTCCTTACTTAAACCATTGGTAGTCCACTGGACAGGTAAGAAGTGTCATAAAACAAAAATATGAATACACACTGTCCAAATTGAAGCACAATTTTACATTCTGCAATTACATATCTAGATAATAGGAGAACAAAACTTTAAACAGTACCATTTGAAAGTATTAATGCAGGGCCTTGCACTACATGCTTTGGTGAATTTATCCATAAATCTGACAACAAAACAGGTAGGTATAGTGTGTATGGGTTTGGCAAAGTCAGCAGATAAAGAATTGGTATCGGTTGACTTAGCGGTTGGGGGGTGGGAGGTTTCCAAATGAGTTTGGGCCCCCAAAAAAACCTCCTGCACTATGCATGAATTTAAGGACAAAAATAACATTTGTACACATTTTAGGAGGTGTTTAGGGCAAAGCACTACAATGGAGCTGACAAAATACATTATTAAGTGACTAAGCTAGGTGTGTATGGGCCCAGGATAGCATGCTGGGGAGGTTAGTGAAGGCAAATATGCATGAATGACAAAAAAGGAGCATTAAAAGCTTCCAGCATGCATGAGGACAAAGAGGACATTCACAGCATATTAAAATCATGGTAATTAGGGAATGATGAAATAAATCCAATAGATTAGAAAACATTAAATACATAGAATGTGATGTTAAAGGAGAAAACTTACCTTAATAATTACTTTCTGTAGGACCTGAATGATGGCAGAACAGGTCTCTGGAATAATGATCCCCAGAGCCTTGGGGGAGATGCCTATCGAGAACATGATGTCCTGCAGACTTCTCCCTGCCGCCAAGTACCGCAAGGTGATGACTAGCCTTTTTTTCCGGAGCGATGGCTTGCCGCATGAAGGTGTCCTGCTTGGTAATATAGGGGGGGGCAGCAAAGCCAACAGATGGTGAAAAATGGGGTCCACCATCTGGAGATAATTCCTGAAATCATCAGGATTATTCCCCTGAATATCCCGCAACAAAGGCATGTGCGAGAATTGGTCATGCTGGAGCAAAATATTCTTGATCCATGAACTCCTCCTCCCCCTGTTCATGGACTGGGCTTGGGGCAAAGTAAGAACTCCAACACCAAGTCCCTGCATCAGAAAGGCCTAAGAAGAGCGAGCAGAAAATCAGAAACGAGTGGACAAGAACGCACTAAAGAGAAGTAACGAACTGAAAAGCACAAGGCAGAAAAGTGCGAATTGTCTCTCACCAAACTACTACTAACACGAGATTAGCAGAAGGAGCCCAAAGGTGAGTGCACTGGCTATTGAACTTCCTTTTCCTAGTCCCATCGTACGTGTTGTACGTCAGCGTGTTCTTGCCGATTGGAATTTCCAAAAACATTTGTGCAACTGTGTGTATGCAAGACAAGTTTCAGCCAACATCTGTCAGAAATAAATCCAAGGTTTGATTGTCGGAAATTCCAATCGTCTGTATGCGGTATTAGAATTAAAAGTCAAAGCGGGACCTCCTAGTGGAGATTACTAACATAGCAGTGGCTGACAGCCAATTTCACTCCTTTTGGCGTATATTAAAAGGTTTGATTTTTTTTTTCTTTTGGGAGGGGAGTGGAGATGTGGATGTTGAGAATGAATGGTAGGAAGATAATGTAAGTGATCCTATTGTACTATAATAAAATATTGAGATTGTTTTAAAATATAGCTAGAACATAGAGTCAGATCACTCTGAATGATTCTAGAAAGTTGTGAATATGTATTTGTATTTGTATTAAATGGAAAAATAAAAAAGAGATGAAAAAAGAAAAAAAAAAGTTTGATATCAACAATAGCTTTATAGATGAATCTCCAATTCTATTGTTCTAAAAATATGGAGAGATTGCATTCTCTATTTAACCCTTCAGGATGAATGAGCCTCAATTAAAAATCCACATTTTCTCCTTTTGAATTAAGATCCTATCAAAATTCCCCCATCTCGGATATAGGTTAAGTCTGTAAATACCCTTGACCTGGAGTGCTCTACGGTCACCCTCATGATAGTTTATGAAATGCAATGCCAAAGGACGTTAATCATCTTTGTTTTTGATACTTTAGATGTGTTGGAACAGTCCTGGATGGCTTAACTTCAATGTAAAAATGCATATAAAAGCAAAGGAGAGGGTCTTCAAAAATACAAGGTTGAGGGATCATCATCAGCATTCAGACTTTATAAAGAATGCAGCAAGAAATGTAAGGGTGCAATAAGGACGGCTAAGATAGAACATGAAAGACACATAGCGGAGGAGAGCAAAAAAAAACCCAATAAATTCTTTAAGTATGTAAACAGTTAAAAAGTGAGGACAGACCATATTAGCCCTATAAAAAATGAGGAAGGACAGCTGGTTACAAAGGATGGGGAGATGGCGAAGGTATTGAATTTATTCTTCTCCTCAGTCTTCACGAGGGAATCGAGGGGCTTCCGTAACCAAAACTGCAGTGTTTATCCTCATGAAACATCACAGGAAGCACCTCCATGGTTAACAGAGGACAGAATTAAAATTAGACTTGAGAAACTTAACATTAATAAATCCCCGGGGACCAGATGGCTTGCACCCGAGGATACTTAGGGAACTCAGTCAAGTAATTTCCAGACCATTGATCCTAATTTTTACTTACAGTCTACTGACTGGAATGGTACCAGCTGATTGGAGAAAAGCCAATGTAGTACCTATACTTAAAAAGGGCCCAAAATACATCCCTGGGATTTACAGACCAGTTAGCCTAACATCAATAGTATGTAAACTCTTGGAGTGGATGATAAGGGACTATATACAAGATTTTAGTAATGAGAACGGTATCATTAGCAGTAATCGGCATGGATTCATGAAGAATCGTTCTTGCCAAACCAATCAATTAACCTTCTATGAGGAGGTGAGTTACCATCTAGATAAAGGAAGACCCGAAGATGTGGTGTATCTGGATTTTGCAAAAGCATTTGACACAGTTCCCCATAAACGTTTACTGTACAAAATAAGGTCTGTTGGCATGGACCATAGAGTGAGAACATGGATTGAAAACTGGCTACAAGGGTGGGTTCAGAGGGTGGTGATAAATGGGGAGTACTCGAAATGGTCAGTGGTGGGTAGTGGCGGGGTCCCCCAGGGTTCTGTGCTGGGACCAATCCTGTTTAGTTTGTTCATAAACGTCCTGGAGGATGGGGTAAACAGTTCAATCTCTGTATTTGCAGACAACCTTAAGCTAAGCAGGGCAATAACGTCTCCGCAGGATGTGGAAACCTTGCAAAAAGATCTGAACAAATGAATGGGGTGGGCAACTACATGGCAAATGAGGTTCAATGTAGAAAAATTTAAAATAATGCATTTGGGTGGCAAAAATATGAATGCAATCTATAAACTGGGGGGAGAACCTCTGGGGGAATCTAGGATGGAAAAGGACCTGGGGGACGTAGTAGATGATAGGCTCAGAAATAGCATGCAATGCCAAGCTGCTGCTAACAAAGCAAACAGAATATTGACATGCATTAAAAAGGGAATTAAATCCAGAGATAAAACGATAATTCTCCTGCTCTACAAGATCTGGTCTGGCCGCACCTTGAGTATGCTGTCCAGTTCTGGGCACTAGTCCTGAGGAAGGATGTACTGCAAATGGAGCGAGTACAAAGAAGGGCAACAAAGCTAATAAATGGTCTGGAGGATATTAGTTATGAGGAAAGGTTGTGAGCACTGAACTTATTCTCTCTGGAGAAGAGACACTTGAGAGGGGATATGATTTCAGTATACAAATACCATACTGGTGACCCCACAATAGGGATAAAAACTTTTCACAGACGAGAATTTAACAAGACTCATGGCCACTCATTAAAATTAGAAGAAAAGAGGTTTAATCTTAAACTATGTAGAGGGTTCTTTACTGTAAGAGCAGCAAGGATGTGGAATTCCCTTCCACAGGTGGTGGTCTCAGCAGGGGGGATATTTTAAAGAAACTATTAGATAAGCACCTGAAAGACCGCAACATACAGGGATATACAATGTAATACTGACAAATAATCACACACATAGGTTGGACTTGATGGACTTGTGTCTTTTTTCAACCTCACCTACTATGTAACTATGTAACTATTTTAACTGATTCAGATCTTTAGTTGTCTCTTAGTCTTGCCCACATAAGACTTACCGTATGGGCAAGTGAGCATAGAAATGGCTTGAGTGGTCAAACAATTGATAAAATTCAGTATCCTGTATTGTTTACTTCCATCCGTACCAGTGAACACATCTGACCTGTCTACATATTTGCAGATGGTACATCTGCCATGGGTGCATGCCTTTTTAGGGGGGGAAAGATCAGTCAGCCAGTTCGAGTCACGTGACCTGTGGTACTCTGAATGCGTGAGACTATCACCTAGGTTTTTGGATCTACGTGTTATAAGTAGAGATCGCTCTCCTACAATTTCACCAGGAACTTCACAAGGATGTGCCAATGGTGATAAGGTAAACTCTTTACCTGGTCCCATTGGGATCCATAACAGGTAATTACTCTAACAGGGGCAGAGATATTCTGTTTAAGATGTTGCTTAATATGTAGAAGATCCTGCCTTGCAGTGTTACTTGCTCTTTTTTGGCCTTTCTAATGCATTTGAGCAAATAGCCCCTTTCCCTAAACCCACTAAATCTACTACACATGTTCTTAGCCTCAATCCTGAAATCCTCCTCCTGTGTACAGTTCTGTTTTGTTCTCAGAAACTGGCCAATAGGTATTTACTATATAAGAGTGTGGGGGTGGTGGCTTGTCGCCTTCAAGAGCGTGTTTGCTGCTGTTTGTCAGCTTTAATGCATGGAAAAGCAATGCTGAAGTGGTCTCTCGGGCCGTATTATCATATGTCTTAAAGTGATTGTAAAGGCTCTTTTAAAAAAATAAAATAAATAACAAACATGTTATACTTACCTGCTCCATGCAGTTGGTTTTGCACAGATCACCCTGTATCCTCTTCTTCTCGGGTCCCTTTTCGCTACTCCTGGCCCTTCCCTCCTATCGCGTGCCCCCACAGCAAGCAGCTTGCTATGGGGGCAGCCGAGCCGAGCTGTGTGTGTCCATTCAGACATGGAGCTGCCATTCTGCTCCGCCTCCTCTCTCCCCTGATTGACTAACTGACTTTGATTGGCAGCTTCAGGAGCCAATGGCACTGCTGCTGTGTCTTAGCCAATCAGGAGGGAGAATCCCGAATGGCCGAGGGATTTGTGGACATAGCTGGACAGAGACGAGTCTCAGGTAAGTATTAGGGGGTGTTGGGGAGGCTGCTACACACAGAAGGCTTTTTATCTTAATGCACAGAATGCATTAAGTTTAAAAACCTTCTGCCTTTACAACCCCTTTAAAGTGATTGTAATGTCTCAAGGTTTTTCACCTTAATGCATTCTATGCATTAAAGGATAAGTGCACCCTAACACTAAAATCTCTACATATACATACATCCAAGATCTAACACTAACCTATTTAACCCTGTAAAGAAGAAATCAGTATACATACAGTATCTCACAAAAGTGAGTATACCCCTCAAATTTTTGTAAATATTTTATTACATCTTTTCATGTGACAACGCTGAAGAAATTATACTTTGCTACAATATAAAGTAGGGAGTGTACAGCTTGTTTAAATTTGCTGTCACCTAAAAATAACTTGGAAGAAGACCCCCAAAGTCGGTAGGAGACCCCCGAAGTCAGCGGCGACAAAGGAGAAAGCCGGGCTCCTCCACTAGTAAAAGAGGGGTAAAAGAGCAGAAGATAGCAGAGGAGCCCTGTGAGAAGACCCCAGAAGTCGGAAGAAGACCCCCGGAGCTGTCTAATAAACTACTTTAAAAACCTGTGTTGTGTTTTTTTTATTGACAATTTTCCCCCCCAGGTGAATGGGTAGGGGTACGATGTACCCCATACTCATTCACATAGGATAAGGGGTTAAAGGGGCTCTCAGATTCCGATAAGCCTCCCCACCCAACCAACGGCCAGGGTTGTCAGGAAAAGGCCCTTTTCCTCATCAACATGGGGACAAGGTGCTTTGGGGTGGGGGGGCCGCAGGGACCCTGTGTTGGTGCTGTATTCGCACAGGTACTCATTGATGGCCCTCTGCTGCATGTGTAGCCACTGCAGCATGGCCAACGTTGAGTTCCACCTGGTGGGCATGTCACATATAAGGCGGTTCTTGGGCATGTTCAACTCCTTTTGGAGCTCAGCCAGATGAGCACTGGCATTATATGATCGGCGGAAAAGCACACAGACTTTCCTGGCCTGCCTCAGGACATCCTGTAAGCCTGGGTACCTGCCCAAAAACCGCTGCACCACCAGGTTAAGAACGTAAGCCACACAGGGCACATTGGTCAGTTTTCCCTGTCAGAGGGTGGAGAGGAGGTTGGGGCCATTGTCGCAAACCATCTCCTGGCTTAAGCTGCCGTGGTGTCAACCACCTCTCGGCCTGTCCCTGCAGAGCTGACAAAATATCTGCCCCAGTGTGGCTCTTGTCCCCCAAGCAAACCAGTGCAAGCACGGCATGGCATATTTTTGCCTGCGTACTTGCGTAGCCCTTTGAAAGCCTACAGAGCACTGCTGGTTCCGAGGACACAGCACTGGATGAGGCCATGGAGGAAGAAGAAGAGGAGGGGGTGGAGGAGAGGGGTGTGTCACAACCAGTAGTAGCATTTTGGAGGCGTGGTGAACAACCTCCAACACTACTGCACCTTGCCCTGCATCCTTCCCAGCTGCCAGAAGAGTGACCCAATGGGCCGTGAAAGATAGGTAATGTCCCCGTCCATGCCGGCTGGACCATGAGTCAGTGGTAATATGCACCTTACCGCTGACCGCCTTCCACATGCCGGTAGAGAGCCGGAATTGCCTTTTGTGAGAAAAAGTGGCGTTTGGGAACCTGCCACTGAGGAACCGCACATTTCACAAACTCATGGAAGGGGGCTGAGTCTACCATCGGAAAAGGCAGCAGTTGAAGTGCTAGCAATTTAGCTAAGCTAGCATTCAAACGCTGGACATGTGGATGGAGAGGACAGATGGACAGGTGGAGCTCTGCAGTGTGATTCAGTCGGTGTGCTGCCCCTAAGCTGGCCCCCGGAGGGCATCCTGCCTCATAGGAGTTGTGCCTCCTCCTCCTCCTCCCCCTCTCTCCTATCAGGCACCTACGTGGAGTCAGTGACCTCATCATCCCCTCCCTCTTCATCACTGGATCAAACCTGGTAGTATGCTGCAGCTGATGGAACATGACTGCCAGATTGCTCTCCTTTTTGAGCATCCCCTCTCTCTGCGCTCACGCTACTGCCTTCTTCTAGCTGGGTATCATCATCAGAGCCTTCAAAACGCTGGGCATCCTCCTGGAGCATGTACCTAACACTGTGCTCAAACAGTTCGGGGGACTCCTCAGGAGGACATGGTGGGTCCAAGGAAGGAGTGACTGATGACATTGAGACGAGGGAAGAGGATGCATTGGCAGCTGCTAGTACCCTGAGCCTGTGTGAGAGAGGATGAGGAGGATGAGGAGGGCTTGGTCATCCACTCTACCAAGTCTTCGGCATGATGCGTCGCAACACACCAAGCTGCTGAAAATAAGGACAACCGTGTCCCATTGCCACGTGCTGATGATGATGCACCGCGTGCACAACCAGCACTGTTGTCTCTAGACACAGAGCCTGCTTGCCCTCTTTTATTGGCTCGTGACTGTCTGCCTCTCCTTGTTGGCCTTCCAGACATAGTAATTGCCTGCAGGGAGATGGGAAAACCAGCAATTGGGTAGCTTTATGTGCACGCTGAGCAGATGGCACACAACACCCACTTTAACTGCTACAGATGCCTGTATTACAGAAACAGGTCATCTATTGTCTCCTCTTTTTATTAAATAATATCTTTGGGACACTACCAACCCCACCACAAGTTTTGTAAGCACTATTTGCAACCCTTTTTCTTTTGCAATTAACTGCCTTATCTATGCCTGTGCACCTGTTTGCTTACCATTTGGTTCTAACATCCTGTCCCCTGTTATTAATTAGATTCCATGTAAATGATGTATCTACACCCCTGAAGAAGGACATACTTTATTAAGCTCCGAAACGCGTAGGGTGACATACCTACATGAATTACACTGTATAATTAAGTGGTGTATACTGTTATTAACATTGTCTCTATAATTGTACCCAGAGATATATATTTTATATGCATATTGTACACTATTCCTATGTCTGTTTTATGAAATAAAATATTTTTGGACTGTTTTCTAAGTGAGTTGTATGTGCCTTTAAAATCCACCCCTAGGGGATTCCTTTTTCAGTAACTGTATTACAGAAACAGAACACCAGCAATAAGGGGTATTTTCAGGTGTATACTGTGCAGGAGGCACACAACACCCACTCTAACTGATGCAGATGCCTGTTTTACAGAAATAGAACACCAGCAATAAGGGGTATCTTTAGGTGTATACTATGCAGGAGGCACACAACACCCACTCTAACTTCTGCACTGCAGATGCCTGTATTACAGAAACAGAACACCAGTAATAAAGGGTAGCTCCAGGTATATACTGTGCTGGAGGCACACAACACCCCCTTTAGCTCCTGCAGATGCCTGTATTACAGAAACAGAACACCAGTAATAAAGGGTGGCTACGTGTGTATACTGTGCTGGAGGCACACAACACCCACTTTAACTACTGCAGATGCCTGTATTACAGAAACAGAACACCAGCAATAAGGGGTATCTGCAGGTGTATACTGTGCAGGCAGCACACAACACCCACTGTAAATGCTGGAGATGCCTGTATTACAGAAAGAGAACACCAGCAATAAGGGGTATCTTAAGGTGTATACTGTGCAGGAAGTACACAACACCCACTTTAATTACTGCAGAAGCCTGGATTACAGAAACAGAACACCAGTAATAAAGGGTAGCTTCAGGTGTATACTGTGCTGGAGGCACACAACACCCACTTTAACTGCTGCAGATGCCTGTATTACAGAAAGAGAACACCAGCAATAAGGGGTATCTTCGGGTGTATACTGTGCAGGAGGCACACAACACCCACTCTAACTGATGCATGAATTAGCAACCATTTTTTCAAGTTTGAGAAAACTACTGGAAACAAAGTCGGCCCATTATTGGCACATACAATCTTTTGAAAATGATATTAAATGCAAGATCAACCCCCTTGGACTGCAGGTTCAAATCTTTCCGACTATGGAAAATATAGGGCCAGCTTTTAAAAAAGAATGGGAGGACAACCTCCTGGCCTGTTCCAACAAGATGATGAGTTTACTCATCGACGAGTACCGTAAAATAATTAGCAATCTCGATAAGGAAATAGAACCTTTATACAGCCAGTTGTTAGCCTTTAAAACACATGCCTCTTATATTCAATATGACAAAGAATTGAATTTACATTTGGAGCAATACAATAAGGGAATCTTGATCAAAAAGGAGACTACATTTTTAAGAGATCAGAGAGCCTTTCATGAACAAAAGGCCTATAGCTGGAGAAACTTGGAGGCCCGAACAAGGTTCAATGCTAGATCTGGGAAGTCCTATACTGACCCCAGTCTCTCTGATGCATCATCAGTTTCATCAACCTCCTCTAAGGGATCCAGAGGACCTAGAAAATCTAATAAAACCAAAAGAAATCCTAATGGCAATAGGTCCAACTTGAAGAAACCATCAGTGGAACCAGTGGGGATCTCAACCTCTTTGAGCTCCAATCAATCCCCCTTCGGGAACCCAATGGGTGGCTCAACTGCTGCTTCATCAAAAGATGAAATAGTTGCACCCATATTCAAATCTCAACCAACTACTAAAAGTTCCACTACAGGTGGAAAACTAGGTCCTGTCAATACTTCTGATAGGCTTCTAGTACCGTAAATGACTCACAATGAATGGCAGCCAATGGGGATAGATCCATCACCCACATCCCCTCTTTAAATGATATCTCTGACCTCAATGTGGTGAACTTGTCTTCTTATAGCCTCGATCCCATTGAAATTCAAGTTCTAGCTCGAGGACTGAGTTTCTGTCCAAATCAAAATTTGGACAAATTCAAAGTCCTCAAGGACTTGCAATTATTCACGAGAAAATTGATCCTCAAACAACTATACTCCAAAAACACTCTTGAGTTAACACTGTTAAGCCCGACTTTGAGATCCAGGAATTGAGGGCCCTTGACAATCTTATTGAATTATTAGAGGAAAACGACTCCCCTGACCTAATTGATCGCAGTGACTTGGAACATCTTCTAGGTCGTTTTGCCCAGTCTGACTTTCCTTCAATTCCCCAAACTTCATTGAAAAAGAAATCTGACCATTTCCCACCTTTAACTACTAACACCAATGTTTTGGCATTTGTCAAACTTACTTGTAAGGAGATTTGCCAGATTAACATTTCAAATGTGGATGGTGACAATTTATCTAAACCTGAGAGACAAGCTTTGAAATCTTTATCAAATAATACATCCATCACTATTAAACTATCTGACAAAGGTGGCAACATAGTAGTCATGGATAATACCTTTTACGTCAAAATGTGTAATAGGATCTTGAACAACAAAGACTGGTACAAAAAGATCTCAGGGGAGCTTGTTGTAAGATTCTACCAGGAGTTTTATAGTCTTGTGGACCACGCAAGGTCCACCAACACAATTAGCAAAAACGAGTGGGAATTTATAAGAACAAAAAACCCCCGGATCCCTACTTTTTACTGTTTACCAAAATTACATAAGAGTATGCATAACCCCTCCGGTCGCCCGATTATTTCAGGAAATGATTCAATTACTGCCAAATTAAGCAAATGGGTTGATGAAAATCTCCGCCGGTATGTAGCAGAGTTACCTAGCTACATCCAAGATGTGATGAAACTTCTACAAAGCATTGACGGTATCTGTTTTCCACCCACTGCCACACTTGTGGCAGTGGATGTGGAAGCTTTGTACAGTTCCATCCCCCACGAGTTAGGGAGGGCTTTCATCAGAAACATTTTATCTAGAGATGCTGGGCTAGATCCATCTATTAAGGACTTTATTTTGGGTGCCCTTGACTTTATTCTCCATCACAACCACTTCGTCTTTAATGGTTCCCACTTCCTCCAGGTACAGGGCGTGGCTATGGGGACCTCGTGTGCCCCGTCGTACGCCAATCTGTACCTGGGGGAGTGGGAACAAGCCATCAATAATGATGAAAACTTCAGCTCACTTATGGTAAATGTATCCATGTGGGCACGCTATATTGATGACATATTGCTTGTCTGGAATGGTCCTGTTGAACTGTTACCGTCATTTTTGACTGGGCTTAATCACAACAAGTTCAACCGTAGCTTTACGATGACTTATGATAAGTCAAATATTACCTTCCTAGATGTGACCATTCATAAGGACGAAAGAGGGTACCTGAGTACTAACCTTTATAGGAAACCCACGGCAGGAAACTCTATTTTACACGCCACCAGTTTTCATCCTCGGGCACTTATTAACTCTATCCCTTATGGCCAATATCTTAGAACAAGAAGAAATTGTTCTGATGATCTTGACTTTAAAAAGGAGGCAGATTTGCTGAGAGTGAGACTTCTCAACCGGGGATACTCCAAAACATGCCTCAAAAAGGCCTTAGTAGAACAAGAAAGGATCTACTCTATAACCCCTCCTCTAAAAATAGGAAATCAAATCTGTATTATTAATCTCTATTATTACAAATTATTCCAATCAGTCTAATAACATTCAAACCATAGTACGTATGTTTTGGCACGTTCTAACTATGGATCCCACCATTGGCCCTTTGATGTGTGCAGAGGTTTGTTGTTGCTGAATCTTCGCTATAGAATCCTGGCTCTCTTTTTCTCCTTGGTGGCAGCAGGAGAACAGGTAGCTTGCTTGTGTTATTATATTATATATATTTTTTTCTGTTTTTTATATTTTTCATATATGTTGATTAAATTACCTGGCTTTGCACATGTCTTCCATGCAGTGGGTTCAGCACTTGCTGGTCTTACCCTGGATGTGAGTTTTTAATTACATTTAAATTTTTCCCTGTTGCAGGATATAGGCTGTATGTTGCCCTTCCTGCATATAAATTATATAAACTTATATAATGAATCAATTAATTAAATTTTTTTTTTTTTCCAGTGTTCTCACACCCTTTTGGGTTATTTTTACTGACGTCCCATGTGGAATCTCTGTTTTGTGTGCAGTGTGCAGTGGTGCCTGTTTGATCCCATCGGCTTACGTTGCTATCTGGAGACCAGAGAGAGGGGGTCCTCTTTTTCTTGTGGTCCTTTACCCCCTTGTTCGTGTCTGTACTACTCTTACTCCTCATGTTCAGCATACACAACCTGGACACTGTACTGGTTAGTGCTTTTCTTCCCCCTTTTTTTTTTTCTTCTTTTCCCTTTTCTTATCTATGGATGATAGCCTTTACTGATTGTTATATGATTGAGATGTCGATATATTAATTTCAATTAAATTTTTGTTTCAATCTCAGATTTCCAATTTCTGATTACTGTTTTATGTGAATTATACATACCCCTGATGAAGAGAATTGATCTATTTAAGATCTCGAAACACGTTGATCTTTTTTCCTTCATCCACTGTAATGGACTGTAAAGCAGTTGGATTGTAGGAGAACTACAGTAAGACAGGAATGAGCTATGTCTAATTTAATAAAGTGTTTCTGTGATTTTTTACCTTATGTAAATATATGAAATCTGTATTGTAATATTTATGTCAACACTGTATGTGCTGTTATCATCTTATTATTATAATTACAATTATATGTTTTATTATATTCTGTATATTTTCTTGGCCCCCTGCCCACTTTAAAGTCCTTTCTCTAGAGGAGACAACCTGGTTTTCAATTAGTAACTGATGCAGGTGCCTGTATTACAGAAACAGAACACCAGTAATAAAGGGTAGCTTCAGGTGTATACTGTGCTGGAGCCACACAACACCCACTTTAAGTGCTGCAGATGCCTGTATTACAGAAACAAAACACCAACAATAAGGCCGCGTACACACGGGCGGATTGTCTGCCCAACTAAGTTCGTCAGACAATCCGACAGACAGTCCGTTCAACTTTTGAATGAACGGACTTGACCACACACAATGAACAGACAGTCCGCTGAAAACTTGCGCGATGACGTGTACAGTACGTACGACGGGACGAGAAAAACGACGTCCAATACACTGCAATGCAACCTTCGGCCGTGTAAATCCTTTCTGAGCATGCGCCATACTTAGTCCGTCCAACTTGCCTACACACTGTCCGCTGAAACCAAGTTTGGACGGACAAAACCAAGTTTGGACGGACAAAATTACTGAAATTCCGAAAGACTAAGTCCGTCAGATTGTCCGCTGAAAAAGTCCGCTGAAGCCCACACACGAGCGGATTGTCCGCTGAAACACGGTCCAGCGGACTAAGTTGGGCAGACAATCCGCCCGTGTGTACGCGGCCTAAGGGGTATCTTCAGGTGTATACTGTGCAGGAGGCGCACAACACCCACTCTGATGCAGATGCCTGTATTACAGAAACAGAACACCAGTAATAAAGGGTAGCTTCAGGTGTATATTGTGCTTGAGGCACACAACACCAACTTTAGCTGCTGAAGATACCTGTATTACAGAAACATAACACCAGTAATAAAGGATAGCTTCAGGTGTATACTGTGCTGGAGGCACACAACACCCACTTTAACTGCTGCAGATGCCTGTATTACAGAAACAGAACACCAGCAATAAGAGGTATCTTCAGGTGTATACTGTGCAGGAGGCACACAACACCCACTCTAACTTCTGCACTGCAGATTCCTGTATTACAGAAACAGAACACCAGTAATAAAGGGTAGCTTCAGCTGTATACTGTGCAGGAGACACACACCACCCACTTTAACTGCTGCAGATGCCTGTATTATAGAAACAGAACACCAGCAATAAGGGGTATCTTCAGGTGTATACTGTGCAGGAGGCACACAACACCCACTCTAACTGCTGCAGATGCCTGTATTACAGAAACAGAACACCAGCAATAAGAGGTATCTTCAGGTGTATACTGTGCAGGAGGCACACAACACCCACTCTAACTTCTGCACTGCAGATTCCTGTATTACAGAAACAGAAGACCAGTAATAGGTGCAGGAGGCACACAACACCCACTGTAACAGCGCTAGGTTCCCAAGCAGTAAAGACACTGTCCCTGCCTATTGTCCTCTTTCCCTGACCGCCACAACACACTAAACAAGGCCGCCTTGCTGGTGGCCCTATATAATATGGGGCCTATACTAAACCCCCCTGAGCTATAATTGGCCACAGGCATCCTGATAACCGGCGGCCGTGATCGGGACATCAGTCCCGATCATGGCCAGCCCTGCCAGTGCCCACCTGCCCCCTGCCAGTGCCACCTCATCCATAAATAAGTGCCCCCCTCAGTGCCACCCAGCAGTGCCCACAGTGCCACCCATCAGTGCCCACAGTGCCACCCATCAGTGCCCACAATCTGCCTCAACAACGGTGCTGCACCCCAGTGTCACATATCCGTGCCCATCAGTGTCATCTACCAGTGCCCATCAGTGCCGCCCATCAGTGCCCAGCAGTGCCACCTATCAGCGCCACCTATCAGTGCCACCTATCAGTGCCCATCAGTCCCATCTATCAGTGGTACCTATCAGTGCCCCTTAGTGCCACCCATCCATGCCACCCATTCGTGCCACCCATCCGTGCCATCTTATCTGTGCCCATCAGTGCCACCTTATCTGTGCCCATCAGTACTACCTTATCTGTGCCTATCGGTGCCACCTTAACTAAGCCTATCAGTGCCCACCAGTGCAGCCTATCAGTGCCCACCAGTGCAGCCTATCAGTGCCCACCAGTGTAGCCTATCAGTGCCGCCTCATCAGCGCACTTCAATGAGGGAGAAAAATGACCTGTTTTCAAAATTTTATAACAAACTAATTGACGTCCTTTTTTTCCCACAAATAGAGCTTTCTTTTGGTGGTATTTGATCACCCCTGCGGTTTTTATTTTTTGCGCTATAAACAAAAATAGACAATTTTGAAAAAAACACATTATTTTTTACTTTTTGTTATAATAAATATCCCCCAAAAATATCTAAAAAAACGTTTTTTTCCCTCAGTTTAGGCTGATACGTATTCTTCTACATATTTTTGGTAAAAAAAATCGCAATAAGCGATTATTGATTGGTTTGCGCAGAAGTTATAGTGTTTACAAAATAGGGATAGTTTTATAGCATTTTTATTAATCATTTTTTATTATTTTTTTTTTACTAGTAATGGCAGCGATCAGCGATTTTTATTGTGACTGCGACATTGTGGGGGACCCATCGGACATTTTTGACACATTTTTGGCACCATTGTCATTTATACAGTAATCACTGCTATATAAATGCAGTGATTCCTGTGTAAATGACACTGGCAGTGAAGGGGTTAACCAGTGGGTGGCAGTGTAGGGGTTAAGTGTTCCTAGGGGCGTGTTACTAACTGTGGGGGGGTTGGGCTTTCATTTAGTGAACACTGATCTCTGCTCCAATCACATAGAGCAGAGATCAGCGTCACTAGTTGCTAGGCAGAATGGAGAAATGTTGCTTACAACGGCACTTCTCCATTCGGCCGCTCCGTGAGACGATCGCGGGGATGCCCGCGGCGATCGAGTCTGCGGGTCCCGCGACCGGACTCACGGGGGTCCCGACCAGCGCGGGAGCGTGCCGTCGGCGGCGCGCTCCCGATGGCAGGGCGGCAAATTTAAAGGGACGTACATGTACGCCCATTTGCCTGCCCGTGCCATTCTGTCGACGTACATCGTCGTGCGCTGGTCGGCAAGTGGTTAAACATGATTTATTTATTTTTTGCATCTTTTTTTGTTTGTTTAGCAAAAAATAAAACTCCCAGCTGTAATTAAATACCACCAAAAGAAAGCTCTATTTGTGGGGAAAAAAAATGATAAAAATTTCATTTGGGTACAGTGTTGTATGGCCGCGCAATTGTCATTCAAAGTGCATCAGCGCTGAAAGCTGAAAATTGGTCTGGGCAGGAGGGGGGTTTAAGTGCCCAGTAAGCAAGTGGTTAAGGGTAGGGCAGGCAATAGATGGTGCAAATTTCTTTCCTGCAGCCATGGGTTGCAGAAAAGAAATTTGCTTGATTCCCCCATCAACACAGATATTGTTGACAGGGAATTCTTCCTGCCGAGCAATTGTCTTCTCCTAGCAGGGGGAAGACAATGATTATTGCTAGTGGCTAAAACAGCTGCTTGAAATAATCTCATGTAAAATCCTGCAGGTGGTTGCGCCCAAGATGATTGATCGTTCAACTTGGGTACATTCAGCCTGCCCAAACATGGTTCGAACCTCGGCGGCTTCAGCGAGATTCAAACCTATGTCTGGCTTAAGCAATTTTTGTTTTTTGGTTTAATATTGGTTTAAAGGGTAATTCCAGTCGTTGCAGATATCAGACAGGAAGTTAAATATCTGTGTAGCGCCGGCTCCTGAAGAGCACGTGCTATGTTTTTGAAATTTAAGGTTACACCTGAACTGCAGGTTGGTTTGGGTATAATTATTCCACATTTTGACCTCAGCATCAATCTGAGGCCGCGTACACACGCGGAGACTGTTCGGCCAACTTTGTCCGCTGAACAGTGTTTCGGCGGACAGTCCGCCCGTGTGTGGGCTTTCAGCGGACAGTTTCAGCGAACAGTCCGCTGAACAAGGTTTTTCGGAAATTCCGAAAAACTGTCCGCTGAAACTTTGTTTCAGCGAACAGTCCCCTCGTGTGTAGGCTTGTTCGTCAAACTAAGTTCCGCGCATGCTCAGAAAGGATTTACACGCCGAAAGTTATAATGCAGTGTATAGGACGTCGTATTTTTCGTCCCGTCGTACGTGCCGTTCACGTCATTGCGCACGGTTTCAGCAAACTGTTCGTTCGTCGTGTGTGGCCATGTCCGTCCATGCTAATTTTGAGCGGACTGTTTGCTGAAACTGTTTGACGGACAAAGTTGGGTGAACAGTCCCCGCGTGTGTACGCGGCCTGACTGGACTATAGGGTGTTCAGCCTGGCCACCGGGGCCACTATCTCTTCTGGCAGGCATGGAACCACAGTCTGGTTGGGTGCTTTAAGGTTACTTTCTCTCGGAGCCCGCCCAGTGGGAGTGGCGCTCTTGCTGTGCTTTCTGGGAGAGGGTACTTAAGATGCGGATGTCACATGGTTCGGGGTTCCGGTCCAGAAGTATGCTCTGACTCATTGGTCCTGGTCCTCCTGACCAGCCCCCGGGAAGGCTATGGCCTGGGGTGCGGATCCACCCAACTTTATGTCTCGGGGCTGGCTAGCCAGAGACAAGGAAACTAAAGAAAGGATTCCGAGGTGGTCCAGTGCCGTCTCCGGTTGTGTAGAGGCCCAGAAACTTTGTAGCTATCCAGGGGAGGACTCTTCAGAAGAAGGCCACATATGGGTTGGCTTCTTAGCAAGAGCCTGGTGAGTCTGAGGTATCCAAGTGAATCCAATCTCGTGGGTATCGTCAAACCGGCTGAAAGATCCAGGTATTACACGAGTGTTCTACAAGTTCTAGTTTCCTACATGTTCTACAACCACGTCTGTGGCAGAGACTTATTCCTACATGTTCTACAACAATGTCTGTGGCAGAGACTTGTTCCTGATTTAAGCACCTTGTTGGTTGCTAGGCCTTGTGAGAGAGGGACTATCCAACTTGAGTGGAGTGAACATCCAGCTGTGAATGGCTATTCTCTGGATTTAGTCAAAGTAAGAGAGTTCTTTATTATTGACTTTGACACTAAAGCTGCGTACACACGGGCGGACTGTCTGGCCAACTTAGTCCGCCGAAACACATTTCAGCGGACAGTCCGCTCGTGTGTGGGCTTCAGCAGACTTTTTCAGCGTGCAGTCTGGCGGACTAAGTATTTCGGAATTTCCATAATACTGTTCGTCGGACTCGCATTTCGGCGGACAATCCGCCCGTGTGTATGCCAGTCCGCCGTACTTTTGAAATGAGCGGACTTTTCCCGCCCGGAGAAAAGTCCGCTCATTTCGAGCGGGTATCCAGGTAGGCGGGGCCCGCGAGGGAGACGTCGCTGGCCCCGCCACCTGGTATGGACTTAAAGGGGAATCCCAACGCCGAAAAAAATCGGCGTGGGGGTCCCCCCTAAGTCCACAACAGACCCTTGTCCGAGCACGCTACCCGGCCGGCCAGGAAAAGGGGGCGAGCGAGCGCCCCCCCTCCTGAGCCGTACCAGGCCGCGTGCCCTCAACATGGGGGTGTGCCTTGGGGAAGGGGGGCCGCGCGGCCCCCCCACCCCAAAGCACCTTGTCCCCATGTTGATGAGGACAAGGGCCTCTTCCCGACAACCCTGTCGTTGGTTGTCGGGGTCTGCGGGCGGGGGGCTTATCGGAATCCGGGAACCCCCTTTAATAAGGGGGCCCCCGGATACCGGCCCCCCACCCTATGTGAATGAGTATTGGGTACAATGTACCCCTACCCATTCACCTGTAAAATAAAAGTACAAAAAAAAATACAACACACGAGATAAAATACTTTATTGCACAGCTCCGGGGGTCTTCCGTCTTCGGGGGTCTTCTCGCCGGACTCCTCCGCTATCTTCTTGTAGCTCTTTTGCTAGCGCAGGAGTCCGGCTTTCTTCCTCGCCGCCGGCTTCTTCTCCCGAGTTCGGTTCTTCTGCCGGGCCACCGCGCCTTCTTATAGCTCTTTTACAGGCGGTGGCCCGGTCTTCTGTCGCCGCCGCCGCACCTTCCGTTCTTCTTCTTCTTCTTCTTCTCCAGGAGATGTTGCCTCGACTAACTCTCCGGCCGGAATGCCAGGGACGCACTGCGTGGCCACTTATATAGGGACAAGGGGCGGTGTCACATGGCTTTATGTCACATAGTACGCCGTATGAGTCCGCTCAAAAAGTGGTGTGTGTGGTCAAGTCCGTTCATTCGAAAGTATGACGGACTGTCCGTCGGATTGTCTGACTGACTAAGTTGGCCAGACAGTCCGCCCGTGTGTACGCGGCTTAAGAGTACCGGAACTTGTCCTCCTAACCCTTTGATCCTATACTAAGAGACTGTTCGTTAACTACAAACTTTTTGCAAATAAAAATCCCTTTAAGCGGATCTGTCGTCAGTCTCTAAAGTTTCTGGGCCATCTAGACACAAATCGAGGTGAAGAAGGTAACGGTAAGCCCAATCAGACCAGCAGCTCCTTCGGGGGTAAGTGCTACTTTTATAATCGGTAAGAAAGGTTCTAAACGTTCAAAACTCTACATAAAATTTAAATGAACAAGAAGTTGAAATGGCTGCGCTCCCAATGAAAGATCCAAGTGTACTTTATTCAAAAATCCATAAAAGCCACACAATCGCAAACATACAGAAAGGGGTTTATCATTCTCATTTATCATGTGCAATGCATCAACCTCTTCCCTCCCCAAACTTTTGTTGGGAGCGCAACCACCCAACTTTTTTTTTTCACTTGAATTACTGCAGCTGCAACAGGGTGTGCGCCTTACTATAGAGAAAATACAGCCATGCCGGCTTGCCTATGAGCAGCAGGACTTTGTTCCCTTGGATTCTATATAAGACGTGAAAAAAAATCTCTAAAGATAGACTTTAAGCAAATAATTGTACAGAGTCCGATTTCTGATTATCTATCTATCTATCTATCTATCTATCTATCTATCTATCTATCTATCTATCTATCTATCTATCTATCAATCTATCTTACAATATCTAACAGAAAATAATAACAGATCCTTGAGCATAATTTAACAGTTCAGGGGTGCTCCACTTGTTATATGTTGGAGCGTCTCCTGAGGCCAGCAGAAACTGTGCATGAATATGTAGACATGTTCCTGATAAGCAAGGCAGATGTTTTACAACTGATGTCAGTGTAAGTCGATTGCCAGTTTATTTGCCATTCCCTTAGCCGTCAGTCAGCGACAAGCTGATGTTTAAAAGTAGCTCAGCTGTCCTTAGGATAGTCTGGATCAGCTTTGGAACTAGTCCAAATGTTAAATGGAGTTCCTTGCTTATCGAAGGGGGCCGTTCTGAAATTTTTTCCAGATGTCAGTAGAATGAAAATGTTGCCGCAAATGTTAAGCAAATGTTAAGTATGCTTTAATAACTGTATGCGATACCTTTCTAGCATCATAAACAATATGAAAAAAGTTCATATTATGATGCTCACATTTATCTTTTAATGCAATGCTATTCCTCTTTATAAGCATTTAACCAAACTTTATATTTTAATTATGGCGTGACATTTACATAAAATGATTCAAACATCTGATCTGATTATTTCCTGGCATAATTATGGACAGTGGCAGTAATATGCTGACAGATGCACAGGCACATAAAATGCTCTGCTATTGACACTGTTATACTCAGTATTTACATTTACACAAATTGGAACAATTTCACAGATTTAAATAGTTTTTGAAGTCAGTGAAGTTCTGGAAATAGCTATTTGATTAATAATCAATATTCATTTTACAGCTTTTAATTATGGACTCATGTAGTCCAGTGCTGGGATGTAAAAGATTAGTATATGCGGTAAGAGCACACCAATCCACATTTATGCCAGTTACCCAATTTTTCCAAAAAATATAAAAAAATACATTGACACCATTGTTGTTTGCAAAGAATTGACGTTCAAACCATGTGTGCATATTTTTAAATCAAGCTTTACTAAGGTTCAAAAATTATAAGCAGATGGCTATACAGTCAATTATATCAACTAGGTATCCAAAAGAGTTATCAGATTGTCATTCTGGCATTATTTGAAATAAATATTTAGAGTTAGTAACTCAAGGTCAAGTTCACATAAGTAGAGTTAGTAACTCAAGTTCACAGAGACAATGTGGTATTGACTTAAAACAACTCTTCCATTTACCCATGCAGGCAACGTAAAAGGGTCACTTAGCCCCTATTACCTCTCCTTGGCAGCATATACTTTTCCTTGATGCCTTGATCACTCTATTTAGCCATCAGGAGCAAAGTGAAATACGCAGAACTTCAGGGAATGGGTAAACATGTGACTTACAGCCCCTCTTCTATGTACTGGCACTGGTGCCTCATGATTGGCCTAGCACTGTCACATGGGGCTTTGGAAGGAGTTCAGAGCCCTCTGTAAGCTCCAACAAGTTTGATGATTATGGTTTCTTTGCCCAAGCTTTTTGCTTCTGGGATGGGATGTGACTGTTTTACTGTTCTTAATGGACAAAGAAAGGGGTCACTTTAAAAAGAATGCTCCCTAAATCTCACAAAATTGTGTCAACTTCGATGGTCCATTCCTGTGTAAGGGAATTTTTTTTTTACATTCTCCTGCATGTGATTGGGAATTGAGTTAATACAGGTTCCTTTGGTAAAATTGAGTTGTCTACAGATTTTTCAAATCAATCCCATAGCTTTCAAAGAATAACATTTATTAGCATTGAGGCTTGTAGCTACCCAATCGAACACAGAGTCAGCTTGTAAGTTGGAGACATCTTGAAAGAACACTAGTATAGTATTCATAGTTAAGTGTCACCTGCAAAACAAGAAACAGTACTTTAATTTCTAAACTCTATGCATTTTAATAAATAATTCATAAAGTAAGGCTTCTAAAACCGAAACTTGGGATATACCATTTAGTGAGACAGTTTTCTATCTATTTAAAAATTAAATTTTTAAGACAAGACAACCTTAGTTTAAATATTAAGCATCTGTAAGGAACAGTATTCGTGACATACATTTCTGAACAGCTTATACCGGCCGTGGTCCATATGACTTGCTGATCAGTATTGTTAACACATCTGTGTGCACAGTTTAGGCAGTTTTGTTGGTAGAATAGTGTACTACATACTTACATACTTAGGGAAGGGCAGTCAAGGGAATGATATTTAAAGCGGAGTTCCAACTGTTAAAAAAAATATATTTTTTTGGATGAATATATTTATTTTAAAAAACGTATTAATAGCACTCATGTTTCTCTTTTCAATCACCTCTCGATTACCGATGTAATAGAGATTTCCATCTCGCTTGTGGGTATGTGAAGTCCACAAGCACTATCTTCTGGGCTTTGGTGCAGCTGAGCGACCAGCATGCACCGCCCATTCTCGCGCATTCGCAATATGTACGGCTCGCAGCGCTCTACACTTCTAGCGTTGCCATCACAATGGGCGTCATCTCCGGAAGTGCCTGCCCCATTTTGATGGCAATGACATCAGGTGCCAGGGAGAGGAAGAGGCAGATTCCAAGGCACCCCTTAGCAACAGACATGAAAACGTGAGTAAAAAAATAAATAAAAACATTCCAAATGCTGTTTATTAGGTTTAATGCTGCTGAATAATGCCAAGTTAATTTTAAATCACAAATAGAAATAAAGCTGTCCTTTGGGCTGTAAGTCCTAGAATGACCACAGGTGATGAGTCACTGGATGGGTGACATGTCTAAATTGGAATAATTTGGCTTACACCCAGGCTACTCGAATTAGTGGGATTGCATAGGATGTTGATCATAGTTGAAAATAGGGAGGAGAGAAAAAAATTCTCTGTAATCCTATGCCATATAGTTATTGTAAACTGTATGAAAACGGCATGCCTGCCAAGAATTAAGCTCCCAGTTTCCCAGTTAATTGTTTATCACAAGTCCATTTTAGAGAGCAGGGATTGGTTTGGTAGATCCGTTTTCTATTTTCTTTGCATCCAGGTATACAGACAAGTATTACAGGTCACCATATTACCGGTATTGCAGATCAGGAGGCTATATGGCAGAGGTGAGGGAATGAATAATACTTAAGTAGGTACTCCCAAGCGCCCCTCTCCCTGGCTGCCAGTAACCCAGCTATTCTTTGTACTTTATAAATCCAAACAAACTGGTTAAAAGTAATTTGAAGAGTATGGATTTGGTAAACAGGGATTGTGATAGGGAGGGTCTCATTAAGAGAGATACTGTATTTTCTGGCGTATAACACTACCTTTTACACTTAAAAAAAATGCCCAAAAATAGGGGGTCATCTTATACGCCAGGTATACAATGCTGCCCAATGGATGTCAGCCCCCAAATGTCTGCTAATACTGTATGTGGCTTCAGCTACAAACAGTATACGCCGTTGAGCCAATCCCGGCGAGCAATGTATTCTATTAATGAATACAGAGCCTGCTTGGATTGGAGTAACAACCTCTATCAATCCGAGCAGGCTACATAGAGTAGCCTGCTCGGATTGGCTTTGGGAGAGAGAGAGAGAGAGAGAGAGAGAGGCAAGGGCTGATGATGCTACAGCCTCTGCCAATCCAAGCAGGCGTTGTATTCATTAAAATAATACACCGCTCACCATACTTCCCTGGGTAAATCCATTCACTGATCTACTACTATACATCCTGCTGTTTGCCTTTGAGGTCCCAGGCACCCAAGAGGGACAGGTAAATCTGGGACATATGACAGGGGGGTTATTAAATGCATTTTGGTGGACAATTCCCATAGAATGTAACCCAAAAGTGGTATAGGTTTGGTTAGTGAAAAATTCTACTTTCCAGAGTTGTGGCATTCAATAGATCTCTGTTTGTGTTATTATTGTTTGATTTACTTTATGACATATCACAGCATGGCAGATGAGTAGTTGGCATTCTTGCTTTGTGTTTTTTAATGGTTCTAATGTTTTTTTTAAATGGTGTTGCCTCAGAAGGGAAGTAGTCTTATACAGCGAGTATTGCCCAAAACCTATGTTTTCACTTGAAAAATAGGGGGTCGTCTTATACGCCCAGTCGCCTTATACGCAGGCAAATACGGTATTTTCAGTACATTCAGTATGGACATTTTGAGTGCAGAAATTTGCCCCTACAGAGATAAACTACAAGATGCCTATTACCTAAACAGCTTTTGAATTTCCTGGAAAATAGGATGAAAAAGGGTAAGTTGGGTGCCTAAATCCTTTAATGAGTGCACACATCATGTATAAGGAGAGTTAGTCCAGAATAGAAGCAGTTGGGTCTCAGGAACCTGGTATGCCCTATTTTTGCTGGGGTTCATTTTGCCGTGACCGGACATGCAGGTTAGGAAGAGTTATATGGAGGTCAGTAAGTGTCAGTAACATCTGCAAAAAGGGTCAATTTATTATTGGGAAAGGAAATTCTATGTATGTTATAACTTGCTCTAATGGTATTTTCCAGGGGCTTAAAGCATGAAATAAAAAATAACAGCAAGAGTGAGCATCTCTGAGGGGTGTCCCTGAGCACAGGAAAATTATTAATCACCCGTTAACCTCAGGGCAGTTGAAAAAAAGGTATTATGACAGAACTCCGTAAGAAAATAGCGTATTAAAAGATAAAATAAAAAATTGTAGCTTTTGCTGGAATACTCACCTTCAACAATACAAGAGGCATGAAACAACATGCAGATCAGGACTTTTTCTCCAACCTAGCTTGATGCACACTTGTTCCAGGTAGTGACTCGAGGCCAATAGCAGCCTGTAAGTTAGCATTGTTAGGAGAAGGTCATCAAAGGCAATCTTCAAGAACCTTTGTACAGACTTCTTTTAACTAATTCATAAAGGCATTATAAAGACACAGATTTAGGCTGGGTTCACACTATGTTGGTGGCCACGTTTGTGGGGGCACAACAGTCATTCATTTGAATGGGCTGCTATACCTACAGGAAATGCAGGAAAGGGTCTTTCAAAACCACAGCTGCAGGGAAGCTGCATTAGAAATATGCATTTTGTGTTATGGTTTCCAATGTGTGGTGGTGGCAATAATAATTTATGGACACATACCCCGCTGCGCCTCTGCTAACAGCAGCACATTTTTGCTGCGGGTAAGGGAAAGTGTGGGGTTTAAACCTAGCCTAAGTTTTGACATTTAATAACAATTATCTATGGGAAAACTAGGCTCAATTTAGATCACTACAAAATATAAAAAATAAAATGAAAAAAGTTTTATAAAATAGAGTATAAGAAAGTAAGAATCAATACACTATGATCATAACCCGCTTACAAAATAAAGTTATCTGCTGTTTAAACTAAACATATATTGATTTTAAGATTCACCTATCTCATGCTTCAACTTCATATTCGTATTTCTGCTTAAAACTAACACAAGGAAGTAATAGTACCCTACAATATGTCCTAAGGCAATTTTTTCAAATATTGGCAGATCTTTAAATGACTGTTAAGAGTTTTAAAGTCATTTGATGTTGTTTTTCTTAACATTGTTAGGTCATCCCTTGCATAATTGAACATTATAAAAGCATACATGCATATGAAATGGATCTCTTTGTAATATTAAAAATCAGTGGTTGGTCCGAATTCTCATATGTAATCCAGCAAGTAACAGAATGAATATTGTTCCCATTTTTGCTGTTCTGAGGATCCTTTTTTGAATTACTTTGTATTGAAAGAAATAAGTATACATTTATATTTGTGCAAAACACACATTTTGAGACTATTGTTCTTGTGTACTCCATGAAAGTATTTATATGTTTGACAGTGATATTATGACGTATCCCATATGTATTAAGCATGTATACGTAAAATGTATAAAAAAACTATGTTTTTTTTCATTTTGGCTAGAATAGGGAAGGGTTAGGACCGTTTTTTATTGCTGACTATGTTCCTGTAAGGAAAAAATAAAATAAAAATCCAGACGTGGTTATCTATTTCCTACTCTATCCAAAATGAAAAAAATAATTTGGGCTTCAGATATACTGTACCTAAAACTCGCTGTATCATAAATGTAAATGCACCCATTTGATGTTAATAGAACATAAAAATCAGCTGAAGCACATTCACGTTTATTCTTTAAGAAGTTGCAAAAAGGAGTTGTACTGGTGTTGAGAGCAAAGATTAGTGGCCCATAGTGGCCAAGCATTTTTTAAAGATACCAGAGTAAATTGAATGTGATTATTTCCTTATGTTTGGCAATCTTTGCATACAATCACTTTTTAGGCTGTTTCGGACATTTTTATCTGAACCAGTTACAACCAGGGCTATATTTATAAAACTGACACACATGTCTAGAACAGGGGACAGCACTTTGGGGGTTATTTACGAAAGGCAAATCCACTTTGCACTGCAAGTGCACTTGAAAGTGTTGTCACTCTAAATAGGTGGGGCATTCCTGAGTGGATGCTTTGGTGATTTTATCATCCAATCATGTGAAAGCTAAAATGTTGTTTTTTATTTTCGTCGCATGTCCCCCTCGGATCTATAGCAACTTTACTTCCAAGCACACTTTCAGTGCACTTTCAAGTGCACTTGCAGTGCATAGTGGATTTTCTTTTACTAAATAACCCCCTATGCCTTGAATGTTACAACTACTATAATTGTTTTCCTTATTTTGTTTCCATCTTCCAAACCACTGGATATTTGTATCTTAATTTCAACAAATGACCTATAGATGAAATATGTGCATTTCAAGCATTGAATTTTCTCTTCTTTCTCCAGTTTGTTGGTCTGTGCAGTTAAACAATAGCTGTAAATTTAAACCAGACAACATACAACAGATAAGTCTAAAACCATTTCTAACAAAAATTATTGCATTATACAAGGGAGAAAAAGACGTCATTAATTAGCTGACTCAGCTGACTCCTCAATCCCAGCTTGCCGAGGTGGATTGGGGTACAGGAACACTACAATTTTAAATGCCAGTTTGCAGAGCTACTGTGGGATTAGATGTTGAAGAAGGGGAAGAAGAGGGCGCATTCACAGCTGTTGATGACACTGTGCTAATTTGCACCTGGGAAAAAGAGGAGGAGGATGACAAAGGTTTGGTTATCCATTCCACCACCTCCCATGCATGCTCTAACTGCATAACACACCCATTGTCAGAAAATAAAGATAGACGTACCTGCTCTTTTTAAAAGTCTGACCACTGCTTTGGCCTGCAAATACACAACCTGCTCACCCTCTACTAGCTGTACATTAATCAATCGCTTAATTACCTGTTAGGCCATGATGACAATAGGAGATTGATGATTTTTTTAGTACTTGTGGCATTATGGGTATTGAGGGTATGGTGCTTTGGTGCACTTGACACTGTTGTGATTTTATGTGCAAAACTGTACCACAATAGTGTGCAATAATGTGCTGCTAATAAAGGTCAGTTTTGCTGTCACCAAGTTCACACTGCTGATCTCAATTTTTTTTAAAGATCCCAATAAAAAGTAATAATATACCATAATGTAATATAAAATTAAAAAAACAAAATTATACCTCCCACTGAAAAAAGAAGAAGCTAAAACCCTTATTCCCAAACACCAGCCTAACACTAAACTAAAACAATAGAGCCCCACAGGCTTTTTTCAATGTATTATATATTTATGTAATATCTTAGAAAATAAGAAAGCATTTAAACATCTCCCCTCTATATATGTATGTTAGCACTCAAGTCTTACTGGGCCTTTTTGTCTTTTACATGTATCTTATCTAAAATTTTAATAAACACCTTTAATAAAAAAACACCTCTCCCTTAAAATAAAATTATAAAAGGAGATTTTTGCTGACACAGACATAAAAGTTAATCCTAAAAGGAATGTCAGGGCTATTTACTGTGAATACACATGGATTGTATATACTACATGGATTGTATACACTAGCAATGCAATTCACAGTGATGAAGAGCTAAAGAGCATAATGAATATACAAAGGGGGCGGCATGCCACTTTCTGTAGTGCACCACACGGCAATTCTTTGTAATATAGCTGTGGCAATATTCAACACTGTATATACTACTGCATTTCCCTGCAGTGGTATAAACAAGCATTGTACAGTAACACTAAGCCCCTGTACACACGGTCGGAGATTTCGACAACCAAATCCATCGGATTTTGTCCGTTGCATCTTGTCCGAAACTGTTTCATACACACGGTCGGACTAGGTTGGCGAAAAATCCGATCATTCAGAACGTGATGACATAATTTTGTTACGATGGGACTACGTTCAGGCTAGTAGCCAATAGCTTTGATGTAGGAATTTGATCTGAGCATGCGTGGCACTTGGTCCGATCAAAATACTCTACACATGATTGGAGTATGTCCGATCGAACCAGTTGGTCGGAAAATATTTCCAACAAGTTGGAAAATTGGGTCCGACAGATATTCGGACGGAATCAGTCCGATGCATACCACACACAGTCGGATTATCCGACAACACGGTCCGATAGGACACATTCCGACGGAATCTCCGACCGTGTGTACAAGGGCTAACACAACTCTCTCCCTGAAATCGATGTCAGCTGTCCCTCATTACTCCAATTTCAACACACACTGACTAAAGACCGTTGGGAGAGTTGACTTATATAGGAAGGGGACTGGCACATTTTCCAAGCACCATTATTGGCCATATTCTGCCTCCTAAAACTCCCTGAACTGGGGAAGGTGGGATGATTCTCTTTTGTTGCTCAGACAAATTAATCCATTCATTTACTGTTCATGCAAACTGTGAATAAGCAAAATTCCCTGTGTACCCAACCCAGAGGCAAACTTGAATCTCAGAGGACAGCACCTAAGGTCTTTTAGGATCATATTAGCATTCCCCAGTGCTAAGAAAACTGACTGTGTATCCAAAAAGGTTGCAATCATATTTAGTCAGTCATTTGTGTTGTGGGTCATAAAATAAAGTATGAGATTGGTAGTTGTTGGCAACATGGGTTTCTTTATTAGAATTTTTTATAAATCTGGCTCAGGAGTTTTAGGCTGTGAAATGTGCACTTGCTGAGTCACTTAATACTTTGAAAGCACAAATAAGAAATAAACCATGTGCTAATGCAGATGTTTGAATGAGAGAAGAGCTGTATATTTTCTCAGCGGGAACAAGCAAGTGACAAGCATTGAGATTTAAATGACAGCACATGACATTAGGAGTCACAATTAAAAGTCATTATGGGTTTCACAGTAACAAATTATCATTGCATGACACTCGTCAGGAAAACATTAACATGTCAATAGTTAGACAAGCAGCATGATCCATGACAACGCAGAGCAGCTAACTTGCTTCAAGCAGCCGAAAGGCAGAATACCACAGAGTATCATGTTTTTTTCATCGCTTCAGCAATGTTAGATGGCCTATTCTAAAATTAGAAGAAATCAAAACAGTACAGAAAAATAAGTAAATGTTTTAGAACCTCAGAAGGTACAATAAAGCCTATTGGCCTTTGTTGTAAATGGGCATAATAAGCAGCATGTATGAAAGAAAAAAACTGAAGTAATCAAGTGATTCTCAAATGCATGAAGTCCCAACTGAAAAAAATCATGACATCCATATGGGCATAGCATATTGGGTATAGCAAGGGTTGAACCAGTTGGCTCCAAATTCATTCAGTGCAGTTTCTCAGCAGATAGAAGGAACATCTGTGATAATATAAAGGAACACCAGAGGGTGCGAACTAAGGGCAGTATAATGTAACTTTTATTGACAAAAAGATAGTAAGTCACACATATGTGATTGAAATGCAAAGCACCTATCAAGTAGTCTGAAGCTGTCATCTGGTAGTAATCCTAGAGGCTGCAGCAAAGTCCAATCCAAGGTATAGATGGCTCTGCCAGCTCAAAGAGGCTCACGAGGTGGAGAGCTGGTCTGACAGCATGGGCCACATACCTGGTTGAAGCTGAGGGCTTTCCCTTACACATCCTGTCCTGTTTCTCCTGAAAGTGGTGACAGGATATGGAGTGGCATGGGTGCCTGGTTGGAGATCCTGGATGGAAAGTACTTGCCGCAGATGCCAAGCAGTGGGCAGGCTTGTAGACAGCAGCAGGTGCAGGACAGGTACACAGCAGCAGGTGCAGGACAGCAGACAGCAACCAAGCTGGTGAGCAGGCTGATTCAGGGTTTCAGGTGGTCCGGCAGGCAGAAGCCAGTAACAGCCAAGCAGCAGAGGTACCGAATCGGATCCAGAGAAGAGTCAGGGCTAAGCCAGGGTTGTAATCAGGTGAGCAGAGAAGGCACCGGAATGGTAGGCAAAAGGCAGAGTCAAGTCAAAAGCCGGGTCAGCAATAAGGTATCAGGGACGAACAGAGTCAAACAGGCCAGGTATACACATGAACAAGCATGGGATTAGGTCAAAGACCGTAGAAGCTGATGACCACTCAGCAATCTTATGGTCTATGGAGTCACTTTAATAAGGTAAGAGGGCACCAAGTATTCACGCACGTGAATGCGCATGCACACATGCACAGATAAGTCACTCGTGCACTCCTTTGATTCGGAACCTCTAGTTGCCATTCAAGAAATCTTACTAGCAAGTGCATGACTATGCATACAATTTCGCTGACAGCATGACAGCAGATGGTTCAGGCCATATCATATTTGTGAAAGCCGCTGAGAGGAAAGCTGTCCTTGTAAGCACAGTGGCTTCTTTGTTTAAATGTGAAAGTGCGGAGCGGGGAGTGTAGGGTGAAAGCCACTTCGTTCTGTCACTTTCCGGCTAAAAAAAGCCCTGAGTGCAAGGGCCATATGAAATAGCCTATCGGTCCGGATTTGGCCCGCCGATCTTGTGTTTCACACATGTGCCCAAAGCACATGCTTATTTTACCTAATGGTACCCTTCCCTGGGGCATAATTTATCACAAAAGCTTTGTTACTGGGGAGAGCTGACTCTGAACACTTCATCTTTTGTAACCTACTGTACTCCCTGATCATACTGACCTATGAACAGTTGATTGCCTCAATATCCATTATGCAATGTGTACGCTGTATCATAAAAAAATATTTCTATTAGTTTTCATAAATTATGTAAATCAATGTTATATGGTTTGCTCACCTTTTCAATGTAGACTACCTTACCAGTAAAGGCATTGATCTGGGTTGGGATATTACCCTTTAAAAGATAATATACTCTATTTGCTTTATTTTTATATCTTAGGTATACTTTTTTACACAGTTCATTTATACTGGGGATTTTAGGATAAATACTATTAACATGGGTAGCTGGAGTTTTACGTTAAAGAAATGGATATGTTGCAAAAGTAACTAATCAGACCAGGAAAGTCATCAGGTCCCTGTCAGTGCCATTTTCAGGTTCAGGGGACTGGTATTTCACTGCTGAAGATGTGCCCACACTGGCCAGTCCTCTTGCACAGATATCGTTGTCTAAGAATTTCTTTTGGATTCCGAGAGGACTCCAGCACTGGATGCCCAAAAGGAGGTTTACATGTCATGCGGGCATTGATGTGGACACCTGAAGAACGACCCCGCTTCCAGTGTACAGAAGAACATAGGACTAGGGACCTGGATATGTGTTACTGAGGATTTAGGTAAGAAAAATTGCACTTTATGCCAGCAATTAGAGTGAGCAAGTGGTAAGAGAATGGTTAAGAAGGTTGCCTGGAGTTTATCTTTAAAGCAGTATGTGGGTTGAGCCTAAATGCCTAGCACGTAGAGGGTACCTTTCGCTGTGCACATGCTCACCAATGCCTGGAACCAGACGGGGACCGTGGTCATGTGGAAGTCTAACATTGAGGCAGTTCCCTGACTTAGAGATGAGCCTTAACATTGTGTGCAGCAATAAAAGTACAGAGCTCCTCTGAAAGTGCTCTCCCATGCCACCACACACTGTAACTTGATGTATTTTTGCATTAGGAGGGACATTGCTGAGCCCACTGCCCCTCCACCAGTCCAGCTTAACTCTGTTACATTCCCAGTAACAGAATGGGGTCCTGCCATGCACCTAACACAGACCTCATAAATGTACTTGTTAACTTCTGTTTACGGATCTCCATAATGTGGGTTTCGGTTCCAGTTGCTACTTGAAACTGACTGCTAGGGAGGTAGCCAGAACATTGACTCTCTCTCTACTGGAGGACTCATCACCTTTACCAGGTATCAAGCCTAACGACTGGTTGCCTTGTGTCTTGAGCTAATGTTTGGTTACTCATGGCAACTACACTGCTTTTCTTGTTTAACTTGCAGAGTAGACCTGAAGCAGCTAAGCTGCATACTCTACATGTGCTTTACAGACCCTGGTTCTTTTGATATATCAGAACCCATCATGTGCCCCTTTAAAATAACTTCAGATCAGTCTCAGAACATTTCCAACAACTTAGTGTGAAACTGTAGTTTCTTAGTACAGTCCAACATGAACAGTAATTTCATAATGACCCTAATTATCTCTAACTCTCTGCCCAGGAAGGTAATAGTCCATAATGGCGTTCTCTATGTCTTAGAGGTTCTCCAGAACCCCAGTTGCTCCGACGGACTCTAAGATACAGCAGTCGTCAGTGGCTATGGCATGTCCTTTCTAATGTGCCCCACCTGAATTGACGAGAGAAACCCTGCCTTCTCACATACTTATATTACTGGTGAGTAGGCTGGATCCAAAAAGCCCAGGAACTGTAGCACACACATTAACTCTTTCCTTCCTCAGCCTGGGCCAGCCACTAACTAATTAATGCACCTGTAGGTAACCTGCCTACAAGTAACTCAATTATTATCACAAAAGTGACACTACACATGCCTAACACTTCTGATACATATACTATGTAACCTAAATGAATGAATTGTACTGTCAAACCCTTATTTAATTCAGTACATGGGCAATATTATGCACCTATGCAAACTAGAAAACAGTAAAGTCAATTTGTAAAATTTTTATCAGGAGTTTCTTCCCCAAAACAACCAATCAGATAGAAGTTTTCAGATTCCCAAATTGCATTACAAAAATTACAGCTAGGTTGTGATTGCTTACTGTGGCCAAAAAAACCCCCAAAAAACTGTATACCAGTTTTTATGTTTTAGTCACATGTCTTTAACCACTTTAAGACCGAGCCTCTTTTTTAGATGTGGTGTTTACAAGTTAAATACGTTTTTTTTGCTAGAAAATTACTTAGAGCCCCCAAACATTACATTTTTTTTTTTTTACATCCTAGAGACTAAAATGACACTCATTGCAATACTTTCTGTCACACCGTATTTGTGCAACGGTCCTACAAGGGCACTTTAAAAATAAAAATAAAAAATGTAAATTAAAAAATAAGACAACAGTAAAGTTAGCCCATTTTTTTTTTATATTGTGAAAGATAATGGTTACGTCAAATAAATTGATACCCAACATGTCATGCTTCAAAAAAAAAAGAAAAAAAGCATGACAGGACCACTTAAATATGAGATCTGGGGTCAAAAAGACCTCAGATCTCATATTTACACTAAAATGCAATAAGAAAATAAATAAATAAATACATTTGTCATTTAAAAAAAATAAAATGGCCCTTTAAGAGCTATGGGCGGAAGTGACTTTTTGACGTCGCTTCTGCCCTGCAGTGTCATGGAGACGGGTGGGGGCCATCTTCCCCTCACTCGTCTCCATGTCAGCCCAGTGGACAGATGCGATCCCCTCTGCCCCTGCTGAAAGTTCCAGGAAGCGGCGGAGGGCACCGGATCGAGGCGGGAGGGGGGCCCTCTCTCGTCGCCAATAAAAGTGATCTTGTGGCGAAACCGCCACAGAGACCACTTTTATCTTGTACCGGACCACCGGTCGAACAGGGAGATACCGGGGTTATGGCATATGCGTCCCCTACATACAGGACCTACATCGGCATGCCGCAGTCCAGAAGTAGTTAAAGCGTTATTAAACCCAAAGCCAAAAATTTGATATATTGCAGCGTACCAATCATAAGATGCAGTGGCTGCAATGGGATTTTTTTTAGGTTATTTTCACCCTCTGTTTTCACCTTGTCTGACCAGTAACACACCTCCTGTATTGTGTCTCTACACTGAATGAAGGAGCACAGGAGCACCTTTGTAAATCAGCATTGTCAGCCTAGGGGGAGGGGAGTGTTAGATGGACTAGCCGATTTATAAACACTAGCATATTGAATATGAACTCCAGCTAACACTTTATAAGCAGTTAAAGCAAACTGTTTCTCTTCTTTTTGGGATCAAGGTTTTATATAAATAAATAAAAGCTGATCATTATGAGTACCACTGTCAGAGGTAAATGGTTAGTCTAAACTCTCTACTCTTTGTTTTTTTTTTATCATTCAACCAGTGGGATGAAAAAACTTGATTCCCCAAACCACACATTCAAGGTAGATTTTGGGAATTCTCTGGCTGCGCTATTGTATTCTGAGAGTGGGGAGACCTGCTGTAACCGGCGTCACAGTTTGAGTGGTAAAAATCTAACAGGGCAGGTTGTACAGAAGTTGTTTGGCAGATCAACTTCTGTACAACCACCCTGCACATACATGGATGAAAATGTGTCTGCTTCGTGCTAATCCAGACAAATTTCAATTCCTTTATGGCTGGCTTAACTACTACATCTACAGCACAGCTTGCTCTACAGCACTTAATCGCCAGATCACCAGCTAAAAGTAAAGGAAAGAAAGCCTAAAAAAGAAATGAATGCAGCCATCACATTTAACAATTGATAAGCTGCAATATAATAAATGTTAGCTTTTGGGTTTAATACCACTTTAATATATCCCATAACATTTATTTTTATTGTGTTCCTAAAAAAAAATTCTACTTCTAATTAAATGCAACAAATAGGACTATTGGCATAATATCAGAATTGTCTTAAATTGTTTAGTTAAAGCCTGAAATATATTCCGATCCAATAGGCATCCACAAAACAGTTTAAAATTGTAGGGTTTTAATTAATTGTTATAGAGCTTCAGGCTAATGCAGTGCTAAACTTTGATAATAAAATAGCAATTTCCTTAAATACCATTTGCAGAATACAAAATGTTAAGATAGTGTAATGTTCACGGATTGACGAGCCTGTAAAAATGAATCAGAGGCCAATTGGGAAGTGCATTGTTAATGCTATTAAATATTACTTAGTCTACCGCCTGCTGCATGTTCAACAATTTAAATTTTAATTGCCAGCTGATGCAGACGTAAAGCAGAATATATGTAAATCCTGTTGAAAGTTAATGTCACTTTGGCTTCTACAAAGAGTTAGCTGCAGCTTATACAATTATCTTCATGGATAACAGAATGATCTGCTGTGAAAATTTAAAGGAAAAAAAATCTGGCTCCCGAAATTGGAGTTTTAAGCTCAAGTAAAGCATTTAGGGCACTTTTACACTGGTACACTTCAAAACTGCCAGTAAAATGCGTTAATGGAGCGTTTTTGCAATGTTTGCGGTGCAGTTTTTAAAGGAAATGTGAATCAAAAACTGCACCAAAACTGCTTAGTGGGGTTTTTGTGGTGTTATGAGGAAAACGGAGGCGCACCACCCCGGTATGAACACATTCATAGATTTTAAAGGGAAGCATTTTTCTGGAGCTGTCCGGGTTCTTTTTTTTAACGCAAAAGTGCTTAAAAAACTCCTCAGTGTGAAAGCAGCCTAAGGGTCCTTTCACACAGGGCGGATCAGTGCTGATCCGCCCCGTGGATACCAGTTTGCTCAGCGGGGATCACTCCGTCGATCCCCGCTGAGCAGGGAGATGACAGGTCCGTCTCTGCACACTGCGCAGGGACAGACCTGTCACAGCGCCGCTCTCCCCTATGGGAGATCGGAGGACAACGGACCGCAGTGTCCGTCGTCACCCGATCCGATCCGCAGACGGATGGAAAAATAGCTTTTTCCTCCGTCACACTTTTTCGGATCGGAGCGGGTCGGATGTCAGCGGACATGTCACGGCTGACATCCGACGCTCCATGGAGCTCTATGGAGCATCCGTTCAGGTCTGCCTGAAAAACTGACAGGCGGGCCTGAACGGATCGTCAGTGTAAAAGGGGCCCAAAGTGTATGTAAAAGCAAAATGTTTTTTATATGTGTGTGTAAGTTTGACAGAGTAGGGAATGGTTACAACTCCTGACAATTTTTTATAACGGTTTCTGTCCCTGTTGGGAAGATTCACCTCTCTATTTTTCTTAATAACCATTGTCATTGAGACAGAAAGGGAAATTCAACATTTTACCAGGGCCCCCTGGCAAAGCACCTTGTGCTCATATTGATGAGAACAAGGGCCTCTCCCCCACAAACCTGGCTTGATGGTTGTGGGGGTCTGCAGGGGGGCTTATATGAATCTGGAAGCCCCCCGTGTGAATGAGTCAGGGGTACTTAGTACCTCTCTAATCATTCAAAAAAAGTGTGAATAAGCACACAAGCATGGTTTGTGACAAATTCTTTACTAGTAAAAATAAAATGTCCAATGATGTGCCCATGATGTGCATTCATCATTAATAATGTCATTCAGAGAAATCTTTGGCAATCATTATGCCCACAACCTGTATGCCCAGGTAAGTGTCTGGTGTGGATTTTTAGGGGGGACCTCTTATTTTATTTTTACAGCCCCCCCCCCCCCTTAAAATTAATTCCAGACCCTAAGTGTCTGGTATAGAATTTGGGAAGAGCACAGATATGTTAAATGAAACAATTGATTCATGCCACTAAAATGAACATGTATATAAACAGAGACAATATTCAGTCAGTGTTTTGATAGTTGATATGATGTCCAGAGAAAGTTTAGGTCTGATTTCAATTATTCCATTATTACATGTCAGCATGCTGACAACTTTTTAAAGGCAATTTCCATTATAGCTGTAAAGCAGACCCCTGCCTCAGACCCCTCTATGTAAAAACACACCGTATATACCTTTATTACTTTTTCCATAAAAAGGATTGTGAAGATTGTGGGGCACAATTAAAATGAAATGGGAAAAAAAGTCAAGATTGATTTTGTGCTCCCTTAAAATGATGTTACTAACCTCTTCTGCAATCATAGAGATCTCGATGACACACCACAGACTCCACACTCTAACATGCATTTTATGAATGGGCTGTATAGTGCAAGCAGTGGGGAGGATTACTTTGAAAGCTACAGTGGAATGTATATAGAGGTATTGACTCTCTGCTATAAACACCCCCAAATGTCTTGCTGGACCTACAATTAATAAATAATAGCATACTAAAGGATAATTATATGGTAATGTCCTACACATGACTCCAGACTCAAGGCACCTAAAGTATTTCATTTAAATTCCTTTTGTTTAAATATTTTTTTCTAATTCTACCAACCTTATTATAACATATTTTAAAGCATAGGAAATGCCAACAATCTTACAAAAGCTATTAGAACAATTAAACTTTTTCAGATGTCTACAAGTGTAATGTATTAGAACATATGACCAATTAAATCAAACTTTCTTTAACAGATGCACATTATTTTTCATTTTACAATATTGTCAGGAATAGCTAGGCTGTATTTGGCAAACGAAATAATTCCAGGAATAAAAATAAACACTTGCCTGTGGATAAAGTCTATTGATAACATGTCATTCTTACATCAATGGGACTGTAATTGTAACCATTGTTCTAAAGCACATTGCTTGCCAGCTGGCAAAGTAACTTTGGTCAGTACTAAGAAAATGTAACATTAACATTAAGCTCATTGTGTTAATAGGGAAAACCCACATGGTTTTGTAGTCACATTACAACATTATGTTCTAGCCATCAAAGACTGAAAAAGTGTGAATGTATAGTTAAAGCAGAACTCTGGGCAAACAGTTAAATACACAGTTAAACTATATATACAAAGTATCTCACAAAAGTGAGTAAACCCCACACATTTTTGTAAATATTTTATTACCGTATTTATCGGCGTATAACACGTGCTGGCGTATAACACGCACTCCAAGTTTAGGAGGGAATTTTAAGGAAAAAAACTTTTAGGAGGGAAATTTAAGGAAAAAAAACTTACATTTAAATGCCCATCAAAGCAGCCTTATCAGTGTCCATCTGAAGCCTTGTCAGTGTCATTTGCAGCTTTGTCATGCAGCCTGTCCATCATTGCAGCCTTGTCATGCAGCCTGCCCATCATTGCAGCCTTGTCATTGCAGCCTGTCCGTCATGCAGCCTTGTCATGCAGCCTGTCTGTCATGCAGCCTTGTCATGCAGCCTGTCCATCATGCAATTTGTCCGTCATTTGATTTTATTGTATAACTTTAATGACAGAAAGTAGAAAATATTGTTTTTTATTCAAAATGTTTGGTATTTTTTTGTTTATATCCCAAAAAATAAAACACCCAGTGATGATCCAATACCACCAAAAGAAAGCTCTATTTGTGTGAAAAAATTATAAAAATGTAATTTGCATGCAGAATGGCATGACTCCACAATAGCTAGTTAAAGTAGTACAGTGCTGAATAGCAAAACATGCTCTGGTCATGAAGGCAGCAAATCCTTCAAGGTCAAGTGGATATTAGATGAATGTGGCAAAGTATGCTATTTTTTTTTTTCATGCAGCTTTGTCATGCAGGCTGTCCATCATGCAGTTTGTCCGTCATTGCAGCCTTGTGCATTGTTGTTCCCTCAGTGAGTCAGCTTTTGTTTTTAAAAATGGCACCGCCGAGATGTCCTGTGTATCTCGGTGGCACCCGGAAGTTCTCGGCAGCTTTCGGCCGCCTCGGCTTCGGCCGTACTCGGCGGCTTTCGGCCGCTCTCAGCGGTTTTCGGCCGCCAAGAAGGGCCAAAAGCCGTGAGAAGGGCCGAAGGTGGGCCGAAAGCCACCAAGTACGGCCGAAGGCGGGCCGAAAGCCGCGAGAAGGGCCGAGGGCAGCTGAAAGCCGCCCAGAGCCCAAAAAATCACGTGGAAATCGCAGGGGATCGGCGTATAACACGTTTTCCCCTGATTTTAATGGGAAAAAAGTGCGTGTTATACGCCGATAAATACGGTATAGCCTTTCAGGTGACAACACCAAAGAAATCACACTTTACTACAATGTAAAGTAGTAAGTGTACAGCTTGTATAACAGTGTAAATTTGCTGCCCCCTCAAAATAACTCAAAACACAGCCATTAATGTCTAAACCGCTGGCAACAAAAGTGAGTGAAAATATCCAAATTGGGGCCAATTAGCCATTTTTCCTCCCCGGTGTCATGTGACTCGTTAGTGTCACAAGGTCTAAGGTGTGAATGGGGAGTAGGTGTGTTAAATTTGGTGTTATCTCTCTCACTATCTCATACTGGTAACTGGAAGTTCAACATGGCACCTCATGGCCAAGAACTCTCTGAGAATCTGAAAAAAAGAATTGCTGCTCTACATAAAGATGACTTAGGCTATAAGAAGACTGCCAAGACCCTGAAACTGAGCTGCAGCACAGTGACCAAGACCATACAGCAGTTTAACAGGGCAGATTCCACTCAAAACAGGCCTCACCATGGTCAACCAAAGAAGTTGAGCGCACATGCTCAGCGTCATATCCAGAGGTTGTCTTTGGGAAATAGACATATCAGTGCTGCCAGCATTGCTGCAGAGGTTGCAGAGGTGGGGGGTCAGCCTGTCAGTGCTCAGACCATATGCCGCACACTGCATCAAATTTGTCTGCATGGCTGTCATCCCAGAAGGAAATGCCTTCTAAAGAGGATGCACAAGAAACCCCGCAAACAGTATGCTGAAGACAAGCGGACTAAGAACATGGATTACTGAAACCTGTGGTCTGATGAGATCAAGATAAACTTATTTGGTTCAGATGGTGTCAAGCGTGTGTGGCGGCAACCAGGTGAGGCCTACAAAGACAAGTGTGTCTTGCCTACAGTCAAGCATGATGGTGGGAGTATCATTATCTGGGGCTGCATAAGTGCTGTCGGCGCTGGGGAGCTATAGTTCATTGAGGGAACCATGAATGCCAACTTGTACTGTAACATACTGAAGCAGAGCATGATCCCCTCCTTCAAAGACTGGGCCTCAGGGCAGTATTCCATTATGATAATGACCCCAAACACACCTCCAAGATAACCACTGCCTTGCTAAAGAAGCTGAGGGTAAACAAGACTGACTGGTCAAGTATGTCTCCAGACCTTAACCCTATTGAGCATCTGTGGGGCATCCTCAAAGGGAAGGTAGAGGAGCGCAAGGTCTCTAACATCCACCAGCTCTGTGATGTTGTCATGGAGGAGTGGAAGAGGGCTCCAGTGGCAACCTGTGAAGCTCTGGTAAACTCCATGCCCAAGAGGGTTAAGGCAGTGCTGGAAAATAATGGTGGCCACACAAAATATTGACACTTTGGGACCAATTTGGACATTTTCAGTTAGGGATGTACTCACTTTTATTGCCAGCAGTTTAGACATTAATAGCTGACATACTCTTATGAAAGTATGTAAAAAAAATTGTAAAAGTGAAAAAAAAAAAGTTAAAATATGTGAATATAAGATGTGATTCCTCGTCACATCAGTCATATGATGACACTGTACTGCACTGGTGACAGTATGTACTGTAAAAAACAATTGAGGGAAATAAAACAAATTTTATTCAGTTTCTTAATTTTCAAAAAAAAAAATTTACAAAAAATTACAACTACAAAAAACTAGCAATGCCCCTTGCTAAATGCCTCAAACTGTCTACTTTCCAAAAGGGCCTCAAGAAATGAAATCGTTACATCAGAATTGATACATTTTCACATATAAATAATATAGTAGACGCTATAACTTTCACACAAACCAATTAATATACATTTATTGGGATTTTTTTAACAAAGACATGTAGCAGAACACATTTTGACCTCAATTTATGACAAAATTTGATTTTATTGTATAACTTTAATGACAGAAAGTAGAAAATATTGTTTTTTATTCAAAATGTTTGGTATTTTTTTGTTTATATTCCAAAAAATAAAACACCCAGTGATGATCCAATACCACCAAAAGAAAGCTCTATTTGTGTGAAAAAATTATAAAAATGTAATTTGCATGCAGAATGGCATGACTCCACAATAGCTAGTTAAAGTAGTACAGTGCTGAATAGCAAAACATGCTCTGGTCATGAAGGCAGCAAAACCTTCAAGGTCAAGTGGATATTAGATGAATGTAGCAAAGTATGCTATTTTTTTTTTCACAACATTTTTATTGATTGAAACAAGTATTGTAATATAACATAACAATGTAGTGATCAAGGATTTACATTGATGTAATATTGAAAAAAGTATTACATTTTACATCTAAGTCACATATATAATTAATGCATGTAATTATATCAACTAAACAACTAGAACTGATATCTTTTTTATGCATTTTTTTACCTGTTATTTCTCTTCAATGTAACTGAAAAGATATAAGGTTCTAAAAAAGCAAGGCTCTCAGGCTGAGGTGTTTAATTCCTGTTTGTTTAAGTGACAGAGGAATCTCTACACCTGACATCAAATTGAGATGTACAAGAAACTCAAAATACTGTAACAAAAAGTCAAATGCTAGTCTGGAAATGAGCAATGCTTAGCTTTGCAGAAGTCAAAAACTGCATCACATAGATCACATGTGTCAAAAACAAGGCCCATGGCCCAAATCTGGCCCACCAGGCCATTTGATGTGGCCCTCGCACCCAGGGCTTTTTTTCAGCTGGAACTCGGGCTCCCACCCTCCGCTCCCTGCTCACTCCTGTCACTTGTAAACACAAAAACATTCTGTGTTTACAAGGACAGCTTTCCTCTCTGCAGCTCTTACAGATCCCAGCCTGCCCTGCAATCATAGCGGGGACAAGGGAATTACAGATGCAGGTACAGTGTGAGATGGGACATTATGTGATAAGCTGCATTGTGATCCCCATCTGTGCTTGGGTGCATAGGTGCTAACTAGGGTTGAGTGGACACTTGGATGTTTGGGTTCAACGGGTTCGGCTGAACGTTGCAAAAAAGTTAGAGTCCGGGACCCGAACTTGACCGAAACTCGAACCCCATTAAAGTCAATGGGGACCCAAATTTTTGAGAACTAAAATGGCTTTAAAAAAGTAATGGAAAGGGCTAGAGGGCTGCAAATGGCAGAACAATGTTGTTAAGAGCATGGTAAGTGCTCTGCAAACAAATGTGGATAGGGAAATAACTTAAAATAACATAAAATACATAAAAATAAAAAAGGTTCTGCTCCAGGCCCCGATGATCTCCCTAACCCCTATTACAAGACATTTACCACCACCCTGACTCCACAGGGAACCCCACTTAATCCTCAACTAAACACAGCCTACATTGCAGTAATACTGAAACCAGATAAAAACCCGGAAGAAGTCAGTAATTATAGACCCATCTCCCTCATCAATAGCGATTTAAAAACCCTTACCAAACTCCTTACAAATCATCTAGCTTCCTTCATTAACCAATATATTCATAAGGATCAAGTGGGATTCATCCCAGCTGGACAGGGCCCTGATCAGATCAGATGAGCCATAGACATAGTCTCCATCCTCCAGACAAACTGGCCAGGAGGTCCAAAACAATCAGGCAAGCTTATATCACTGGACCTTCAAAAGGCCTTCGATTTGGTCTCCTGGCCATACATCTTTACAATCCTTGAACGTTGGGGCTTTGGCGACAAGTTTATAGGCCTAATGCCAGCTCTTTATTCAAATCCTAAAGCCTATATTAGGCTTCAAGGCCACTACTCCAAACCAATACATATAGCCAAAGGCACCAGACAAGGCTGTCCTTTATCTCCGCTAATCTTTGCAATAGAAATTGAGACACTCGCCATCTCCATTCGCCGGGACCCCAACATACAAGGAGTTCAATGTGGCTCTCAGGTTCACAAATGTGGCCTGTTTGCAGATGACAACCACTGATGCCTAGTCACGGATTCCTATCTTAGGGAAAAAGACACATGGTCATTTCCGCCCCTCTCCTTACATTCACTCATAGGGGTCGGTGGTTAAGTTCCTCCTCTCGGGCGCAGCTAGATCCCATTGGGGGTGTCCAGGGAGAAGGTACACCTCCGACCATTAACAGGAATACCAACCCTTCACTCTAACACTACCATGTCCGTCTAAAATGATTTTGCATTTTATATCTCTGACGTGTTATACTCGATTCATCTTGTTGCGCTGCCTGTAACCTTTCTATGTTTTGACTGAATCGATATTCTGAATGTCACTTTCAAATGAATTATTCTTGTGATACAAAATAAAATAATTTGAAATAAAAAAAATAAAAAATAATAATCTTGATCTAGGAGGACTAGGTCCATATGGAGTAGGAGGTTGAGGTGGTGGAGGATGTGACGGTGTAGGTGGAAGTGGCGGTGAAGGAGGACGAGGTAGCCAACACTGGTTTTTGTTTTTAATTTTATTTTTTTAAAATTAGGGTTCACCCCAAAAGAGTGAGAAAGATGAAAAATACAACAATGGCTGGGTAAGGCCGGTGATGTGTCGAATTCTGTCCCCCGTTGGATAGTGTCTGCCCTGTACTGTGCTTGCGCAGTATGGAGGACAAGGGGATTCTGAAAATCTCCGAAGTCGAATGGTGAGTCCAGGTTCAAGCCCCACCATCTAAGTGGACATAGAGTTAGAATAAAAAATAGCCAAGCGAAGCAATGCCGTGCCCGAAGCGTGGTGAGGGGTCCTGTTACTATGTGCTACAGTATGTCCACTTTGATAGTGGGGCTTGAACCTGCACTCACAGCGCAGGCGCTGTACATCTTCAGAGATTTTTGGAATCCCCTTGTCCTCTGTACTGCGCAAGCGCTGCGCCTGCACAGTACGGGGCGGACACTATCCGATGGAAGCCGATGGAAGGACAGTTTTTGTCAGAACACCGGTATACATTTCTATTCTGCACAAGATATTGACAAGACGTGTGGGATCCATGCCTGGTTCATTTTAATGAACGTAAGCTTGTCCACATTGGCTCTGGACAGGCGGCTGCGCTTGTCTGTGATAACGCTCCCCTGCCGTGCTAAATACACGTTCACATAATACACTGGCTGCAGGGCAGGCCAGCACCTCCAAGGCCTAAAGGGCAAGCTCAGGCCATGTAACCAATTTGGAGACCCAGAAGTTGAAGGGGGCAGACCCGTCATTCGGTTCCTGTAGGCATGTGCACACGTACTGCTCCACTATGTTGGTAAAATGCTGCCTCCTGCTAAGACGTTCCATATCAGCTGGTGGTACTGGTTGTTGTAGCATGCTGACAAAGCTTTTCCACATTTCGGCCATGCTAACCCTGCTTTCTGAGGTGCTGGTGGTGCCCCAGCTGTGTTGGCGACCTCTTCCTCCTCCTCTGCCTTATCCTTGTGCTTCCACCGTGCCCCCGCTGTCAGATGGGAATGCCACCAGCAGCGCATCTATCAGTGTGCGCTTGCACTGGCGCATCTTACCATCACACTGCAGTGAGGGAATTAAGGACAGAACATTGTCCTTGTAACAGGGATCCAGCAGCCTGGCCACCCAGTAATCAGCACCAGTTAGAATGTGGGCAACTTGGTGGTCGTTGCGGAGACACTGCAGCATGTAATCGCTCATGTGTGCCAGGCTGCCCAGAGGCAATGAAAAGCTGTCCTCTGTGGGAGGTGTATCGTCTGTGTCCTCTGCATCCCCCCAGCCACGCATCAGTGATGGCCATGAGCTGGTCCGGGTGCCACCCTGCTGTGAACATGGTTCCTCCTCCTCCATCTCCTCCTCCTCATCCTCCACTCGTCATCCTCCAGAACTGTGCCCTTGCTGGACAATTGTGTACCTGGCGTTTGTTGGTGCAGGAACCCACCCTCGGAGCCACTTGTGAATGACTGCCCTGAAAGCCTTGGAAATTATCCCTCTTCCTCCTCCTCCTCCTGTTCCACATCCTCTTCCATCATCGCCCAAAGCGTAGAATAGAAGCATAGAACTGGAATAGTAACTCTGAGAATGGCGTCATTGGCACTGGCCATGTTGGTGGAGTACTCGAAACAGCGCAACAAGGCACACAGGTCTCACATGGAGCATATTGCCTGCTGATGCTCGTACAGTCTGGCCAGCATGTGCAAGGTGGAGTTCCACCTTGTGGGCATGTCACATATGAGGTGGCGATCGGGAAGACCGCACCCCTCAGGGCCACTAGTGACTCTGTTCACAGAAGAAGGTCATCCAGGTAGCCAAGAATCCAGCAATTCCCCTCTGGCACAGAAGCGCCAGAACCAGGCCAACACTTTGGAGAAGACCCAAGGAGTGGAGGCAAGACCAAAGGGTAATGCTGCAAACTGATAATGCTCCTCTGCCATCACAAAGTGGAGGAACTGCTGGTGCTGTGCACAAATAGGAATGTGCAGGTAGGCATCCTTGATGTCGATGGAGGCAAGAAAGTCCCCCTAATGAAGAGATGCCACTACGGAGTGAATGGACTCCATTCTGGACTTCCTCACCCGCACATAGCAGTACAGGGCCTTGAGGTCCAGAATCAGATGGACCATTCCCTCTTTTTTGGGAAATGTAAATAGGTTTGAATAAAAGCCCTGGAAATTCTCAGACACCGGAACCGGGGCAATCACCCCTTGGAGCAACAGGCCTTGCACCGCGCCCCGGAGGGCTAACAAGTGGTCCGGAGACAGATGCAGATTGGACAGAAAATATCTGCATGGGGAAAAAGTCTGGAACTCAATCTTGTAACCAGACAGAATCACTCCATGGACCCACTTGTCGTTTATCAGACAGGATAACCAGTGAAGATGTCCTCTTACCTAGACTGCAAGTGAGGGCACCTCTTCATGCCAAAGAAGCCTTATATGGGGGTCTGGAGAGGCCCGCTCTCAGTTTGCCCAACCAGGGCCACTTGGGACCTCCCAAGGGGGCTTGAAAGACGTTGAGCCTTTGTCAGTGGACCCTGAGGGATGAAACAACTTCCTGTGTGCCGAGAAGGAAGAGCCACTCTTACGACTTGGCTCCTTCCCCTTCTTTGACTGTGGAAGAAAAGTGCTCTTCCCCATGACACTCTTAACCGGTTCCTGACCAGCGTACGTTGATGTACGTCGGCAGAATGGCACGGGCAGGCATATTGGCGTACAGGTACGTCCAATCTTCAATGCCGCCCTGCCATCACGAGCGCGCCGCCGGTGGCGCGCTCTTGTGCCGGTCTTGTGACCCTCGTGAGTCCGGTCGCGGGTCCCGTGGACTCGATCGCCGCGGGCATACCCAGATCAGTGTTCACTAAATGAAAGCCCAACCCCCCCACAGTTAGCAACACACCCCTAGGAACACTTAACCCCTACACTGCCACCCACTGGTTAACCCCTTCACTGCCAGTGTCATTTACACAGGAAGCACTGCATTTATATAGCAGTGATTACTGTAGAAATGACAATGGTCCCAAAAATGTGTCAAAAATGTCCGATGTGTCCGCCACAATGTCGCAGTCACAATAAAAATCGCTGATCACCGCCATTACTAGTAAAAAAAAAAATAATAAACAATTATTAATAAAAATGCCATAAAACTATCCCTATTTTGTAAACACTATAACTTTTGCGCAAACCAATTAATAATCGCTTATTGCGATTTTTTTACCAAAACTATGTAGAAGAATACGTATAGGCCTAAACTGAGGGAAAAAAATGTTTTTTTATATATTTTTGAGGGATATCTATTATAACAAAAAGTAAAAAATAATGTGTTTTTTTCAAAATTGTCGCTTTATTTTTGTTTATAGCGCAAAAAATAAAAACCGCAGAGGTGATCAAATACCACCAAAAGAAAGCTCTATTTGTGGGGAAAAAAGGATGTCAATTTTGTTTGGGAGCCACGTCGCACGACCGCGCAATTGTCAATTAAAGCGATACAGTGCCGAATTGCAAAAATGGGTCTGGTCTTTGACCAGCAAAATGGTCCGGTCTGTAAGTGGTTAATGATATCATCCAGTCGCCCCAAACAAATGATCACTTTGAAAAGGCAGATCAGCTAGGGCCTTTTTAGAAGCTTGGTCTGCAGTCCCTTCTCCAGACTTCAGCCACAATACCCATCGAAGCACTACCACTGAAACAGATAGCTTAGAAAGCAAGTGAGCTGCGTCCAAAGAGGCATTGCAGACAAACCGCAGCCCCTGGACTAGTTGGTCCACTAATTCCGTGAAGGCAGGAGGAAACTGGTCACCTTCCAGGTCATTGCGCAACAGCTTCGCCCATTCTGTCAGCGTTTGCGACACCAGAGCAATAGTCAAAACTGGCCAAAGCGCAGAATCCGCAATAGAGAACATAGCGCAGCTCAAAGACTCTGCCTTCCTGTCAACCAGGTCTTTAAAAGCCAGAGATTCCTCAACCAGAATAATGGTGATTTTTTTCAACCGAGAAACAGGTGGAGTTGTCCAGTTTTTTAACAGACTCTCCTCAAAGGGATAACGCACAGTGAAACACTTTGGAATCACAATGGGGCATTTTGAATGCTCCCATTCTTTATAGACAAACTTAAAGTTTCCCGCACAGAAGCAATCAGTGCGTCCACCAGCGATTTCACATGCACAGCCACTGGGGCAGAGGAATCATCCTCACTGTCCGAAAGATCTAGGAGCACGGCCGTAGACCCCACAGGGTGGACCCCATCCATGGCAGCCAGACCAGATTCAGGTTCTGACGAGAATGATGAAGCAGAGGAAGGTGGGGGGTGTTTCTTGCTAGTCCGCCATCCCAGAGCCACCTCTACCCAGGACACAAAGGACTCCAGGGCTACCATTCTGGCTCCTGAGACTCCATAGGAGAAGAAGAAAACACAGGAGTCAGTGCCCAGTTGAAAGGAGGAGCTTGCGCCTGCCAAAAACACCGTCCTGGGCTACACAGTAATGGCCGCTGTTGCCTGAGACAAAATCCACCATATCATGGCCACAAGCTACACAAACATGGCCGCCGGCCATAGGAAGTCATCAGGCACTAGGGAAAAGGAAGCCAGCTATGGCTACGGCAAAATGACCGCCGGCCGTGTTACACAAGACTATCACAGATGCAGCAGAACGCAGGGTGAGAAACGAGACAGAGAGAGTATCCGGGCACTGGACCCAGTGCCTCCCCCCCAGTAAGCACAGCACCTAGGCAGCACACACCCCCAGCCCACCAGTACTCAACCCCATTCCCCAGGACCCACCACAGGCACACCACCCCATATGGAGGGAGGAGGAGAAAAGAGGGTTACCAGAGGGCGCAGGGACAGAGAGGACCCGCAGGACCAACTGACTCAGGGAGGGGCCTGCGTCTGCCACAAAAATCCCCTAAGGGGAAAGGGTGACATTTACTTACCATACCAGGGCCAAGCAGGCACCGCTCCAGACAGAGCCTCCTCATCACCCAAGTGGGGGGCTGTCGGCCATGAGGGATGCTGCGTCTCGAACTGAGACCCAGTTGTATGTGACCTCACAAGACGTTTAACTCTCAGGGCCAGCCCCCGTCCAGTGGGGCTATGTTGCAGCAGATCTAGCTCGTAGCTGTAGTTTGCACACGCTCGCTGGCCAAACTGGGGTGACCCCTGGATCGAATGTCCAGCCCATCGCCCAGCCCGGCAGTTGATTGTAGATCTCACCAAAAAAATCCAGGAAAAAAACATTTAAAAAAAACAATTGCCAGGACAAGAGATCCCAGCAGGGAAGTAGGTCCTTACTAGGGAAGGGCGAACGGTTCAGCCCGAGCATAAGTTCTGGCCAAATGTTGGTTGTTCAGATGTTCAGGCGAACACTGAACAATATGCGGTGTTCGGGGGAAATTTGAAAGCCCCCAGAACACGTTAAAGTCTATGGGACACTAACATCAAAAATCAAAAGTGCTAATTTTATAGGCTTATATGCAAGTTATTGTCATAAAAAGTGTTTGGGGACCTGAGTCCTGCCCCAGGGGACATGTATCAATGCAATTTTTTTTTTTTTAAATGGACGTTTTTTCGGGAGCAGTGATTTATTTAATGCTTAAAGTGAAACAATAAAAATTACAAATATATCTTGGTATATTTTTGGCTTGGCTTTCCCATGGTGTCAGAGGGGGCGGGTTCACCCGTTTACATCACCAGGTGGCCCCGCTCTCAGCTTTATAACAGCTGTCACTAATGGGAAGTATCACACGGCGGGAGCCTCCCATGGAAGCCGAGGTCTTGTGGCTTTTTTTTGTGTTTTTTTCTGCTCTTTGGCAGCTTGATAGAAGATGAATGGACATCGCAGGACATTTTAATTTTTTTCTCTTTTAATAAAGGACTTGTCTCAAGCTGTCTCTTGTCTTTTTTACAATTTTTGCCACTTTTATTGTGAAATGGTAGGGGTACAATGTACGTTACCAATGCACATGGGGGGTGGGATCTGGGGGTCCCCTTGTTAAAGGAGGCTTCCTGATTCCGATAAGCCCCCTACCCACATACCCCTACAACCACCGGACAAGGTGCTTTGGAGTCAGACCCAAAGCACCCTCCCCATGTTGAGGGTATGTGGCCTGGTATGATTCAGGAGGGGGGTGCTCTCTCATCTCCCCTCTTTTCCTGAGGCCTGTCAGGTTTCATGCTTGTATAATGGTCTTTTGGGGAGACCTCTACACAATTTTTTTATTTTGGTGCAGGATTCCCCTTAAAATCTACACCAGACCTGAAGAGTATGGATTTTGGGGGGGACCCCTACACAATTTTTTTTATTTGGTGCAGGGTTTCCCTTAATTTCCATACGAGACCTGAAGGGCCTGGTATGGATTTTGGGAGGACCCCCAGGCAATTTTTGAAAATTTTTATTTTTTTTAATTTCTGGTTTAGGGTTCCCTTAATAATGATACCAGGCCCAAAGGGTAATGGACTGGGGGGGACCCCATGCCGTCTTCTTCAATGAGTTTTATCTATATTGCCAATGCCCGACAATTCATTACAGCCGCAATCAGTTTTAAATGACAATTTTTCCTTTTTTTTTATTTTGCCCCATTGGCTCATTTGTATTTCCTGATGCAAAGCGGATTTATATTTGGAATGTATCCAACTAAAACCTGTCTGTCAAAGTTTATGACGATGGTATGACAATATGACCACGTGTTGTTAGTTTTCTGTGCCTCATGCAGCACAGAATATAACTAACTGTTATTTGCACGGAAATTGTATTGGGATATTATCTGGATACTCTATTGTTATGTACTTTCTACGCTCTTTTGCCTAATAAAAATTATTGAAACAAAAAAAGGATATAATTTATATGTGGAAAATTACTACACCAGCTTGCCCCTCTTTTGTCACCTGTACTGTGAACGAACCCTGGCCTGCGGTACCTTTAGTAAAAACAGGAAGGACTTCCCACAAAATGTATTAACAAGAAGGCTACAAAGTGGGGAATCCAAATTTATGAAGAATGAGGAATTGCTGGCCATGAAGTGGATCAACAAGAAAGATGTTCACATCATGTCCACCATCCACAATGACACCTTAGTGGAGATTCAGAGAAGACACGGCCCCATTGTACAGCCATCAACCCGAAAGTCCCGTTGCTGGTATAAAAAAGTTTAATTTCATCTCTTTCATATGGCCATATTTAATTTGTATGTCTGCTATCAAAAATCACCCAAAAACCAATCCATCACCTACCTCAAATATATTGAAGACATTGTCATTGCCCTGATTTACCAGCAAGATCCCACCCCAGGAAAAATTCACTCTTATAGTGAGTCAACTTCATGAGCAACATTTTCCCTATAGCATTCCCTCCACAGAATCAGGAAGATGCAGCCAAAAGAAATGTTGTGTATGCAGCAGAGCAGGAATTAGAGGAGATACCAGTTATTATTGTTCCCATTGTTCCTCCCAAGCTGGCCTAAGCATCGGAGATTGCATCAGAAGGTATCACACATCCATAAGATATTAGTTCCCCTTATTTTTTTTTTTAAATCTTTATTTATGGATTGCAGGTAATACAGAAACATACTGATCAAAACATGTCACTCCTCTTCCCTTGGTACCGATTAATACACATATTACAGTAAACAGATCAATTGGAAAAATAGTATGCGATAGCATTATCACTGTGAGTAACCTACAGCCAAAACACCGGCTCTCCCATCCAGCTGGCAACCCAGTGGTATATTAACGTCTGAGTCCTCCTCTGAGATAGGGCCCCGTCCGGCCGTCTCAGAGAGGTCCCCTGCGGCGCTGCACCTTGTCGCCATTGGGGAGAACCCTGGGCCGCATCATCTGTAAAAGTTGCCCTTCCTCGGTAGGGAAGATGAGAAAATATTGTGGCCACACCTGGACAATCACTAGTTTTTAACTTAAGTTGAGGGGAAGGGAAAGAGTGGGGGGAGGGGAAGGGGAAGAACGGGAAGGGGAGGGGAATGAATGGGGAAGAGCAGAGCAAGAGGAAAACAGACAGTGGGGAAGGGGTAGGGGAGTAAGGTGGGCCAGAGCGGTCTATGTGTGGCAGGATAGTTCCCCTTATTTTTAACAGACTGTCACTGCCCCGTTTCAAATACCTGTGCGGATCATTTGCCTGCTACCATGTTTCTACCTTCCAAATGAACTGACCGTGGCCTATTTACAGACAATGTCTTTGCCTGTCATTTTAAACCACATTTCTGACTTCCACATGCACCAACTTCAGCCTGTTAATCAACCATGTTTTTTGCCTGCCACTTGGACTGATCTTTTGCCCTACTTTAATACACAGGGGTCTCACATATGTGAGGGGCTTCAGAATAGTGTTCTGAGTAGAGAAAAACAGTTTTAGGTTTTCTGTGTTCGCAGAACAGGGTCTGGAGTTTGGAGGCTTCAAAGAGATTTGAGTGGGAAAAGCCTCTACCCCTGTCTCCCTGGCCCTAAACTTGATGGTCCTTCCTGCTGCCTGGACCAGTACTTTGGCTGTGCTGACCATATCGCTGCCTGTAATGCCCAGGACTTTATGGGCCATATCTCTTCCTGCTGTCTGGAGCAATACTTTGGCTGTGTTGACCATACCTCTACTGACTAGTGACAGTATTTCTGCCTGGACGATTCTTGGTGCTGCTGCTTACCACATCTTTGCCTGCTACATGGACCAATTCTTTGGCCTTTCAGTGCACTTGTAGTGCAAAGTGGATTTGCCTTTAGTAAATCAACCCCTATGTGTTTATAATTTCCAAATGAAAATTTGGTCAGGTTACAGTAGCGGTAACTATACTAGATTATGTACATTGATGTGACTATTGGTTTGTGATGAGTTTTTAAAGCTTTGTATAATGAAAATATGTTTTTAACAAATACAATTACTGTATATATATAAAAAATGTTTCCTTTTTATGGTGCCTAAAAAGTCCATAGTCCCTCCCTTATCTCATTTTCATAGTATTTTAGAACGTGGCAACTGATATCCTTTTGTGTATCCACAGTACCACTCTGTTTTTTGGATACATTTACCCTTTTTTTGAAAGAATATATGTTGGGGTGTTTGCTTTCCAAAATGGGGTCATTTTATGGGCATTTCCATTGTCCTGATGCTCCAGGGCCTTCAAAATTGTGATAGGTAGTCATGAAATGAAATGTGTAATTTATGCTCCTAGAACACCTGGAGGTGCTACTTGGATATTTGGCCACTGTATGTGGTCAGGCTGTGTAAAAGTCTCACACATGTGGTATCGCCATACTCAGAAGGAGTAGCAGAATGTATTTTGGGGTGTAATTGAAAATATGCATATGCTGTGTGTGAGAAATAACTTGTTAATATGACAAGTCTGTGTAAACAATTATTTTTAAATTTTTACAAGAATTGTGGGAAAAAAACCTTACCATGCCCCTTAATAAATACATTGGACTGTCTACTTTCCAAAAAGGGTTCGGGGTGGGGGGTATTTGTACTGTTCTGGCTTGTTAGTGTCTCAAGAAATGAGATAGGCCACCAGTACATGAGGTATGATCAGGTGTGATCGATTTTCAATGATTTGACACCATAGCTTGTAGACTCTATAACTTTCACAGAGACTAAATAATATACACTAATTTGGGCTATTTTACCAAAGATATGTAGCAGTATAAATTTTGGCCCAAATGTATGAAGAAAAATTACTTATTTGCTAAATTTTACAATAGAAACGAAAAAAAAGTGTTTGTTTTATCAAAATTTTCACTCTTTTTTAGCTTATATCCCCAAAAAAAAACAAAATCCAGTGGTGAATAATTACCACCAAATGAAAGCTCTATTTGTGTGAAAAAATATAACAAAAATTTGTTTGGGTACAGTGTAGCATGACTGAGTAATTGTCATTCAAAATGTGAGCGCACTGAAAGCTAAAAATTGGTCTGGGCACGAAGGGGGTATAAGAGCCCTGTATTGAAGTGATTAATAAACAAAAATCTGACAGGGTTACAGTTGTTACTTTTGCTTCTTATTTGGTAAATGGTTAAAGTAACACTAAGCTCTAATTTCTTATAAATTAAATTAATTGCAATATGTTTAAAAATAAGTAGAATGTACCTTCTATTTCTAATTTTCTTTGTTTCATCTCTCAAATGTAAGCTGTTTTATGCTAGGTTTCTGTTCTAGGGTGACCATGTTCATTCTCTATGCCCTCCTTGTGTATGTTTCCTGCTTTCCCCCAAGATGGGCTGCACAACTACATAAGAAACATTCAGCAGCTCTATGGAAACTGTAGTACACATAGATTGGAGCATGTGATCAGAAATAATGGCACTAATTGCTCTACACTGATGGACAAGCAGCATGCACAGGACAAAAAAGAAGCCTGAAAATGATGGTTAGAGTCTTTTTAAACAAAACCAAAAAAAACAGTAGACTTGTGCGATTACCTTCGTACGAATCGAACATTTGTACGAATTTCTGTAAATTCCTACATTCGGGAGGATCCAAAATACAAATTGCTATGCTTCAGAATTCTGTACGAAATATGAAATTTTGTTTAGGAATTTCGGATCCAAATTCCTAATGAACATTCATAATTGTTACGAAAAGTTAACAAACCTAAAAGTTAAAAACCTAGGAAGTCAGCACAGCACAGGGATGGTGGGAGCCTCATAATTATAAATTCATCATAACGAACATTCGTAATTGTTACAAAAAGTTCACGAAACTTATACAATTTGCACACTGAAACGGAAATTTGTATTTCATACGAAATTTCAGACACAAATTTTGAAATACGAATTCATTTTAATATGAAACGGAACGAAACGAAATGAAACTAATTTATTGACAGCGCACATGTCTAAAAAACCAGATCAATGGTAAACTTGATATATTATAATGAATGATGTAAAAAAAATTACGTTTAGTGTCTTTTTAAAGAATGGCCCACTGAAGGATGAAGAAGGCAAAATGCCCCGGCTGAGAAGTAAGTAGACTTTAATTTCTAATACTATTACTTTGTAACTGACCTTTGCTGGTTATTTACCTTACATTTTCTTTCACTGGTAAAGAACCATAGAACATTTCACCATGATCAGGAAATAAATAGCTTAAATCGCATATAATCCTTTGATTTTTTTGAGATGTGGGGCATAAAATTCCTGCATCTTTTTTTCTAGGGCACCAAGGATGTGGAATATTAGTATCCACAAGTACATGGCTATTTTGACAAGGAGGGTTTGGATACCTCTGTATTGAAATACTGTCCCGACAATAATCAGTATAGGATTTACAACTCTGTTACTTTAGGGATATTACCCCTTATGCCTGTGCATGAAAGTGGTAACTCAGAGGTTAAATAAACAGGTTACAATCTGATTGTACAAATTTAGTAAAGCCCTCTGTAAATATACCAACAAATTTAATGCAATGAGGACAAATCCAGAGTATCCAATTATGTATGCATTGTGCCTGTCCTTAAATCAATAGTTGGTGGTGGATCTAAAGGAGACTGTGCAGTTATAATTTATAGTGTTTGTCCATGTTTGCTCAGCTTTTATTAATCAGAAGGTAAAAAAGAAGGACGTTCTAGTGATTTTGAAAATTTCAAAAATAAACAGATTTTCCCAATCTAAGTTGCATCCAGATCCATATAGATGAGCCATGCTTATATCTATCTTGGATAATCCAATCATGGAAATTTGAATGAATGAATGAAAAAAAAACAATCAATTCAACCTTCAAATCTCTAAATGTACATTTTAACATGTAATGTTCAATATGCATTTTACAATGTACTTTGCATGACCAAAAGGGTTAAACATTTTCATGAAAACAAATTCCGATTTAGCATAAATAATAAATGTACAATCTACATTTCCTCTTGAGGTTGAAAAATATTTTGCACTGTCATAAAAAGTAATTAAACTAACATAACTGTATTGCATCTTACAGCATGATAGCTTTCATGATATATAATTGCTACCATATCACATTAACATTGCAGTAAAAATCAGCAGCTTTATATTTTTAATATAGGTAGCAATATAACTGTGTAATTAAAATGTAATATACCAGTCTGACAGAGTTGTTAACATAGCTAAATTAGGATGCTTTGAAATTTACACATCTATCTACTATTTGTTTGGGTTTAAATCATTTTTAATTTATACGTACTTCTTCTTTAAAATACCCTGTGGAACAAGACCATTCTATCCTTTTCAACCAATGAAGCTAGCTCTCATCTCTGTCTCTGTTTGATCTGCAACTGCCATGATGCTGCACATGTGATCAGTTATGACACCAGCTACCGTATTTCGACAGGGAAAGTTGACACATGTGCAATGCCTGGCACATGTCCTCAGTTTAGTGGTTTAGCATTTCATAAACAGGTACCCTGGTTTTAAAGATCTGCTAAAGCAGACCAGAAGAGTCTGTAGCCATTTCAGGTGGTCATACACAGCTAGTGCTCATTTGGCTGAAATTCAGCGGGGATTTTACCTGCCGCCAACAAGTACCTGTGTGAGCATGGCACAACGATAGGCCCAGGCTGGCTGGACTTTTTTCCCCACGCCAATGGCTGCTGATAAAGAATTGCACTGTACTGTCACCATTTGAAGAGGAAACAGTCATGGTGAGCTGGGACAATGCATACATCAGTGACAAAATCACAATTGTGCTCCTCCTGGAGCAGACTCTGCATGGCATTATGGACAGGGCACTCGAGACAGAGCAGCGGGACAAAGAGGAAGACTTCCTATCTTCTTAAGGCCCGCTTTATGTAGACACCATTCTTGCGATGCCCCAGAACACACAAAAAGAGAGGGAAGAGGAGGATGGGGAGGAGGATTCTTGGAGACATTGAAGCAGAGGAAAACATATGTCAAACCTTAAGAGATGGTTTTCCACCCCCAGAACCTTTGGAAGTAGTACATGACTGGGAGAAGGCAGTTCCAGATTCTATAATCCTCAGTGATCCTGAGGACTGTGTTTTTTATGCTTCTGCAAACTTGCAGTGCATGGGCTCCCTCATTCTTCAAAGCCTGCATAAGGACCTGAGAATTTGTAGCATCAAGGAGAAGGATCGCTATTGGTTGGCAACCCTCCTTGACTACTGTTACAAGGGGAAAGTCTTGGAACTCATCCTGTCCTCTCAGAGGGAGCAGAGGATGAAATATCTTGGGGATACCTTTAAGAGAAGTTTATGTAACGCCTTTTCAGACTCTGGTAGATTACAGTTTCATGAAAAAGCTAGTTTTGAGGCTTATTTAGGGGGCCACCTCAGTGATGCATTTCACATTTTTTTTTAGTCCTCTGCACCTAGGTCTGCTTCTACATCCCATTGGCAGCATCTGCATCATATGGTGGTAAATTATCTAGGGACAAAAACAGATATGGAGAGCTTTCCCATAGACAATCCACTGGGTTTCTCGGTTGTGAGAATAGACCACTGGCCAGAACTTGCTTAGTAAGCAACTGAGCTGCTTGGCTGCCCTGCATCCAGTGTGCTTTCCAAGCAGTAATTTAGTGCTGCCAGAGGTTTTGTGACAGATAAAAGTGTGTGTCTGTCCACAGACTCCATTGACTGGCTGACATTTAACAAAATAAATAATTCTTGGATTAACAGCAGCTATCAAGCCCCTAATGCAGATGTTGCCGATTAAGTGTTTTCTGGATCTGGAACTTTTGCAAGATTGTCTAGCTTTGTGGGTGTTGATTTTATCTGGAAGAAATGTTTTAGTATAGGTTTTTAATGGGCACAAGTAACACCCAAGTACCAAATTTTCTACACCTGTTTGACAGGTGCATATTTTATATCTTATATATCTTTTATATCTTGCGTTCATCAAGAGTACCTCCATAGGGTGAAGGCACCATGAACACCACGGCCCAATTTTTCCACAACTGTTACTTCTATTCAAAGTCTGCGAAACAGACACCAGAGTTTATCTAAAAATCTTGTTCCGAGTGCACTAAATTGTGGCCTCATCATGCAGACTGGCTCCCCAAGCCATAGCTTACAAAATAAAGAAAGCTAGCAGGGAAAATGTAATTTGGCTTTAATGCATTTAAGTAATTTTTGTTGCAGCAGGTTCTATACATGGAACAGATGTGCCACTTTACAGGATGACTAAGAGCACTTCCCAGGCACTATATTTAAAGATTTTTTTTATTTGTATTGTTTCACTTTAAAATGGGCACTTTTCCAAAACAGATCCCATAGACTTCAATGGGGTTCTTTGTTCGACTCTAAACTTTTATGATGTTTGAAAGTTCTGGAGCGACCCGAACGGGGGGGGGGGGGGGGGCATGTTTGGCCCATCTCTGGCTGATAGACTATCCTAAAAAAATTATTTAGCACCGCTTCACACTGTCACATCACATGTGATTGACACAGGAAACACACTGCATTCCAATGCAAGTCTTATGCGATTCTATGTAGTGCGATTTGAGCCCATCATTTTGTATGGCTCAAATTGCACCTGATCCACACAAAAGAGGTGTGGGCACCTTTTTTGCCACACTGGAATCGAGTTCATACCCATGCAATCTGATTCAGACAAATGCACTGCATTCTACAACTTGCTTCTGGGGTGTTGTCAACTCTTAATTGACACCTACATCAGATAACATGAACACAGTGCAATTGCTATATGGTGTGATGTGATGCAGGAAAATCAGGGATTCCTGTGTGTTTCATGTAAGGAAATATAGAGTTACTCTTTAGATATTGTAAGGAAATGAGTTACTCCTTAAATCTATAATGTTTTAGAAAATGTTTTCATCGCATGCTAGCTTGTGCAAGAAGTGCTAAGGTGAAGTGTGAAGCAGGATGCGTCTGCAGTTAGTTGCTGGATGTTAATAAAGCCGCGTACACACGTAGCGGTATGTCCGACGTACTTAGTCTGGCGGACTTCCCGAGCTAGAGCTAGAAGAAGGAGCGGTGGCCCGGCAGAAGAACCGAAGAGGGGGACAAGACCCCCGAAGTCGGTAGAAGAGGCAGGCGGCGAGGAAGAAAGCCAGACTCCTCCGCTAGCAAAAGAGCTACAAGAAGATAGCGGAGGAGTCCGGCGAGAAGACTTCCGAAAACGGAAGACCCCCGGAGCTGTGCAATAAAGTATTTTATCTCGTGTGTTGTGTTTTTTTTGTACTTTTATTTTACAGGTGAATGGGTAGGGGTACATTGTACCCCATACTCATTCACATAGGGTGGGGGGCCGGTATCCGGGGGCCCCCTTATTAAAGGGGGCTCCCGGATTCCGATAAGCCCGCAGACCCCGACAACCAACGGCCAGGGTTGTCGGGAATAGGCCCTTGTCCTCATCAACATGGGGACAAGGTGCTTTGGGGTGGGGGGGCCGCGCGGCCCCCCCTTCCCCAAGGCACCCCCCATGTTGAGGGCACGCGGCCTGGTACGGCTCAGGAGGGGGGGCGCTCGCTCGCCCCCCTTTCCTGGCCGGCCGGGTAGCGTGCTCGGACAAGGGTCTGTTGTGGACTTGGGGGGACCCCACGCCGATTTTTTTCGGCGTTGAGCTTCCCCTTTAAGTCCATACCAGGCGGCGGGGCCAGCGACGTCTCCCTCGCGTCTCCCTCGACAAAATAGTCAGGGTCCTTGAATAGCACAGATCTCCATTGCAAATACACGAGGCCCTAAACCAGACTGGCTCCTAATGGAGAGACAAGCAGTACTTCAATATACCTTCAATTATCTACTTTGGTCCCCTTCCCCTTAGACCGGTGATACTAGCCCCCACACTTTCAGACTCATTGGCACTCTGGAATAGGCTACAGAAGAATCCTTCATTGATCTCTACCTACCAACCGCTTGCCCACCTATTCCATAACCCAGACTTTCCCCCAGGCCAAAACATCCTGGCATTCAAATGGTGGCTCGATAAAGGCCTATATAGGATAGGACACTTTCTCAACTCAATGGGACCCCTCTCAGTCAACTACTGTATCAGTAAATTAGAGATGCCAAACTCTGAGGGGTATAGACTAACACAAATCTCACACTTTTTACAATCCATATGACATACTAAACCTGAACCCCCTACCCTAACTGATTATGAAACCTGGTGCTCCAACATCAAGGATCGCTTTGGTTAAACCTCTTTATGCCTGACTCTGGGAACAGGATCTGGAGGAAGAATGGGACCTGGACAAGTGGTATCAATGCTTCCAATGATCATTCAAAGGCATCCTGAACATTTCATTGATGGAAACCAACATTAAAATTTTTATTTCACACGCTGGTACCAAGTCCCCTCTATCCTTGCTAAAATATATCCAGACGCATATCCTATGTGCTTTAGGGGCTGCTATCATTTGGGCTCTCTATTCCAAATCTGGTAGTATTTCCCACGAATACGGAGCTTTTGGAACACATTCTTCCACTTGCTACTGAGGGTCACAGAGGTAGCGGTTCCACAAGTTCCTGAAATAGCTCTCCTTAACCACAAAGTTGAGGAAATACCCAAAAATACCCAATCTCTGATCTTCTACATGCTCCTGGGAGCCAAAATTACCATAGCCAGAAACTGGAAGAGGCTACCGTTACTGCTCTCTCTGCAGTAAAACACAAAATCTCCTGGATCATGGCCCAGGAGAAAATTGTAAGCATTCTCCAGGATGCAACCCATAAGTTTGATTTAATCTGGGATCCTTGGGCTACGGTCATTAATAGTCCACAGGATCCAGGCAGCAGTATGGCCCATATTTCACAATACTGGGTGTCCTTCATCCCTTTTCTCATTTCTATCCTCTTTCCCCTCCTCTTTCCTTTCCTCCCAGAGATAAACCATGTTTCCTGGTTTTTCTCCATCAAGATGGACCTTCGCTGGTGATCTTTAAACCTTTACAGTAGATACGGATCTCCATATCGTGGAGTAGAACGTTAAAATTCAGAACATGGATGTATAGGTGACCGGTGTATTCTTTCACCCTGGACTCCTAACAAGTCGGGCAATAAGGTCTCCACCATTTAGTGGTCAAAATAGATGGGAGTGGTCTCACCGGTCTGTCCAGCCAGTTTTGATTCTTATCCAGTGCGGGGGGCTTGGGCCATTCTGTCCACAATGAGTTCTGGCATCAGCCAACATCCGAGTAAGTTTCTTTCTATCCTTTAGGCTGGCGGCCCGATGCTATCTTCCCACAAGTCTTGAAGGGAATTTCTGGGAGCTCAAGGCTACCAAACCACATGTTACTCTAGTGTGTATGGTGTTCACGAGATTGGGTGGACACCCTGCCATGATACCATTACTGTTAAGACAATTGTCTGTTATTTATGTTTATGTAATTTCTTATACCTGATTACCTATTTGGTGAGCTTAACATGTAATCTTGTTTTCTGACAAAAAACTAAAATATTGTAAAAAAAAAATCAAAAAAAATCCAAAGATGGTATTGATGTGCCTGGCAATGTAAAAGAGTTTTTGCTTACACCAGGGTCAAGATTTGCTTTAAATCTGTTGAAAAAAACAGAATATCTAAGGACAACAAAATACAGAAAATATACTTAGCTAAAGTGCTCATATAGTTCCCTTACCTTAACCAGAGGCTTCTGTACTTAGCTATATTCAGATCGAGGAACAGGTGGTCCTACAGCATGAGATTACTAACAAAAGAGCAAAATTAGGGTAGTGGTTTGACCAGCTGGATGAATGCTTATGCCTGGAAAAACAAAGCGTTGTTCAGAAATGCTTTATACCCTGTGTGCCTTTCATAGTGTCATTCCCCAAATCCTTTTACCTCCCAATGTTGGGTTTCATTTGTTAATATAAAATCCCAAAGGGTTGGAGAGATTGAGAGAGATGGAGAAAGTATCAGAGTTTCTAAAAGATATAAAAAAAAGGTATGGGCGGCGCATGCGCGAAGCCTAACATGGAGGACGCTTCTTGCTAGAGCTCCGCACTCCCCGCCGCCGCTTCAGGACCTCTGCACCGAACTGAACCCACTCTAACGTCCACACTGAGCTCTATCGCCGCCTCACTTGCCCCAGCACCAGGTGGAAAGGTCCTCACAGGTCACCGGGGTAAGAATAAGCCGAAACCAATCAAGGAAGCCCTCGCCCCCGTGCCTCGTCTAAAATGGCGGCGAAGGCCCTTGCCAGTCAGCGTGCGGCTTCCATACCCAGCCGGGAGACGTCAGACAGCGAGGAAGACCATGGGGACGATGTGCTCAACCCTGTCGGTTCCCCCCCCGCTTCCATCGGGTATGATTCCGAGTGACTTTCTTAAACACATGGAGACCATGCTCCAGAAAGCTCTGAAAGCTACATCAGAGCAAATTACGGACAGGCTCTCGAGAGAAATATGTGATATCGGCCAGCGTACCGCTGTTTTGGAGTCTAGGGTCGACGACACGGAGCTCACCCTACAAGAGCATGCCCAGGAACATGCTGCCCTCCAAGAGGAGAATGCGACTTTGCTTTCACGTTGGGAGGATGCATAGAACCGCTCGCGCAGGTCCAATCTGAGAATACGGGGGATCCCTGAATCAGTAGACAACATTCAATCCTTCACAACTGCCCTGTTTCAAGAGCTTGCCCCTGGCGTACCAATCGAACGTCTAGAATTCGATAGGATTCACAGGGCCCTTACCCACCGTCAGGCGGACGGTCCGCCGTGAGACATCATAGTCAAGCTGCACTTCTTTCGCACAAAGGAGCAGCTCCTCACTGTAGCTCGCAACAAGGAATCACTACTGTTCCAGGGACACACATATCAGCTTTTCTCAGATCTGGCCCCCCTTACCATCGCCAAATGCCGGGCCATGAAACCGCAGCTGCAAGTCCTACTCCAACACCATCTGAAGTACACCTGGAGATTCCCGTTCGCCATTCAATTTGCATATCAAGGCCAACAGCACACCTGTTCATCCCCGGAGTCGCTACAACGCTTCTGGAAACCCTCCACCTTGTCCACCCCGACCAATACTCTGAGACCAGCTTGCCTCGCACTCCAGCCCGGTCGGCAGCCCATCCTTACTCGGCTACACCACTCCGCAACCAACCGGGCCCTCTGTCCGTCCGCAAGGGAACACCATCAAGATCAGCAGATCTGTCTCCACTCCCAAGTCTCGCCCGCCACGTTGAAGCACCTGCTTTGTTTTTTTTTTTTCTTTTTTTTATTCACTTAATCCCCTATGCTTCCTTTTGTACTCTATAGGTTTCGGACAACTGTGCGGAAGATGGACATTGGTCTCTACCCCAGAGAGTCTCTTCCACCGAAACCTTACGACCTGCTGTTCGGTATGTACTTTTTTGCTTACAATGCACTCCCATGCTGCTTGAGGCTCTCGTAGATTGAGACAATTCCTTTTCCCTTGCCTCACCCAACTGTTTCTCTACCCCCTAGCGGAGTCCTTAACCACCCTAGTTCAGGAGATATCTCTACCCGAGCCCGATATTATATCTGGTTCTTGTGCTCTTTTGGTTCCTGGCCTGATCCACTTTGTCTAGATTCTGAGCTCCAGCCTCAACTATAGTTTGGTCTCTTCAACTCAATTTTGTACTCGGACTTACTTTTATGCCTTTTTTGTCTCATCGTTTACTTTAGTCCTTATCACCACTTTTGTTTTGTTTTTATTTTCGCTCGCTGGCACTTCATGTTTGCTGCACTATTGGATGAAATTGTTTAGACATACTTGTATCTAAGGTGTCATCATTGTTCTATCACCATGACTATATGTGTTAGCAGCTTATCCAGTAACTGCTGCATACCTCATCCCTTCTCCTACTACTCCCTTCTCCTCCCATCCTCCCTTTGCCTCCCACCCCCTTCCCACTCCCTTCCAGTACCCCCTCCCCCTCACCTTTTACCTCCCCTCCCCCCTTCCCCCCCTCCCCGTACCCTTTCCCCTTCCCTTTCGTCCTCCCTTCCCCCGCCCTACCCCCTCCCGCCTGACCTTCCCCCCCTCTCCCTGACTCCCCTCCTCTCCCCTCCCATGCCCTTGCTACCCTCCCCTCTTTGGCTCCCTTCCGGCCCTCCTTACCCCCCATTCCCCTCCCCCTATTTTCCTGCTTTCCAGTCATGCTCCAATCCACTATTTGCCCAGTTCCCTGGTCCGACCACTGCGCGGTACTCACTACTATCTCCTCGCTGATCCCCCGGGCCAGAGATGGGGCCTGGTGCATGAACGAGGTGCATCTCACCAACCAATCCTACTGTTTTGACATTCGCCACGCTCTTACGGAATACTTGCATCATAATACCACCCCGGAGATTTCTCCGGTTCTCCTCTGGGAGGCACACAAACCCGTAATTCGGGGTAGTTGTATCTCATTAGCCTCACATCTCAAAAAGGATCGACAGATTAGACAACAAAGACTAGAAGCAGATTACCACTTGCACTTCCTCCAATTCCAAAACTCACCTACAGAATCCCACAGGCTTATCTATTATACCAAACTGGAACTGGATCTTCTGTTAGCCGAATCAGCAGATAAGGCTCTCCGTAGGTCTAGCCACACAACATACACTAAAGCTAACAAACCAGACACCTTTATGGCCCTGCGCCTTTGGCAGAGACATCCTGGCAGCTACGATAGCTATGATTCCCAAACCCAATACTGACAACACCCTGTGGTCTAACTTTCGTCCTATATCGCTGCTCAATGTGGATATTAAAATTTTATCCAAAATCCTTGCACTACGACTTAATCCAATCATCGGCAATTTAATACACAAGGATCAAGTGGGGTTCATTCCCCGTAGGCAGGCTAGTGATAACATTCGCCGTGTTATTCTATTACAGCACCTAGCGAAAACACATTCAATCCCCATGCACCTCCTGTCTTTGGACATTAAAAAAGCGTTTGACACTGTCTCTTGGCCATATCTGCACTTTATTTTGAAACGCTGGGGTTTTGGCCCTCACTTAGTCCAGTGGATCACATCGTTATATACTGACCCCCAGGCTTTGGTGAAATACTCTGGGTTCTGTTCCCAAAGCTTTCCAATACGGAGGGGGACATGGCAAGGATGTCCCTTATCACCACAGCTCTTTGCTTTGGCAATAGAACCCCTAGCTGCACTGATCCGGGCGAACCCTGATATCCAGGGCTTGGAGATTGCCTCTACTGCCCACAAGTTATGTTTGTTTGCGGATGACGCTTTATTGTTTATTACCTCTCCACACACCATTATCCCTAATCTACTCCGCCTTCTTGACAAGTTTGCTAGGGTTTCTGGCCTAGAAGTCAATCAAGCCAAGTCCAGGGCCCTCAATGTGTCTCTGCCGGAGGCCACCGTTGCACTCAATGGTCCGGTTCTTCCATCCCATACTTAGGCATCAAGTTAACCAGCGACCCCATAGACCTGTTTAACCACTTGCTTACTGGGCACTTAAACCCCCCTCAGTCCCAGACCAATTTTCAGCTTTCAGCGCTGATGCACTTTGAATGACAATTGCGCGGGCATACAACACTGTACCCAAATGAAATTTTTATCATTTTTTTCCCACAAATAGAGCTTTCTTTTGGTGGTATTTAGTTACAGCTCGGAGTTTTATTTTTTGCTAAACAAACAAAAAAAGATGCAAAAAAATAAAAATAAATAAATCATGTTTTAATAGTTTGTTATAAAATTTTGCAAACGGGTCATTTTTCTCCTTCATTGAAGTGCGCTGATTAGGCGGCACTGATGGCTGCATTGGTGGGCACTGATGGGCTGAATTGGTGGGCACTGATGGGCTGCATTGGTGGGCACTGATGGGCTGCACTGGTGGGCACTGATAGGCATAGTTAAGGCGGCACTAATAGGCACAGATAAGGTGGCACCGATGGGCACAGATAAGGCGGCACTGATGGGCAAAGATGGGCACAGATAAGATGGCATGGATGGGTGGCACGGATAAGTGGCACGGATGGGTGGCACGGATGGGCACTGATAGGTACCACTGATAGATGGGACTGATGGGCACTGATAGGTGGCACTGATAGGTGGCTCTGATAGGTGGCACTGCTGGGCACTGATGGGCGGCACTGCTGGGCACTGATGGGCGGCACTGCTGGGCACTGATGGGCGGCACTGGGTCGCAGCACCTTTGAGGCAGATTGTGGGCACTGTGGGTGGCACTGTTGGTGGCACTGCTGGATGGCACTGTGGGTGGCATTGTGGGTGGCACTGTAGGTGGCACTGTGGGCACTATGGGCACTGATGGGGGGCACTGATGGGGGGCACTTACTTTTATTCAGGATGGCACGGCGGTGGGCAGGTGGGCACTGGCAGGGGGCAGGTGGTCAGCTGTATTGCTGGCCGTGATCGGGACTGATGTCCCGATCACGGCCGCCGGTGATCGGCTTTTTTTTTCTCTCCTCGCGCTGTCAGCGCGAGGAGGAATAATAGCCGATTACCGGCTCCGTTCTATCACATGATCAGCTGTCATTGGCTGACAGCTGATCACGTGATAAGGGGTCGGGATCGACCCCTTGCACGGATCGGTGATCAGGCGAGTCTCACGGACTCGCCGATCACAGAGCGCGCCGCGCGAGCCCCTCAGGGGGCGCGCAGGCCGCTCGTATCCGGGACGACGTCAATAGACGTCGTCCCGGAAATGTAGGTCCGCGCTGATGCCGTCATTTGGCAATAGCGCGGATCTGTAGTGGTTAATATGAATTATGCTGAAACACCTTTCGTCTTTACTCCGCGATTGGCGTCCCCTCTGCATTTCTTGGATGGGACGTATCGCCGCTGTCAAGATGTTCCTACTCCCTAAACTTTTGTATCTTTACAGAGTTCTCCCTATACCAGTACCCCCTTACTTCCACCGTATAATTCAGGGCCGAGTATTTAATTATATATGGGGTCCCACGAGACCCAGGATAACATGATCCGTCCTACTTCGTCACCACAGAGTCGGGGGTCTGGGCGTGCCCAATTTTCACCATTATTACCATGCTGCCCAGTTAGCCCAAATAACACTTTACCATGCCAAATTTAAAATCCCTATATGGGTGAGTCTGGAAGCAGTAAATCTACACCCTATATCCCTAACAAATCTCCTCTGGCTTTCTTCTGCCGCTCGAGGCCCCATAACCAACCCCTTAACCTTACACTCACTGAAACTCTGGGATAAGTTGTGTAAGCCATTCAAATTAATGTCCCCACATTCCCCACTCCTCTCCTTCTTGGGCCATCCTGAGTTCTACCCTGCCTACACTACACCCACCTCATTCCAGGCCTGGGCACAAGCTGGCTTAACCCGAATATGCGATCTGGTAGCAGGCGGTACAGTTAAACCGTTCCTGTCCCTTCAAGCCCAAGCTCAACTCCCCAATAAAGAGAATAAAGAGTGCTTCCGTTATCTCCAAATTTCTCATTTTACGCAAGGGATTATAGGCCCCGCTATGGACTCAGGCACACTATCGTTATTCGAAAAAATATGTGATTCCGACCCGCATGCCCCGGGCATCATATCTCAGTTCTACGAACACCTTACCTCTCAGCCTTCGGCGCTCCCAGCGTATGCGCAGCGTTGGTCCAGGGACCTATCTCTGAACCTGGATGGAGACGACTGGTCTGACGTTTGGCTACATACTAAACTCTCCTCACAAAATATCGTTGCCTTAGAAGTGAGTTATAAAGTCCTCATGCGATGGTACTTAGTACCGGACAGAATTGCCGCTAAACAAACGATCGCCAAGGCCTGGAAAACCCCCACCTTACACGTTGCTGAAGTTAAAAATAGGGTCACAAAAGCAATGATCCATAACAGAATTGAAGCGACTGTTCAAGACACTATTCCCCGACACTCTAAAATCTGGCAGCCGTGGGTTGACCACTTTTTACCACCAAATTTTGATAGGCATTTGTTAGACTCATAGACACATATATCCCTCTACCCAGCCGTTGGCTGCTGGTCCCTGTATATTTAATGTAAGCCGGCCAACCCCCACCCCATCCCCCTCTTCCCCCCTCTCTCCCCCTCCCCTCTATTCTCTACTCCCCTCCTCTTTCTGCTCCGGCTCTTTCCTCCTTCCCCTTCTCCTTTTACTACAACTTCCTCACCTTTTACTTTACTGCTTCTTTCCCATCTGTACTGTATGCTGTTTATAACCACCTCCGAGGTGACATATGGCTACACTAGTTACGGTGTAATTACCATGAGATTTCTCACAAGCTGAAGGCTAGTTATTCTGTTCAATTGTACATGATAGTGTCCTAACCCCAACGTGCACCACACATCTCTGGATGTACGATATGGAGTGAAGACCTGGTATCGGTTAGGTTACAGATTTATCTACCCAGTACTATTATACTGTTTTATTATATCATAACCTGACTTGGTTTGGAGTACATTTTGTTCTCATTTCTTTTATCTTGTACAAGACAAACTGTTGATTTTTCTGTACTTTATGTATTTGTTAGCAATAAAAATTTTGAACCGAAAAAAAGGTATGTAATTCAATCTGTCACATCTATCCCAAAAATTGTTTTTATGTGAACTTATCATTTAATATACTTGCAAAACAAGCTACCAAATTTAATTGCAACATTTGGATGATGATCTATGCAATTGCCATAAAATACATTTAACTATCTTCTTCCCATTGATATAACATGCAAAGTCTGCCTATAATTCATTTTATTGTAGGTTATAGGGACAATCTGTTAATATAATCTCTTATTATGGATAAATAGACATCTATGTACATTAAAACCAGATTGATTTTGCAAGCTCTTATTGCCACTTTGTGCAAGCTCCTGTCTTGCTCATTCTTCTGATTTATATGAATCTATGTCCTCCTTGTAGATTTTCTTAGCAGGCTAAACATATTTAGTCTGCTGAGCAGCCAAAATGAATGCTCCTTTTGAACACTTAATCAATGAGTGAACTTGATTTCTGGAGTCCTTCAGGCCACATTTGTGTTAAGTCATTTAGATTGCAGCTTAAGAGCACATCAGGTATTTTCTCGTTGGCACAGAATAGAAGAGTACAATAATTGCTAGTTTCAGATCTGGGGTTATATAATAAAGGACCCTCTGCCCTACCCTAGCCATGAGCTTAATGTGGCAATTAAGAAAACGGGCTATAATGTGTGGTTCAATCATTTGGATGTCCCACTTCATTGTATTAACCCACAACAGACCAATGCATACATTTATGACCAGTGCAATTTTGAAGACTTTCACTGCTATCTGCCAAATTGTATCAGAATAACATCTACTTTATACAGAGCAAACATTATAGTATCATGCTCCAACATTTAACTATCCCTCTGCATAATTTGAAGATCAATGTAGGAAAAAAATGCGATAAGATTAAAATTAAAGCAAACATTAAAGAGCACAAAAGAGGCATGTGACACTAACTTCATGTCTCGGTCTCTGAGATGGCACAGTGGGGTACAAAGAAACACAGCTGATGCATTTTGCACTATATTCAGTGCTTACGCATAAGCTTATTGGTTATGCGTTTATGAGCGTATAAGCTCATTGGTTGTAAGTGCTAAATAATGAGTGAAATGCGTCAACTGTGTCTCTTTGTACCCCACTGTGATTGTACTGCTTTTATGAATGGAAACATGAAATAAAGATTGCTTTTTATTGAATCTGTGGAGTACAGCCATACAAATTTGTGTTTGTTCAGTCTGATTCAACTGTGAGCTGGGATATAAAAAGTGCAATACAGAAAGTGAACCATGATGCCACAGTGATTTGTGGCCATAGTGAAAGGTGGGTTCTGCTTTAAAGAGGAATTCCACTCGCTCCTTTAAAAATTAAAAGTCAGCAACTACACATACTGTAGCTGGTGACTTTTAACATTAGGACACTTACCTGTCCTGGAGTCCAGCGGTGTCGGCAGCTGATGTTTACATTAGCTGATCAGTTGCTGCCACCGCTATTGCTAGTAAGGAAACCAAGAGTGTAGACTTTTAGCTTCATGGCCGGGCTCTTACTGCGCATGCACGAAGCGTGCTGTGCTCTCTCACTGGCCTGTCAGAAGGAGGGGGAGGAGGAGGGGGCCGAGGTGCTGACTTACGTTACTGTGGTCTGGTCTCCTGGAAGTGGGGACAGGGTACCTGTAAAAAACAGGTACCCGCTCCCCCCTCTCCCCCAAAAGGTATGAAATGTGGCACTGGAGAGGGGGGAGGAATCAGATAAGTGAAAGTTCCACTTTGGGTGGAACTCCTCTTTAAAGAGTATGGTTTATTGAATACAACTTTGCACATATATATATATATATATATATAAAGGGAGATTGTAAGGTATGAATTGTAAATGAAAAAGTACTTTTTGGCCTCAACAAGATAACTATACTCTGTGAACATGATATGGACTCACCTAAATAAAATATTATACCACCCCAAAAAATCCTTATTCATATTCCTTTACCAAATGAACAAAACACATTTCAAAGTTTTGCACTTTTCCAAAACTGATTCCCTTTGCACCTCAACATGAGGTTGCATGACATCTTAGAACCGTAAAGGAAGTTGGGGTTGGAAGACTTCCACAAAGCTGTTATTGAAGGTCTAAACAGACAGAAGATAGCTATATAATGCCCAGCAGCAGACACTGACTATAGGCCACCCTCTGTTTGAGGTCAAAATGGGGGTATATATCTATTCAGGACCAGCAAACAAAAACCTAATAATAACATTGGTTCAGAGAGCTGATTGACACTGCCCCCTCACCTTCTTCTCAGGTTGTCTTCCTATGCAATGGAGGCCAATGAAATATAATTTTACATTTAAATATATCTCCCATTTAATTGCATTTCCATAATATGCATTGCAACAGTTATTTTTTACAGAATGCTGATATGCTGATGACTAATGTCTAATACATGCCTGGATTGTTAAAAAAATAGCTTTTGCTCTGCAAGCAAATGGCTGATGTTGCTATAACTATATGGGCATGATAATTCTGCCAAAAATGTTTTAAATGTCCCATTATTCCATATAATATTTTCTTTACATGCTTTTTCTTTACATTCAGTTTATTCAATTAACTGTGAAATATAATATTTTTATATACAAACAGTTAAAAAAAGTGCTAGTGTATATATATATATATATATATATATATATATATATATATATATATATATATATATATAGTGGGGACGGAAAGTATTCAGACCCCCTTAAATTGTTCCCTTTTTGTTATATTGCAGTCATTTGCTAAAATCATTTAAGTTCATTTTTTTCCTCATTAATGTACACACAGCACCCCATATTGACTGAAAAACACATTTTAGCAGATTTATTAAGAAATAAAACCTGAAATATCACATGGTCCTAATTATTCAGGTCTTTTGATGGAAAGTGCGCTATAAATAAAATGTATTATTATTATTATTATTATTATTATTATTCAGACCCTTTGCTCAGTATTTAGTAGAAGCACCCTTTTGATCTAATACAGCCATGAGTCTTTTTGGGAAAGATGCAACAAGTTTTTCACACCTGGATTTGGGGATCCTCTGCCATTCCTCCTTGCAGATCCTCTCCAGTTCTGTCAGGTTGGATGGTAAACGTTGATGGACAGCCATTTTTAGGTCTCTCCAGAGATGCTCAATTGGGTTTAAGTCAGGACTTTGGCTGGGCCATTCAAGAACAGTCACTGAGTTGTTGTGAAGCCACTCCTTCCTTATTTTAGCTGTATGCTTAGGTTCATTGTCTTGTTGGAAGGTAAACCTTCGGCCCAGTCTGAGGTCCTGAGCACTCTGGAGAAGGTTTTCATTCCAGGATATCCCAGTACTTGGCCATATTCATATTTCCCTCGATTGCAGTCCTGTAGCTGAAAAACACCCCCATAGCACGATGCGGCCACCGCCATGCCTCACTTTTGGGACTGTATTGGACAGGTGATGAGCAATGCCTGTTTTTTTCCGCACATAATGCTTAGAATTAAGGCCAACAAGTTCTATCTTGGTCTCATCAGACCAAAGAATCTTATTTCCCACAATCTTGGAGTCCTTCAGGTGTTTTTTTAATAAACTCCATGTGGGCTTTCATGTGTCTTGCACTGAGGAGAGGCTTCTGTCGGGCCACTCTGCCATAAAGTCTTGACTGGTGGAGGGCTGGAGTGATGGTTGACCTTCTACAACTTTCTCCCATCTCCCGACTGCATCTCTGGAGCTCAGCCACAGTGATATTTGGGTTCTTCTTTACCTCTCTCACCAAAGTTCTTCTCCCCCAATAGCTCAGTTTGGCCGGACAGCTAGGAAGGGTTTTGGTCATCCCAAACATCTTCCATTAAGGCTGGGTTCACACTGCTGCGGGGGGAGATCCGGATGTGATTCGCACCGCAAATCACATCCGATCTCCGTAGCGATGCGAGTTCAGCCATACAGATAGTATGGCTGAATTCGCATCGCTCCCGCAGCAAACTCGCACGGGACCCTTTTTTTGGTCCGCAACAGAATCGGATCGCATGGGTGTTCACACCATGCGATCCGATTCCTGTGCGAGTCGGCAGATCGCACTGCGATATGCGGACGGATCTGGGGGTGTCATTAACATATCATTGACACTCCCAGCCGTCCGCATAGGGCAGTGTGAACTGCCGGCAGGAGTAATGCGATGCGGGAAAACGCCGCGGATTTGCGGCGTTCCCGCATCGCAGCGGTGTGAACCCGGCCTTAAGGATTATGGAGGCCACTGTGCTCTTAGGAACCTTAAGTGCAGCAGAAATTTTTTGTAACCTTGGCCAGATCTGTGCCTTACCGCAATTCTGTCTCTGAGGTTTTCAGGCAGTTCCTTTGACCTCATGATTATCATTTGCTCTGACATGCACTGTGAGCTGTAAGGTCTTATATAGACAGGTTTGTGGCTTTCCTAATCAAGTCCAATCAGTATAATCAAACACAGCTGGACTCAAATGAAGGTGTAGAACCATCTCAAAGATGATCAGAAGAAATGGACAGCACCTGAGTTAAATATATGAGTGTCACAGCAAAGGGTCTGAATACTTAGGACCATGTGATATTTCAGTTTTTCTTTTTTAACCACTTGCCTACTGGGCACTTAAACACCCCTCCTGCCCAGACCAATTTTTAGCTTTTGGTGCTCTCACACTTTGAATGACAATTACTCAGTCATGCTACACTGTACACAAATACATTTTTTGTCCTTTTTTTCCCACAAATAGAGCTTTGTTTTGGTGGTATTTGATCACCTCTGGGTTTTTTTATTTTTTGCGCTATAAATGAAAAAATAACGATTTAAAAAAAAAAAACGAATTTGTCTTTGTTTTTGTGATAAAATTTTGCAAATTATTAATTTTTCTTCATTAATTTTGGCCACAATTTATACTGCTACATATATTTGGTAAAAATAACCCAAATTAGTGGATATTATTTGGTCTATGTGAAAGTTAGAGAGTCTACAAGCTGTGGTGCGAATAACACAAAATTGATTACATCTGATGTAGTGGTGGCTGATCTCATTTCTTGCGACCCGAACAAGCCAGGAAAGTACAAATACCCCCCAAATTACCCCTTTTTTGAAAGTAGACATTCCAAGGTATTTAGTAAGAGGAATGGTGAGCTTTTTGATGTTGTAATTTTTTCCCACAAATCTTTGCAAATGAAGATTTTTTATTTTATTTAAATTTTTTCCACAAAATTGTCATTATAATAGGTTATTTCTCGCATATAGCAAGTGTTTACCACAAATAATGCCCCAAAATAAATTCTGCTAATCCTCCTGAGTATTATGATACCACATATGTGGGACTTTTCCACAGCCTGGCCACATAGGAAGGCCCAACATGCAGGGAGCACATCACATGTTCTAGGAGCATAAATTACACATCTAACTTGTTGACTACCTATTACACTTTTGAAGGCCCTGGAGCACCAGGACAATGACACGTGACACTGACGTGGCACTGATGACAGATGGCACTGATACGTGGCACTGATATGTGGCACTGATGACAGATGCCACTAATACGTGGCACTGATGACACGTGACACTGACAGATGGCACTAATATGTGGCACTGATGACAGATGGCACTTATACGTGGCACTGATGACACGTGGCACTGATGACACATGACACTAATACGTGGCACTGATGACAGATGGCACTAATACGTGGCACTGATGACACGTGACACTGATGACAGATGGCACTGATACCTGGCATTGATGACACGTGACACTGATAACAGATGGCACGTGACACTGACAGGTGGCACTGATGACAGATGGCACTGATACATGGCACTGATGACAGATGGCCCTAATATGTGGCACTGATGACATGTGACACTGATATGGCACTGATGACAGATGGCACTATGTGGCACTGATGACACGTGGCACTGATGTGGCACTGATGACAGGTGGCACTATGTGGCACTGATGACATGTGGCACTGATGTGGCACTGATGACAGATGGCACTTATACGTGGCACTGGGGACAGATGGCACTGAGGATAGGTAGGACTGGGGACAGGTGGCACTGATGACAGATGGCACTGATGACAGATGGCACTGGGGACAGATGGCACTGATGACAGGTGACACTGGGGACAGGTGGCACTGGGGACAGATGGCACTGATGACAGGTGGCAGTGGGGGCAGGTGGTACTGACGGGTGGCAGTGGGGGCAGATGGCAGTGGGGGCAGTGGAGACAGGTGGCAGTGGGGACAGATGGGCACTTTATTTTATTTTTATTTTTTTATTTTTTTACACTAACCGCTGCATCTCTGCAGCGATTCATCTCTCCCTCCTCACACGCTGTCTGTGTGAGAAGGGAGAGCCGGCGATGAGAGATGATCTCAGATGTTTACATATGAGATCATCTCTGAATGAATGAATGAATGAAATACTTATATAGCGCACAATGCGAACTTAATCGCCTCTGGGCATGTTGATCATGCTGTAAACGGCCGCTGTGATTGGCCGTTTACAGCGATCTGTGACTGGCTGTGTCCGGGGGACACAGCCAGCACAGATCTTCCCCGATGCACGCCCGCGGTGGCGCGCGCAGAGGGGAAGTTAAAGGGAAGACATCCAGGGACACCCTCCTGGCAGATAGCGTCCGCGCTGTAGCCGTCTTTTGGCTATAGCGCGGGCGTGAAGTGGTTAATGAATCTGCAAAAATGTCAACAATTCTGTGTTTTGGGGTGCTGTGTGTACATTAATGAGGAAAAAAAATTAAATTAAATGTTTTTAGCAAATGGATGCAATGTAACAAAGAGTGAAAAATGTAAGGGGGTCTAAATACTTTCTGTCCCCACTGTATACCCTGTTCCAAATTATTATGCAAATTCTATTTCAGTGTCACAAAGATTAAATATTTTGTTTTTCAGTTTAACTCATGGATGGCATTGTGTCTCAGGGCTCTTTTGATCACTGAAAGCAATCTCGGACACCTGTGATAATTAGATTGCTAGGTGAGCCCAATTAAAGAAAAACTACTAAAGGAGGGTGTTCCACATTATTAAGCAGAGCACCATTTTCAAGCAATATGAGGAAGAAAAAGGATCTCTCTGCTGCCGAAAATAGTGAAATAGTTCAATGCCTTGGGCAAGGTATTAAAAACATTAGATATTTAACGAAAACGTAAGCGTGATCATCACACTATTAAGAGATCTGTGACTGATTCAGAGCACAGACAGGTTTCGTGCAGATAAAGACACATTGAGGAAGATTTCTGCCAAATTCATACATCAGATCAAGAGAGCAGATGCTAAAACACCATTACATAGCAGCAAACAGATATTTGAAGCTGCTGGTGACTCTGGAGTCCCACAGACATCAAGGTGTAGAGTCCTCCAGAGTCTTGCAGCTGTGCATAAACCTTCCATTCGGCCACCACTACCCAATGCTCACAAGCAGAAATGGCTGCATTGGGCAGGAAAATACATGGAGACTAATCTTCAAACAGTCCTGTTCACTGATGAGTGCCGTGCAACCCGAATGGTCCAGATGGATGGAGTAGTGCATGGTTGGTGGACGGCCACACTGTTCCAACAAGGCTGCGATGTCAGCAAGGTGGTGGTGGAGTCATATTTTGGGCTGGAATCATGGGAAGAGAGCTGGTCAGCCCCATTAGGGTCACAGAAGGTGTAAAGATGACCTCTGCAAAGTATGTGGATTTCCTGACTGACCACTTCCTTCCCTGGTACAGAAGGAAGAACTATGCTTTCCGTAATAAAATCATCTTCATACACATCAATATATAAATGAATATATAGCAGCCTATATATTTTATCAATTCCCAGCAATCAATATAAAATGCTTGAATTTTTAAGTGCTAAATGCTCAAAATTGATTCTTTGGAGCAGGTCAAATTGAAGTCATTTTGCATGACTACCTGCTCAATTTTCAGGACCTATTGCATTAAATATATTAACTGTGAATGGTAAATCTTCAGTACATAGTATACTTTCTGCTAACAATTATTTTTTGCCATGTGAAACACTATTAAGAAAATACTAATTAAAAATGCTGTAACAATTATGTGTGCAACATTTTAAATAACTAATGTGTCTTTTATTAAAGCAGACCATGCATGAAAATACTACTATTTAGTAGAAACAGTCCACACTACCCTGCCCCTTCCGACCCCATTAAAAATGCTAACGTGAACCTAAGGAAAGAAAGCAAAAAAAATGCATTCTATGCACGGAGGTAAAAAAACCTTCTGTGTGCAGCAGCCCCCGCAGCCCCCCAATACTTACCTGAGCCCCCTCTCAATTCAGCAATGTCCAGGAAAGCCTTGCCTCTCTGGGAACTCGCACTCCTGAATGGCTACCACTGCTGTCAATCACAGCCAGTGAGCCAATCAGCAGATGGAGGGGCGGGGCTGAGCCACTGTGGGAATGGACACAGGTGCCCCCATAGCAAGCTGCTTGCTGTGGAGGCACCCAGCAGACGGGAGGGGCCATGAGTTCCGACATGGGACCCGAGAAGAGGAAGATCTGGGCTGCTCTGTGCAAAACCACTGCACAGAGCAGGTAAGTATGACATGTTTGTTTTTTTAAATAAAAAACAAGACTTTAATATCACTTTAAGATCAAGGATCGCATAAGTAACATGATAAAATTGATGTAATTAGGCTTCCATTCACTAATGTTACTTAAGTGATTCCTAATCTTTAATAAACCTCCTAAACTTGTGTAACAATGTCCCAGACCTCTAGAGGCCTAATTGTGACCTCCAGAGTCAGGGTGAGCTGACATCCTTCTTTGTAGAGTGGGTTACAAGGCATGGTGAGTGTAAGTGATGGGCACAAGACACTTTTTGAATGCAAATTGTCTCTTGAACATGAGCTGTGGGAGAGAGGGTTAGGGCCAGAACACCCTTAAGTAGATGCAATGATTTGGCAGACTCCGAGACTTCTATAGGTAGACAGCTATACAGTGGAAGGCCTCCAGCTGGACACTACTTGTGTATAGGTAGGACCGCTGTCTCCTATGGCAACAAATATTGTAACAGTCACTAACAATAGTTGTATTTAACTATTGGTAACACAAATAGTTCTCCTTGCACTCTACAGTCTTTCACTGTAGGTCTTCACTTACAGTGCTCCCAATCTCTCACTAGACTCTTAGACCCAATCGCCACTGGATCCCCTGAGCACTTCCACTTCCACTTTCATAACTCAGTATCTTCCCCAAGCGTCTACCCCTCTTCCCTGCTGGGTTCTTGGCTTGGCACTCACAGATACTCCTCAAGTGTCACCCCTTCTGACCCACTAGGTCCCTGGCTTGGCACTCACTGATGCTCCTCAAGCGTCACCTCTGCTGTCCCGCTGGGTCCCTGGCTTGGCACTTGCTGACGTTTTCCCACTTCTTCACCATCCCCGGCTGGTGAGAAGACTGCTCTGCCACTGGCTCCAGCTCACTCACAGTGGTCTCTGGTAACATAATGGATGGTCCCTTAGTGGTGACAGCTTTCCCTCTACCTCCGACCACAGCTGGTTCCCAGTCCAGCTCAACCATTACTCTCTGTTGGACTCCAATCCTGCAGTCCCAACCCTGCGCTGCTACTCCTGCTTCTGGATAGGCCCTCAGACAGCCTGGCAGCCAGATGTCCCTGGGATAGGCCTCGGGCTTCGATCACCAATAAATAGGCTCTTGCAGCAGGCCAAGGGACTAAAAAAAAACCCTGCCAATTGGCTGAGACACCCCATCCATTCATAACTTGACCTTGCTAAGCCTTTGTCTATCCAATGTCAACAGCATAAGGCTACCTAGCGACAGAAGAGAGAAGATGCAGCAAGTCCAGAACTAGAGTGGAATCAATGGATCTACTAACAATTAAACAGGGCAACTACCACCTGGCAAAATGAAATTTTCTAGCAACCCTGCTTAAACACCGGGGTGCTACACTTGGATATACTGAATTGACTTTTCTTTGAGGTTGCATGTCATATATATCGATTTTGCAAAACCTATCTGTGAGGACATCCAAAAAAGGACCCTGCCTTGTGTACACAAAAGAAGAGAGATGACTCAAAACAAGAATGTCATGAGACCATGGTAAGCTCAAGAGGAAGACAGGCCATACACAGTGCAAATTTCTTTCCTGCAACCATGTGTTGCAGAAAAGAAATTTGCACGATTCGTCCATCAACACAGATAGTGCTGACAGGGGAATCCCTCCTGCCAATAATCACTAGAGAATTTGGCAGGCTGATTGTACCCAAGTGGACCGATCGATCCACTTAGTACATTCAGCCTGCCCATTGACACTTCAAATCTCAGGCTGGTTCTGGCTGAACTGTGTATGGCCAGCGTAACTTTAAGTTGCTCTTCTGAAGGTGATTGAAAGCCAAGGTATTTTGTTATTACTCACTTTAGACAACAGCTTCCTATGACTAGATACCAGTGTCATTATCATTGTCATTAACAAATCCAGAGCAAGGTGAAAACAATTTAACATACATACAATACATCAAGTTAAATATAGGATAAGGGTATATTATCTCATATCCTAAGGTACAGAACAAAGTTGTACTGAAATGTACATGGTATGAAATAAGAGTACAAAACATAATAGGTACTGACCAGAGGTAGAAGAGAGGAATATTGGAAAAGGAGAGAGGTATAAGGTAAGCCAGTAAAAGCACAATAGTAATCCAGGTGGGAGGGTTTCGGCAAGATGGGTGAAAAGGGATCCTTGTCCCGAGTTACCTCGTGAGTAGTAGGCAAGGACGTATTAGCAAGTACGCATTTTGTTAAGATGGAAGGACGGAGAAGACTAATGACTGAGTTGAATTAGGATGGGATAGTGTAATCAAGGTTTTCGAGCCAAGGAGACCATTGTTGTGGAAATATTTCTTGAGTGAGGTGAGCTTTATCGAACTTGAGTTCAAGATGTGCGTGATCATTAATGATTTCACCAGTTATAAGAAGACTCAGGGGTGCTAGATGTTTCCAGCTAATGGCCATGGATAGTCTTGCTGCTATAAACAAATCAGTAGCAAAGCGTGTGGATTTGAAGGTATTTGTAGAAGGTCAAATTGCTAATAGGATATGAAGAGAAGAAATCTTGGATCTTCTCTCCTAGAGAGAAAAGTGGAAGGTGCGTGAGTGTTATATTTGGGAGACCATTGCTGTTTCTTTGACAGAGTTTCAGGTTTTAAAGGCTAGCTTCACATTTTTTTCTAAATTCCAGCTTCCTTATGTACCAATAAACCATTGTTGTACTTCTGTTGCAGAAAAGAAAACACCTTCTATGTATTCTAAGACAAGATGTCAGCCACAGCCTCCGGTTTGTTTAATCTAAAAGTTCATGACACTCTAGTATGTAGATTTAGGACATAAAAAAGAGGTCACAAGCTGACCTCATTAGCATACACCCTACATCTGCCCTTGCCCCTTCAGGAGATTGCTTCAACCCACTTATGTACTGACATGCAGGCAGTAGTTTTAAAATCAGAAGTATGTCCCTGGAAGTCTGTACACACTATATAATCTGATTGTACAATCTCCTTTAGATCTACCATCAACTATGTAGTGCAAGGGCTTGCGTGACTGGATACAAAGGGATTGGATAGATGGGTCATCCTATTCCATAGTTTTGATAAATCTAAGTCAACTTTACAGAGATTATACCATCAGATTGCATAGTGTATGGACAGCTTTATACAAGTATGTAGGAGGGAGTGGGTAGAGACACTGAGCTGTCAGGCCCCAATTACATCTCTATGTAGCAGGGACTTACATTCTCATGCGTGTAGTTTTGGCGGACGTTTTGGGGCGTTTCTCTTTATCACACATAGGGCAGCCCATTCACTTGAGAAAAGCGAACACAGCCTTTAACCACTTCAGCTCCGGACCAATAAACACCTTAAGGACCAGAGGTCTTTTTGCAATTTCGCACTGCGCTGCTTTAACTGGTAATTGCGCGGTCATGCAATATTGCACCCAAACGAAATTTGCGTCCTTTTCTTCCCACAAATAGAGCTTTCTTTTGATGGTATTTGAGTGCCTCTGCGATTTTTTTTTTTTTGCGATATAAATGGAAAAAGAGCGAAAATTTTGAAAAAAAAAGATATTTTCTTCTTTTTGTTATAAGAAAAATCGAATAAACTAAATTTTAGTCATACATTGAGGGCAAAATTTATTCAGCCACATGTCTTTAGTAAAAAAAAATGTCAATAAGCGTATATTTTTTGGTTTGCGCAAAAGTTATAGCGTCTACAAACTAGAGTACATTTTCTGGAATTTACACAGCTTTTAATTTATGACTGCCGATCTCATTTCTTGAGGTGCTAAAATGGCAGGGCAGTACAAATCCCCCCCAAATGACCCCATTTTGGAAAGTAGACACCCCAAGGAAATTGCTGATGGGTATGTTGAGCCCATTGAATATTTATTTTTTTTTGTCCTAAGGGATTGAATAATGACAAAAAAAAAAAAAAATTTTTTTTTACAAAAAGTTGTCACTAAATGATATATTGCTCACACATGCCATGGTTATATGTGGAATTGCACCCCAAAATATATTCCGCTACTTCTCCCGAGTATGGGGATACCACATGTGTGGGACTTTTTGGGAGTCTAGTCGCGCACGGCACCCCGAAAACCAATCACCACCTTCAGGATTTCTAAGGGTGCAAATTTTTGATTTAACTCCTCACTACCTATCACAGTTTCGAAGGCCATAAAATGCCAAAATAGCACAAAACCCCCCAAAATGACCCCATTTTGGAAAGTAGACACCCCAAGCTATTTACTGAGAGGCATGTTGAGTCCATGGAATATTTTATATTTTGCCAAAAGTTGCGGGAATATTACAAACTTTTTTTTTTTTTGCACAAAGTTGTCACTAAATGATATATTGCTCACACATGCTATGGGCAGAAGTCAAATTACACCCCAAAATAAATTCTGTTGCTTCTCCCGAGTACGGGGATACCACATGTGGGGGACTTTTTGGGAGCCTAGCCATGTACGGGACCCCGAAAACCAAGCACTGCCTTCCGGATTTAAATATAAAATGCTACCAAAAAACCTGTTAGCGATGGCAGGGATCAGGCCTGACTCTGCGATCGCTGCAGTTATGTGTTTAGTGTTTTGTAAGTGACAGTGATCGATCGATACTGCACTTGGGTGGGCTGGGCAGAGGGGCAAAACGCAGGTGCTAGCAGGTATCTGGGCTGATCCCGCTAACAATGCGTTTTTTTGGAACCCTAAACTGCTGGGGACGCTAGTATAGATCTGATCAGATCAGATATTGATCTGTTCAGATTCTATAGCACTACGGGAGGTGTATGCTTTGCGTGTGGGTGTTAGCGGTACTGGCACTAACCTAGCGCTGCCTGGGGCGACGCAGACCCTGACCCTAAAACCTAATTGATATCACCCGCCGGGTGATCAGGGGGTTAAACCTTTATTTTATTTTTTTTACAATAATAAGTTTTATTAAGCAAATGTCACAATGTGGTAACAGAATCAGCGTATACATAGAAAAGGAGCCTGTGTCAGCAGGCGAGCAAACCAGCATAAAAAATTACAGGCTATAATATACAGAGTACTTATCCATAACAACAAAGTACGCAATTTAAAAGTGACATGAAAATTAAGTGACGGGCCCAGATAGAGCCCTATGCACCCTTCAGTGTGGAACACAAACAACAACTCCTCATGTTAAGGGAAAGAAAAGGAAGCAAGCTGAAGTTCAAAGGAGAAGTATAGGGTAAAAGGGGAGAAGAAGGAAAAAGAAAGAGAAAGAAGAGGGAAAGAAAGGAGAAACAGAGTGAGTATGCAGAGCTTCAGATGTCCTGTAACACATCCCCGCCAGGCCGGCCCAACCCGGGACCCCATCACCCCAATCCGCCATATATCCGGGGGGGGAGTTCCGCCATTAGACACTAGTCAAACTCTCGAAAGCCGCGGAGTATTTGAACTGGACCCAGGGAGACCATGTAATGTGGAATTTTTCAGCGGAGTCCTTAGCGGTAGCCAACATCTCTTCCATGGCATAAATATGATTAACTGAGTGCACCCATTCTCGGATAGTGGGGGTAGTCGAGAGTTTCCAATATTTAGGCACCAAAGCTTTAGCTGCGATCAGTAAATATTTTGTTAAAGATCTATTGTATTTGCCCAAAGAAACGTTAGATATGTGCAGGAGACAACAGCCCGGAGTGAGTTTAATTTTAGTGTCTGTTATGTGAGATATTAGACCTCGGACCTGACTCCAGAAATCTGCTATTCGGGGGCAACTCCACCAGATATGTAGCATGTCTCCTTTCGCCTCCCCACACCGCCAGCACAAGTCAGACGAAGTCGGATACCAGCGTTTCACCTTAACCGGTGTAGCATACCACTGAGAGAGTAATTTGTACGAATTTTCTTGCAGTCTAGTGCTGACTGTACATTTATGGGCTAGAATACATGCGTTCCGCCATTGTGTATCAGTGAAAGAGGTTTGAAGTAACCTCTCCCAGCTCTCCCTGAACCTGGAGGCCTCAGTGTGGTCAAGCTGCTGGAGACACGTGTACATAAAGGAGGTCGTTTTCTCAACCGGATCACCCCGGAGACAAACTGACTCAAAAGGTAAGAGCTCCCTCAGGAGAGCCTGTCTTCTGTCGGGTGCCAACATGTAATGACAAACCTGCCGGTAGTTCCAGAACGATAGCGTCCCAGAGGGCAAAACATCCCCCAAGTCCTCAAATGAGAGAACCCGCCCCTGCCGAGTCAAGTGCGTGGCTAGGAGAGGGGTGGTAGCATCCACCATATATCTATTTGAGTCCATCCCAGGAGGGAAATCTGGGTTGTGTAGCAGGGGTGTGAGGGGGCCCGGGGAGGACGTGAAATTGTGTCCGGCGATAAGCTTATGCAAGACCCTCAGTGTGGCTCCAATAAGAGGGTGTTGGATCAAGTCGGCAGGGCACTTATCTCTTGGTATCCAGGGGGAAAAGCGCAGGGGAGTCTTAGAAACACTCTCCTCCACTCTCACCCAATCCTTGCTTGCTGCATGACAATTCCAGTCTATAATTCGGGCTAGGTGCGTAGCATAGTAATAAATTTTAAAATTCGGGAATACCACCCCACCCTCTGATTTGGGTTTCATCAGTAAATAAAGACTGATGCGTGGGCGTTTCTGGGCCCATAGAAATTTCCATAAAATAGATTGCAACTGCTTAAAAAAAGAGGCTGGAATTGAAATGGGCAAAGTGTGGAAGAGGTAAAGCAAACGTGGTAAAGTGACCATCTTTATTATGGCAGCCCTGCCAAACCAAGAGAAAAAACCCAAAGACCATCTACGCAGGTCAGTGTCTATCTGTCGCAGCATGGGTCGAAAGTTGTGGTCGTATATAAGGTGTATCTGGGGGGTGAGTCTAATGCCTAGGTATTTTAACGCGCCCGAAACCCACTGAAAAGAGTTATTCGTTTGCGCTTGCGCCAAGACCTCCGTCGCGAGTGACAAGTTCATCGCCTCCGACTTACTGTAGTTTATCTTAAGATGGGAGATGTATCCATACACGGTGAAAGCCATCAGTAGGTTGGGAATGGTAGTGTGCGGGCGAGTTAAAAAAAATAACAAATCGTCCGCGTATGCTGCAATTTTAAAGCTCTCATGTCCAATGGGGAATCCCGTAATTGAAGGAGAGTTATTGACTGTGCGTATAAATGGTTCCAGGGTGAGGATAAACAATAAGGGGGATAATGGACATCCCTGTCTCGTCCCATTGTGGATTACCACCGGCTCGGACAGGGTGCCATTGACTTTTAAGCGTGCTGTCGGGTTCTGGTACAGGGAGGAAATCCAGGAGAGCATTCCCGGGCGTAGACCTATGTGCTGACAAGTTGCAAACAGGTAGTCCCAGGCCACCCTATCGAAGGCTTTCTCCGCATCCGTAGATAGGAGAAAGCCTTCCAGACCGCTCCTGTGGCAATGGTGGATCATATTCAGTGCTTTGGTCACGTTGTCCCTGGATTCCCTCCCCGGCATGAAGCCAGCCTGTTCGGGACCAATTAAGTGGGGAAGAAAAAGACGTAAGCGGTTCGCAATTATCTTTGACATAATTTTTAAGTCCAAATTCAACAACGAGATCGGGCGATAACTAGAGCATTCGGTGGGGTCCTTACCCGATTTCGGAATCACAGTTATATGCGCGCTTAGGAACGAAGCGGGGAGGTGATGCGGATTTCTAAGGAAGTTAAAAGTTTTCAAGAGCGGTTGTTCTAGCAAGGCCGAGAACACTTTATAGTAATGTGCAGTAAGCCCATCAGGTCCGGGGCTCTTTCCCGGTTTAAGACCTTTAATAGTAGCCAACAGCTCCGCGGACGTGATGGGACCTTCTAGGGATTCCGCATCATCAGGGGATAACGTGGGCATACCGCTCTGCTCTAGATAATCCCGTATAATTTGGCTCCTGTCACCACTCAGCGTGCCAGGCTTGTGTTGTGGGGGCGTGTTGTAGAGCTTAGTGTAGTATTGGCGGAAACTTTCGGCGATTTTGTCTGTGCGATGTGACAGGGTACCGTCTCCCAACCTTACTGCCAAGATGTTGTTGGTTAGGGAAGCTTCCTTCAGGGCCCTGGCTAAAAATTTCCCTCCCTTATCCCCGTGCTCGTAGTACACTTTCTTTTTAAGAAAAAGGATGCGTTTGCTCCTGATCTCCAGGAAGCTACGCAGCTCTAGTCTAGCCTGAATTAGCTCCTGGGCCTTCAAGGCATCAAGGGACCGTTTGTGTTGGGTTTCTAACCGCGCCACCCTGGAGGTCAACGATTGAATCTGTAGTTCCGCTGCTCTTTTCCGGGCCGCTCCCGCTCTAATGAACACCCCCCTCATCACACACTTGTGCGCTTCCCAAATGGTTAGGGGGGACAGTTCCTCTGTCTCATTCTCTAGGAAATAGTTGCGTAAGGCTTCCGTCAAGGAAGGGAGCAAGTCGGCATCAGTCAACAAGGAGGGATTCAGTCTCCACATACAAGACTTGGGTCTCAGGTCAGGGCGTGTCATTGTGAGTGAAATAGGTGCGTGATCCGAGATGGTCTGGAGGCCTATATGGGCGTCTTGTAGGTCTAATAGGTCCCTCTGTGTGATGAAGGTGTAATCAATGCGAGTGTATTTGTCATGAGGTGCCGAGTAGCACGTATAGTCCCTGTCTGACGGGCGAAGCGTGCGCCACGCGTCAGTCAAGGTCAAGGAGTGCAAGAGGTGTTTGATCCGTTTCAGTATGCGGTATGTCAAGCAAGATTTGCCATCGGATGTGTCCTGCAGGGGATTGAGCGGGACATTAAAATCCCCACCCAGGATAATGCATCCCGAGGCAAAGCTTTTAAGCTCCTCAATGATTCGATTGCAGAACGCAACATGCCCTTTATTGGGGAAATAAACATTCGCCAACGTTAAAGGCGTGTTACCCCAGGAGCCTTTCAAAAATAAAAACCTACCCTCCGGGTCGGACAACTGATGTGTCACTGCAAAGCCCGCACTCCTATGTAGGAGGATCGACACCCCTTTTGTCTTGGCTATAGGGTTCGTGGAATGATAAACCTGTGGAAAGGTTTTGTTGGACAATTTGGGAATTTGATCACCCCTGAAATGTGTCTCCTGCAAATATATAAACATGGGCCTTACCCTGCTCAACTCTCTAAGGACGGCAGTGCGTTTTTCCGGCATGTTGAGGCCTTGAACATTGTGGGAGATCAAGGTAGGGCTACGGCCCAGCGAGGAGTATGCCATGTCGAAGATGTCAGAACACTCTTCCGAGGGCCCACTCTGCAAAACAAAGAAAAGAAGAAAAGCGAGGGGAAAGGGGGTAAGATAAGGAGAGAAACCGGAGAGAAAAGACAATAGGCTAGAGGTAAGCAAGAAAATGAGAGTGAGAATATAAGAGGGTATGAGGGTTGCACAACGGAAAGGTTTAACAAACAAAAGAAAAAAAAAAACAGTACCTGCCTACAGTATCTTATACTGCAAGCTATTAGTAGGGCAGGAGGTGGTGGATATGTCACCACCGTCAGCACAACTCCGCCCTTTTTTGTGGGGATCGTGGGAGGAACTTCGCCAAAGGGGGAAGGTGTGCAAAACGCTATGAGGAAAGCTATTATAATATAAAACGCAGATAAACTCGCACACCCAAAAAATAAAAACTAACGTATCAAACAAGAAACCTAGAGTCTCCATAAGGGAGACCCGCAGGCCTAAAAGGAGCATGAAGTGAAAGCACAAATATATTCCCTGGCCAGGAACTATTAACCGGGGTAAATCCAACAGGTGTAGCGTGGAAGGGGGGGAGGAGGACAGTTACAGACCCAATGTACCCCCAGGGGACAGATCCCATAGCTGGGGCGGTATACTCAGTAGGAACCAATAGAAGACCTTCACCCCAGAGAGTCCCAGCAAAGACACAAACTAAAGCAAGGCCCATAATGTCCTGATACGGGACCCAAATAAAAAGAAAAAAAAAAAGGGTAAAAAAAAAGGAAAGGAACCAAAAAGAAAACACAAAAACAGTTCAAAGGAAAAAAGGGGTGAAGGCCCAGGCGACTGCTATCCAGGAGGAACATCCACGATCTTCAAGCGTTGTCGCGCAGCCTGGATTGACGATCGGCGTGTGATGGGTGGCCCCCCATAGCTGGGGCCAGCTTCCCGCTCCTGCTCTTCTTCTGCGGTGGTTTCGCTGGTGAGGCGAGAGGAGAGCAACTCGGGCTGTCATCCACTGGTGGGGGATTGAACTCGGCATACCAGTCAGGTAAAGTCATGCAAGGTATGTTCAAACTAGCACAAAAGTCCGGGAGCTCTGCGGGCATGCGTAGCATCAGTTGTTTCCCATGTAAGGTCGCCTGCAATGCGAAGGGGAAGCGCCACTTGTAAACCACCCCTCTCTCACGTAACACCTCCAGTAAAGGGCGCAGGGCCCTTCTATTTTGCAGAGTTATTGGAGACAGGTCCTGGTAAAGCGTGAGCTCAGAGTCATTGAACATGATCCTGTCGTTCTTTCTGGCTTGATTCAGGATTTCCTCCTTCAAAGGAAAACTCTGAAGGCAGCAGATTATATCCCTGGGTGGTGCAGCGTCTGAGGGTTTTGCTCTCAAGGCCCTGTGTGCTCGAACAAAATCAATAGGGGTGTCAGCAGGGTTCTCCAGCAGATTATTGAAAATGGAGCGTAAGGCAGATGGGAGTTGATCAGGACCCACCGACTCGGGGACCCCCCTCACCCTGATATTGCATCGTCTCCCCCTATTATCTAGGTCCTCCAAATGGCGGTTGATTGAAATCAAATGAGCAGTATGTGCAGCTGCCGTCGCTTCCAGCCTATGCACTGCTTTATCTCTCTTGTGCTCGGTCCTTTCCAGGGAGGACATCTTTTCAGTTAGGGACAGCAGGTCAGCTTTCAGATCCGTGATCGCTGAAAAGAGGGTATTTTTGATGTCTGAGGCAATAGAGGTCATGTCCCCAAGTGTGAGAGGGTGGTCAGGGTTCCCCATCCCGCTTACCAGGTCCTCTGGAGCACACTGCGAGCCGTCGCTCATGTCCTCCTCATCGCCTCGTGCCTGCGCCATCTTGCGCGGTGTGCCCCGGCCGGAGCGAGCCTGAGACTGAAAGAGATCTTGTATGCTGCGGGGCTGAGACGGGGTAGACTGCCGTCGGGAACGGGAGCCGGAGTGAAGGCGAGCCGATCTGTGCATGTTGCGGCGTGTTTGTGGCCAGGGAATCTGCGAAAAGGCCGCGGGTCTCCAGGAGCTCCTCTCTCAGGCAGCCATTCCTTCCGCGCGCCAAGCCACGCCCCCGGTTAAACCTTTATTGGGTAATAAATGGTGGGTGCCCTGATGCTATAAAAAACAAACTAACCAGAGTCACCCGTAACACTTATACGGTGATCAGTGGTGAAAGGGTTAACTAGGGGCAATCAGGGGGTTCAAATTTTTATTAGGTAGTATATGGGGGTCCCTGGCGCTATATAAAAACCTGACGGGGAACCTAAATAACTAACTGGCTAACCAGCGTCACCAGTGACACTTATACTGTGATCGCTGGTGAAAGGGGGTGAAAGGGTTAACTAGCAGCAATCAGGGGGTTAAAACCATTATTGGGTAGTATATCGGGGTACCTAGCGCTATAAAAACCTGGCGGTGAACCTAAAAAAATAACTAGCTACCTAGCGACACTAGCGACACTGATGCAGCGTTCAGAAAAATTATCGCTTAGTGACACTGGCAAAAGGGGGTGAAAGGGTTAACTAGTGGAAATCAGGGGGTTAAAACCATTATTGGGTAGTATATCGGGGTACCTAGCGCTATAAAAACCTGGCGGTGAACCTAAAAAAATAACTAGCTACCTAGCGACTGTAGCGACACTAATGCAGCGATCAGAAAAACGATCGCTTAGTGACACTGGCAAAAGGGGGTGAAAGGGTTAACTAGCGGCAATCAGGGGGTTAAAACCATTATTGGGTAGTATATCGGGGTACCTAGCGATATAAAAACCTGGCGGTGAACCTAAAAAAATAACTAGCTACCTAGCGACACATGCAGCGATCAGAAAAATGATCGCTTAGTGACACTGGCAAAAGGGGGTGAAAGGGTTAACTCTAGGGGCAATCAGGGGGTTAAATCTTTATTGGGGGGTGATAGGGGGCTACCCTGGACCTAACACTAACTGTCCTGACAGTTTTTACTGTCACAACTGACACTGAATGCATTGATCAGTAAAGAAATGATCAATGCAATCAGTGACACTGTGACTGGGGGGGGAGGGGGGGCGGGGGGGATCGGGGGGCGATCGGGGGGGGATCGGGGGGGGGTTTGTGTGCCTGTGTGTACCTACATGTCAGTGTAGTGTTGGTGCACACTTACTATTAGTCTTCTCCTCGTAGTCCGGTCAAAAAGACCGCCCCGAGGAGAATGACATCACTTCCTCCCCACTGTGTATTGTTTACACAGGAAGAGGAAGCTTCTCATTGGCCAGGAGCGATCCAGAGGGGGTGGCCGAAAACCAACGGCCATCCCCTCATCACGGAGCGCTCCCGGAGGGAAACGGACCGTCGTATCCAGCGGGAGGGGGTCCGATCGGACCCCCCACCCGCTGGAAGGCATTCACGTACATCTACGTGATTGTGCCTGCCTGTGCCATTGTGCTGACGTACATTGGCAATACGGCGGTCCTGAAGTGGTTAAAGTGGTTGTAAACCTTTGTGTTTTTTCACTTTAATGCATCCAAGCAAAGAATATATACATTTTAATAGTACAAATTTCTCTAAATTTCTAAATAAGAGAATCCAAGCAAAGAATATATACATTTTAATAGTACAAATTTCTAAATAAGAGAATCAATACATAGAGTGTTTGTATCTCAGATTTACGATTACAGTATAGTAAAACCACATGAGATCATAAAAAAACACTTAGTTTACATCACTCTTGTGCAAATGTACAGAGTGAAACTCTACGCATTTCAAGATTATGTGTCATTCCTCTTCATCAGGAGAAGTGGTATGAAGCTTTATGATATCAGTATCAATATCAGCATGCTGCATTTAGAAAAGCAGGGATATCGACTCTGTATTGATGGCTGTCATTTACCTTGGCAAGATATTTGGTTTATGCCTTCATCTCTAGGGTCGATACATTTACCCATCTAGGTGATCCCTCTTTTTTCAGTGGCTATTCCATTGGATGTCAGTGTTTTGCGACATTCATTTTCAAATCACAAAATCAGCCACAACACTATCTTTGTACTTGCCTAGGGCCACTATTTGGTGCCGTTTTTCCTCTCTTCCCCTTCTTTCTCCAATCTGCATATTTCAAGTTCAGCACACCAATTATTCCAAAGAGAGATTTGGACCATCCACATCCCAGCCACGGACGGTTTGGCTTTAGGTCAGATCTCTTCCCTTTACTCTTGCTCCCCCCTTTTGATCTCCATTGCTGTTTGGTCATCCTTGCCCCTGTTTTCTGGGACACAGTGGCGTTTAATGCAGCCATCTACTCCTTATATGTTGTCTTTTATCCTTTACCTTGTACTCAAGATATCTATTTCTACATAACTGATATCATAAACCTCCATACCTCTTGCTTGTTATGAAGAGGAATGATGCATAATCTTGAAACATGTAGAGTTTCACTCTGTACATTTGCACAAGAGTGATGTAAACTAATGATCAGACTTTTGGTCGAAAAAAGCTCTGATGGTTTTTCAGACGGAATTCCGACAGGATTTTGCTCAAGCCGTCTTCCATACACACGGTCAGACCAAATTCTGACTGTCAAGAACATGGTGACGTACAACACGTATGATGGAACCAAAAAAAGGAAATTCAATACTCAGTGAGCCACCCTTTGGGCTCCTTTTGCTAATCTCGCGTTAGTAGAAGTTTGGTGAGAGGCGATTTGTGCTTTTCAGACTCGTGCTTATTTCCGTTAGTTTTACTGCTGTTCAGTTTGTGCTTGTGGGTCTGTATCTGGTTTTCAGTGCGTGTAGTCAGTTCGTATCTGTCTTTCAGTGCGTTCTTGTCCACGTGTTTCTGATTTTCAGCTCGCTCTTCACAGGCCTTGCTTTTCTTCAATGCATTCGGTTAGTTCATTCTAACATGCCGACCGTTTTGAAGCCAAGTTGCAGTTATGTACTCTTCATAGAGTTCGTGCTGTGTGGGGGCTTGGTGTTGTGGTTCTTACTTTGACCCCTGCCCAGTCCATGAACAGGGTGGGAAGGAGTTCATGGACCAAGAATTGGTTACCCCAGCGTCACCAATTCTCTCATATGCCTCTGCTGCGTGAGATCCACGAGAATAACCCTGATGATTTGGGGAATTTTCTCTGGATGACAGACCCCATTTTTAACCATTTGTTGGCTTTGCTCACCCCTTATATTAGCAGGCACGACACTTGCATGTGGCAAGCCATCACTCCTGGGCAGAGGCTAGTCGCCACCTTGCGGTACTCAGCGATGGGGAGAAGTCTACAGGACCTCAAGTTCTCTACAGGCATCTCCCCCCAGGCTCTGGGGATCCTTATTCCAGAGACCTGTTCTCCTATTATTCAGGTCCTACAGAAGGACTATATTAGGGTAATTTTTATCCTTTAACATTACATTCTATGAATTTAATGTTTGCTAATATTTTGTATTTATTTCATCATTCCATAATTACCCTGATTGTAATATGCTGTGAATGTCCTCTTTGTCCTCATGCATGTTTGAATCTTTTAATGCTCCTTTTTTGGCCTACATGAATATTTGCCTTCACTAACCTCCTGAGCATGCTATCCTGGGCCCATACACACCTAGCCTAGTCACTTAATAATGTATTTTGTCAGCTCCATTGTAGTGCCTTACCCTAAACACACCCTACAATGTGTACACATGTTATTGTTGTCCTTAAATTCATGCAGAGTGTCAGAGTTTTTTTTTTGGGGCCCACAAACTCATTTAGAACCCTCCCCCCCTAAAATTTGGACAATGGGCCATCAGAGGGGATGATGAATCTGATAAGTGAACCTTATTTTTTTGTCTTTAAATACGCGTTTGTGTCTAATCTGCTTGTAATGTTTATGTGCAAAATTACTAATTTTTATTTCTGTTTTGACTCCACAGTTTCCTTCAACGCCACAGGAATGGCAGACTGTGGCATCCTCAGTTCTATTAACCTTGACACACTGGAGGATAAAGGCAATGGGGATGAAGGGGGCATCAGAGGAGGAAGAGTACTACTGAACTACAAGACAGAAGAACAAGGGACAAATCACATGGAAGGTAAATAAACTCTCTTGTGCTTACTTTGTTTTTTTTATGAACTTAGGCTTTAAATTAGTCTATCTGGCAAATACTTTTGTGATATATACAATAAAATGTGGTGCTTTTTACAGTTGTTTTGCTTTGCTTTATATAATCTCATTGTTGCATACAAAGGCCCATTTTTTCAGATACAAAAGTAGTTTATATAATTTGAGATGGCAACGATAAAGATATTTCAATGAAGCCTATATACATCTGCCTATAACTATCAACCATACAAAATTTAGCACTAAAATAACTTTAGTAAACTAAAAAAATGTATTGGATGCTATGCTATACTGTAAATCGTTGTTGCTCTTCACGCAATCTTAATGAATAAACCATTCATAAAATTGTTAATGCAATAAACATCCAAATGTTTTATAAGTAGCAAGAATAGCAATGTTTTCTGTTGTAATTTTTCCCACATATAAACTTTGGTGTCCTCTGTGACAAGGGTAGCAGTTAAACTGAAATTACAGACCACCATTAGTTAATCTATGCATATTGTTACAAAGGCTATGTCATAATGGATGTCTCTTTGGCTAAAGGTGCCCAACACTTAGTTTAATGTTATGTAATATAATATAAATGCTCTTTAAAACAAAATTACACCAGCCAGTGTTTATTCGTGTGAAGTGCCAGGTAAAACCATTCACAAAGTAATATCGCTAATTGAGTCTGCCTTTTATTGTCTCTTCTCTCTCTCTCTCGGTTGTTCCCTCTATTGTTCATAAAAGATGTCAAGGACTATATCTGTAGGTCTTACAGCTTGATGTGCATTTTATGGTTTTTATAATGACACTAAAATAACCCATTAAAAAAAATACAACATCAATGATAAAAAAAAAATCTTGATATTAAAAAGGTAAGCAGTTCTAAGGCATTTTGAATAATAACCACAAATGTATATTTGATAAATAAACCTAAGTGCTGATACCTAGGTAGTAAATACATATACAATAATGGGCTCTTTGGTAACAAGTTTTGCCTTATTCACCCAATAAGCAATAAAAAGTACAACACCAACCAAAACATGTTTTCCAACTTTGGTAGAGTGAAGGGTTAGAACTTCTGCTGGATTTTTATTGCTCCCATTGGGGGAACTTTTCCTATTACTGTATTTATTGGCATATAACACTCACTTTTTCACCATGAAAATCGGGTGCAAATAGCATGTGCGTGTTATACGGCAATACAAAAATGTACGTTTTTTCCTGAAACTTCCCTCTTAAAACGAATGTGCGTGTTATACACCTGTGCGTGTTATACGCCGCTAAATACGGTAGTTATGGTGATCATTTGCAATGTAACAGAAAAATGATGAGAATCAAAATATTTACTAATAGGGACACCCTTTGGTGAACTCTTGTGGGCTTTCCATTCACTTTAAGAACATGGTCTTTTACTTCCTGTTGTGTCTCTGGGAAAGGGAATGAATAAAAATACACCCTATAGGGGTACAGTTGCCAATAAAAACTTGACAAAGGTTCTAACTCTGCCCTGCTCTATCCAAGAGTAGAGCAAACCATTGCAGCTAGAAACGAGTTTAAAGCAATTTAAATAGCTTTAAATTGACAACCTACTTTACACTCAAAAAAAATAATACTAATTAAGAAGCATTCCAGTGTTAATTAATATTTTCCAGGGGTGTTCAATAAAATTGGGACATGTGCAATCTTGAAATCTTTCACACAGTCACTCAGGTGCCAATTCTTACTTGATTGGGCAGCTGCTCAATATGCTTCGATTTAGATGAGTGGTGCACAAATATTTGCAAATGTATGCAACTACATTGTCTTCCCCGAAACGTGAAACTTTTTAGACAGATCTTCCTTATTGTTGATAGTTAGAGCATGTCCTTGAGAACTTTTTTGCTATTGTCCCTGTGATATATGGGCTAGCATCTTGGTTAGCTTGTTCCCAATCCAGTCAATGATTTGATTTGACCTTCTGTTGATATTGATCAACGCAGGACTACACACTACAATGCAAAATTCAGCATTTACTTATGTTGCAACTAAAGCATCTACTTTGAAATCTAACACATGGTCGACAGTTTCTCTTTTCAGATTTGTAGGGTGTGTGCTAGAGAATAATTTTAGGGGCCCAGGCCACATGTAGAGGCATTGAGAACACATTTTTCACGTATCATAAAAAATATAGTGAACTAAAATAAAGGTGGTTACACAATATTTTAATCCTGATTAGGATCAGTAAAATAGCAAAATGTACTGTTTAATATACAGTAGGTGATGTTAGCAGATGGGTGTTGCTTTTGGCATCAAGGCTGTGTGCTTACAGCTTCCAATATTAAATTTCCAGCCATGATAAGGGCACATAACCACAGTTATCAGGAAGGAAGACCAACATCTTTTTTGGGCTAAAGGGGAAAACATGGCCATTGGGCTAAGAATTTAGCTTCAGACAGTGTATGGAACCAAGGCATAGGAAATAATTCTCCTGGACATAATCATATGTCTAAATTAAATTCAGATGCCCCAGTGCAATCAGTTCTTTAAATACCTTACTTTAAAAATTCCTCTTCTAATTCTTTGCAATGTCTTGCAGTAAAAACACAATTTAAATTAACAAAAATATGGTATTTTAAATTCACTAAAGTCTTTATCTAATGGAACAGTTAAATTGACCACATTCTATATTATTGCTGCCTGTGGTATTTCGTATGTCAGAGATCTAGTCACAAAGATTATTGCATGTGTTTTTTCACCTGTTAAAATAATACTATATTCTTGCTGGTGCTAACTGTGAAGTTATATGAAGGACACGTTGAACAGGGCATAAAAATAAACCATTTAATACATGGCCACACATTGTATCAATTATTGGGAATTAACCCAAAAGATATTAACAAAATGGTACAGAACTCCTTATCAACTGGCTGGAGAGAATGTGGTACCCCTGGAACAATACTACATATATTTTGGCAATGCAAAAACCTCTCCAGTTACTGGAGAATTGTTTTTAGTATTCTAGCAGACATTACTGGGATACTACAGGCCCCAGACCCAGCACTGGCAGTCCTTCACCTATGCATAAACGATTATCCCAGACAATTTCATATAGTGGTAACCCACATTTTATTCACCGCAAAATTAGTCATAGCCAGACATTGGAGAAGCACCCTCTCTCCAAATCCCTCTGAAGTAATAGTACAGGTTAATCTTAACTACCAATACGAAAGGCTTTTAGCAATCAGAAAAACCTCTTGTGAAACTTTTGACAACAATTGGAAATGTTGGAAAGAATGGTACGGGCGATAAATAATTGTGAAACAAATAATAAGGTTCCCCCTTCCTCCCCCACTCTTTTCCTTTGTTATCTCTACAACAATATTGAATATACCAGTCTCTATCTAGATTCCATGTCGATATGGTTACTGTTGACAGGCTTAACCCAACTGCTATGAAACTGAGTGATCAACATCTACTCCGCCTAGCCCCTCCGGCGCAGTTTGTTCCCAGATGGGGCATCGGAGGAGGCGGGGTAGAGCAACGATCCTCCGTACTTATCTATGACTATGGATTAATAAACACTGCCAACTAATATAGTAATGTAGCACATCTCAGTGTGATTGTAATATGTCATAGACAGGACATTGTTGGTTGTTTGTTGACTATTGTTACTAACTTTGTTTAACAGTCATTGTAATGTAATTGTAAAATCTCCAATAAAAAATATTGATAAAAAAATAAATCATTTAAAATAGAGTCTTCATAAGCGGAAATGAGGATATATAGAAAATCTAATTGAAAGTTCACCACTTTTCTTCTGCCACACTATCGTGTTGTACCACAAAATAGTGAACTGGTAATATGTGGTAAAATGTGGACCAAGGGATCACTTACCACTTCACTATATGCCCCCCCCCCCCCCCCCCCCAACAACATGCTCCTCATATGCCCTCATAAGGAAGTACTATCCTTCATAAATGGAACCTAATAAAGAAGTTCAGTACACTTCTTTCTTATTAGATTACCAATGTAATGGGAATTTAATGCTAGTCCCGAAAGCCCAAGTGGACTTAAAAGTGGGTTTCCCTTGGAAAATTAGCTTCTAGTTTGGGGTGCTTGTTGCAAAATCTACAAGCCATTCTATATTTATGCACATGTATGATTTGTTGATCCTTTTCAATATCGAAATAACTTTATCTTTCTGTCTCCCTCCCTTCCTCCCTTCCTCCCTTTCTTCCTTCCTGATAAAGGCAAATAGGCTGTTCTCTTTTGAAAGGAATTGTCACTTTGCAAGGGTATTTTTCATTTAGCTTAGTGAATATGGTGAAAATTCACTTTGCAGGGAATACCCAATCATGTTCAAGGAAAATAAATAAAACAGAATTTTTCTTGCACATGATTGGATAATATAAGTCAGTTGAGCTTAACTTCATTCCCTAAGCTAAGGAAAAATACTCTTGCACAATGAACAGCTTATTTGCCCAATGTTAATCTTCAAGATTCCTCTGGTGGTAGAAATATTATTTTTGTCTAGTAAATCAACCCCAAAGTGTCTCAAAACCTGCTCTTTAATGAATCTATGCTTTACAAATGTATGACTAATACCAATGTATATGCATAATGTTGGGGTGTCTGTACTTCCTTATGTATACCTGTGATAAATTTACTACATATATGCTTATTAAACAAATGTCTTTATAAGAATCTACACAGAGCCGCGTTTGTACCAGGATCACTGCACAGTGTTGAACACTCACAATTGACTTGCATATTATTATGTGTCAGACCTTGATATTTTTCTACCACATCCTTTTAAAATAACCCAGTGTTTATTGAGATAATTACATAAGGTCATTGCCTCTCTGCTGGTGATGTGAATGCAAATAGTTAAAGAAAACCTCTTACAATAATTACTTACTGTTAATCTTCAAGATTCCTCTGGTGGTAGAAATATTATTTTTGTCTATTAAATACATGTACTTGTAGTGTGTGGTCTACTGACACATTATTTGGCTTTTTTAAAGGTAAGGAAATAAATATAAAAATATTTGATATATTTATTTTAAATGATAAAGCTTCAATGTAAAAAAGCTTCAGTTTCAATGTACATAATTTATTATGTTAATGAAAACCGCTGTTCTTTATATAAATTTTAAGCAATTATGATTAAAACTTGCTATTACTAAATGCTTTCACGCTAACCTAAATATTTCTTAAGCAACAACATGCAGAGTGTTTTATTGCATACATATACATTTTGTATCATTTTATTGATTTTATTCAGAATAAAAGTCTACAAATATTTACAATGCAATAGAGCAGTGATAGAGAACCTATGGCATGCGTGCCACAGCTAGCACGCAGAGCCCTCTCTGTGGGCACTCCAGGACGCCGCAGACTTTTTTTTTCATAATATTGATAAGTCTGATGACTCTGCTCATCATCACTGCTCAGTTTCTCCTCCTCCCTAGACTGTATCCTCCTTTCACAGGGATGAAGAGTAACAGATCTTTAGGTGTCTGTCAGAGGCAAATGCACACACTCCACATGTAAATGAAAAATAAAAAAAATCTATCGGAGGCTGTGTTTTTTTCATTTACATGTGCAGTGTATAAAGAGGATTCATTGGGAGCTGTGCATTTGCCTCTGACTGACACCTGAAGATCTGTCACTCTTCATCCCTGTGAAAGGAGGATTTAAGCGTCTATAGCCAAACACGGCAGTGTGAGGCATAAACAGCTGTGTGTTAAGAGGATTAATCAGGAGCTGTTTATTTGCCTCTGACTGACACCTGAAGATCTGTCATTCTTCATCCCCGTGAAAAGAGGGTTTAAGCGTCTATAGCCGAACATGGAAGTGTGAGGCATAATCAGCTGGTGAGGGTGTGCACATAAGGGGATTGAAGTCACAGTCACGGCGGTGTGGTTGAGGAATGTTTCTGGAAGTCTTTATGAATTATAATTATAATTGATTCACTGGTCACTATCTAATGAACGTTGGACTCTTTGTGTTTTAAAACTGGACAGTTTATTTATTTATTTACTTATTCATAGACTCTATTGCAACGATTCACTTCACAGGGTGTTGCTATTATAGTTTAAAGCGGTAACAATGTTATTTATGTTATGTGTATACTTTATTGGATAAATTTGTTTTGAGATTGTGTATTATTCGCATATTCACTGAGTATTTAGCGCCGCTCATTCTACACTGCTTGGTAGGATTTTTGCACACTCTTGTACTATGTCTGCAGTCTCTGATCCACTCCAGTACTATGTCTGCAGTCTCTGATCCACTCTTGCACTATGTCTGTGGTTTCTGATCCACTTGAGTACTATGTCTGAAGTCTCTGATCCACTTGAGTACTATGTCTGCGGTCTATGTTCCCCTCTTGTACTATGTCTGCAGTCTCTGATCCACTCTTGTACAATGTCTGCGGTCTCTGATTCACTTGAGTACTATGTCTGCTGTCTCTGATCCACTTGAGTACTATGTCTGTGGTTTCTGATCCATTTGAGTACTATGTCTGCAGTCTCTGATCCACTCTTGTAGTATGTCTGATGGGAGAGGGTGGGGAAAAGTTCTGTCAGGGGACAGGAGGTTGAGTGAGAGGGGATTGAGGTTCCCTGTGAGATAAAATAAGGGATGGAGGCAGCACATGAGGGGACAAATGCTGTCTAACCATATACCACAAGTAGTATTTATATAAATGTTATTTTAAACGTATTTGTACTTGTAGAACTAGGCCAGAGAGTAGACAGAGTGTTTTTGATGGTTTTATTTTGAAATGTACCTTGGTGTCCTCCACTAAGGTCTGTACTTTGGAAAATGTCCACCACAGCCTTGGTCCCTGCCTATCTCTGCACTCACCAGTGTATACCTTTTTCATAGAGCCGCTTGGCACTTTGAAAAAAAATAAGTTTGTTGTATGTTGCAGTTTGGGCACTCAGGCTCAAAAAGGTTCACCATCACTGCAATAGAGTAACTAATTGTCTACTTTTCTTAACTTCATTTTAGACTGATGATTCAAATAATCTTCATGTCAATGGTCAACCTTTCCTTTAATAATGCATTACAGAGTATAAATAACCAAAACAGCATCTAAAGATTGAACTAAAGAAAAACATTTTATATTTGTGTAGGGTGACAAATATTAAAACAATGCTGTTCAATTTTGTTTTAACACTGTTTGCTTATAAGTATTTTCCTATTCTAGAAACACAGCACTTGGTGTTAAGGGATCTTTCACAGTTGAAAAGGTTTTCCGGAATAAGCTTAATGTAGATTATCAGCAAATAACAAGAGATCATGTACAGAGGTGGGCAAATGAGGAGAAATCTGAAGTGAGCAGAAGTATTATAAATATGGTGAATAATCCAAGCTATGGGACCAGATGTACATCTGCTACAAAGAATCTTCAGCATTACAGAACAAGTACTGTTAAATGTGATTGACTACTACTAGAGATAGCATTCTGAGATTATTGTAATCAAATAATATGTCTTTGTATTAATCATTGCTTTGCATGCATTTTTTTTTTTTAAATACCGAATAGTTGTGGGCGAAACTTGAGAAGCATTTCTTGAAGTAGAAATAGCAAACAGAATTTTTCCCTAAGCTTGGAGATACGGCAAGCATGTGTGGCGTTAATGTTGTAATGCAATTAAATCAGGGCATGGTATTTTTTCAATAACTAACCTTAAAAACCAAGAACAGTGCAGAGCTGATGTCATGCAACGTCATGACATTTTCGGTGACTCTGTGCCGCCAATCAGTGGCCAGCCATATATATTTTATGAAACAATTGATACTTTTAAGCCTCTGGGCATTCTTTCTTATTTTTTTGTGGAGTGTGCCATGGACCCCAAAAACATGGGGGGCTTTGATGAAGAAACAGTGATCATCTCCCTCTACTGTGTATTGATCCATTATTAGGGAGGGCATCCTCACTAACCAACAGTGAGGCATTGGAAAGGGGTTAGGGAGGAAAATTATCTCTTTGCTTCCAGGTTTATTTTTGCTTGTAAACAATGAACAATTGGTTTGCCAGTCAGTAATTGCTCAAAAATCGATCATGTAGTTCAATGTAGTTATAAGTAAATGAATCATCCATTATTTGCTGTATTGAGTCTTGTTAACATAATTCTGTATTTCACATTCTATAGTTCTACAATCCAGGTCTCAGCATTATTATTCCATATAAATATGGTGAATTATACAAGGCACTGGGCCAGATGTGCATTTTTATTTATCGGGGTAGGTTCTGCACCAGGACAGTTACTCACCCATTGATTCCTTTGTAGGGCCCATCGCGTGCCCGTCAAAGAGTATGCTAATTTTAAAATCTTCAATTGCGCTGTGAAATGGGAACAAGACATATTATTGCAGAGACATCTGTATGTTTTTTTATTTCTTATTTGTTTTGTTTTTTTATGGTTTTCTATGGTATGGAGACCTTCTACAATGCTACAATGCACATTCATTGTTCATCCTTTTATTATATTGCATCTCTTTTGATTTAATGATTTGGACAATCCCTTTTGTATTTCCTCTTCTACGCAATTTACATTAAATGGCTCTTTATACATGTATCACCTTACTAAAATATTACTGATGTTTGTATATTTCAATATCATTGTCGTAGCATCTGATCGCTCTTTTGTATTGTTATTATTACCTTTTAATAAGAAAGTTTGTAAACAATAAAATTCTTCATTTGCATTAATCAGTATTTATGGTTGAAGCCCTATGGCCGATACGGATATGAACAACACAGACTTACATACATGAAATGGACCTGAAGTGTGCCCTGGCCTGATGGACGATATGCCTAAATAAGGGGGCATACCCAAGATTAGAAATTAATATTGTGAAGAGAAATTAATTTGAGAAATGCCCTGAAAAGGGGATAGGAGGGTGGGTAACACGCACAGGAAACCATCAAAGACCACAGGCGAGCGGGCTGGTTAAATACCCCATAAATTCAGGCCACCATACTGGCCTTCTTAATTACCTCCACTCTCAAATGGACGGGTTGCTTATTTTTGTTATTTTGGGTGAATGTTAACAAAAGGCCATATCAAACACCCAAAAATTATTACTAAGCTAAATATATCTATTGTATAGAAGCATACATTGTATACTATACTATTGTATAGAAGTATAGCATAGAAGTAGGTGACTATATTGTCTACTTTTTTCCATAATCCTGTCACTGGTATTACATTGGTCTGTATTGACAGGACCTGGGGGAGGATCTAGTTTATAGTGCCTACATTGTGTCCTGGTGAAGTGCCATGCATGCCCATTATAGGGTCCTCAATGTTGTACTGAAAAGGGCCACACAAGGTTCTGTAACCCTCTGGTGTAACTTCACAACTAAAAACACACACAAGTCAGATTGACTAAGCAGTGAAGAACTTCCAATTACTGGTCACTGCTACCAAGGGGATCTCCTAACAGTAGATTCAGGTAAAGTGGTTGTAGAGGCAGGAGATTTTTTTATCTTAATGCATCCTATACATTAAAATAAAAATTTGCACTAGAGACTCGTATGTCGGAGACTCCCCTCTTCATTGGCAGAGACAGCAGCATGGCACCATTGTCTCCTGCTGATGTCAATAAAAATCAGTGAGCCAATCAGAAGAGAAAGGGGGCGGGCCGGGCCATGGCTCTGTGTATGAGTGGACACAGGAAGCTGCAGCTCAGCTGCTTGCTGTGGGGGCACTCAACAGGAGGGAGAGGCCAGGAGCTCCAAAGATATTTTAAAGGGGTGCCACATGGCCCTGAGACAGATAAGAATTACAGTTATTTTCTATAAAATTCGATTTTTATTCAAACACTTTCTAACTGTGCACAGTTAGAATGTTATCAGTGCTTGTAATAGATTTTTTAGTTTGTAATATAATCATTTTGTGCATCTTATTTGGTTGCAGATATAATCTAGCTATTTTATTTTTTATTTTTTATGAACACTTTGCGATACTGAAATTTGATCTTTCTTGTAATTTCCTTTGCTATGAAGCAAAGACAAACAGACAAAGTAAATGCAGGAAATTGTTTTCATCATTGATGCACAAGAAATATTTTTTGCTTGCGGCCGAACTTACACCTATCATTTCAAGGCCAAATGTTTTCTATAAAAAGTTTTTGCTTTACTTTTTTTCTTTTCATTTCTTTAGGCAATTCACCTTTGACCACAAGGATTTATTAAAACTGGAAGTGTTGCCAAAAATGTGCTGTTCATCCAACTCATAGACATATGTAAAGCACAATGTGATAATATAAGACAGAAAGTGATGGGACCACAATTAGTCTTTACCTTTCATTCTAAAATTTCTCAACCCTGTGACCCAGTAACCGTCTGATCTCATACTGTGACTCCAAATATACTAATTCAGCACTAAAAGGTCTTTGATGTTGGTTTACAGACAGATACACTGTACTTTTTCTTTGCTTCTATAAACAAACTGAGGCAAGACTTTCAATTTTTGTCCTTGCAGTTTGGACATTTTATACACTTTAAATCACAGCTTTACATAGATCTGAAGCCGTGTTGGCTTTCTATTTTGCTGTGATGCCAAATAATGTTTTTTTACCTTCCAAATTTTAATTTTATCTAGACATATTTTTAGAGTCCCTTACTCTGACTTTGCACTTTTAGTTTTAGTTTCCCTAATGGTTTAAGTGTCTTAAACAAAAGCTGTTAAAAGAAAACTCCATGGACTGTTTTAGTTGACCATCTTTTGAAAGGGCTAATTGCATGGCAATCATGCTGCTCCTGCATTGTTTTCTGCATATTTGTTTCAGATTAGTCACTTAGAACATATTTAGGCCAGAAATAACCAGGCATTTGTGCTCATATGCATCGCACATTATAAAATACTTACCTTAAAAGGAAGCCCTCCAGCGGCACGCTGTTACCGCTGAGAGGGCTTCCATCTTCCCCCGGTCTTCCTTCCGCGTTCGCAGGCTCCAGCTGTGTGAGTGGCCGGAGCCATGATGACTTCCGGCATATGTGCGCGGGAGCCCTCAGTTACAGCACGGTGCTCTGAAGGTCTGACATGGTATGCCAGACTTTCAGAGCGCATGGAAAGGAAATTTGTAAGTTCTGTATATAATTGTATTCTATTTTGTATGTATTGCATACTCCATTAATTGTGCATACGGCACTAATAATGTTTTCAATACATGTTTGAAGCCCTGATTACAATTAATTGATTACAATTAAGCTGCCTATGTTACGCCCCCTGTTACCATAAAAGTACAATATCTCAATATCCAAAACAGATGGCAAGCTTTGCCTAGGAGGGATTTACAAGTGACCCTGAGAATCCAAAATGAGGAATTTGAGACGATCTGGGAATTTCTGATAATCAGCCGACTGAGGTAAGCCTTTTGCTTATATTTGAGTTATCAGACTTCCTTGAACACACCGCTCCTTCAGAGCTCCAAAGAGAACTTTTTTTTACCATCCTGCTAGCACACCACTCCAGTGTGAAAGCCCTCGGGGCAGCGGCTGTTTCAAGTCGGTTTGCAGGTGCTATTTTTAGCGCAATAGCACCTGCAAAACGACCCAGTGTGAAAGGGGTCTAAGTTCTTTTTTTGTTTTAAATCCTGTAACATGCCTTTCATTGTGATATCTATTAATTTTGCATCTTCTTTTTTATCGATTCCCCAAACAATCTACCTTTCCCCGGTGGAAAAAAATTTGTTTCTTTTAATGATATCAGGAGTGAATTAAATTCCCATTTTTCCTTTGTGTGCATCAAATCCCAGATTGCCAAGATTTTCGTTGTTATTGCATGTGTATTTTCATTTATTTCTCTATATTCAGATGGTATCCATATTATTTTCCCCAGTGCTACATTGCTAATCGTGTCTTACAATTTAACCCGTCTTTTTTCCTTATTTGTTTCTAACACCCATGATAGTAATATTGCATTATAATCATTTTTGATATCCGGCACCCCCAGACCCCTTTGCTTTTTGACTTTATTCAGTGCTGCAAGGCTTCATTTTCTGCCATATAAATCTGAGTAGTAACGTTTTTAGTGTGTTAAAATATGCTTGTGGGAGGGGGATTGGCAGCATTTGCATTTTATACATGATCTTATATAAAAATATTTATCCTACCTAACCAAGAGAGGTGTCCTGTTGCAGTTTTGTTAATTTCCGTTTTTATTTCATTCAGGAGCGGAATAAAATTTGCTTGGTATATTGTCTCTCTAGAACCTTAGCGAATAGTTTTGTATCTGCATTTAGCAAATAGATAGGTCTATAACTTGAACATAGGGTGGCGTCTTTGGAATAATACTAATAAGTGCCGCTAGAGCGTCCCTTCTCATCTCCCAACTTATTCCTATCCCATTCATGTAAGTGCATAGTCTAGGGATTGATATTTCCTTAAACCTCTTATAATAGAATATTATCAGCCCACTTGGGCCTGGACTTTTCCCTCATGCTGTACCTTTTAACCACTTCCGGACTGCCACATGCCGATATAGGTCCTAACTTTGAAGAGGGATATCGTTGTTATTGCAGCAGCTATCTGCCACAACCCCCGGTATCCTCTTGTTTGGCTGACGGTACGGTTTCCGATAATAAGGGTCTCTGCGGCCATCACTTTTATCGGTGGCCGGAGAGGGCCCGCCATGCTCCGGTGCCCTCCTCCACTTACCAGGGCCATCGGCAGCGGCGGAGGTGATCAGATCCTTTCCCCTCTGTGGAATGGAGAAGAGTGAGGGGAAGATGGCCATCTCCATAGCATTGCAGGGCGGAAGCAACGTCAAAACATCACTTCTGCACATAGTTCTTAAAGGGACATTTTTTTTCATTGTTTTAAATGACAAATTTTTATTTTATTTTAGTGTAAATATGAGATCTGAGGTCTTTTTGACCCCGATCTTATATTTAAGAGGTCCTGCCATGCTTTTTTTCTATTACAAGTGATGTTTACATTCCTTGTAATAGGAATAAAAGTGATGCAATTATCTTTTCAAAAGAACAGTGTAAAAATAAAAAATAAAAAGTAAAATAAATAAGATCTGAAGTCCTAAAATGTTTACTGTAGTAGTCTGTATAGTAAGTGCTCTAAATGACTGCAAAAAAACATATTCACCCACTAACCACATACAGCATGATATTTCGATTTGTATGATATACCTCTTTAACTTCCTGAAAGGGTGTTCCTAGTATAGAATCTCTCCATAGTTGCCCCTATTTAAAAAAAAAAAAAAACACATATAAATGTTTCACTTTATACATGTTTTTGGATGGAAGCATGAGTTGCAGTGTTGGATTGCTCACAGTCAAAGTAATATTGTTCAAATGAGTATTTTACTAATCCTCTTGGGGACATGGTGACAGCCTGGTCAGACTGTCTACATTTGGAGCCTTTCCCCCACACCTGCACAGTTGTCAAATTGGGAACAGGGATCTGTCCATGCCGCCACTGTGTCCCAATAGAAGAAAATAAACATGGCCCTTGCATGAGGTAAGTGTAGCAAGTAAATAAATAAACCTCCTAGTAATGCTATAACTAGGCTGCAGCTAGAGGGAGCACTAAGGATTTGTAGTGTGACTTCAGGAGACTGAAACCAACAAGTTTACATTAAACTTGGAAAGCAAATGAGCAACAGTGTTTTGTGTCTCTTCTTTGATACAGGGTAGGCACATTTTACTTATGCTCTCTTTGTTCAGTTTTGTGTAATGTGTTCCATCTCTGTTTTACACATAAAACTTGGAAAGCAAGTGAGCAACAGTGTTTTGCGCAGTGGCCATTGGTCAGTCAGTGGGTCGGCGGCACCTACTCTGGGGAAGTAACCCCATTGGTTGCAAGCGAGCGGGCTCTTATGGGCGGTGGGATGTGGGCAACATGCAGCAGGCAGCATGCAGCATGCAGTGCCTCCTGTGTCTTCTCTGCATCGTGTGGCTCCTTCCTCCTCCTCCTAGGTTTCCAATAGGATTGCCTGTCCTTTCAACTAAACAGATGGCCGGTGTCAAAACCCACTTCCTGATTGGCCGGGAGGAAGATCAGTGTTACAACAGGAAATTGATTCAATTTTGTAACAAATCTGCAGCGCACTCTCTGCAACCCGGGCCCACCCTATATTGAAGCCTATTAGTCTCTAATTGGTGCTTCAAAAAAGCATTGTAATATATGCACTGGTGTCCTGAATTGGGCCGGACGCATGTGTAGGGGAGGCGGTGATGGATGGGGGCGGCGCCGTGTGCCCTTAATGGATGGGCGGCCCTTGGTTTTTAATCTCCTCTTTGATACAGATACTGCAGGCTGCATTTTTGTCATACCTAGCACTCAGATCACAGATAATCCTGTAACATTTCTGGGCCTTGTCTGGGATCGGTGCAATCACAGTGCCACAGGTAACAGAGAAGGGAAGCGGCTATTACAATTACCGTATTTATCGGCGTATAACACACACTTTTTTCCCCTTAAAATCAGGGGAAAATCATGGGTGCGAGTTATACGCCGATCCCCCGCCAAATCTGCCGATCTGCGCTGTCTGTGGAGCGCCGCCGACATTTACCGAGCTGAGCCGAGTGTACTGTGTACTCGGCTCCACTCTCAGTCACGCCCAGTCCCGCCTCCTAGTCTTTACGTCCCACCATTGGCCCGGTGTTGTGTTCATCACAGGAGCCGGGACAAGGGGCGGGACAGGGGCGTTACTGCGAGCAGAGCCGAGTAGCCAAGTAGCCGAGTACCCTTGGTTCGGCTCAGTCTATGTCGGTGGCGGCGGCGGCGGGAGGAGCCGAAGATCTCAGAGTAGGCGGGAGGAGCCGAAGATCTCGGCGGCGGCTGTAAATTTAAAACTAAACCATGCTGCAATTTTGGGGAAGGCTGCAGGGGGACAGTGGAAGGCTGTAGGGGGACAGTGGGTGGAAGGCTGCAGGGGGACAGTGAAAGGCTGCAGGGGGACAGTGGGCGGAAGGCTGCAGGGGGACAGTGGGTGGAAGGCTGCGGGGGGACAGTGCAAGGCTGCAGGGGGACAGTGCAAGGCTGCAGGGGGACAGTGGGTGGAAGGCTGCAGGGGGACAGTGGAAGGCTGCAGGGGGACAGTGCAAGGCTGGAAGGCTGCAGGGGGACAGTGGAAGGCTGCAGAGGGAGAGTGGAAGGCTGCAGGGGGACAGTGCAAGGCTGGAAGGCTGCAGGGGGACAGTGGGTGGAAGGCTGCAGGGGGACAGTGGAAGGCTGCAGGGGGACAGTGCAAGGCTGGAAGGCTGCAGGGGGACAGTGCAAGGCTGCAGGGGGACAGTGCAAGGCTGGAAGGCTGCAGGGGGACAGTGGAAGGCTGCAGGGGGACAGTGCAAGGCTGGAAGGCTGCAGGGGGACAGTGCAAGGCTGCAGGGGGACAGTGCAAGGCTGGAAGGCTGCAGGGGGACAGTGGAAGGCTACATTAATGGGCATTTAAAATGTAAGTTTTTTTTTCCTTAAACTTGCCTCCTAAAAGTTTTTTTCCTTAAACTTCCCTCCTAAACTTGGGCTGCGTGTTATACACCGACGCGTGTTATATGCCGATAAATACGGTAAGTGACAGACTTCAGGGAGGCTGCACAGAACACAAAATGGTTGATCCAACATCAGTAAAGAAGCTGCAGTGGCGCATTCAGAAGCTAATGCATGCATTGTTTGAGAATCAGCTGCACTCACTGGCTATCTTGATGCAGGAAAAAGAAGGTAAAGCAGTTCCCCATGCCATAGTTTCAAGTGAGATTGAGATCTGTGAGTACATCGTGGAACACCTGCAGGGAGAAGATGTATTCAATGCAGAGGACAGAGGTATGGCATATATTTTCCAGGTAAAAGAACAGGTTATGTTATTGGTAATTGAAAACCCGAATACAAGTGAGGCGAGAGAATGTGGAGAGTCAGAAATCATCAGAACTGTGCTAAAAATCATAAAACCTGGAATCTTTAAAGAGTTGTTAATTAATAAGGAGGACCTTTCTGTAGCAGATCTTTAAAAAGATTTTTATGCTCACACCTTCAGGAAAGAAGCAGCACTTATCTGTTTTAGGGAGGATGAATGCAAAGCAACAGGATAAAGAAACTCCACACAAGTTTGTTTACAGGATCATGGGACTTAAGCCCTGTACACACTATCAGATTGTCTGCTGAGTTTTTCCTTCAGATTTACCAAAACCATATAATATGAGGTCAAACCTTAGGAGTTTCAATGTGTATGTAATCAGGCAGGCCCTTCTACTACATGGTTTTGGTAAATCTGAAGGAAAAACTCAGCAGACAATCTGATAGTGTGTACGGGACTTAAAGCAAAAAGCACTGTGGTCATCTCAACAAGTGGGTGCTGTTATTGTGTTTGATAAGGACATGATTGATACAGGGAGTATTTTCTCACATGCTATACCAGGCGTTAAGTGAAACCTATGGTGATATTCAAAGGGATATCCAGCCATACATTTCAGACTTATCAGTCACAGATGATTCTATTTTAGAGAAAGTGGCACTGTTAGATTCAAATTAGCCATGACACATGTCACTCAGGCCCCCGGAAACAGAAGTTATTATACATAGTTCCATAGTTACATAGTAGGTGAGGTTGAAAAAAGACACAAGTCCATCAAGTCCAACCTATGTGTGTATGGTTATATATCAGTATTACATTGTATATCTCTGTATGTTGCGGTCATTCAGGTGCTTATCTAATAGTTTCTTGAAACTATTGATGCTCCCCGCTGAGACCACCGCCTTTGCCGCTCTTACAGTAAAGAACCCTCTACATAGTTTAGGGTTAAACCTCTTTTCTTCTAATGTGAACGAGTGGCCACGAATCTTGTTAAACTCCCTTCTGCGAAAATGTTTTATGCCTATGGTGGGATCACCAGTATGGTATTTGTATATTGAAATCATATCCCCTCTCAAGCGTCTCTTCTCCAGAGAGAATAAGTTCAGTGGTCGCAACCTTTCCTCATAACTAATATCCTCCAGACCCTTTATTAGCTTTGTTGCCCTTCTTTGTACTCGCTCTATTTCCGGTACATGCTTCCAGAGGACCGGTGCCCAGAACTGGATATCATATTCTAGGTACGGCCGGACCAGAGTGGGAGAATTATCATTTTATCTGTGGAGTTGATCCCCTTTTTAATGCATGCCAATATTCTGTTTGCTTTGTTAGCAGCAGCTTGGCATTGCATTCCATTGCTGAGCCTATCATCTACTAGGACCCCCAGGTCCTTTTCCATCCTAGATTCTCCCAGAGGTTTTCCCCCAGTGTATAGACTGCATTCATATTTTTGCCACCCAAATGCATTATTTTAAATTTTTCTACATTGAACCTCATTTTGCATGTAGTTGCCCACCCCATTAATTTGTTCAGATCTTTTTGCAAGGTTTCCACATCCTGCGGAGAAGTTATTGCCCTGCTTAGCTTAGTATCATCTGCAAATACAGAGATTGAACTGTTTACCCTATCCTCCAGGTCATTTATGAACAAATTAAATAAGATTGGTCCCAGCACAGAACCATGGGGGACCCCACTACCCATCCCTGACCATTCTGAGTACTCCCCATTTATCACCACCCTCTGAACTTGCCCTTGTAGCTAGTTTTCAATCCATGTACTCACCCTATGGTCCATACCAACGGACCTTATTTTATACAGTAGGTGTTTATGGGGAACTGTGTCAAATGGTTTTGCAAAATCCAGTTACACCACGTCCATGGGTTTTCCTTTATCTAAATGTGAGAGAACCACCTCTCCAGGTAAGTCCACAAATCCAAGAAAACAGCCCCTCCAGGAATGGAGAAACTCAGGTGCAGGCACGGCATATACTTGTAAACAATTCAAGAACTCTGGATGACCGCACTCCAAGACAAACTCAAATGCCTTTTATTCGTGAAGCAGAATCACACAAAAGTGGGTCACAGCAAAGCAACAACACAACATCTAACGCGTTACACACTACCAAGAGTAATCATATATATATATATATATATATATATATATATATATATATATATATATATATATATATATTCACAGTATTCACAGTGAAGTAAAATTGTGAAGGAATATGTAAAAAAGTGTGTATAAATTGAGCAAATAGAGACAAGCAAGCAAACTTGAATATTACCGCCTACTCATGGGGGACAGAATAACAAACACCCGGGTCCTATCCCTGTCTTACCATAAGGTACAGCTGAAGCCAATTATTGCAGTCGTCTAAGCAACAGGGAGTGGAAATCGCAAGATCTAATCAGTGGGTATACAAATGTGTGTGTAATAATAATAAACCTTAGGAATCATTGTGTCAACATTAAAAATTCAGTGACACACATCAGAGGAAACCTAATGCACATGCACATAAAAATATATGCGCATGTGTAAAAAGCCTTGCGAGATAAAATCCTGGTTAAATCTATAAACATTTATACGCAACCATCATGAAAATGCATAATAAAATAAAAATAAATGAAAATCCTTCATCAGAATAATGTACAAAAAATTATAGTGGCAACAGTGCAAAAATATCAATCCATAAACTCCATAGAAGTGAAAAAATAACTAAAACTATATGCACATATATTAGTACCTACTAAGCGGTACCAATATCGATATATATTGTTCGGTGGATAAACCTATACAAACGCATTGCAATATGGTATAAAATGTGAAGACTTCCATGTAACCAAAATAAATCACTCCTAAATATAATAGATAGAGGTATATCCAAAAAGTGATAGAGGTATCCGCTTACAAAAACTGGATCCAAATGAGTGCAGACTATACCATCCCAAACCTCATAGGAGCCAGAAAAGTTAAAGGAGAACTCTGCTGAACACCAGTTAATGTAGCATATAAATGAATATGAATGAAGACATAAATGGAACAGCTAAGGCCATAAAATTCAAGCGAAATTTTATAGTTTACACTAACTCATAAAAATAAAAATAGACAAATAATTAAATAGTCGTTAATAATAGTCACTCATAACAATGGGAAACATCCCATTCAAAGTTCAAGCCTAACGGAATCTTGTGTTGAGAGAAAATATCCAGTAAACCTCGCGTTTGCAAAGCATCTGGAACCTGTCACCCCCTCTTTTGGGAGTGACAATTCTTTCAACCCCCTGAATGGAAAGACTTGTGATATCTTTATCATGTACATGATTCCAATTTTTAGTCACATTCGTTCACTCTTGGTAGTGTGAAACGCATTAGCTGTTGTCGCTTTGCTGTGACCCACTTTTGTGTGATTCTGCTTTACGAATAAAAGGCATTTGAGTTTGTGTTGAAGTGCGGCCGTCCAGAGTCCTTCCTTTATCTAGATGGAAACTCACCTCCTCATAGAAGCTTAATAGATTGGTTTGGCAAGAACGATTCTTCATGAATCCACGCTGATTACTGCTAATGATACCGTTTTCATTACTAAAATCTTGTATATAGTCCCTTATCATCCCCTCCAAGAGTTTACATACTATTGATGTTAGGCTAACTAGTCTGTAATTCCTAGGGATGTATTTTAGGCCCTTTTTAAATGTTGGTGCTACATTGGCTTTTCTCCAATCAGCTGGTACCCTTCCAGTCAGTGACTGTCAGTAAAAATTAGGAACAATGGTCTGGCAACTACTTGACTTAGTTCCCTAAGTACCCTCAGGGTGCAAGCCATCTGGTCCCGATGTTTTTTTAATGTTAAGTTTCCCAAGTCTAATTTTAATTCTGTCCCCTGTTAACCATGGAGGTGCTTCCTGTGATGTGTCATGAGGATAAGCACGGCAGTTTTGGTTACTGAAGCCCCTCCCCCCGATTCCCTCATGAAGACTGAGGAGAAGAATAAATTCATACCTTCACCATCTCCCCATCCTTTGTAACCAGATGTCCTTCCTCATTCTTTATGGGACCAATATGGTCTGTCCTCCTTTTTTACTGTTTACAAACTGAAAGAATTTCTTGGGATTTTTTTTGCTCTCCTCCGCTATGTGTCTTTCATGTTCTATCTTAGCCATCCTTATTGCACCCTTACATTTCTTGTTGCATTCTTTATAAAGTCTGAATGCTGATGATGATCCCTCAACCTTGTATTTTTTGAAGGCCTTCCCCTTTGCTTTTATATGCATTTTTATATTGGAATTAAGCCATCCAGGACTTTTGTTTGCTCTTTTAAATGTATTACCCAATGGGATGCATTGGCTCTTAAAGGAAACCAATCTCTCCTCCGTGTTCTTTGTTCCTAAGATTTTATCCCAATTTATGCCTTCTAGCAAGGCTCGTAGTTTAGGGAAGTTGGCCCTTTTGAAATTCAGTGTCTTTGTATGCCCCTTATGTTTCCTATTTTTGTGATTTATACTGAAGCCAACTGACCTGTGATCGCTGTTACCTAAATTGCCCAGTATTTCCACATCTGTGATCAGGTCTGTATTGTTGGTAATCAGTAGATCCAGTAACTCTTTATTTCTAGTTGGTGTGTCTACTATCTGACCCATAAAATTGTCCTGCAAGACGTTTAGGAACTGGCGAGCCTTGGTTCCCTCCGCTCCAGTCTATATCTGGATAGTTAAAATCCCCCATTATGATAACACTTCCCATCCTTGCTGCTAATTCAAATTGTGATAGGAGGTCTGTCTCCCCTTCCTCCCTCAGGTTAGGGGGCCTATAGCATACTCCCAGTATTATTTTCCCCTTAACTTCATCCCTTCGGAGCTCTACCCGTAAGGATTCCACCTCCTCCCTAGCTCCCTTAATTATGTCATCTCTCACATTCACTTGTACATTATTCTTGATATATAGGCATACCCCTCCCCCTTTTTTACCCTCTCTATCCCTGCGATAAAGGGTATACCCTTGAATGTTTGCCAGTCAATCATGAGATCTGTTGAACCAGATCTCTGAAATTCCCACAAAATCCAAATCCTCCTCGTACAACAGTATCTCTAGTTCACCCATCTTGTCTCCTGGCATTGGTGAACATGCCACATAGTTTTGACCAGTCGCATATTATCCTCTTATTGGGTGTTCTGAGATTACAACTAGGACTTGCTACTTTACTTACCTTGGGTTATAGGGTTATGGGTTATAGAATATGGCAAACCACTTATGCTTCAATTAACTGCTCAGGTTGCTGCCCTTGCAAGAAATGTATAATCTTTAATGCAGGCAAGTGCAGTGCAAAAGTGTGAAGCAGGAACGTGCATAGATGTAACCATGTATAAACCAAGAAAAAGGTAGGCATTGCTTTAACTATTGACAAGAAGGTCATATGGCACAAGGTTGCATTAAAAGATAAAAGATGTCTGGAAACAAGAAGTGGTCACAGGTGTGGGACAACCAGTGACCAGCTATGATTAAAAAATCCCAAGTCACTACAGAAAGAAACTACTACTACTACTACTAAGAAATTCGTCACTCACCATGAGTCAAAAAAGTTAATATTTCTTGCCAGGAACATATGCTGTTAGTTATCTAGATTATACAGGCTACAAATAATTCTCATTTATGCTAAATGTCAGCAGACATTTATTTAAAAAGAGGAAGTATAAATCTTTCTCCTGGGGGGGCGTGGCCTGGCCGGGAACATGAACGGTCGTACAGCACGGAGCTCCCACTACTGATCCTGCACAATCCTTCTCCTGCCATAGATCCGTACCAAAACCGACCCAGATTGCCAGCCGAACCACTCGAGGAGCCGCAGGGGAGAAGTCAGTACTCTGTGAGGCCCTTGATGACCCAAAAAGGTGAAAAAGCCTTGGAAGGCCAAGATGGCACTGGCTCCCCTCAGCCTCAGAGAACGGTGCAAGGCACCAATAAGGCACAAGAGACAGGCAGAAAGTCTCACAAAACGCAGAAACAGCAGGGGAAGGAGCAGCCTAGAGACATGCTCTATTACACGCAAAAACTACATGGGATGAACTGCTCACTTTCCCCTCTATTACAGACCCCTGCAAATGAGCCTAATAGACAGCATGGCGCTTCTGCTTAAGATGACACACTGCCTTTAGAGAACTCTCCTGTCCCCACTCCTGACTTGTTTGATACACTGCAGGAAAATACACAACAACCCACACTGAATGAAATCCTGTGTGCTGTACAGAGATGCACGGCCTCTGTCGATGGACTGAAAGAGCAGTTTGGGGGGCGTGGCCGGAAGCCGAGGTGGACGGATGCACTGGAGAGGAGCTCCGTGTATCCAGGTCTGAATCCACCGCCATCCGCACTCGGGATTGCCTACTAAGGCCCTAAAACGGCTCATCCTGACTGGGGTAGCCGTCCGGCTCGGTGTGCGGGCAATATTTTTATCCGCCTGCGCTCTCACCATCCGCGGCCTAGCGCACGGCCGGCGCCACGTTCAGAGTCCCGCCACCGCCATCTTGCGGCCTACCTCCTCCGACGGATCCAGGATTCGGGCCCCATCGAGCAGGCAAACACACCTGCCCACCGCAAGACCACCGCGCAGTTAAGAGGCAGAGTGCGCCGCCGGCGCAGCGCTTACAGCGGACTAACAAAAGGTGTCCAGGAGCAGCAGATCTTCAGGCTCCTGGTGTGCTCCGGCGGGCCATCTTGCTACACCCATGGCCTAAGGTGAGGAGAAGTCCTGAGAGTTTCTTGTTCCAGTCGCCCCCGCTGGCCTGACTTTTCACTCTCCGCAGACAGACAGGTCCACAGCCCTCTGCCTCTCCCCCTTCCTCTACCCCCAGCTGCATACTGCGGCTCTGGCCTATCTGGCGGCCATGTTGGGACTCCCGGGACCTTTCCAGTGAGCCCTGCTCCTCCCTCTGCTTCGCCAGCACATTCTATCCTCCCCTGGAATCCCCCTGGATCCCCTGGAATCCCCTTCCTCATTTAGGGACCCCACGTTGTCCCCCTTATACCAGTGTGGTCCCTTTAACTCATGTGCTTCATTCTCTGCTGTGGGGGCCGCACCTTTGGTCCCATAGGATGACCGCCATGTAACTGTTATATGTCGCCCTAAGCCGCCTTCCTACTCCCCCTACAACGCATAACCAGCATCTTTACAACGGGGGACAGCACATTTGTCTGACTTCTAGTCCAAACGCCTCATGGTGAAGTACGGGCCGAAACATCCCACTCAGTCGCAATCTCCAGACCTGCGACCCTCACAGACTCTTGATCGCTTTTTGAGCAGACCCGCATCCCCTTCCCGAACCTTGACAGCCACCCTGTCCGCACAAACGCCTTCTCAAGAAGGGTCGCGAAACGCTTCTCAGCTTCCCTCGGACGCCGCACCAGAAACAATGACCGCCCCTGTCACGGTAGATGTCCTTGACGACAAACTTAAGGCCCTACTGCAAGATCTGACCAGCAACGTCTCTAAAGAAATGGGAAAGTTAGCACATGAACTACGGGGAGAGATAGCCCAAATTGGTGAACGCACCGATGTCTTAGAAACGAAGTTTGATGATCTGATACAATACGTTCACGTGTTGGAAGATGATAACGCTGGCCTGAAACAATCAATCTCCCAGCTTCAATCCCAGCAAGAAGACTTGGAGAACAGGGAACGCCGTCAAAATTTACGTATCAGAGGCGTACCGGAGACCGTTAACGAGGGAGAGATTAGACCTTATCTTCTCAGCCTGTTCAATTTGGTGGCCCCCCGGATTCCGGACATTGACTGGAGACTGGATAGGGCACACAGATCTCTGGCCCCCAAGCCCCCAACGGGTGCCAACCCCAGGGACATTATAGTACGCTTTCATTACTATGACAGTAAGGAGGCTTTAACAGTGGCTACCCGCAACAAATTCCGCCTAGAATTTAAGGGGGCGAAGATACAGATTTTCAGCGACTTATCTCCGATCACTCTTGCCAAACGCAGAAGCTTCCGACCGGTGACCACGCACCTACAGAACCACCAAATCCCGTACCGATGGGGTTTCCCCTTCCGCTTATCCGCCTCAAAAGATGGAATCCAATACTCCATGAGAGACTTACAGGAAAGTGAAGCATTCATCCGTAGCCTTGGTCTACCACCGATTCCAGATGAAGACCCCACTCCTCTTCCCGTGACGCCTAAACCCACCTCCATTCCAGGACGGCTCTGGACCCCCGCTCGGCAGAGGTCGCAGAAGAACTTTTCTACCCCCCCAACGCTCACCATTTGCCAGACACCCTCCCTGAGAGGGACCCATTCCCCAAACCCTGATTGGGATTGACTTCGGCCCCTATGTCACCATGTTTCCCCTGTTCTGGGGTTAGCCTTGCCCGTAGTTATGGGTTTTTCATCACTCCTATGGACTAGAGTAAAGTTGTATTGTCTTTTTCTTATTGGCTATTTTTGGGCGCTGTCGGAAGGTGGCAAGGGGTCCCACTCCAGATGAGATGGAATCCCTTGTGTGCCTCCGTTTGTTCCACGGCCCAGGCCGTGGACTCCTGGGTGGTTTTCACCCCCCAGGCTCTCTTTTCCCGTTTTTTTTTTTCTTTTTTCTTGTTATAGGCCTTTTTTTTGGCCTATTTGCTGTTTTTGATCTACATTGCTCAAGGTATTGTATAACCCTTTTCCTTACAGTTGATGTTTTATGCATACATCTGCTTTTATCCCACGGGATACACCATGGTTTATATTGCCTAGTTAATTCTTACGGGTATTTTTGGTTACTACATGTTTGTTCTGCTTACATTGCATTAATGCCGGTCCATACAAATGGCTTTAAGGGTTCTTACTTATAATGTTAAGGGCTTGAACTCTATTCATAAGCGCTGGTTGGCTTTGAAAGAGTTCAAATCTTCAGCTGCAGACATAGTCCTGGTCCAGGAGACTCATTTCCGCCCTGGGGGCTCTCTTAAATTTGCTGCTAAACACTTTCCGAATTCTTTTATGGCTTCTGACCCCTCTGGCAAAGCAGGGGTTGCAATCCTGATTAACCACTTGCTTACTGGGCACTTAAACCCCCCTCAGTCCCAGACCAATTTTCAGCTTTCAGCGCTGATGCACTTTGAGTGACAATTGCGCGGGCATACAACACTGTACCCAAATGAAATTTTTATCATTTTTTTCCCACAAATAGAGCTTTCTTTTGGTGGTATTTAGTTACAGCTCGGAGTTTTATTTTTTGCTAAACAAACAAAAAAAGATGCAAAAAAAAAAAATCATGTTTTAATAGTTTGTTATAAAATTTTGCAAACGGGTCATTTTTCTCCTTCATTGAAGTGCGCTGATTAGGCGGCACTGATAGGCTGCATTGGTGGGCACTGATGGGCTGCATTGGTGGGCACTGATGGGCTGCATTGGTGGGCACTGATGGGCTGTACTGGTGGGCACTGATAGGCATAGTTAAGGCGGCACTAATAGGCACAGATAAGGCGGCACCGATGGGCACAGATAAGGCGGCACTGATGGGCAAAGATGGGCACAGATAAGATGGCACGGATGGGTGGCACGGATAAGTGGCACGGATGGGTGGCACGGATGGGCACTGATAGGTACCACAGATAGATGGGACTGATGGGCACTGATAGGTGGCACTGATAGGTGGCTCTGATAGGTGGCACTGCTGGGCACTGATGGGCGGCACTGCTGGGCACTGATGGGCGGCACTGCTGGGCACTGATGGGCGGCACTGGGGTGCAGCACCTTTGAGGCAGATTGGGTGGCACTGTGGGTGGCACTGTGGGGTGGCACTGTGGGGTGGCACTGTGGGTGGCACTGTGGGCACTATGGGCACTGACAGGGGGCACTGACGGGGGGCACTTACTTTTTCTTTTATTTTACTTCAGGATGGCACTGCGGGAGGCAGGTGGGCACAGGCAGGTGGTAGGTGGTCCCTTGTATTGATGGCCGTGATCGGGACTGATGTCCCGATCACGGCCGCCGGTGATCGGCTTTTTTTTTCTCTCCTCGCGCTGTCAGCGCGAGGAGGAATAATAGCCGATTACCGGCTCCGTTCTATCACATGATCAGCTGTCATTGGCTGACAGCTGATCACGTGATAAGGGGTCGGGATCGACCCCTTACACGGATCGGTGATCAGGCGAGTCTCACGGACTCGCCGATCACAGAGCGCGCCGCGCGCGCCCCTCAGGGGGCGCGCAGGCCGCTCGTAACCAGGACGACGTCAATAGACGTAGTCCTGGAAATGTAGGTCCGCGCTAATGCCGTCATTTGGCAATAGCGCGGATCTGAAGTGGTTAAGAAATCTTGCCCGTTAAGGGTAAAATCTTCGTTTATAGATCCCCATGGTAGATATATCCTCCTGGACTGCGAATATCTCTCACGCTCTCTTACTGTGATTAATGTGTATGCTCCTAACTCGGGCCAAATCCAGTTTCTTTCTGACTTATTGGACAGCTTAGGTAAATACGCTCAACCCTTCATGATCATGGGGGAGGATTTCAACATGGTCATGTCTCCTAGGAGAGACAGACAGACGCTTTTTCCTTCCACTACCTCCTCTAAAGTGGAACGTCAGTCCACCACATTTCGTAAATTGATTAGATCCCATAATTTGTTAGACATATGGAGAATCAAACACCCCACTAGCAGACAATTTTCATTTTTCTCCCCCCCACATAAGATGTACTCCAGACTGGACCACCTTTTTATATCAGCACCTTTATTGACATCGGCGGTGGCGTCGGAGCTGAACCCCATAACGTGGTCAGATCATGCCTCGGTTCAGCTTGACTTGGCTCTTGCCTGTTCCATGCCGAGAACCTGTCATTGGAGACTCAATGACTTTCTCCTCCGCAACCCCATTGTCGAGGCTCAACTGTCCCAAAATTTATCGGAATTTTTTCAACTAAATGAGGGCTCGGTGGCGGAGGTGTCCACCTTATGGGAAGCTCACAAGGCATTTTTTAGGGGTGCGTGCATTTCTGCCGGCGCCCGCTTAAAGCGGGACTCGGCGGCCCAGAGGCACGACATCCTCTTACAGCTCCGTAAAGCTGAAGATCTGCTTCTGGCTTCCCCTACGGTGACCCGTCTGCGCGCAGTCACAACCCTCCGGGAGCGTTTGAAATCGCTAGATATGCAAAAATGTTCTAAGGTCCTAATTTGGGCAAAGCAGAAATTTTATGAGTTCACTAACAAACCCCACAGGATGCTAGTAAACAAGCTTAAACCACGCCCTTTTCAATCTTACCCTGAACTCCTCCTTCAGGCTGACGGCTCCCCGACCCATTGTCCTTTGACGATGTCCAAGGTTTTTGGCTCGTTTTATGACAAATTGTACAACTGTTTAGCTTCTGACCCTAAACATTTATTCACTCAAGAGGCTTTTGATTCTTTTTGCTCCCCTTTAAAGTTGCCTAAACTGTCACCGTCACAAGTAGCCACCCTCAATGCAGATATCTCGACAGAAGAGTTGGCTGCAGTAGTGAAGTAACTGCCCTTACATAAGTCCCCTGGGCCTGACGGCCTACCATATCAATATTACAAGACTTTTCTTCCCATCCTCGGCCCCCACTTATTAAAACTCTACTCCTCCTTCCAAAAAGGGGTCACTCCACATTCGCAATTCTTACACGCCCATATTACAGTCCTTCCGAAACCGGGCAAACCCCCATCCCTGCCAGATAATTACAGGCCCATTGCCCTACTGAACTCGGATTATAAAATCTTTACAAAAATTCTAGCCAACAGACTTTCTCTCATAATCCCCTCTCTTGTTCATAACGATCAAGTGGGTTTCGTTTTAGGTAGACGGGCGGGGGATAACACCAGACGTACCATTGATCTAATTGACATGCTCGATAAAAACTCCCGCTCTGCTCTTATTCTCAGCCTGGATGCCCAAAAGGCTTTTGATAGGCTTGGGTGGCCCTACATGTTTGCCACACTCGCACGCTACGGTTTTTCGGGCTCCTTTGTATCGGCTCTTCAAACCCTTTATTCCCATCCCACCTCACAAGTTCAATTGGCATCCTTCAAATCCCCAACGTTTACACATAGCAATGGTACTAGACAGGGCTGCCCCCTTTCCCCCTTGTTATTTATATTGTGCCTCGAACTCCTGGCAGCACGCATTCGGGAAGACTCGGACATTAGGGGAGTCTCTTTAAGACGGAAAGAATATAAGCTGTCCTTGTTTGCTGACGACATATTGCTTACTCTAACTGAACCTCACACCTCGCTCCCCAACCTCCATGCCCTCCTAGAAACGTTCGGTAATATATCAGGATACAAAGTTAATACAGCTAAAACCGAAGCGCTCCCCATTCACATCCCTCCTTCACTCCTCGCCGCTTTACGCAGCACCTTTCCCTACCAGTGGCGTTCAGACTCACTCAAGTATTTAGGCATTCATTTAACAGCGTCCTATAACACACTATACCAGGCTAACTTTCTCTCTTTAATTTCAGAAACGCACAGTCTACTCCGTCAATGGGTGGAATGTCCCCTATCCCTTTTAGGTAGGATAAATGTCCTCAAAATGGCGATACTCCCTAAATTTTTGTATCTTTTCGAAACTTTGCCTGTTGCCCTTCCCATGCTCCAGATTCACAATATCCAGAGGGCCTTTACTAAATTTATATGGGGAGACAAAGCACATAGAATTGCCCATACAGTTGTCTTCGCACCGCGCTCACACGGAGGCCTGGGAGCGCCCGATATTATACGATATTATTATGCGACTCACCTATCTACGACGGTCTCCTGGTCCTCCTTCTCTGCGACGAGTCGATGGGCGGAGATAGAAATGAGCATCACTGACCCAGTCCATCCTTGTTCTATGCTATGGTCCGACTTACCCTCTTCTATATCACAACTCAGACGTATTTGCCTAGCCCCTATGCTATTTACTCTGGATATTTGGAAAAAATGCCACAAGAAATTCTCTCTCTCCTCCCCCTGTCCACCCCTTTTAAATGTTACCCACAACCCGGACATACCTAACAGTCTGTCCACAGTGGCAATGACCCCATGGACTCAAGCAGGCATTTTCCAACTCCGCCACTTGGTCCACCCAGTGTCCCGCAAACTTTTATCTTTCCCAGACTTACAGGACAAATTCGACATTCCACAACGGTTCATTTTCACTTACCTTCAATTTAAACACTACTTTTGCTCCGTGTCTCCTGCCATGAGCCTAGAGAAACCTAACGCTTTTGAAATTCTGTGCACCCAGGGCTCACACCAGAAGGGTCTCATATCCGCTATTTACAGGATTCTTCATGACTCATTGCCTCCCACTTTGGATTCCCACCTTTATATGCGGAAGTGGGCCAAAATCCTGTCCGCTACCATTTCTCTCCCTCAATGGCAGGAGATATGGACTTCCATCTCCAAAGTTTCGAGATGTGTCGAACAGAAAGAAACTGCTTACAAAGTACTAATGTTCTGGTATAGAACCCCCGAAGTTTTACATAAGTATGATCCCTCACTGTCTCGTTTATGCTGGAGGTGCTTACAGGATGTCGGCACACACCTTCATATTTTTTGGGATTGTCCACGTATCACATCCTTTTGGTCTATGGTCCAATCCATTCTCCAATTAATACTGAAAAGGGATATCCCACTAACCCTGACGCATTACCTTTTGGGCCTTCCGATCCTAGATCTCCCTAAATATGCTAAAAAACTGATGGCTTTTATACTCCTAGCTGCCAAGAGAGTAATACCAGCTCATTGGCTGTCCCCCATACCTCCCACGCAAGCACATGTGGTCTCGTCCATCGCGCACATGCGTAGGATGGAACATTTGACGGCTATAGCTCATGACTCCTTGCCTAAATTTTTTAAGATATGGGACCCATGGGATACCTCCATGTTCAACCCAGAATCCTTTGTTGCCCCTAGTGTCAACCCTTCCTTAAGTAACCCTAGGGAGATTTAGTATCTTGTTTACTGCACTATATTGTATTAGGCCGAAGACACCCATATTTGCCCACACGTCTGATTTTTCATGTTTTGACCCATTCTATTTTCCTTTTTCAGTCATGTTATCACCATTGTATACAGCTTCATGGTGTATCCTGTCACTTGATCCACTTGTAACCTACAATATGGTGCCCCTACCGTGTCTACCCAATGTTATTGAATGCTGTACCATATTTATGATGTTTTTATACTGTTTACAAAAAATTCTTCAATAAATATACATTTAAAAAAAAAAGAAAGAGCAGTTTGGGGGCCTCACAGAAACATTATACCTTATGAGACAAGACCTCCAAAAGATTAGGACCACGGCAGTGGAGGGAAGAATCAGGCATGTGGAGGACCTGTTACCCCCACTTACCAGGGATGCCAGGACTGCACTACAGCAAGCAGCACAGGTCAATGGAAAAAAGGATGACATTGAGAACCGTCTGAGATGGAACAATGTCAACATTGTGGGGCTCTTAGAGAAGGTGGAGGGTCAGGACCCCACAGCATTTACAGAAACATGGCTTCAAGACATATTCGGCAGGGATGCCTTCACCTCACTGTTTGCGGTGGAGCGGCCGCACCACACACTGCCTCAACCTCTCCCTCCTGGCAACCCACCAAGATTCATGTTTACCCTGCTCTTGAATTATAGAGATCTTGAGATCATACTCAGGCTGGCCAGGGAGAGAGGCTCGGTACATTTCAATGGGACTAAAGTTTCATTTTATCCCGACTTTTCGGCAGAGGTGCAAAAGAAACAAGCCAAATTTGCTGAGGTGAAGAAGTGCCTACAGAGAATTCAAGTAACCTACACAATGCTGTATCCAGCCAAACTATGCATCACTGCCAGGGGCAGCCCACCTTTTTTGAATCAGCCTCGGATGCAGCTGCATGGCTGGATCACAATGAACAGGACCTCAGAAGATGGCGTAAGGCCAACATGGGAGACTGATGTCCGAAATACGGTTTGACAAAGTCGGTATGTTATCTGCAGACACTGTAAGTCTACTATTTACTGAGTGGGACACTGCGCAATTCATCAAAATTAATGTTTGGGCTTTGACGTGACATGACATGACTTGGTCACATGACGTGACCAAGTTAAAATCGAAGCCACTATGAGTGAGCTATACCCACAAGTGTTCACGAAACTCTAGTATGTCCCAGTGGGGACATGTTTATTGGTGCCCGGTTGGCACGAGTTCACTGAACTATTCTTGGCATGAGGGTGAAAAGAGGTGGTTTGCTCTCAACCCATGCAGGTATGCAGTAAATGCCCGACAGACCAGTTCAGGACTGTTCTTTATACTTACACTGGTTGTGCTGTTATGCTTTGCTCTGAAACCTACACTTTATTGCTTCTACCAGAGGAACATACTGCCTTGCCAAGTTGTGACTATCTGCCATTTGAAGGAACTAAGTGCCTACAATAAGACAGGTGGGGGGCGTGGCCTAACCGGGGACAGAGATGGACGCCTGAGCCCTTTCCTCTGGCGTACAGGGAGCTCTTAAGCATCATACAGGGCCAATCCGCCGCCATCCGACCATGGGGAAGGGGGATCGGAGCACTCCGGGATCCAGGGAAACCGCTGAAGCAGGTCAGTCCCCTCTCACCAGCATTCCGGCGATGCGCACGGGGAAGGCCTCAAAGCCGCGGCCTCGCCTAAGCCATCCTCCCCGCTCGGCACCTCCGGAGGTGCGGCGGGCGGCGCGAACGGTCCGCTAGGCCTAAACAAGGACAGTTTCCCCCCACTGACCCAGGCTGTATCCCCCCAAGCTTCCCCAGCCACACAGGCCCTAAGCCTTGCAGATCTCCAGGCTGTAGCACTTGATATTAAGGCTACACTGTCAGCAGCCATTACAGATCTGAAATCTGACATTCAGCACATGGCAGCAAGAATTGGAGCAGCTGAACAAACTGCATCACATCACTCTGATGCCCTGAAGCAAATACAAAGATCCTCTGATAATCACCTGTGTCACCTTATAGAGATGCAACGCCACATCGAGGACCTCGACAATAGAGGAAGGCGCCACAACATCAGAATCCGTGGGGTCCCCGAGACAACAGACCAAACCCCTGTAATGCAAACGGCAACGTCCATTTTTAATGACCTGCTGGAGAGACCCCCTGACTCCCCAATTGACTTTGAAAGAATTCATCGTGCTCTCAGACCGAGGGGAAGAGACACTGACCCACCAAGAGACATTGTCTGTTGCTTGGTAAATTTTCCACTAAAGGAAGCCATCCTTAAAAAAGCTAGAGAAAAGAACAGAGTGCTTTTCAACGGTCACGAAATCAAATTGTACCAAGACCTCTCCAACATTACCCTACAGCAACGCAGGGCCCTTCGCCCGCTACTGGACCAACTCCGGACCAGAGGCATTCCCTATAGATGGAAGTTTCCATTCTGCTTGTCCGCAACATGGAGAGGTCACACAGCGCTTCTACGCACTCCTGACAACTTGCATTCATTCTGTGAATCGCTCAACCTCCCTGTAACGGAGGTACCGGACTGGTACAACTCCTTCCAGATCCACGACACATGGATCGAAGTAACAAACAACTCGACTCCCAGAGCGCAGAGAAACAGAGACCGCAGACGAAGGTCTCCGTCAGCGCCGCACCATGGAAGGGGAGCAGAACACGGAAGCCCAGGCATCTCCCCACCTAGAAGACGAGACCGAATCGACAGACCAGATCTTATGGACACCTAAACCGCAGCCCATCGCCTCCTTCACGCTGAAACTACCTGAAACATTTATCTTGTAGAAGCCCCAAGACCCTTTTTGATCTTTCTCCTCGCCAACTCTCCGTTGTTCCAACTGTCCCACCATCATCTCTTCCAATGATCTTACTCCGCCAGACCACACCTTGTTGGCAGCTTGAAACTATACCCAGAAAACGCTCATTACCCCCATCCAAGTCTGGGTAAAACAGGTTTGCCCCAAAAGGTAAGCCCCTCCAGGGGGTTCTTTTGGGCCCTTATTCAGGGTTTCTCGGCTTCTGAGTAAAATGCATACTGTATCGCTTTGCTGGAACCTAGTCAGCGTTTGGGCCTGCACTCACATTGATCTACAGTTGCCCACTCAAAACATGCTTTTTTTTCCTGCTTTCTTTGTTCTTTTCTTGTTTTCTGGGGAAAAGACTGAACTGAGTATCTTATAATAAAGTTTTTTTTACAGGTGGACTCATAATCAGATGGCGAACACTATCCCCATACCCACCTTGAAATGGGCTATTATATGCATACACTAGGGGGACAGTCTAATTTTGAGTTTGTTTCTTTTAACCAGTTTGTTCACTGTCTACTATGTGGAAGTTAGCTAGTTTTCTTTTCTTTTTTTTTCCTTATGACAACATACAAGAGCCTCACGGCTCTAATTATTTTAGGTTTGTCTCTCTTATGGTCCCTAGGGACTGGGTTATCCCAATACCAGCCATGTTTAAAGGTTTCTCATAGTCTGGCTCGACTCCCATTCCATTAAGGTCATTGAGGAGAATTTTATTTATTTTTTTGTTCTTCCTTCTTCTCTACCATTATATACATAAAGTTTAAGTCTGTGCTTGAATACAGCTTTTGTTTGTTACCAGTCAGAGGTTTCTGCAAGGGGTATAACCCCTCCTCTCTTTCGCTACAGCTCATGTTAACTGGGCGTACGGAGAACCCCGCTAGTGCACACCCCCCTTGGGTCCAAGAAAGACTCATCCTAAATATCCTACTCGATGTATAGACACAACCCTTCTGCTAACAGGGACCAGCACTAGTCTCCAAATTCACTGATATAACTATTTGTTGTTAATTTTTAGCTCCGAACTTGGTGATGCCTGGTGGGATTCTCGGTGCGCCCTCTCTCTTCTTTATATAAGGTTAAAGGTATTGTTATCAAGATTGTTGTTCAGAGGATTCCTTTATCGCACACTACTACCAAGTAACATATTTAGTCAACCCCCCCTAAGGGTGAAAGGGTTTCATCTCCCTGACGCATTAATACATAACACATACAAAATGTTCTCACTGATTTTGTCTCGATGGTCATTACAGAGAGAAATGCACACCCACGGCCCAAGGGTGATCACTTAATCACACTTCATCTTACTGCAACATAGGCTTGGCTGGCTCTGACCGCATTACGCGATACTGCCACGCTATCCCCCTTCCACCTCCTTGCATCACAGCCCTGTCTAGTTTTAAATTACCATGCGCATTTGAGCTCCCTGGGCGCCGATCCCTCTTACCTTATCTCTAACACCTCACTTTGTGATACAACATCTGACACTTGTTCGTCCCCCCTTTTGGTCATTGAACCCACACAAGGAGTGATCCCCCATATCGCTCCTTGACCCTACCGGCATATACATATAGGTTGGCTTAGCTGGTCTAATCCTTCCTCCGGTGTGTGTTCTACCTACCTGTTTTAGGTACTCCCTTCATCCCACCCTTCTTCTCCTCCCCCCCTCATTTTATTTATTTTTTCTTTTATTACTTTCTTTCTTCTTTTTTCTTTCCCAACATTGATAGCAGATACTTACAGTGATGCCGTCTCAGGGACCGCATACCTCAACCCTTTCTCTCAAACTACTATCTATTAATGCCAAAGGGCTCAATACCCCAACTAAAAGAACTAAATTCCTTTCTGAGTTTCATAAATACAGAGCCAACATAGTATGTATCCAAGAGACTCACTTCAAATCTAACAATGTTCCTAAATTCTCGGATGGACGATTCCCCACTGTTTTCCACTCCACCAACCCTGAGGGGAAGACGAAAGGAGTCTCCATCCTCATCTCGAAACACACTCCACTGCAGATACAAGACACAATGGTTGACCCGGGGGGAAGATACATCTTCCTTAAGGGAGAGGTGTCATCCCGCCCGGTCACGATTGCCAACATTTACGCCCCCAACACGAAACAGGTAGCTTTTTTTCGTAAGATCAAGGACCTTTTAACAAATTTTGCTTCCGGTATTCTAATACTGGGAGGCGACTTCAATGTTCCCCTCAACCCTATTGCCGACACCTCGAATGGCTCTTCGAGCATTTCTTTCAGGGCTCTGAAACAAATAAAATTACAGCTGCAGCTGCTAACGCTACACGACACATGGAGAACTCTCAACCCTCAATCCAGAGATTATACTTACTTTTCAACAATCCATCAAAAATATTCCAGAATCGACTACTTCTACATCACGCAATCAGACCTACCACTCCTGACGAACACAACTATAGAGCCAATGACTTTATCTGACCACCACCCAATTACACTAACTTTGACTTTCCCGGAAAAAATTACTAAAACTAAAACTTGGAGAATGAACACCACTGTACTTAAGGACCCTATAGATATTCTCCGCTTTAGAGACATACTCACCGATTATTTTACTCGTAATGACACTGACGATACCTCCAACATCATTCAATGGGAAGCCCACAAAAGTGTCATCAGAGGCGAATTTATTAGGAAGCTGACCCAACTTAAAAAGGAAAAACAAGCTAGAATCAAATCCCTAGTAGATCACATACACAAACTCGAACTTCAACATAAAAAAAATGTGGCTGTCTCCACGTTTGAGGAATTGACTAAAGCTAGAGACTCACTTACCGACGAACTGAATCTAAAGGCCAAAAGGCAATATATATTACGACATAAAATATACTACGAACAAGGCAATAAAAGTGGAAAACTTCTTGCAAGAGCAGTTCAGAGTAAGAAAGCCGCTTCCACCATACACCAAATAAAAGATAACAAAGGAGAGTCGTATTCCTCGAACGAGGGGATAGCCACCCAGTTTGAGCAGTACTATCAATCACTTTATAATATCCCTCCCAATCCCAAGTTTCCCCCAAACTCAGAGGCTAGAACTAAAATCATTCAAGAGTATCTGGACAAACACAGTCCCCCAAAAATAGCACACAATATCGCTCAGGAACTCGAATCTCCCATTAATGGAGAAGAATTTGATAGAGCCTTAAAGGATATGAAAATTGGCAAAGCCCCGGGTCCAGATGGTCTCCCACTTCAATATTACAAAACTTTTCTTGACATTCTTAAACCCAAATTCTTGAAAACTTTCCAATCACTCCATTCCGAACGAAACCCCCCCAAACAGGTCCTGGAAGCGCACATAGCAGTCATTCCCAAAGAAGGAAAAGACCCAACCCTCGTCACGAACTACCGCTCAATTTCTTTAATAAACGTAGACATTAAAATTTATGCCAAAATCCTCGCCAATAGATTATTACCCCTACTTCCATCTCTAATCTCCCTTGACCAAGTGGGATTCATCCCGGGCAGGGAGGGTCCGGACAATACCATTAAGGCCCTGAACATAAACAATTGGCTGACTTCCAAAAAGAAACAGGGATTCTTCCTCTCTCTCGACGCTGAGAAGGCATTCGACAGAGTGGCCTGGGACTTTATCGATGCAGTCCTTAAAAACATCGGCATACTGCCTCAGATGAGAGCCTACATCGCCGCACTATACTCAAATCCAACTGCTCGCGTTCACACCAACGGCCACCTGTCGAATGCCTTCACCCTTAAAAATGGGACGCTACAAGGCTGTCCCTTGTCCCCGCTACTATTCGTTCTCACCCTGGAACCGCTTCTTAATAAAATCAGATCCAACCCGGACATAAAAGGCATTGAAATAAAAGACCATTCCTATAAAATCGCTGCTTTCGCAGATGACATGCTACTCTTTCTATCGCAACCCCTTATCTCACTGCCTAATATAATTCAAGAACTTGAAACGTTCCAATCAATATCCAATTTAAAAATTAACCACTCCAAATCGGTAGCACTGAACATATCCTTACCCTCCAAAGATGTTGAACTATGTAAGCAAAATTTCCCATTCACGTGGTCTCCTAAACAAATTACCTATCTTGGGATAGAAATACCCTCAAATTTAACTGACCTCTTCAAACTCAATTTTCTACCCTTACTAAAAGACTCACAGGAAGACCTTAAAAGATGGAACTCCCTCAATATTTCGTGGTTTGGTAGGGCCTCATTGATAAAAATGACTATTCTGCCCAGATTCCTTTACGCTATGCAAACGATCCCCATCAGATTACCATCTTCCTTCTTTGCCGCCTTTCGCAAAGCGTGTACCGCCTTTATATGGAGGAGTAAACCTCCTAGAATCAAATACACAAGATTAATTCTTCCAAAAAATAAAGGTGGAATAGCCCTCCCGGACCTGAAAAAGTACCACCAAGCAACTATACTCACACGAATAGTTGACTGGAATTTACACCAGCCTATCAAGGATTGGGTATCACTAGAGCAAGCCCAATTTCCCTTCCCAATCAATCATCTTCCATGGATAAACCCCAAATACCACTCAAAAGAGATCAAATCTCATCCTCTTATTGGTCCCACGTTAGCAATATTTCATGACACATATAAGAAAAGTAACCCCACCCTTGGATCAGTTCCCTAACGCCTCTCAGAGACAACCCCAACTTCCCCCCAGGAAACAAACAAAAATCTTTCTTAGCAAACTGGCCCCACAAAGCAGTACTGATTAAACATTTCTTACGCAATGGGAAACCTCTTCCCCTCAAGGAAATCAATAAAGACAATGACCCTAGACTAATCTCACACTGGACGTACTTCCAAATAAGACATTTTCTCTCCACGGTAGTATTGGCAACTCTGAGTTCCAAATCCCCCAAGACCATTGAAACTCTATGCTCAGGAACGCACCCTCAAAGACACAATATTTCAATTATCTATAACTCACTATTTGACGAGGGTTTAGAGTTCTCCTTCCCATCCTGTCTAGCTTGGGAAAACGACCTCAATCTTTCATTCACTAATAAAAACTGGGAAACTATTTTCATGTACACTCATAAAGGCTCACTCAACGTCGCTACTCAGGAGTGTGGGTTTAAGATTCTAACTAGATGGTATAGAACACCCAGCACCATACAGAAATTCAACCCCCAGATCTCCAACAAGTGCTGGAGGTGCAGTGGTGAAGTGGGATCATTATTCCACCTATGGTGGTCTTGCACGCATATTCAACCATTTTGGAAAATGGTTCATGAAATCATTACATTCATAACCTCAGAACCGTTAGAATTTGATCCAGCCCACTTTCTACTGCACCACAACACAATCCCCTCAAAAAAATATTTGAAATCCCTAATTATGATAATGACAAACGCTGCTAGACACTGCATCCCCTCCCATTGGAGGTCAACTTCAATCCCATCGAAAAAAGAATGGTTCAGAAGGATCACCTCTATTGAAACTATTGAAGAGCTTATCAGTATTTCGCAAGAAAGAATGTTACAATTCACCTCAACCTGGTCAAAATGGCTAGCTTTTAAAGATACTCAGGAATACAAATCGTCCATTTAAGTATTATTTGTTGTCGATTCTCTGTCAGTGATTTATGTTCTCGTACTTAAGATGTTCAAACAGCACAGGCCGCTGTCCACCCAACCTCTCTGCCTAATCTTCCCTCCTGCTACTACGCCTAAATATAAATTCCCCCCTTTTTTTTTTTTCTTTTTTCTTTCTTTTCTTTTCTCTCTCCTCTCCCCTCCCTCCCCCTTCCTCCACAAGAACATTCTTATTTTATCTTCATATACGCTTTGACTCTCTTTCTGCCTTATCTGATAAATAAAATTTTTCATTTTTGACTAAAACATCACATGTTGTAACTGTTCAATCCCTGTGAATTTAGCAATTTCTTATGTATCCTTGCTTACATTTACGATAACGTGCTGAAATGTAAACGTCATTGTGTGATTCAATCTTGATTGTAATGCTCTGTTACTTTTCAATAAAATTTGTGTAAAAAAAAAAAAAAAGACAGGTGACAATCTTTCACCCGGGAGCGAGGCGGACTGGACTCTATGCCATGGGTGCACTACCCTATCCTATTTCCCATGGCTACCACCCCGATAGTGACTTGGAACTTCTGAGGTGTCCATAACCTGTTAAAATGTACTATGATCAGCTCCTGCTTGAGGAAGTTACAGGAGACTCATCTTACCAAAGATACGGTTGGTTTCCTACAACATTCCTGGGTGGGAAAGGCATACCACTCAACTCACTCTGCATATTCACGTGGGGTGAGTGTGCTGGTACACAAGTCCTTGACCTACCAGGAATTGGACTCAGCCATTGACTCTCTGGGTCCATATATATTTCTATATTGCTTACTTTAAATGTGATACTTGCTTTTGTGTAACCCCCCCCCCCCCCCCATTTTCTAGAGAGATATTGCAGCTTCTCCTGCCATACCTGGTCAATAAACCCAATGTCCCCATCATGATCATGGGAGACTTTAATGGATACCTTGATTCCAGACTGGATTGACATCCTCAAGCTTAGCCAGCCATTGAGTGGCAGAGGCCTCGGGCTGGACAGATGTATGGAAGGCAAAGCACCCAACAACCAAACAGTTCTCATGCTTCTCTAAAACACATGGGTCACTCTCCGCATTGACCTCTGCATAGGGTCTACACAAATATTAAATATGGTCACCAGGGTGGAATATTTTCCTAGGGGGTATTGGATCATTCCCTACTGGCTGCACACTTAATTACCCATCAGCTGCTTCCCTGCCCAGGGCCCCTGGAAGCTAAAGGCCTTTTGACTAAAAAGTTTTACCTCCCATGAGCGAGTGGTGAAACAAATAGAACAATACTTTTATAACAACCGTCTGCACACTGATGTGACACTGAGATGGGATGCCTTCAAGTCTTGCCTTAGGGATACCTTCATAGCTGAAATAGCAGCCATAAAATACAACTCATCAGCTCTTTTGGTACAGGTGGAAGACTAGGTGAGACAGCTTGAGCTTGCATATGTCATGGACCCATCAGAATCTGCGAGGAAGGCATGGATTTCTGGCCAGGACTCCCTGGACCACTTGAGATTCTCTGCCGCAGAACGTAAACGGTTCTTTACCAAACAAGCATTTTATGAAGAGGCGGAAAAAAATGGCCGATTGCTGGCCAGAATTTCTAGCTCTCAACAATCATCTCCAGCCATAGGAGCAATTCGCAGCTCCCTTGGGAGATTGGTGAACGACCCTGAGCTAATAATGACTGAACTAGCATCTTTCTATGCTGACTTATACAAATCTTGTGATAACTACACTGACGAGGCACTACAAAACTATCTAAGTACTGTGTCCCTGCCAGCTCTGACCCACCAGGCACGCATAGAGCTGGAAGCTATCAGGGCTGGGTTAGCCCTTCCTTCTCTGGGCTGGCCGCCCAGCTGTTGGCTAATTGCCAGCTCTCTTCTCTCTCCACAGTTACCAGCTGTTCCTGATGATGCTCGTCTGACCTGCCTACTTAAAGCCTTCCAGCTCACTTCACCTCTGCCTTCGCCTTGGTCACATCACTGAAACCATCTCCTGTGGTTTGTTTAAAGACTGGCTTGCTGACATCCTTTCTGGCTCCTTATCCTGCTTGCTGTGCTCTACTTGGATCCCTGACTTCTGGCCTGGCTGACTACCCGATCTGGTTACTGGACTCTGGCTATGCTTGACTACGCTTTTTCTATTTACCTTTTTATTTTTATTGATAAACAAGTGTGATTTAATTGTACTTCTGTCTCAGCCTGATTCATGGTTTCTGACAGTAGACGAAGGTCATGAATTCAGAAGATACAGTCAATCTACTTGTTGGTAATATTTTTCCGGATTGGATGAGAAAGATCACCGCATTGATCAGTTTGCCATGGCGTTACAAATGCTCCTGAATTGCACAGCTCACCTGAAATCCCCCACGGTGGCTACTCCGGTACAACCTGAGTCGCAGGCCGTCCCTGCTGCTGCGCCAGTCTCTGTGCAGGCACCCGCCTCGAGTCTTACCTCTATAAGAGTTATGTCTGGTTCTGCTCCCCTTCCCCAGCGATTTGAGGGCGATCCAGTTCAATGCAGAGGGTTTCTCAATCAGGTTGAGATACACTTCGAGATGCTGCCCCAGGCGTTTCCCCACGGACAGAAGCAAAGTAGGTTTTGTGATATCTTTGCTTTCTGAGAGAGCCTTGGCCCTGGGCTAACCCTCTATGGGAGACGCAAAAACCTGTTGTCTTGAGTTACTCTCAGTTTGTAGCCTCCTTTAAAAAGGGTTTTTGATGTTCCCACATGCTCTGCTTCTGCTGCCAAGTGCCTCATGTCCATCAAACAGAGTACGAGAACTGTTGCCGACTACGCCATTGAATTCCGTACTCTGGCAGCAGAGGTTGCTTGGAACAATGAGGCCCTCATGGCTGCTTTTTCTCATGGTCTCTCAGATTCCATCAAGAATGAGATAGCAGCCCGAGATATACCCACTGAGCTGGAGAGCTTCATCTCGTTTACCATCCTCATTGACTCCAGACTTTCTCTTAAGGAGCGCTTGCAGAAGCCTCCTGTACGCTTGCCTCCGAGCTTTGTAGTCCCACCCATGACTCCCTCACCTCCCATGCCTCCTGGTACTGAGTTGGTCAGTGAAGATGAACCCATGCACCTGGGCTTCACGCGTCTCTCTGCGGATGAGAGAGCCTTTAGGAGGAGGGAAAGATTGTGCCTTTATTGTGGCCAGGCCGTTCACTTTTTGAAGTCTTGTCCTACCTGCCTAGGGAACGCAGGAACCTTGATGTCTTGTCATGGACAGACCTTAGGTGGTGTTTTTTCATCCCCAGTTATCCAGAAGGATAAGCACCTGGTTTTGGTCACCCTTTCTTGGGCTGAGTCGTCCATTGATATACAGGCTCTAATCAACTCTGGGGCTGCAGGCCTGTTCATTGATGCTGCATTTGTTTCGAAGCACTCAATTTTGCTGCAGCTGCCTGACACTCCACTTGCCATTGAGGCTCTTGACAGGAGACCTTTACAGCCTGCCCATGTGACTCATGAGACAGTTCCATTGTCCATGGCCGTAGGGGTTCTTCACCATGAGATAATCCAATTCCAAGTTATTACCTCACCCAGGTTATTGGTTATCCTTTGTTACAGAGGCACAACCCCTCTTTTGATTAACTCCATGCTGAGGTTCTCTCCTGGTCACCACAATGCAGTGAGACATGCTTCCTGAAGGTATCCAAGGTCCTGGGCACCACTTCACTCCCCTCCCTGCTGGAGGAGTACTGTGATTTTAGCGATGTCTTTGATAAAGGTCAAGCCGGTAGTTTGCCTCCACACCGGTCTTATGATTGCGCAAATTGACCTTCAACCTGGTGCCATACCTCATTGTGGCCGGGTTTACCCTTTGTCGGTCTTGGAGGATAAGGCCATGGAGGAGTATGTGCTGACGCACTTTCTTAAGGTTTCAGCCGCAAATCCTCATCTCCTGCTGGTGCTGATTTCTTCTTTGTGAAAAAGAAGAGCGGTGAACTGAGACCTTGTATAGATTATAGGGGTCTCAATCGTGTCACGATTAAGAATGCCTACCCAAATCCATTGATTACAGAGTTATTTGACCGCCTCAAGGGAGCAACAGTTTTCACAAAGCTTGACTTGAGAGGGGCATACAATCTCGTGCACATTAAGGAGGGCGACGAGTGGAAAACTGCGTTTAATACCAGAACAGGTCATTATGAATACCTGGTAATGCCTTTTGGCCTCTGTAACGCCCCGGCAGTTTTCCAGGAATTTATTAACGATGTCCTCCAAGATTTGTTGCAGTTGTGTGTGGTGGTTTATCTCGATGATATCCTCATATTTTCCAAGTCCCTGGAGAGCCACCACACAGATGTCTGTCGTGTGCTTCAGAAACTAAGAGAGAACAATCTCTATTGTAAACTGGAGAAGTGCGAGTTCCATAGTGAACAGGTTACATTCCTGGGCTTTTCCACTGCTGGTTTTTCGATGGACCCAGAGAAACTTTCGGCAGTCCTACAGTAGCCTTGATCCTTGGGTTTACGTCCTCTGCAGCGTTTCCTGGGCTTTGCCAACTACTATCGGAAGTTTATTCGTAACTTCTTGTCTCTGGTCAATCCCCTGACTGATATGACCAGAAAGGACGCAAACCCACAGAGTTGGTCTCCGGAGTCCATTGAGGTCTTTGAGACTCTCAAAGCTGCCTTTGTTTCTGCTCCTGTGTTGGCACATCCTGATCCTACGTTGCCTTTTATCCTAGAAGTTGATGCTGCTGAGACTGGAGTTGGTGCCCTTCTGTCTCAATATCCTAACTCTGAGAGCGCTATGCATCCGTGTGGCTACTTTTCCAAGACATTGTCACCTGCTGAGTGCAATTATGAGATTGGTGACAGAGAGCTGTTGGCGATCATTTTAGCCCTGAAAGAATGGAGACATCTCTTTGAAGGCACCACTGTGCCTGTTCTTATTCTTACTGACCATAAGAATCTTACATTCTTGTCTGAGGCTAAGCGACTCTCTCCCAGAAGGGCGCGATGGGCTCTTTTCTTGTCGAGCTTTAATTACATTGTCTCATCCTTACCCGGTACTAAGAATGTAAGGGCTGATGCCTTGTCACGACAATTTTCCTCCACTTCCAAGTCGGAGTTGGTTCCGGTTCCTATGATTCCTCCTAATCGTATCTTTGCTATGGTTCGCACCAGTCTTACGTCTCCTTTGGGCGACAAAATTCTTGCTGCTCAGGTCCATGCTCCTCCTGGTAAACCTTGTGACCACTGCTTTGTCCCTGAGAGTCTCCGTACTGCTGTGCTCCTGGGAAGAATCAACTCATTTGGGCCATTTCCCAACAATTCTGGTGGCCTAGTCTATGGGCTGATGTTACTGCCTTCGTAGCTGCCTGTCCCATGTGTGCTCAGAGTAAGACTCTGCGACACCTTCCAGTGGGCCTCCTACAACCCATACCCAATGGAGAGAGGCCCCAGACATACCTGTCTATGGATTTCATTGTGGAGTTGCCCACCTCCCAAGGTAACACTGCTATCTTTATGATGGTTGACCGGTTCTCAAAGATGTATCATTGTATTCCACTTAAGAAGTTGCCTACCTCTAAGGAACTGGCTTCCATTTTTGCTTGTGAGATCTTTCACTTACATGGGCTACCCAAGGTGATTGTCTCGGACAGGGGCAGTCAGTTTGTCTCCCGGTCCTGGCGAGCCTTTTGTGCACAGTTGGGAATCCAGCTTGCGTTCTCTTCTGCGTATCACCCGCAGTCTAATGGGGCCACAGAACGAGTCAATCAGTCCTTGGAGCAATTCCTACGTTGCTATATTTCTGACCATCATAAAAACTGGTCTGACCTATTACCTTGGGCAGAGTTTGCGCACAACAGTGCCTTGAATTCTGCCTACCGTGGTCTTTGCTCCACTTGGGTACAAGTCCAGGAGGCTTTGCGTCATGCTAATGATAGGTACAGACTCCATGCTGACCGCAGATGCCTGCCTGCGCCTTCCTACCAGGTTGGGGACAGGGTCTGACTGTCATCTCGCAACCTCCGGCTTCGTGTTCCCTCACTGAAGTTTGCACCTCGGTTTATTGGGCCTTTCCATATCCTTCGCAGGATTAATCCAGTGGCTTATGCATTGGACCTTCCTCCTAGTATGCGTATCTCAAATGTATTTCATGTCTCCTTATTGAAACCGTTGGTCTGTAACTGATTTACCACCTCGGTGCCACGTCCTCACCCTTTTCAGGTTGAGAACCATGAGGAGTATGAGGTACAATCCATTGTTGACTCCCGTAGGTTCCGTGGGCGCATACAGTACCTGGTGCATTGGAAGGGGTACAGTCCGGAGGAATGCTCTTGGGTTTCATCCTCTGACGTATATGCCCCTGTCCTCCTCCGCGAGTTCCATAGACTGTTTCCCCTCAAGCCTGGTGGCCCTCTGAGGGAGAGGGGTCATTGAGGAGGGGGTACTGTCAGGACTGGCTAAGCCCTTCCTTCTCTGGGCTGGCCACTCAGCTGTCGGCTAATTGCCAGATCTCTTCTCTCTCCACAGTTACCAGCTGATCCTGATGATGCTCGTCTGATCTGCCTACTTAAAGCCTTCCAGCTCACTTCACCTCTGCCTTCGCCTTGGTCACATCACTGAAACCACCTCCTGGGGTTTGTTTAAAGACTGGCTTGCTGACATCCCTTCTGGCTCCTTATCCTGCTTGCTGTGCTCTACTTGGATCCCTGACTTCTGGCCTGGCTGACTACCCGATCTGGTTACTGGACTCTGGCTATGCTTGACTACGCTTTTTCTATTTACCTTTTTATTTTTATTAATAAACAAGTGTGATTTAATTGTACTTCTGTCTCAGCCTGATTCATGGTTTCTGACAGAAGCTCTATTAACGCTTGATCAGCTGAAAGAGGCTGCGGCCTCCTTTCCTACCTGTAAGGCTCCGGGGGGACGATGGCACCCGATACCTTGAGGTTATTTTACCTAAGCTACTTGAAGTTTTTAATTCACCATTTAAATCAGGAAAGCTACTTATATCCTTGACAATGGCAAACATAATACTACTACTTAAACCTGCCAGGTTGCGTGCTCGGATAAAGGGTCTGGTGTGGATTTTTAGGGGGACCCCACGTCAATTTCTTTTTAAATTTGACGCGGGGTTCCCCTTAATATCCATACCAGACCTGAAGGGTCTGGTATGGATATTTAGGGGGAACCCCATGTAAAAAAAATTTTTAAATTTGACGCAGGGTTCCCCTTAATATCCATACCAGACCTGAAGGGCCTGGTAATTGAATTTGGGGGACTCCCACGCTTTTTTTAAAATGTATTTTTTTTTTTTTTTTTATCAATGACTTTCAATGAGTGTTCTCTGTATTACGAAGCCGACAATTCATAATAGCTGCAAGTGATTTTAAAGGACTTTTTTTCCTGCATAAATGACACTTTGTGCAGGGACAGTTCTAAGCACCAGAAACATGCACCCCTTCACAGGCATACTAAAGACACCCCCCCCCCTCGAAATTTAAAGGAATATTACACTTTTATTGTTTCACTTTAATCATTATTAAAATCACTGCTCCCGAAAAAACTGCCGTTTTTAAAACTTTTTTTTTTTGCATAGATACATGTCCCCTTGGGCAGGACCCGGGTCCCCAAACACTTTTTAGGACAGTAACTTGCAGAATCTTTTCTCTCTGTCAAATCTTTTTTCTCCGTCGAATATTTTCTCTATATAATCTTGGACTAATAGAGGTAAGGTTAGCCACATTCGACCACAGGTTCTATAGACACAGATTGTTATTGTCAGAGTCACGTCGAATCTCCTATTCTATATCGAACTGTTGTAACAACTAAAACGAAAATAAAGCATTTATTTATGTCGGATCTTTTGTTTTTCGGATTCTGTGCTTTCGTTATCGTTTGTCAAAACGAAAATAGCTGAAATTTGGACGAAAATGCATTTGGACGAAAATGAATGCACATGTCTAATAATTTGTAGTATGACTTGAGGAGACTGAAACCAACAAGTTCATATTAAAAACCTTTCATGCCTAAGCCTATTTCTGAAATTTGTTGCTTACAAGTTAAAATCTGTATTTTTTGATAGAAAAAATTACTTAGAACCCCAAACATTATAAATATTTTTTTATCAGAGAATCCAGAGAATAAAATGGCGATTGTTGCAATATCTTATGTCACACTGTATTTGTGCAACAGTCTTTCAAATGGGAAAAAAGACAATTTCATGAATTAAAAAAAAAAACTAAACCGTAAAGTTAGCCCAATTTTTTTATACAATGTGAAAGATGATGTTACACCAAGTAAATAGATACCTAACAAGTCATGCTTTGAAATTGTCCAAACTCGTGGAATGGCGACAAACTATGGTACCTAAAAATCTCCATAGGCAGCACTTAAAAAAATAATGGTTACCCTGTTTCCCCTAAAATAAGACCTAGCGTGATTGTCGGTGTTGGCTGCAAAATAAGCCCTACCACCCAAATAAGCCCTACTCTGTTTCCTCAAAAAAAAGGCCCTACCCTGAAAAGAAGACCTACAAGGACTTTAACTAGGGCTTATTTGAGGGGTAGGGTTTTTATTGCAGCTATCACCGACAATCACACTAGGTCTTATTTTAGGGGAAACAGGGTATCAGGTTAGAGTTACAGAGGAGGTCTAGTGCTAAAATTTTTGATCTTGCTCTGACAATCGCGGCAATACCTCACATGTGTGATTTGAACACCGTTTATTTATGCGTGCACAACTTATGTGTGGGCTTTCTTTGCTGCGTGAGCTCACGTGGAAGGGGGTGCTTTAAAAATAAAAAATGTATTATTTATTTTATTTGTTTTACATTGTCACTTAAAAAAAAAAATATGTGATCACTTTTATTGCTGTCGCAAGGGATGTAAACATCCGTGGGATGGGAGGCCCGAGAAGAGCGGCGGAAGGCGGCTGGAGGGGGGGGGCTGTCCCCTCTCGCTCCTTCGGGATAACAGCTGAGCAGTTTATAGCTGCATCGGTTGTTATCCCTGAAGAGCCGACTGACTGCTCTAAAATATGGTACCGGGATGATGCATGCAGCTGCATGCATCATCCTTGTATAATCCCTTAAATGCGAGGCAGCGTATGTGCGTACGGTCGGCGGGAAGGAGTTAAACTTAAAAAGCAAGTGAGCAACAGCATTTTGTGTCTCCTCTTTGATAAAGTTTAGTGACACTATACTTATGCTATCTTTCAGTTTTGTATTTATTCTAACATTCACTTTCTCTTTTAGTTTATTATATGTTAGTACTGGTATCTCCCTAACATAAATTGATGTGCTTTGGTACAGATACTGCAGGCTGCATCCTTACCATACCTTGCACTCAAATTACCAATAATCCTGCAACATAAGCATTGATACACGGCATGTGAATGAGGTCCGGGGACACTGAGACAGGTATAACAGTGTTCAGAGACACTGGGACTGGCTGCACTGGTGTGGGGAGTGTGTAAGGGCTCGATTACACTTGTGGTTCAAGGCGGTAAAACCCTGGAGTTGAGCTTCACTTTTACCACCCCTTAACAGCTCCCACTTTATCTGGAAGGTAGCTGCTGGGAGCGTACACCTGCCACAGCAATGAATGGGGCCTTGTAACTGCCCCACAACCATGCACAATGCACACAGTTGTGGTGCAGTAGTCCAGCATTTGGATGGGCTAAAACTGTTTAATGCTCTCTGATGATTGATATAATTGTGGATCGCTCTTCTTATTATTATTTATATATATTATTTTTTCACGTTAACCAGAGTTGTGCACTGTCACTATGGTGACATTGTACTGTTCTAGGCAATGATCAGAGACAATGTGGTTGATTAACTAAAGGTAAATATACTGTGCACTGCTAGTAGAATAAAATGCTCAAAAACGCATACTTTCACTTTGAGTAAAACTCATCCTTTCACTTTGAGCTTGATCATTCTGCTATGTTACTTACAAATTACAGAAAAGTCACACTAATGTGATATCATTTTATTCTTCCGACATCAAGGCTTATATTTTGGGGTAAATATATGGGGGCGTGCAAATCATGTAAATGTTGGATTGCAAAAATTAAAAAAAGAAAAACTAAAAAACGATGAATTCCAAATAGCAGAGTTCTGGGGTACATCTTTGGATGGGTTGATGACCAAGATGCACCATGACTGCTTCAGCAAAAACTGAGTAAATTTACTTTTAAATTAAAAAGACTTCTGGTAGAGAAATGAAACATGTTCTGCAATCAGCAGTATTTTAAAAGATATATTCAGGAGAAATATGTCCATGGGGATTAGGGATTACATTTCCCAAACATCAGGCACATTGACAGTGATCTAAAAATGCCCACAAATCTAACCTACAAAAATGCTCCCTAAATATGAGATTTTAAGGTAATACTACAGTAAGGAACTTACTGATTTGGACAATAAGAATAGGTCATTGCATTGTCAATTTGGACAATAAGAATTAGGTCACTGCATGCTCAGAATTCAGTGTTTTGTTCCCTTCCCTGGATTCTAAGGCAGAAAAGGAAACTTAAGGAATACATTGAGAGATACACCATTAATATTATAACAGAAAAGGATAAAAAAAAATCCTTAGAGACGAAACTACATTATGCCAGGGCAAGCTTACAAATGAATCAATGAGTTGAAACCGAAATTTCAGGGCTACAAAACCAAAGAGAAATGATGCAGTAGCAATAAAGAGAGAGATAAAGATTCAGACGCATCTTCCCCTCTTCAAAGATGTATGATATAGTGGGATTTATGAACAATGACAACAAAGCACAGAAGCAATTTAAAGGTGGTGGGTACATGGCACATGAGCACTTTAGGAGATGGAATATATCTCCACAATCTTTATAGTCACCAGTACACGATTTTCCCAAGCCCAATGAAAATAAATTATGGGGACCAGAGGATAATACATTATTCGATCCAGAAATTAGGCAACAATTGGCATACAATTCTCACAAAAATAATATGATGTTTAGTGAGGGTAGCCTATGCCAACCTGTACTTGGGGACCCGATATCCGAGGCATATACTGCAGACTAGCCATGTGCAGAGTAGATTCGGTATGTTACTAATTTTGTTTCATTATGGAATTTTTTTAGTTTGGCTTTGGAGTTCATTTAGTTTTGCTTCTTTTTCATAAAATTTTGTTTAGCTTTCATTAAAATTTGTTTTGTTTATTAATTTTTGAATGAATTCTAACTGTGTGCTAGGAAGCCAGCTACCCTCGTCCTTAATAACTTATGACTCATCATCTGCCAGCGGGCTTCCACACTGACAGATGAATGTAGAGAAAAGAATGCCGACAATAGGAAGATGTTTTAAAAAAAAAAGGCACGAGGACCCCCTCCCAGGCCATTTCAGGCTCTTCGGGTCTGGTATGAATTCTACGGGGAACCCCATGTCAAAAGTTTTTAAAAAACAGCATGGGGTCCCCCAATGTAAATCCATGGTCAATAATGTCGCCCGCCACACCCCAAAAAAAAAAGATGCTCCCCCTGACATGGAAGCCGTCTGCCTACTGCAGGTTCTTCTGTTTGACAGGTCTTCTATAGGGAAGGGCAGGGCCACTTGGCGATGTCACTGGTGTCACCGGCCCCTTGTGATGTTGCTGACCCCGCATGCACTGGTCCGTGACATCACAAGGGGGGTGGTGCCACCAGGTGACATTGACAGAGCCCCTCCTGCCTCAAAGCACCCACCCCCCTATGTTGAGGGTCTGTGGCCTGGTATGGTTCAGGAGGGAGGGGCGCTCGCTCAACCCCCCTTTCTGACCTGTCTGGCTGAATGCATGGATAAAGGCCTGTTATGGATTTTGGTGGGGACCCTACGCCATTTTTTTAAACATTTTTGTAATGCCGGCATTCTTTTCTTTACATTCATCTGCCGGCTGTTAAGGATGCAGGTGGCCAGCTTCCCAGCCTGCTGCCTTACGACTGATTCTTCACTTCGATCCGAATTCTAATTGTCAAGGGACATAGATGGATTGGAGTGCACCTCTCCTGGTTTGGCAGGATTATTTTGGTTAAGAATAATATATTGCCCAGGATATTTTATCTCTTTAGAAATCTTCCTATTATTATTATACCTAAGCGAGACTTACTGAAATTTCACTGAAAAGTATTTTGCTTTATCTGAGGAAATACACATCCTAGAACCAATAAGCAAAGGATTAACACCAGAAGAGGCCTGGGAATCCCCAATTTCACTGCCTACCACCATGCAGCACAAATACCTCAATTAGCACTTACCACAGCTAAAAGTTTGACTCCACAATGGGTTGAGATGGAGGCACTATCATACTCTGGGTATTCGATTTCCGCCCTAATGTAGATTCCTAGTAGGTTGCATCCCACCAGATTATGTCCTATGCTTTTATTTTCATTAGCTGTTTGGGACAGGCATCGGACGAGGAAAAACACTCTGTCTGCCACATACTCCCTGTTTAACAATCCAGGGTTTCTACCAGAACTCTCACAGCTTTTATGATAATGGGAGAATAAGGGACTGTTGTGCATAAGTGATTTCTTATCTGGTGATCAACTATACTTCTCAGAACACTATAAATCTATGCTGCTGGAAATATTTGAATATCACCAGATCACCTCGTATCTGAAAGGCAAACTTAAAAAGTTGGGTTGACCCTTATCACTTTCATTTTTGAAAGCTCCTGTTAAACTAGATATCCAATAAAAGGTCATATTTTAATTGTATATCCATCTTTAACTGACTAGGATATTAATCTTCCTTATATAGAACATTGGGAGAGGGACCTCAGTTTCACTTTGGAACATTTAGAATGGCATGACATAATAATCTGTCAAAAATTTCCATCAATATGGTCTTAGAGGAATCTAGCCACAAGGCACATTTGAGATGGTATATGGTTCCCTCTAGGATTGCCAAGATTAACAAGTAGGCCGCCCGCTTCCTGATGCTTCCCACATTGTGACCAAGAAGGCACAATGGCACATATATGGTGGTAGTAACCCAAGGTCACTCAGTTCTGGATCACAGTGTTTATTTATTCAGTTACAGGAGGGAATCTTATTAGAAGCCCTGAGATCACTCATTTTCAGAAACTGGATAAGGATCTTTCCAAATACAACTAACGTTTGATTACTTATAAAATTCTGGCCACTAGGATAGCCATTGCGCATTGTTGGAGTCAGTCGACAGTGATGTTTGACTATATCAAACAAGAATGTATTTGGATCATGATTAATGACAAGACATTAATAACAAGATGACCTACACCCTTCATAATAACCAAACACAATTTGATAAGATATGGCAACCTTGGATACAGTATTTGTCTGTGGATAACTGAGGCCTGGGATGAAATTGCCCCGACTGCTCTCAACTTTTATTCCCCTGACCTTTTTCCTTCTTACTTTTTTCTTACCTTCTACTTTTTTTCCTTTTTTGTGCTGACAAATTTTGAGAATACCAGATAGATTGTCCTTGATCGAAAGGCTAAACACACTATATTTAGCCTGTCTCTTTACATAACACCTCTTGCTCTTGTACAGCAGCAATCTGATGAGACAACCATACTGTTTGTGAAATTTGATGTAATTTGCCTGTTCCTATATCCTTATTCTTTTGGATGATACTGATGCTCTTGTGATAGAGGGATACCCCCTTACCAAAGGCAATATTGACACAAATTTGGGCTGTTTGTTTGACATTCAGACATTTCTCTCTTGTTATGTCTTCTTGTATGTTTCATTGACAGTATGATGTTTGATTACATATTGGTTATCATTTTTGTACCCTTCCTTTTTATACTTTACATAAAAATCAATGCAAAGATTAAAAACAACCTGTACCTGATGGATGGGAGTGGGCAGTATTCTCAGATGACTGGTTGTTGATGTACCTGTGCCACATTCTTGCGTGGCATTGGTATATCTATGACATGCTAATGGTGTTTACTGGTATGCTTTATAAGTTAAAGCTATTTATTAGTGTACTGACTAAGAACACTTTCAATCTGAAGTTTAAAATGAGTTGAAGCTATTAGGCCAGGAGTTAGATAGGGAAATAATTCAGATGTAAGATTGTGCATAGTTCAGTAAATAAGGGCATATATTGTGAGCAGTACTGTAGGCAGTACAGGCTTGCTGGTACTTGTGGTGAATGGTTGCAGATGTAGGTGGAACAGTAATGAGACTGGTGCATAGCAGGAGCAGGTCAGTATGGCCATGTTGCAATGGTAAGTCTGATAACACAGGAGGGTCAAGCAGAAGTGCAATCTAGACAAGTCAGGTCACACACAAGCAGATCAGAGTCCAATCTGTACCAAATCAGTAGCATGGAAAGAGCAGGGTCAGAACAAGCTACATCATACACAATATGCACAGAGAAGATATAAGTTGGGTCAAGCAAGAGCACACAGGGTAGCATTTGAAAAAACGATCAAAAACAGCGCATCAAAGGGACTAGTAGATTGATGTGAAAAAGACTTTAAAATGTCATTTATTAAATGTAAAAAATAAACACAGACATCTGATCCCTGCAGGATCTCAAACACATAAAAAACACCAATCATAAAACGGACAGATGTTTGGTAATGAAAAGCTCCTCAGATCTCTCAATTATAACTTTGGAAAGGTCAACACCAAAGACCAATGTGCACAGCTTTCGAATGCCTAATGAATGCAATCAATCATCTGAAAGAACCCAAAAAGTCAGTGTAAACGAATGGAACAACGTTCCTAGGGACACTCACTTCATAGGTGTTCAATGGGCTGCAGAGCTGATGAGTCCAGTCTGATGACCGAGGGGGAGGTGTTTATTTCAGCTCCATCTGAAGCGTTCGGCTTGGAGGCAGAGGTGTAATGCTGCACGCTAGGTGGTAAAGATCAAGCTTAGTCACCAGATGATATCAGCTGTACACATAGGCAGCTTGGAGAACGCTGCACTGCCTGCAGTGCCGCTTGTCCGAGCGGCTGTGGATCACATGAGAGGCTTGTCACGTGGAAGGCTGTGAAGGGGAAGGTTGCTATGCCGACTCTCCTGCTTACATGTTTCGCGCTCCTGCGCTTTGTCCGCTTTGTTTAGCATTTGACACTGGGACACCATCAGTAATGTCACAGGATAGGCAAGCCTTAAAAGAGAAGTATGGGTTTGGACTTTTTTCTAGATTTATATTTACCTAGGTGGATGCTGCATCTGTCCCCCGGTGCCTCTGCACTGAGAACCAAGTGATTAAACACTGCAAATCGCACGATTTTAAGAGCTCTGTGAGCAGAGAGCTATAGACTGGCAGTCACTGCTCTCTGCTCTTCTCCCTCCTCGCTCATTGGATCACTGGGCTGTGGAGGGGGTGAAACGGCCGCCTCAGGCTCTCAGTGGCTCGCTGTGAGGCTGAGCCAGGTGACGGTCCAGGCACCTGGCAGATCCAGTCCACTCTTTGCTGAAAACAGGTCATAGGAGTACAAAACAAAATGCACTCCTGTGATCTATAGGAGAAGTACAGCCAAATGAGCTTTGGCTGGTCTTCTCCTTTAATGTTAGGGGACCAGAGGTTAACAGCTGCAAGAGTCACTAGAATCCTTCTCTCAAGTATATACTCACAATGTCCCTAAGAACTGGATGCCTCCCTCAATTCTCAGGCAGTCAGTTTCCTCAGTGAATTTTCCAGACCAGATCCTCAGTTAAACTCCTTTCTTAGCTCCAAAGAAATTTGCAGAAAGATAGGCCCCCAGCTATGCACTACTGGGACCTTAATGAGACTCAGAATCTTCAGCTGGATTGCCAGAAAGGGCAGCGGCTCTTCTGGCCTGGAACCTCTCCTCCTGGGAAAGAACCCTGCCGCTCCAGGCCTCAAGCTATTTATCTCCTTTTCAGCCACCTACTGGGTACTACCCCCCAGGGATTACAGTAGTTGAGGCCCAGGATCTGCATTTTCCAGCCCATTACATTCTAGATCCTACTAGAAGGCAGGTAGAATTAGTTGAGCCTGCAACCTGCGAGACCCAGCCAAAACTATTTACACACTGCTCCCTTGTTTACAGAGGAGGCAAAAAAACTAAATTTGCCTGAACCCCTCTAACAACCTAGTCTAGGAGGGTGCTACGCAGGAAAGGAAAGAGGAGATCCCTGTAAAAAAGGGGTATGTTTGCTTGCAGGTCATGTAACCTATGTTCATGGGTTAATAAGAGAAAAAATATTTTGTTATGTATCTAATTACTTATGTTTATAATGCCTTCTATTTGGGCAAGATTAGAAGGCCACTTTGTAGGCACATGTATGACCTTGTATGTTTAATAACTAATGTAAATATGACTATGCACATAAGCCAGCTTGTTGAGCTGCACTATAACTTTGAAACATCTATGATTTAATTATACGTGCTTGACCATATACTGTACATAGAAGCAGTATTGGGGGATAGGGGGTCATCAAATGATCTCTACAGACAGAAACAAAATGGATACAATGCGGGAAAAAATGTGACAGGCCTAAATGAAATGCTCAACAATAACCTGTTCTTTTAATGGTATTAGGTGGTGCTTGTAGATAAATACACAATGATGGACAGTACATGGTAATATGTAGATACATGGCTATTCATTCTCTTTTTAGATACAGTAAATGTGATGAGTGGGTACCCCACTATTAGAGGGTATTAAGGTCTGGAACTCGAATATCGTCAAGCTACAGTGAATAGTAGCTGGATGAAACTACAACCAGACTTGCTGATGTGCCGAGTTTTAATGTGTAACTGGGCACCACAAGAGGAGAGACAAAGGGACAGAACCATGGGCATGGCTGGGGTAGAGAGGCAGACTGTCATCTGGATGCATGAACAGAGTCTAAAAGAATGTCACTGGTAGTACATACAATAAGTGGAGTCTCTAAGTCAGTAAGTCAGCAGCTGTCAGTGGATTTTTTTTTTAATCGTGTAGCTTGTGAAGTGCTTGATAGGGAGATGTGTTGGGGGAACAGGATGAGTGGGGATAAAATGAGTGGGAATGTCACTGATGTTGTGTGTTGTGTCTGTATGCCAGGTGTTGTCAGATGAGGTTTATTAATCTGGTAGTGGGTGTATCACTTGGCATAGAGGAGTGGGGGGGGGGGGGTAGGTTAAGTGTAAAAGAACCGAGGAGAATTGATGTGGAATGCAAAAGGAAAGATGGGGAATATGAAGGCAGGTGAATTTGGTAAAATAAGTATATCTATGGGAGTAAAATGTCTGATGGTTGCTAAAGAATAAGAGAAAGTTTGTGTTAAATTGATGGACTAGGGCAATTGTCTGAATCCGAGTGTTGATAGGAACTGGAAAATATGAATTTGAAAATGAAGAGGGGGGGGGGGGGACCAGGGTATTGAGGCAAAAGAAAGTCTCACATTTGCAGAGTCTTGTTAAGCTGGTGTAAGCTTTAGATTCAGAAATCTGTTTGATGATAGTTGTTGAAAGTAAGCAGGGGTTTTTATCATGGTGCATCAGAAAGTGTCTATATATGCCGTGTTCTTTAAAGCAAATTCTTATCTATGACCTATGTTTTTTAAGTCTTTCGTAGAAAGTCTAACATGGATTCCAACTGCCTATGCATCTGCTTCACCCTACAGCCCCCACGGTGTCATCCTTGCGGTATAGCACACGTGCACATCAATCTAAGCAAGTAATCTGTAAAATGTAAAATAATTTTTATTACGTGAACGGTGTTTGACCTTTATAAGTCATGGCAATAACTAATGTGATTTATCATCATTATAGATTTCCTTTATGATTTTTCAAAGGAAGCAAACTGCAAAACACACACACACAAAAAATGTGCCACTTTTTCATTGGCTGCTGAAACCTTTCTGAACACATAAGTGACCAAGGTATCTTCTAGACCTTGAGGGTTTAAGTTATGATATTTATGATTATAGACATACTGTATATCAGTATGAGCTATTGTAAGAGGAATCAAAGGTGGACTATAAAAAATAAACACAGATTGTAATGCAGTTTAATGTCTAGTTCCATCATTTTGAGCCATGTCACATGACAAAGATAAACCTTGTTTAAGTGTTGATTTGTATAAGATTTAATAATAAATATATAAATTTTATGTAAAGCTCTTGTGATGATTTTGCTCGAGTACATACCACTCATTATTAACTTATTATTACAGAGACTACATACCATTCATTATTAACACAATAATGAATGGTATGTACCCTCAGATATTGTAAGGAATATGATGCCTATGGTAACCAAACAATCCACTACACAATGCTTGGGATTATAGTATTTCCAATAAAAATCAAGGAAATAAAAATGTATGAATCATAATGTGCTACCGAATTGAAAAGCTATTGGTCACCAAAAAAATAATATATAATGCATTTAGGTAAACTACAAAACTAAAAGATATAATGTGCAGAACCAAGACATCAGAATGAAAATAAGTGGAACTAAAGTGGCTAAACTTATAAAAATTGGCTATTCAAGGAAGATACAATTTTTTAAGATTCTTTAGTCCTCTCTTTAAGATTCTTTAGTCCTCTCTTTAAGATTCTTTAGTCCTCTATTTCCTTGCATGTTATAGCCCTTTCCTCTTCTGGGAGTGTCTGGGAGTATAGCCCTTTCCTCTTCTGGGAGCTGGCCCAGCTACATCACCCCTTTTCACCTTCCTACATAGCCTTTTATGTAAAGGGAAGGAGCAAAGGGGAATAATACAGAGTATTACTTTAGTGACAGCTCAGAGTTTGCTGGGGCTGCTGAAATCCCAACCAAAACAATGGCACCCAGATGCAGTATTAGGCCTTTTGGATGTGTAGCAATGACTCCTGAAGAAGTCACTGGAAATAACTGGGTCCACATACCTGTCCAGAGGTTGCCCCACCATTTTACCAATCCCAATACCTCAACAGCAAACTACAGGGCTGCAATCCAGGTACTTTAGTACAGGGGTCTTTTTACTATTTGGTACAGAACATGGACAAACTGCAGGAGGAGGGTTTAGGGTGCAGGATACCCTAAGCACAAAAAAAAAAAACCCTGAGGACAGCTTTTTTGAAATCTCAGCAGCACTGATATTGCAGGGACAACCAAATAAACCTGTGGCTCTATAAGAGCAGTCACAATCTCTCTTTACCTCCTTATGGCCTCTGACCCTCAATCAAGAAGTTCCACAGTACCTGGAGTATAAATGGGTGTGTATTATTCTGCGCTACCTCCTTAAATAACGAAGTGTATAATTTTAAGAATTAATTCTGTTCCCACAATCCCAATAGTGAAAAAATAAATAAGTATTGCTGACCCTGTCCTTATAGAAACATATATAGAATTAAAATCTTCCAGTGAAATATAAATATTAATGTGATTACATAATACAATTTGCATACAGTGATCAATTCATATATAAAGTGCTTTTACAGTTCGCCTCTGTGCTTTTCTTTTGTTACATACAAAGTCATATATACTCAGGGATGCTTATGGGGGGAACCACCGGTCCTCTTGTAGGTTTCCCGAGCACAGAGGGGGGCTCACACAGGGAGTGGGATTAGTGACAGGTGACAATTGTGTCCCTCTTCCTCCCTCAGATGAAAGCTGGTCTATCCCCCTCTCCCTGCTGCCAGCTTTCAGCTGCTGGAGGAATAGAGACACTATTGTGTCTGTCGCTAATCCCCCTCCCTGAGTTGGCCCCCCTCTCAGCACTGGATCTAATGTTAACTCTGCTAGGTGAGTTTGTTATCTCTGTAACTTTTTTTCTCTCCCTGCAGTTCTTCCTATACTAATCAAATTAATAAGTGAATAAATGAATAACAAAAAAAAACTTCCATATGCAGTACATTGTACAAAAATGCTCCAATCATAAAGTACAGTTGTGCTCCAAACTTTAGGTGCGCCACACACCCCTCCAGTGTCCCCACTCACTGAAAGGAATGGACCCCTAGATTTTCAGTTCAGGTCCTTGATGATGCCTTATGGGAGGGCAAAACGCATTGATGCAATTTCCAGTTTCCAAGTCCAAACAACGTTGCTTCCGGTTTTGGTGGAGCGCACGCTGGATACGGCATTTCCTGATGTTGATCCTTGTATTTTTTTTTATAGATTTTTATTGATTTTTCAATAATACAACTGTAAAGTTATTGAATTTCTCAAGTATAAAGCAGTACAAGAATTGGTACATTTATTTAAACTTGTTTTAAAAATGTATGAACAAATCAAGGTGTGTGTACGCATGTGGAACCATGGTAAACATTCGAGAACAGAAAGAAAATAAAAGGAATGGGGAGGGAGAGGAGGGGGGTAACGGGGGTGAGAGGGAGGGGAAGGGAGGGAGGAAGAGAGGGGGAATAGAGCACAATGGTAAATTCATTTGTTATAGCAATTCTGACCGAATGTAAAGTAGTGTTACTAAAGCAACTACTTCTGTGATTGTTGGAGGAGTATTTGTTCTCCAGCATCTAGTTCTCCAGCATCTAGTTATGAGTAGTCTGGTTGCTAGGAGTATGTGTGTGGTCAATAGTCTGGAAGATGGAGGGAGTGATTCTACATTTATATTCACGATTAGTGATGGACGAACTTCCGACGGGACGTTTCGCGAACGCAAACCAGGAACGCGGCCAAAAGTTTGCGAACCGCAAAGTTCGTGGCACACCCCCTACAGGTCATATTTTCAGCCACAAAATACTTACTAGCTGTGCACACATAGTCTCACCACATGGACACTGACATAACAAAAGTATTAAGTGAATCTGGGATCGACAACAACAAGCATTCTTTTTTTATCTGTGAAATTTTGACAATTCAGGAGCACATGAAGGCCATGGAGGAGAGGCAAGGTCAGGGCAGACTATGAAGGGGGTGCAGGAGATGATGGGTGCTACAGTAAAGGCAGCGCAGTCCTGTGCCAGTGTCCCAGTGTGCCAACTTGTGCTTGAGCCCCTCCCTCTGCCTGCCCTTACCCCCACCTATGCAGGGCTCCACTGCGATGGTCCGGAGGTGCCAGTCCAGTGCTGATCCTCAGCCATGGTGCTGGCACTGCCTGCTGATTGGCTTCTCCACTGCTATCTCTCTCACTGTCTAAAACCAGCACCGTGATAGAGACTGAGCACTGACACCAGCACCGTCATAGAGAGCACTGACACCAGCACCATGATAGAGAGCACTGACACCAGCACCAAGATAGAGAGCACTGACACCAGAACCGAGATAGACAGCACTGACACCAGCACTGAGATAGAGAGCACTGACACCAGCCCCGTGATAGAGAGCACTGACACCAGCACCGTGATAGAGAGCACTGACACCAGCACCGAGATAGAGAGCACTGAGACCAGCACCGAGATAGAGAGCACTGACACCAGCACTGAGATAGAGAGCACTGAGACCACACCAGCACCGAGATAGAGAGCACTTGCACCACACCAGCACCGTGATAGAGAGCACTGACACCAGCACCGAGATAGAGAGCACTGAGACCAGCACCGAGATAGAGAGCACTGACACCAGCACTGTGATAGAGAGCACTGAGACCACACCAGCATTTTTTAAATGACCCTGTGACAAAAGTCTCTAGACAAGTGCAGTATGTATGTGGAAGAAGGTATATAACACTGCGCTTCAATCTGTCATTTTTGGGGGCCACTGGTCTATCACACCAGTTATAATCCTTTTTTTAATTGCGTTTGTCATTCTTTGTAGTATCACTGCAGAACCGCTCAGTAGTCACAATGCTGCACAGTGGAAAGGCACTATACTATGCTTTCTATATGTGCAAGTATTTTATATGTGTATTACACCCCTATATACTGCACACCAAATAGTACACCTATACAAGTCCTTAAAAGGACCTTTGTGGACCTAGTAGCTAGTGATTTGCAGATTGTTCCTCAGTTCCTACACTGATAAAAGACAGCTGCAGAATGGGTCAGCAGTCAAGTATAATAGGCTTTCTATATTTGAAAGAAAGTATATTATATGTGTACAACCCTATATACTGTACACCTATACCAGTCCTTAAAAGGACCTTTGTGGACCTAATAGTAATAGCTAGTGATTAAACTGACTGTCCCTGCTCCATACAGCGTCCTGTCCCTACACTGACAAAAGACAGCTGCAGAATCGGTCAGCAGTGCACTCAGCAATCACCAGCACAGCAGTCAGCAGCAGTGCACCAGAACCCTATATACTGTACACCTATACCAGTCCTTAAAAGGACCTTTGTGGACCTAATAGTAATAGCTAGTGAATAAACTGACTGCCCTGCTCCACACAGCGTCTTGTCCCTACACTGACAAAAGACAGCTGCAGAATCGGTCAGCAGTGCACTCAGCAATCACCAGCACAGCAGTCAGCAGCAGTGCGCCAGAACCCTATATACTGTACACCTATACCAGTCCTTAAAATGACTTTTGTGGACCTAATAGCTAGTGATTTGTGTCACTTCAGTCTGTCCCTGCTCCACACAGCAACCTCTCCCTACACTGACAAAAGACAGAATGTAAAATGGCCGCCAGATCAGGTCTATTTATAAGGTAGGGGGAATGTCCAATTGTCCATGTGCTTAAATGTCTCAATTGGCTGTCCTGTACCCCATGATGGATGTGTCATCATGGGTCAAAGTTCTTTCACAATGTAAATGCATATGTACGCCGCGCGAACAGCGCCAGAAGTCCGCCGGTTTGGCGAATCGCGAACATGCAAAATTTGCCGCGAACCGACCGCCGGGCAAACCGCAAGGCCATCCCTATTCAGGATGGCTAATGCGGAGTTAGTGTAAGACAAAGGTGGAAATATCTTGTATGATGTTCTCTACCTCTTTCCATAGACTTGTCAAAGATGGACATAACCACAAGATATTTAGTAAGGTACCTGTTTGGCTCCAACAGATATGTGAGACGGTTGAGTGAAATTTGGCCAGTCTCTGTGGAGTCAAGTACCATCTCAGTGATATTTTTTGTGCTAATTCCCATAAGGAAGTGCAACTAGTGGCTTTATATATTGACTTTAAAGCTGTTTGCCATAGCTGTTGAGAAAAGTGTGACTGCATGTCCTCCTCCCAATCTTTAAAGGATTTTGATTTTTGAAACCCCTTTTTTTCTTGTAGGGTAGAGTACATTAATGAGATTCCTTTGGAATCTGTACTGTTTGAAAATAAGTAATTCCATACTCTGGTAGGTATTGCCCCCTCCAGATGTAGGTGTGCAGAGAGACCTTGTTGGATTCTATAGCAATTGAAATAATCTTTAGTTGGGTGCATTGTATGTTGCTTAAATTTGAGGAAAGGATTTGTGTAGAATCATAGCCAGAGTTCAGAGTTATGGGTTACCTGTTCTGATATCCAAACTGAAATAATTAGGCCAGGTGACACTAATTGGAGAGTGTGGAGAGGTATTTGTAGAATTTTGGTGGGGAGTTGAGACCATTTAGTGAAATGTAGTCATTTCCAGGCTTTGATTGAAGCGTGGCTATTCGGTGAGTAGAGTTTGAGGTATGGTAGATTGGTGGGGGTGCTATATAACCAATGTTTATGGTTGTTACCTGGTGTCATGGTGTTTTCGATGTTTCCCCATAGTGTGGTTGGGTATGTATTCATCCAGAATTTCAGTTGTGACAGTATGGTAGCTAGGTAGTAATCCCTTAAGTCAATGTATCCCTGTGCTAGTCTATGTTTAATGATCTTTGTATTGCTGCACCTGGGTTTTTTTCCCCTGCCATACGTAACTGTCTATAATGGATTGAAGAGATTTCAAGTGTGAATTTGAAAGTGGTACAGGAAGTGTGCAAAATAGATATAGCAATCTAGGAAGTATTAGCATTTTAAAAGCTGCTAGCTGTCCGGACCAGGAAAATTCATATTTGGAAAGTTTTGTTGTTTCCTTAATAAGCATGTGTTTGGCTTCAATGTAGTTGTTACTAAATAGCCCTTTTGTAGATTTGGTAAGTGTGATTCCTAAATAGGAATTTCCTGTGTCTGCCCATGGGCATGTATATACAGTAGGTTGCGTATTAGGTTTCTAGTTGTAGCATATAACCCCAAATCTAGGATATAGGACTTATTTACATTGACCTTATAATAGGAAATGGTACAAAATCTCTGTAGTATAGATTGTACTAATGCCAGGGAAAATAGGGGGTTGGTAATCATCATTATCACATCATCAGCAAACAGGTTGATTTTGTGTTCTATGATGCCATTTCTAAATGCTGAAACGTTAATATTTGTTTTCTGATATGTTCTGCTAAGAGTTCCTTTAATAGGTTGAAGATAAGTGGTGATAGGGGGCTGATGGTGATGAGTATAAAGTCAATATGGCGGAAAGGATGTGGCCTTGGAATCCAAATTTGTGGAGTGTCACTTGGAGATATGACCAATGGACCCTATCGAATACCTTCTCTGCATCCAGGGATAGAAGCAGAGAAGGCATTTGGGTAGACTCAGCAGTATGGATTATATCAACTAGTCTGTGGGTTGCATCACATTTTTGTCTCCCTTTGGTGAATCCAGATTGATGCTGATGTATTAGTGATGGCATAATGTTTACTAATCTGGTGGCTATTAGTTTGGCATAGATTTTTGTATCTATATTGAGAAGTGAAATGGGTCAAACAAATTTTGGTCAGGTAGGTTCCATACCTGGCTTCAGCAATGTTATGATCAACGCAGTTAACATTTTCAGCGGGAGAGAAGAGGAAGAGACAGCTTCATTGCACATTTGTGACAAAATGGGTGCTAGTACTGTTTGGAACTGTTTGTAATACTCTCCAGTGAGACCGTCTGGTCCTGGGGATTTGTTGGATGGTAGGGTTGAAATTACGTCTAAAACTTCTAGTGGTGTAAAAGGTGCATTTAGTATAGAGAACTGTTTTTGGGATACTTTAGGGAGATTGATTTCCTGTAGGAAAGAATCTATTTCTTCTAGGGACGGTTTTGTGATTGTAGATTCGTCCTTCAAATTATATAGTGCATTGTAGTAGTGACTAAATGCATCAGCTATGGCTTGTGGATCAGCAAGTTTTTGTTTTGAGGCAGGGTGGTACAGGTGTGTTTGATTTTGATGTGATAACCTTTGATTATAAAGGCCATGGCTTTCCCTGCTTTATTTTCTGTAGAATAGTGTTGAGCTTTGAATTGTTTTTGGGCTCTGTCAAACCATTCTAATAATAGAGTTCTCAGTTCTCAGTTCTTGCCTAAGGAGTAACCATTTTTATTTCAGTATTAGGTCAGGATTTGTTTGATTTAGATTTTTGCAGGATGAGTCAACTCTTTGGCATTAAGCAACAAGAATTTAGGCATCTTGTTGTGTAGCTTAAAGCGGAGGTCCACCCTAAAGTGGACCTTCCGCTCATCGGAACCCCCCCCCTCCGGCGCCACAATTGGCACCTTTCAGGGGGGAGGGGGGTGCAGATACCTGTACAGTACAGGTATCTCCACCCACTTCCGATATGGCTCTCTGCTGAAAGGGGCGTATATTACGCCCCTTTCCGCAAGTGCCCACCCCTTTCCGCAAGTGCCCCGCTGCCTTCTGGGAAACACACAGATCCCAGAGGCAGCGGGGACCGTCCTTATTGCACAGCGCAACTCGCGCATGCGCAGTAGGGAACCGGGAAATGAAGCCGAAAGGCTCCATTTCCTGATTCCCATACCCAAGATGGCGGCGGCAGCACTCGAGAGACGATCTAGAGATCGGCTTCGGGTGCTGACATCGCGGGCGCGCTGGACAGGTAAGTGTCATTATTTTAAAAGTCAGCAGCTGCAGTATTTGTAGCTGCTGGCTTTAAAAAAAAAAAAAAAAACGCGGAGTCCCGGTGGACTCCTGCTTTAAGGTAACTGTGATAAGTAAGTTATTTATAGATTAGATTGTAGACGCCTTCGGATCTGGATTCACTAGCGCTCTCAGGGAAGAGAATGTGGCTAAAAGGAAAATAATAAGTCATGGGTGAGATAAGCTTAGTGAGAAAAAGGTAAAAAGAAACAAAACAACAGATCACAGCAGCCGACTTTGTCTTGGGCTGCTGTGCAGCTATGGGGCGTAAGTTCATTGAACTATTTGCAACAAGCAAGGCATCCGACCGGAGGTATATCTTTGTGGATCATGCTTTGAGGCTGCTACTCTAATATGGATTAGTGCTTACCAGCATGAAGGTTCATGTTTGGGCTGGGCATTCTCTGTGCGGTTGGATTGAGCTGACATAGGTGGGTCAGGGATGATTCCCCAAGTGTGCAGAAGTTTGAGGCCCTCTTCCACTGTGGAGATATTGTGTTTAATTCCATTTTTGGCGACCATTATTTTGGTAGGGAAACTCAATTGATAAGGGATTTTGTGGTTATTGAGCGGTTTGGTAATGGTATTAAGTTGTCTTCTTAGTTGGCGAGTATACTGTGAGATATATGCATATAGTTGGAGTTTGGCATATGGAGCTAGCAATTCTCCAAGATGTCTCGCCTTGAGCATAAGTTGGTCTTTGGTGTAAAAAAAGTTTATTCTCATTAGAACATCATGGGGGACTTCTGCAGGGAGCTGTGGGGGAAAGGCGATGGATACGATCAATTACAGTTTCCATGGGTGAGAGGTCAGGTAATAGTGTTGAAATTAGCTTCCTGGCATATGCATTAAGATCCTGTGGCAGGATGTTCTCAGGTATGCCTCTGATGTTTACATTATTACGACGCAACCTGTCCTCTAAATTCGCCATTTTGGCTCTCACCCACTGTTGTTCTTCCCAGGCATGATCATGGGCATCTACAAGATCATTCACCATTTCAATAATTTCCCCCATTTGATTTTCAATATGGTAAACTCTCTGCCCCATGTAGTGCATTTGTAAGGAAAATTTGTTGAACATGGAGGAGATGTCATTGTGAAGTGAGCTCTGAAGAGAGATGAGCATCTCTTTCATAGTGGTGTCTAGAAAAAGGTTGATTTGCAGTGGGTAAAGCTGCTATAGGGGATGGATGAGCTGGGACATGCTCAGATACAGGGCTCACTTTGTGGGCTGTTGTAAGCTGCAGATGAGCTGTGTGCAGAGCCGCGGGCGCCATCTTAAATTTTTGTGCCCGGTGGCTGTGAGAAAAATTCTGTCAGTTTCTTGGGCTGACGGTAATCCTTTCTTTTGCGGGTCTGGCTGGACATTCTGGGGAGGTTTTCTGGTATTCTGGTGTCCTTTACAGTCGCTGGAGTCTTTCCAAAATAGCGGTGATGCTGTATGGGAATCCGGTCGGTGCAGGAGCTGAGGGATCAGATGTTCATCTTACTTGGTGGTTAGCCACACCCCCAATCCTTGTAATTTTCATGCTCATTTAATGCTTTTAGACTGTAAGTACCTAACCACGTGTGTGCAATAAAGCATAGCCAAACTGAACTTCACTATTAGTCCCTCTTTTCATTTTTTGGTGACCTTTGTCCATATGTGACCATCATGATTGGGGGAGATCTTCATTGGATCCTTTTGCTATTCATGGCCAGTATTACAGCCTGAAGGACCCCTGGACTGAAAATGTAGGGGTCCATTCTTTTCAGTGAGTGGGGACTCTGGAGAGGTGTGTGGTGCACCTGAATTTTGGAGCACAACTGCACTTTATAATTGGTGGACTTTTGCACAATGTACAGTATATGGACGTGTTTTGTTATTAATTAACTTTTTCACATTTTATTTTGATTGTTCATATTATTGCGAGTGCTGTAAATATATATATTTTCATTTAGTCAAGTGAACAGTACTTTGTGTACAGAAGCTACAATCACTAGTATTGTCAATTTGTGCTTCCAGCATGAGTATATATATTTGTTTCACAGTCACAGATAATCAGCTGCATTCTCACGGGGTGAAGAATTTACTGTTACACTGGTAGACATAGGCGCCGTCAAAAAATGTGTTTTGTTTCATTCCGTTTCGTTCCGTACGAAAAAAATCGCATTCAATTAAATTCAATTCGGATTTGTACGAAATACGAATTTTCGTTGGATTCGTAAACTTTTCGTTAAAATAACAAAAATTCGTTATGATGAATTTATCATTATGAGGGGCACCCACCATCCCTGTGCTGTGCTGACTTCCTCTAATTGGTGAACAAAACACCAGTCATGTTTCTGTTAATTTGGATCCCAAATTTATTAACAAAATTTTGTATTTTGTATGAAATTTGTAAGCATAGAAATTCCCATAAGGTTCCCACCATCCCTGTTCTGACTTCCTGGGGTTTTAACTTTTAGGTTCATTAACTTTACGTAACAATTACGAATTTTCGTTATGGTGAAGTTATCATTATGAGGGGTTCCCACCATCCCTGTGCTGTGCTGACTTCCTGAGTTTTTAACTTTTAGGTTTGTTAACTTTTCATTAATCATGAATTTTCGTTATGAATTTGGATCCGCAATTCATAAACAAAATTTCGTACGGAATTCGTATGCATAAAAATTCGTATTTCAGATTTGTTCGAAACTAATCGCACATGTCTATATACTGGTTCCGTAGCTGCCTGTTATCGTCTCCCAGTGCAGTTTAGTGTACTTTATGTAGCTGGACTTCCCATTCCTCTCCCCCAGACTGCTTCTTGACCTATGCAACTTTGCTTCTTCTCCCCTACACTGACAGTTCCCTCCATGTATAAATACCTTCTATTTCACCATTCAACTGATCTGGCAGTAGTGAACTCCATTTTTTATCTTGTATCTACAGACAGGCCTATAATAAGGCTTACCTGTAGGTACATTGAATATCTCCTAAACGTAGCAGCTGGTGATGGCTTGTGCACTATGCTCTTAATGGATGGCATACCATCCATTGAGAGAGCTGTGCTGTGACCATGACTTCAGCACGCATGCATGGGCGTTACATCATCGTTGTTTGGGCAAACCAAAGCAAAGTCCATAAAGATATGATTGAGCGAGTTTGGGGTGGAGGAACTTGACTGACCTGCGCAGTCCTGACCTTAACCCGATAGAACACCTTTGGGATGAATTAGAGCAGAGACTGCGAGCCAGGCCTTCTCGTACGACATCAGTATCTGACCTCACGAATGTGCTTCTGGAAGAATGGTCAAACATTCCCATAGACCCACTCCTAAGCCTTATGGACAGCCTTCCCAGAAGAGTTGAAGCTGTTATAGCTGCAAAGGGTGGGCCGACTCAATGTTGAACCCTATGGACTAAGAGTGGGATGCCATTAACTTGTTCAGAAAATATAGTGTATGTAAGGCCAAAGTGTGATGTTATGGGTTTGATTAGGTAAACGAGTAGAAAACAGCACATACCGTGAAACTGTGATGACTTCAGTCATTAAAAGTACTGCAAATGATTCAGTCATTTATTCACATTCACAGCAAAATCCTACTTTTTTGTTTATTCTTTGCACATGGTTGAGTTACTTACTAATAGGAATGATTGAATTGCTGTACATGGCGTGACAGAACGGTATGATTTTCACACACAGCCTCAGTAATAGTTGTCTGGAAACGACACATACCGTATATACTCGAGTATAAGCCGAGATTTTCAGCCCCTTTTTTTAGGCCAAAAGTGCCCTCCTCGGCTTATACTCGAGTCACTGCCGTCTGCCTATCTGATCAGCGTGTCGTGCAGACAGACTTTGTGCCATGCAAATCAGCATAAAAAACCCTAATGAACACTGCTTGTAGATATCTCCTTACTTACCATATATACTCGAGTATAGGTCGATCCGAATATAAGCCGAGGCCCCTAATTTACCACAAAAAAACTGGGAAAACTTATTGACTCGTGTATAAGCCGAAGATGAGACATGCAGCAGCTACTGTTACAGCTTAAAAGAGTGGAAAAGAGGGTCAATAATGCCCATCTGCAGCTGCATACCTCCCTGTGTACATTGCAGCCTGTGTCCTGTGCATGCCTCCGTGTGCCAATCTGCAGCCTCCGTGTGCCAATCTGCAGCCTCCGTGTGCCAATCTGCAGCCTCCGTGTGCCAATCTGCAGCCTCCGTGTCCTTCTGCAGCCTCCGTGTCCTTCTGCAGCCTCCGTGTCCTTCTGCAGCTCCGTGTGCCATTGTGTGCCATTTTGCACCGATCAGCATGTATAAGCATGTCATAAAAACATGCCAGGATTCAAAAGCCGCAATTCTCCTCCTCGTCTGTGACAGACGGCGGCCATTCCACTGTTCAAAAGCCGCGCCTCCCTGTCTGTGATAGGCGGAACACTCAATTTCCCAGCAGTCAGTGTTACGCCTATCACGGACATCCGCTCATTCTCATACTACGGACGAGGATGAGAGGATGTCCGTGATAGGCGGAACACTGACTGCTGGGAAATTGAGTGTTCCGCCTATCACAGACAGGGAGGCGCGGCTTTTGAACAGTGGAATGGCCGCCATCTGTCACAGACGAGGAGGAGAATTGCGGCTTTTGAATCCTGGCATGTTTTTATGACATGCTTATACATGCTGATCGGTGCAAAATGGCACACAATGGCACACGGAGCTGCAGAAGGACACAGAGGCTGCAGAAGGACACAGGCTGCAGATTGGCACACGGAGGCATGCACAGGACACAGATAGGCTGCAATGTACACAGGGAGGTATGTAGGGAGGTATGCAGCTGCAGATGGGCATTATTGACCCTCTTTTCCACTCTTTTAAGCTGCAACAGTAGCTGCTGCATGTCTCATCTTCGGCTTATACACGAGTCAATAAGTTTTCCCAGTTTTTTTGTGGTAAATTAGGGGCCTCGGCTTATATTCGGATCGACCTATACTCGAGTATATACGGTACTTTTTTTTTATCAAGCTGTGATAGGCCTATGATGACTAGCAGAAAAATGGCAACTGGTTTGTTGAGGCTTATACAAAATGGTTCTGCCAATGTACTGTAAATGTACTAAAGAAACAGGACCCAAGCATGCATTTTACTACAAGAATTGGGATTCCTCATATGTTGCAGCACAAAAAAAATTGGTCAGCAGCAGGACAGTTTTAATGAGCAATCCTATGCAAAAATGTACTACAGACACAGGGCACAAGCGAGTGTTTTAATATAAGAATTACGTGACTATAAATGATACAGCAATGTAAAGTTGGTAAGACAGGTGCATGACCAACTTTTATTTTGGAGTGGGGGGGACACAGTCATGGTGAGTGATATACTGTGAGGTAATTTAGGTGCATACTGTTCTTGCACTTGGATATCCAAATTATGCTGCATCATATTGCAAACAAAAAATAGCTCCATAAACAGATGGTCAGCAACAACTGAATACTATGCAAAAAAAGCCCTCTCTACATAAAAAGGCAATATACTCCCCAAAAGAATTTAACACCCCAAAAAAGCATCTTCCCAAATAAGTAGTCCACTTTTGTTTTAAGGGAAGCCTGGCAGGACATGTTAAGCAGTTTTCTATAGATAATGCAGTAACTAAAAGTTACCTTCTAATCAATCAGGCACTCATTTAATAACAGACTCCTTGAATGTAGTAAGGTAAACAGGCAACTAGGATTACCGGGTGATGTCATTGACCAAATATGGTTACTGATGTCAACTGAGATTCCTGGCTGTTATTCTACATTACTGCAGCTGAGAGCTGAGTATCTGTTATTTAGTGATGGGAATGTGGCATGTAAACAACATTGAAAAATGGGTTCTCATTACTGAGTTGAATTACATTGCTGGACACAATGATGATGTGGATTGCATTACTGGATGTCATGATTGCCATTCATTTACATTAATAAAATAATTAGTGCATGGGATATAACAATTCAAAACTGGCCAACAGTAGAAAATGTAATAAGGTGAGATAGGCCTAACCAGTGTATGCCTAACTTTTATTTTTAACTTTGGGTTAGGGAGTGTAGTGAATATGATTGATGGTATAAGATGACTTTGCTGCACACTGATTTTGCTTTTGGTTTGGGTTTTTCTTCCTTTTTTATTTGGAAACCAGCAGCATGCTGAAAACCATGGGCAGCTACCAACAACAAACTAAAGCAACAAATTTGCTGTGCTTTTGGCACCCACACTTACAAAAAAGCCAATTAGCATAAAATAAAAATCAAGAAATCCCCAAAAGAAACAAAAACCCTTAAATACCACAATAATAATTGGGAAAAAACAATTAGGGTATGATTGCCCAAAGAGCTAGCAATTAGATTTTAAGTACCTAACTGACCATAAAGTTTGCCTATGCAGTCTCCCTATTCTTTCCCTAAAACAGCTTACAATTAGGGATGAGCCGAACACTCCCCGGTTCGATTCGCACCAGAACCTTCGAACGGACCAAAAATTCATACGAACTTTAGAACCCTATTAAAGTCTATGGGACTCGAACGTTCAAAATCAAAAGTGCTAATTTTAAAGGCTAATATGCAAGGTACGCAACAGACAACACCAGCAATAATGGGTAGCTTCAGGTGTATACTGTGCTGGAGGCACTCAACACCCACTTTAACTCTTGCAGATGCCTGTATTAAAGAACACCAGCAATAAAAGGTAGATGCAGGTGTATACTGTGCTGGAGGCACACAACACCCACTTTAACTCTTGCAGATGCCTGTATTAGAGAACACCAGCAATAAAGGGTAGATACAGGTGTATACTGTGCTGGAGGCACACAACACCCACTTTAACTCTTGTAGATGCCTGAGAAAAGAACACTGTCCCTGCCTATCTTGCTCTTTCCCTGCACGCCAAACACACTACACAAGGCCACTGCGCTGGCGGCCTTATATAGTGTTGGGCGTGTACTAAACCCCCTGAGCTATAATTAGCCACAGGCATCCTGCCTGTGGCAAATTATGGCTCTCCTCGCTACCGGCGCTGTGATTGGCCAAGCATATGGGGTCACAGTGCATGCTTGGCCAATCATGAGCCAGCAATGCACTGCAATGGCGTAGTGCCTTGTGGACTGTTCGTGCCACATGAATTTAGTGAAACGGTCCTACTTACAATACATTGACACTATGGCTGCTTTGTACCAACCATTTTACAAAAGTCCCCATGCAATTCCAACCCTATCCAATCGCGTGAAAAGTAAAGTCCTGCTTGCTCATTCCATTTGCACAATTGGATCAATAAAGTGAATAATAACACAAATTATTAAGTGAGGATTTTTAACTTAGTAAATCAGTGTCAATGTGTGTGTGTGTGTATATATATATATATATATATATATATATATATATATATATATTATATAACACACAGATAATGTTATGTGTGTGGATAAAATAGGGAGAAACACATAAAAAATTTAAATTCTGGTGTTTAACCTAATTATGTTTAAATTGTAATTTGTTTAATGAATTAGCAAGCGGTCCAGAGACAGCAATTAATTAACTTTTTATTTAACGGTAATTGAATCATCTTTGTAGAAGTTTGAAGAGGTCTATTAAATTTAATTTACTAGCTTCAAGTCTAGGCACAGCTTACAGTACATGTTGTTTTTATGCTAGCAATGTGATCATATCGTGTGCATATCCATCTTAAAGATGTTAGAAAATAAATGCTACTGACCCCCCACTGTGTTGCAGAGGTGTAAGGTTATCAATGCTCTTAAACATATACCATGTTCATATTTAGCATGTTTATTAAATGTGTGCAGGAGATTCCCCATCTGCTTTGAGCTGCTTAGGGTGAATGAGGAACAACTGAAATTCCTCTTGTAACACCTTTACTGTTGTTAATACATTACATATTCAGGGCTCATTCACCAGTAATGTAAATGTCTACAAAGACATGCTTTGATGTACCATGTGTGCAAAGATTTACCCACCTGCAGAGAAGTGTAAGAAACTTCTTGTTTTATAATTTTGCACCTACAAAACATTACTGACAATTGTTTAGGTGAAGCAATAACAAACTTTTTTTTCTTTCTTGCTTTTTGTAAATATGCAGGCATTGTGTTCCAGAAAGTACAAAGACCGATTTTTGTGTTCGAAATGACTATTGTCCTTCAAAAATATAGATTAATGTATGCTTGTATTTACTTATTTACTAAACGGTTTTCAAACTTGATTTTGATAACTCAGATCTGTAAGTAGAGGGATTTATTAATGCTTTCATTGAATTCCTAGTCTATTTAATTGGACCAATTCTGAACTCCCTAGGCTCAGTTCACACTGCCGTGACTTGTAATCCGACTTGTGAGACCCCAAATCATGTAATATGCGAAACCCCATGTTAGTCAATGAGAGCTACCTTAATTAGCACTACTGAAGTCACTCAGTTTAGAAAAGGTTCCGGTACTACTTCAAGATGACTTCTATCAGACTTTAGACCTTACTCAGTAGTAGTATTACTCAAGTCGCTAGGAAGTCTCCTGGAAAAGACTCACTGTAAGGTATATGACTTTCTGGTCCCGACAGTGTGAATTGAGCCTAAATGAGGTATTGAACTCTGGAATCATTGCCCAAAAAAAGCAAGCAGAGCACAAAGAATGAGTCACCACTATTGCCAGTAGGGATGAGCTTTGGTTTGACTCTGGGTTTAATCCATACCCATGTCTGTCCAAATCAGGACAGCTACACATACGCAAAGGGGCAGGGATGCTTGTGACATCATTGCCATATTAGGTAATGACAAGAGAATATTCCAGGCACATCTGCTTGGCTCAGGATTAACAGCTGCCTTCTGGGTTTGATCAAAGCCAAATTTGGACAATACCCAAGCTTTTTATTACTTAGCCCTACAGCTGATCAATTGGTGCTTTACATACTTACCATTTCTTTCTTATGTCAGAAGTGTCTCCCTGATGACTGACAATCTAATGACTGATGAAAACATAATTAAAAACATGATGAGGTTCAGAAAACCCAGATCCACCAAATGGTTGAAAACAGAGAGATGCTTGTTTACAGGTCTTCAGGTATAGATTCCTCAGCAACAAGGAGAACAATGAGCAGAACAGTAGTGACATCACCAAGTCTCACTTCAAATTTTGTGAGACTAGCATTCAGAAACAGAAATGCCTTAGAATTCACACTGAAAAAATATAGCTAAACGGTTCAAGAAAAAAGTGCATAGGCACATGTAGAACACTGTTTGTTTTTTTTTCAGGAGGAATTCAAGACAATCATTTTAAGATTTCTGAGGTATTTGAGATATTTGAGTTCAGGTCCACTTTACATTTTTGGTACTAATGAACAGCCCACTATATTGTTAGTGTTTTGAACCTCTGCGCTGCTGCATAAATGTTGAAACAAAGTGAATAATAGTAATGGGTGTATGGGTTGCTGCAACCCTAATTGTATTCCCACAATGTGATACAATAATAATGTGACATGTTGTTGCACAGCCTAAACAAATATGTAAAATGAAATGTGTTATTACAGTAAATGAGTAAATAGCATAAGTGCAAATGATCAATTTCTCACTGAATTTACTACCAGCACTTGCATTGAATTTTACTTATTTGGTTAGGCCTGCGCAACCCCATTTCACATTATTATTGTACCACTATATGGTTAGCTGTGGCATTATGGATAGCAGGTCTGATAATTGCTTAGTTACCACCATTATGCAAGAAAAGCTGAATGCATGAAAACCCACCTTGCCGACACTTTGTTTTAAATGAAAGAGAACAATACTTGGTATTTTGCAACAATCTGTATATTCATACATTGTTCAAAGGCTTGCTTTACTTTTATATTTGAGCTTTTATTTATTTATTTATATTACTATTTTATTTTTTGTATTCTTTATTTTTACGTCTTCATTACAGGTTGTACAAACATATTAAGGAAGACACATAGCATAGAAAGAAGAATGATTAATTCATATGCATATGATATTTACGGGTATGATCGGGTTAGTCCAAGTATGTTTGTGCTTTTAACATTGAGTATAAATTGTAATTTGTGTTTTTCGTACATAATTAAATCATTTTAAAAGCCTTGATTTAAAGTTTTGATGTATTTTCCCTTAATTTGAAAAGTGCAAATCTGTTTGCAATACGATTTTCTACAGTCATTAGTATATATATATATATATATATATATATATATATATATATATATATATATATATATATATATATATGTATACAATCACTTATACAACAAAATTTGAGCACCTTGTTTTGTATTATTGTTCTGGCTGATTTTTTAATAAAATCGGTGCATTTTGGTTACGGTATATCATTGTTCTATACTATATTAATATATGCTCATTTATTTTTTTAAATGAACTGTACTGACATTTATGCTTAGTTGAATAAAAAAATTATGACCTAAACTTATTTTTTTCATTACGTGATTTTAAGAATGTTATTCATTTTTCAAATTGCTGTTAATCTGTTGCTATGAGTGGTTAGGTCTCTGATCTCTGTTCATAAATAGGCTGTTACATTTACGCGGGTATTTTGTGCAGCTTTGTTTGTAAGCCATCACTGCGCAGTCCACATCCTGTTGTGTCAAATGTAAGTAAATTACAGCTGTTGGGAAGACCCTTGCAATACTGTTTTCCACCACACTATAACTTTACCCAGGCAGTGAGGCTGTATATTTTATTAGGTAGTCCATTGTCTGTCACAGTAGAGAGAGGGAGACCCATGTTTAACACCAGCTTTTATTTTCAGATGAGTAGTATAGAAGAGTGTAATTAAAAATGAAAATATTAGAAAAATAATAGAAATTAAAAAAAACACTTAAGATCAAGCAAAAGCTCCCAAATGAAAAAAAAAAGATAGGGATGGAAGAATTAAGTAACTGTGATTACCATGAGCTGCTCAAGGAACTGGATCCAGTGCTAAATATTCATCTCTAGATCTCCCCATATAAATATATACACAACAAATTTTAACAACACTTGAATTCATTTAATGATTAATTAAAACATGATCATTATTAAAATCATCAATGAGGGTTTTGCAATATGAACAGTCAAATATAAATATATAATAATATATAATGTAAAAAATTGCATGCATGAAAGCAACGGGCAACAATCAGTTAAATATTGTATAAATATAACATGATTAATATAAAACAATAGTATTAGTCATTGGCTACAATTAGTAAAATACTGTGAAAATCTGATATGATTATTATAAAAAATAAAAATAATATTAAATATTATATACATCAATATTTCAGTAAATTAGTAGAACAAAGCATAGTTCTTATATTTTTTATATAAAAAAATACTTAATTTTAGAACATTATGGAGTTCATGTTATTTATTACAAAATTGTGTATGTAAATTTAAAGGAAAAAAAAAATCTATCTATAGATAGATAGATAGATAGATGGTATGTGTGTGTTCAGTAAAGAGAGTATTCAACCCATATGTCTCATTCAGCCTCAAAACATTTGTAATCTCAGATCCTTCATACATGAGGGTTTACTTATCTCTCATTAATTGTAGTGATTCTCACTTAATGTACCAACAGATACAAGACCTGTGCAGAACATACCAGGGCAACTGATCTCAGGGAAAGAATTGATCACCCATGAAAGTTTTTCATAACCACTGCTACTGACTCCTGGGTCTAACGTTGACCCCACTATGCAAGTTTTTGCTGAACAATCATATGGTATCTATTATTTTCTAACACTGTTTTATGCCTGTGGCTTCTTCTACAGTTTAACAAAGCAATATTTTTTTTAGGAGCATCAAAATATTCCTTTTAAAATAAATCTTGCTTGTTTGTTTAATTGTACAATCCCATCAAATGCACAGCACATCTGATGAGAGGCAATTTTGGAACCTTCTATGTACAAAATTCCTTATTTATCACAGGAAAAAAGTTTTATTGTTCTTATTATTTACTTCTAAGGTAGTTGTGTAGACAGAGAAAAAAGATAAACAGTATGATAAATTAAACTATCCACATCTTTTCTGTGTATATAATACACTTTCCTCACTTAAATAGTGTCTTCCAACATTTCCTAAATCGTTTTCGCATGTGAATGTGATCATATAAATATAAAATCTTATCAATACATGTTAACAATAAAATAAAATAAAAATACAGTTTTGACTTCTATATGTATAAAGGGCAAACATATTTGCTTGTTATTCAACAGTATTGCACTTTTTCCTATTGGCTCTCTAGCTCACTGCAAATCTATCTGTTTACTTACAAATTGATTGGAAAAAAGTAATATCCTTTAAATATCAGTGGTAAATCAGAACAGATTCTATAGCAGCAACTGTCTGAAGCACAATAGTACTGTCATTAGAAGAACGATTTACCAATCTTTTACAAATAATAACAATATATAAAAAAACGTGAAAAATTCCCAGCAGACAAACTTTAGAATAAGTAGGCAAAATGTTTACTTGATATTCCACTGTATTTTTGCTTGATAATTTTATGCTTTCTGTCAGATCATTTTGGAATTGGAATCATTACAGCTAAGTGAAATTAACATTGACAGTAACTGTAAATAGGAAATTCTTGTGTCTTTTGTAGTAATTGAAGATAGCTCAGGCTTTCTTTCATGTCATTACTAAAAAAAAAAAAAAAAAAAAAAAAAAAGATTATTAAAAAAAATATTACTGCAGCTCAAAGTTTATTATGCTAAAAAATGCTGAGTTCAGTAACAATATTTAACAACAAGAAATATAAATTAATGGACTAACATCTGTACTTTATTTGAATACATCTTAGGCTCCTTATGTTTTTAGGATCCCTCTATTGTGTTCATATCCTAATAACAATTTTTTTTTTTAAAAGAGTATTTTCATACATGTGTATTAAGCAATAAAAGCCTGCAAAAGTTCCACAGCAGTCCTCTTGCATGCTCAAAAGAGCTGTGCTGACCCCCTGTGGCTAAACGAGAGATGCAGACGAGGGGATCTATTTTATTAACATATTATTTACATGGCTACTTAGCTTTGTATGTACTTACAAGCCTCAACCTAGGATTATGGTAAATTTAAATTCAAGATCGTAAAAAAGAATTGTACACAGTGAATGCATTTGCATTCGTCGTGCTGTTAAATTATTATTAAGCATGCTAAATTAAGCATGCTTCATTTTAATTTTTATTGTAATTTAGAAGATCTGCATGCTTTCTTACGTTACTTAAAATCATTTATCAATGAGTATTTATCTAAATACATATTTTAGAGCAAAAATATTATTTATTTGCTGCAGTTAAAATTATGCATTTAATATATAGCATATGTATTAATAAATTAAAAATCTACAATTTTAAGTGTTAAGTGTTTTTTTTGTTTTGTTTTTTACACTTTTCAAATAAATCTTTCTCTTCTACATATATATGTAATTTCACACTTTATTATTCATTTTTAAAGACTTTACAATACATATATGTGTGGTCAGACAGGAGGGACATGTATACAGTGGTCTAAATGACCTCCACAAACATCAGAATGTGTTCTGTAATTATCTGTTGTGAAGACTTAACCACTTCCCGACCAGCGCACGACGATGTACGTCGACAGAATGGCACGGGCAGGCATATTGGCGTACAGGTACGTCCAATATTCGATGCCGCCCTGCCATCGGGAGCACGCCGCCGGCGGCACGCTCCCGCGCTGGTCGGGACCCCCGTGAGTCCGGTCGCGGGACCCGCGGACTCGATCGCCGCGGGCATCCCCGCGATCGTCTCACGGAGTGGCCGAATAGAGCAAATGCTGTGTAAACAACATTTGTCTATTCTGCCAAGCAACTAGTGACGCTGATCTCTGCTCCATGTGATTGGAGCAGAGATCAGTGTACACTAAATGAAAGCCCAACCCCCCCACAGTTAGTAACACTCCCCTAGGAACACTTAACCCCTACACTGCCACCCACTGGTTAACCCTTTCACTGTCAGTGTCATTTACACAGGAATCACTGCATTTATATAGCAGTGATTACTGTATAAATGACAATGGTCCCAAAAATGTGTCAAAAATGTCCGATGTGTCTGCCATAATGTCGCAGTCACAATAAAAATCGCTGATCGCCGCCATTACTAGTAAAAAAAATAATAATAAAAAATTATTAATAAAAATGCTATAAAACTATCCCTATTTTGTAAACGCTATAACTTTTGCGCAAACCAATCAATAATCGCTTATTGCGATTTTTTTTACCAAAAATATGTAGAAGAATACGTATCGACCTAAACTGAGGGAAAAAAATGTTTTTTTATATATTTTTGGGGATATTTATTATAACAAAAAGTAAAAAATAATGTGTTTTTTTCAAAATTGTCGCTCTATTTTTGTTTATAGCGCAAAAAATAAAAACCACAGAGGTGATCAAATACCACCAAAAGAAAGCTCTATTTGTGGGAAAAAAAGGACGTCAATTTTGTTTGGGAGCCACGTCGCACGACCGTGCAATTGTCAATTAAAGCGACGCAGTGCCGAATCGCAAAAAGTGGTCTGGTCTTTGACCAGCAAATTGGTCCGGTCTGAAAGTAAGTAAAACTGCAAAAAATCCACACAAGTATGGCAGATCTCAAGTGGTAAGAAGAATCAGTATGGCAGCTCAGAGTATAACAATTTCAGAAATAGGCCTGGAACAAAATTTTTTATTGACAGACTCCCTTGAAAAGAAAAATGCCTAATTCAGTCCAATACAATGCAGTGAGTTGCAGTCATGCACACTTGACTGAAAAATGTTGTAATTACACGATGCATGAAATCATGCATCGTGGTGCCATTAATTGTCAATGAAAATGCCGAAAAAACAATGTCAAAAAGTCAGCGCACGTTTGGCGCAAATGCTATGTCTGATTTCTGAGCTGCCAATAAATAAATAACTAATGAAATAAATAAACAAATGTAAAAAAAGTCAAACAATCAAAAGCACCTCTGTGACACATTCTATGTCCAAAAAAAATTGGAATATGTCAACATTTTTGGGCTGTTTTGGTGCATTGGAAGTCCATTCAAATAATTTCTAATAAAATAAATAGGCTGCTTTAAAGTGACACAAAATCATACCCTTATTTCTAAATATATTCCATACCTATCTATTACTTAATGGCCCTGGAATTTATTTTTCATTAAATTGTTTCTTACTGTGTTTTACTGCCTCTTTGTAACATACTCTGTGAGCTGCTGAACATGTCCTTTCCCCCCTCACTCCATCTCGGGTAAGAGAGAAGTAGCCACCCTCTAACAGGAAGTTGAAAAAAAAAAAGAATTTGGAGATTTGGAGAATAGAAGGTGCTTTTTGAGTTAAGAATGTATACTTACTCATTTTACTCAACACACATTAATGCACAAAATAAGGTTAATACACCACAACAGTCTGCATAAATTTGAATGTGCTATTAAAGTAGAACACAAAACGAAATCAACAAACCCCCGTTTAATTTTTTTCACATGTAAAAAGTACCAAGAAGCTTTTCTAGGAAGCCTTCTGAGTTTTATGAGCTACATTTTTACTATGTATTTAGTCAAACTTTCCTAATCTCTCCCAATTTTTTTGTATACGGAACCTAGCTTCACTTCATTGCTCCAATTTTTGTTAATTGTGCCCAATCCCAAATCATGTTGCTAATATTCTTTAAACACTGTAATTCTTTTTTTTTTATTATTTATTCTTTATTTTTCAAATTTTCCAAAGTTTGCACTCGGCAACAGTAAATATAAACCATTCATCATAATAATAAATACAACATCATTTCTTTAGGAATGATCTTCCTTTTCCCTCCCCACGCCCACCCCCCCCCCCCCTCCCTTCCCTTCTCTCACTCGATCCTTGCCCAGGGGTTTCTTTTTTACTAGCATTCTAGCATCTTAAAATAATTTTCAGTTTTTCCATATTGTATCCAAAGCCGCCACTTATTTTGGTACCTCCCTTCTAAATTATCCAATTTATACATTGTCTCTTTGATAATTCGTATCCTTTCTAATCTTTCTACCCACTCCTTCATCGAGGGAGGATCAAGTTTTTTCCATCTTCGTGGTATCAGTGATTTAGCAGAGTTCAATAAACAAGGGATCAAAGAATGCCCATACTCCCTCTCCCCTTTTTCCAGATCGTGAAATAAACATACCCATGGATCCCTCCTAATCCTTTCACCTGTTATTTCAAAGATAGCTTCTATTATTTTCTCTCAAAATATCTGTATCTTGGGGCACTCCCACCATATATGAGCAAATGTCCCCACCCCCGAGCAGCCTCTCCAACATGATAAGGGGATCTCACTGCATATTTTATTTCTTTGTTGTGGGGTTATATACCACCTTGTTAAAAGTTTATACGACATCTCTCTTGTTTGTGAGTCTATAGCAACCGAGTAAGTTCGTCTAATTATCCTATTTCTGTGATGGTCATTACTTAAAGGCCCAATTTCACTTTCCCACTTCTCTAAGTAGGGGGGGTAATTTTGCTCTTTTACTTCTATTAGGATTTTATATAATTTTGAAATCCTTTTTTCAAGGCATTGACGGTTCGCTAATAGCTTCTCCAATGGTCCTTACCCCATAATGGCTGTGATAAAGACTGAGTGAAATAATATAATTGAGAATATCTCCATTTATCTAATGGTTTGTGTCCCCATTTCCCTATGATTTCCTCATATGTGCATAGCCTATTTCCTTCCATAACATCCTGTAATTTAATATTATCTTTCTTAACCCATCTACTATAGTATATATATTCCTCTTGACCTGGTATAAAAAATTTAGTGTCCAATAGTGGAATTAATGGTGAGTTGTGCTCCCAATTATGTCTCTTATTTATTGTGTCCCAGATCCGAAGTGAGCTTTTTGTCAATGTGCTTGTGCTATACCCTAATTCTCTATATTTTGCAGGTATCCATATTATCTCCCCTGATTCCCTTCTACTTAACTTAATTTCTAATTCCACCCAATCCTTTCCCTTTTTATTATGTATCCAATCTGTGATTCGTGAGATTGCTATAGCCTCATAATACTTTTTAAAATCGGGGATTGCCAATCCTCCTCTATCTTTACTTCTTGTCAAAGTATTAAGAGCCACCCTCGCCGCTTTTTTTTTCCATATAAATCTTTTAATCATAGTTTTTAGTTTGTTTAAGTAAACCTGTGGTAATGATATTGGGACCATTTGGCATGTATAAGTAAAAATTGGTAAGATAAACATTTTAACTACGTTTATTCTCCCTATCCATGATAGAGCTTTATATTGAAACCTTTCCAAATGCTGTTTGATTTTATTTAGTAGAGGAATATAGTTGGCCTCAAACAGGTCACCCATCTCTGCCGTCAACCTTATTCCCAAGTAGGCTAACTCCTTCCCACACCACCTGAAAGGTAGTTTAGATTGGAGGATACTCTGCTCTTCTGCTGGCGTATTTAAGTTCAGAATTTCAGATTTAGTTACGTTGACCTTAAAATTGGAGACTTTCCCAAATTTTGACAGTTCTTCCATAATCACCAGTATAGAGGACCCAGGGTTAGAGATGTAGAGCAGAAGGTCGTCTGCAAAGGCCACGTCCTTGAACTCCCTCTCAGCAGCCCGTATCCCATGGATATTTAGATTTTTCCTCATAGCCATCAGGAGGGGTTCTAGCGACAATATAAATAATAATGGGGAGAGCGGGCAACCCTGTTTTGTCCCGTTGAACATCTCAAGGGGACAGGACAGGGCCCCATTTATTCTTATTTTAGCTTTAGCTTTATCTGAGTTTAGTAAGGAAATTGGCCTATAGCTTTCTACTGCAGTCGGGTCCTTTCCCTCTTTCAAGATCAGGACCACATGTGTCAAGAGTGTCTCTTCTCTGAATTTTTCACCCTTACCCACTGAATTAAAGTAATCGCATCGTTTTGGGACTAGCTGTTTTTGGAATTGCTTGTAGTATGAGATCGGGAAACCATCGGGGCCAGGGCAACCTCCCTTAGCTGTATTTTTAATCGCCCTCTCAACCTCCCCCTTTGATATTGGGGCTTCTAGTGCTTCCATTTCTATTTGATTGGCCCTGGGAATATCTATCCCCTTTAAGTAATCCTTTATTTCCTCCCGTCCTCTATTCTCTGCCTTATCCTGCTGTCCGATATTATAAAGGGCCCTGTAATATGTATAAAATGTATTTGCAATGTCATCCGGCATATTTTGTATATCCCCTCCCCATTTCTCACTTTTGGGATAAAAGTTCTACTTTTCTTTTCCTTCACCCTCCTGGCCAACCATTTACCTGATTTATTTCCCCATTGATACCTTTCTCTTCCCAGGATATGGTAGGCAGTCCTCCTATCCTGCTCTAAGCAGTCTTCTAGCTCTCTTTTTTTTATTATTAAATCTTGAGTGTCCTGGAGTCCCCTTGGTCTCCTCGTCTGCTCCAATCTCTGAATTTCCTCATACAATGGGGTTTTCCTCCTCTCTCTCTCTCTCTTTTTCCCCGCTCCAATCCCTATTAATACCCCTCTTATTACTGCTTTATGCGTTTCCCATAATATAGGGCTAGAGATTTCCGGTGTGTCGTTCAGTCTAAAAAATTGTTCAATCTCCTGCTCAATCCTACCTACTGAATCCTCATCCTGTAACAAAGATTCATTCAATCTCCAATTCATCCTCGGTCCATGATCCTCCCCTATCTCCAACTGGATCATCACAGGTGCGTGATCTGATACTGTTCTTGTTTTTATTTCCGCCTTCTTAAGTGCCCTCAGAGATGAATGTTCCAAAAAAATATAATCTATTCGAGAGAAGGAACCATGGACCGAAGAGAAGCATGTATAATCCCTATCTTTTGGATGCAGTATTCTCCAGGTATCCTGTAGCTGAAGCTAGAGCCCTTAAAAACATTCTCTGTTTGTATTCAGATGTCCTGGGTCCCACCCCTGTAGTGTCTATTTTAGGGTTCATACTCCAATTAAAGTCCCCAGCAAGGATTAATTTCCCCTCTTTGAAGTCTTCTATTTTATTCAGTACTTTCTTTAAGAATCTACCAGCATTCTCGTTTGGGGCGTAAATACTTACAATTGTACATTTAAAGTTAAACAGCATACCTTTTAGGCACAGGTATCGTCCCTCCGGGTCCACTAGTCGCTCCTCTAAATTGAACCTCATTGTTCTACTAAAGCCTATCGCAACCCCTCTAGAGTAAAATTAGCCGAATTCAATCTGACCCCAGAAGTGCATGTTATATGCGTCTCTTGGAGGCATACTATATTTGCTTCCATATATTGCAGTTCATCATTTATCCTATATCTTTTCCTTTTTGTATTTAAGCCCCTTACATTATAGGTAATAACATTAAATACTACCATACCTCCTTACCCGGGGTAGTTCCCTCTCCTTTTTTGGAGCGTCCAGTGGATCCAGTGGTACATGTCCTTACTAACCCTATGGGAGGACCGAGTGAGAGCCCCAAAAAGCAACAAAAACATCCCCCCTCCATCTCCCCTCCCCCCTCCCCCCTTGTCCTATAACGGAACGTCTTGTGAGACTGGGTAGGACTCCCCCCTTCCCGTTAGACCTATGGGACTGGTGGACCGATATTTGTGTTCGTCTCACCCCCATAGTATCCCTGGGGCTCATACCCTTATCCGTCTGAGGCTCCCCCTGCTTCTATTCTCCTGGTCTTCTAACTTATATCTAATTGTTCTATTTGCCTTCCGAAGAGCTGTTACCTGTTCTAGGATTCCATCTATCTTTTGCTCATGAGCCTCTACTCTCCCCAAGACCAAGCCTATGTCACTCCTTATTGTTGCAATATCTGCCCTTAGAGAGACCTCCATTCTCGAGAACATTTCCGAGAGCATCTCCCTAATTTGTGGTGTCTGGGAGGTTTCCCTATGACTATCCAAAGCCGTTTCTCCTGCCTCCATATTTACCACCTCAACCTCTCCCCGGGGTTCATTCTGACCTGCATCGCCATTCTGTGAGTTTACACCACTTTTTTTTTTAACTCGCTTGACTTTGTGACAGGGTTTTTTGCCCCCCTACTCTCTTCCCCCTTCTGTCTACTTGGTCCCAAGCAAAGTGATTTTTCTATCCTAGGGCTACCGGCCTCTTCATCTTCTCTTATACTAGAGTTTGCGACCATATACTTTTGAATTCCGACCGGGCTTGCAGCTGGGGTGATCGATTTATTTGCTTTACCTGTTTTCCCTCTCATTTTGACAGAGCCAAGCCACTGCCTAACTATCACCGGGTTGTTTTCTTTCCTATTTTTCTTTTTTTCCCCTTTTCTTCTTCCCTCCTTTTCCCCTTTCCTTCCCCCCTCCCCTTCTCTCCTTCTCTTCTTTTTTTAAAACTTGACAGAGCAAGTTCCCAGCTTACTCCCCGCTACCTCCACCCTGATCTAATATACCCCCCCTCCCTGGCTGCTAGAAATCCCCTGCCTATCCAGAACCACCCACAATAAAATTCAATTTAATTAACAATGTTAACAATATCCGGTAGCCTACTAACTTATTAATATTCGCTAATATGTCAAAAGAAGTAAAAAAGCAAAAAAAAAAAGGGGGGGGGGCAATTCAATTGTTTTCCAGTTACAAATAAATCCTCTGTCTTAGCTCATACGGTGTTAACTCCACGGTTAATATTACTTATACCATAGTGTACTAGATAAGAAAAGGATTATTGTTATTATTATGACTATTATGATGAATTCGTCTTTCTACATTAATAAGTTGTAGATGCTTGACATCTGAGAGTAGTGTCAGTTATATCCAGTCCTTTAACCGCCAAATATCAGAAAAAAAAAGAAAAAATATCCACACAGCGAAGGGAGAGCATAAGTCAATTTTCCAACAGCAGAAACTATTGCGTCGACCTCAAGGAACCTCCGGCACTCACTATTCAAAACAGCACACACTTCCCCCTTTGTTTATATATATATATATATATCAAACTGTTCCTTATATCCAGGGGGGGGGGGGGGGGCAACAGATGGAGCAGGCTTCAAGCAACGGAAAGTTTTTCCTTTTCTCTTCTTTTCTCTTCCCTCTCTTCTCTCCCACAGCACTAAAACATAGCAGCAGGTATGGGGCGCTTACAGGAATGATATTGTCCTTGGGGGGTCCACATTCAAACCAGCTTACTTATTCCATGGGGGAAAGGGGGAGGTGGGGTGGTCTCCCAGTGAACCAGAGGTATATCCAGAGGGTATCTGATATAATGTCCGTGCCCACCTCCAAACAGCCATAGAATGCCCCACATCCCCATCAGGGTGCTTGCCTTACCGCTGTCCCAGCTCCTTGGATCAACCGCCTGACACTGCTCCCTGAATCAGCAACTTCCCTCCAAGCTCTGGTGCATTTAGGCAGGGGTCTTCCTCGCTGACAGGGGGACACCCGCAGGACCACAAATCGATATACGGCAGCGTCTAGAGGCAGACTGTGGGCGTTGTTGTTTTTTTTATTTCCCAAGCAGCCAAACCGCTAACACATGCTGGGGCTCGGGCTGCGACGGCCAGCCGACTAGCGCATGCTGGAACCACGAGAACCGCCAAAGCCGATTCGGATCGGCGTGGCGCTGCTGACACTCTCCGTCAGCCAATCGGATGGCACGCAGCGCAGCATCGAGTGCACGGCAGGGGGGAGACAGAGCGAGGCCCTCAGAAGGTTCGGCGGGCGGCTACTCCTACGTCATGGCGCTCCGCCCCTCCCTCTGATGCATGTAAACACTGTAATTCTAATCTAATTCTAGCCCACATGATACCTACAGATAGGGGGACTCTGAAAAAAAATACTTTTGTATTTTGGCACAAAATAGATAAATAATATGATGTGGTTTCATGTACTGTAACATTTCAAGTAAAATGTACGTAAGCCACCTTTTACCTATTCAGTGCGTATTTTTCGGGAAGAAATGCATGTTTTGTTATCATTTTGGTATTCTTTCTTGTGAAATACTTCAATAAAAAGTATTGAAACAAAAAATGTATATAAGCTCAAACTTTTTTTTATCTTTTTTCAGATAGAATGAGGTAGTAGGATATGTTTAAAAAGGTTTTTTTAACTACCTCTTGCAGGTCAGTTAAATGGGAGGACAGGGGGTCCATCCACCACACCCACCACAGAGCATCCACAGCAACAGCTAATGCTGACAGCTGCCAAGCATCTAAAGCAGGAGCTGCTCCTGCCACTAGTTAGATCACAAAGATAGGTAGTTGAAAGCAAGGGAGGCTTCTCCTCCACTCTAGTCACATGACCCAGCCAAGGGAGGACTTTCTCTCACTCTTAACTGCCTAGTCTGACAAATGGGTTATGGAGGAGGGAGCTGTACTTGCAGGAATAAGGGGGCAATTCGTACTGTGGAAGAGCTCTAATGGGGAGATCTGCACTCGGTAGAGCTGTACTGGGGGAACTCTGTGCTAGGGAGAGCTATATTTTGAAGATATGTACTGAGGATAGCTGTACTGCAAAGAGTTAAATATGGGGGAAGAGCTGTAGTTGGGGAGATCTGTACCAGGGAGATCAGTACTGGGGAGAGCTATGCTGGGGAGAGCTGTACTAGTGGGGGATCTGTACTGGGGGAAATTGATACTAGTGGAGAATCTGCACTGGGGAAAGCTTTACTGGGGTAGCTTTGTACTGGGAGAAAGCTGTACTGAGGGGAGATCTGTACAAAGGCACAGTTGTACTGGGAGAGAGCAGTACTTGGGAGAGCCGTACTGAGGGAGATCTGTACTGAAGAGAAATCCGTACTTGAGGGAATGTTGTACTGGGAGAGAGCTGTACTAAGGGAAGATCTATACTGAGAAAAGATCTGTGTTGGAGAGAAATTTGTACTAGAGGGAGATCTGCAATGGGGAGAGACCTGTACTGGATGAATTTGGCTTGGAGAGGGGGGAAATGTTTTGGAATACATGACCTGTTCACTGTGCAATGTGTACTGCTGACCCCTGCACTGTTTTTGAGTATATCAGGGGTACTGAATTAAACATTTTCTTCCTGCAGAAGTCTGAATCTAATTTCTGGTCTATGATCCTTCACATTACAGTTCTTCCCATCTTTAAACCACAGTCCCCTTTACATTGATATCTTCTATTCTCTCCTTCACATCACAACCCCCATTCACATCACAGGCCCCCTATCAGGGCTGGGTTCTCAGCCCTTCTGTCTCTGTGCTCAGGTTGCTCAGCTGTCAGTTAATTGCCAGAACTCATCCTTCCACAGTGGGTCAAGCCCACAACCAGCCCCTCCTGGCTATTTAAACTGCCTGGTTCATTTCATCATTTGCCTTCACCTTGGTCAAACATATCTAGCAACTCTCAGCTGTGCTCCTGTTGAAGACTTGCCTGGCTGATGTCCCTTCTGGTTCCCGATTGTGTCTGCTGCCTCTGATTACGCTGATCTCTGGCTCCCCGATTTCTTGGCTTGTTCTGACTACCCGATTTGGCTATTGAAGCCAGGCCATGTTTTGACTAGGTTTACCAGTTATACCATTTTTACCATTTTATTAGATGTGATTTTTACTGAATTTTCTGTCTCCATCTGTTTCATGGTTCCTGACACCCCCCTTCACATCAAAGACTCCTCCTTCACATCACAGCACTCCCTTTACATCGGTGTCCTCAGTCCCCCTTTATACCAGTCCCCCTAGCAATAACGACCCCTGTTCCTCACATCATAGCCCCCTCCTCACATCACTGCCCCCATCATGTGCTTTAGCTGTGATAGAGAAAACATACAAAGTGTTGCTGAGAAAGTGGTTAGGAACATATTGGCGCAAGCTTAGGCACTGGCTGGTCTCGTAAAGTAGATGTAAACCCCTAATAAATGCCCTGTAGGAAGTACAATACTGTGTATCTTGGAAAATTTGGGGATGGGGGAAGGATAGAGATAATACATCTTAGGCTCCATTCACATTGGCTTAAAAATCGCTGTTTCTACAGGAGTTTTGTGTTTTGCCTGTAGAAGCAGCTCAATGTTATCCAATGTGTCCATGCACATTAAGATGTTTAGAGACATATTTTAAGCTTAATGTTTAGAAGCAGGAAAAAAAACCTTCTGGTTTGCATTTCTGATTTCAGAAACGCATAATTCTCCCAAACTTGTCTAAACTATGTGCAAAAAATGATCTGTACGAGCATTTTTTTAAAGTCCAGTGCGCATGGAGCCTTAATGCTGCTACATTCTGAGACTGTCTACATGCACTACAGTGATAACTGGCTGCAATGTTTTTTTTCACAGGCCTTTTTTTTTAATAGTAACTGTGGAATATGCCTGTGCAGTGTGCATCAGCACAAAAGCTAATAGTTACCTTTGGGACTGCATATTATAGTAGGTGCACATGGCAAAGATAATAACAGGCAAGAGACTGTGGGAAACAGGGGTCAGAACTTTGTCACCATTGTTTGCGCCCAAGCAAGGACCTTAGCATTAGTATCACCGCCTGTTATTTTCATGAACACTCATCATTAAATTTAAAAAGGCTTTCAAATTGATATTACTATTCTAAAGCTTACATGAGATCTTAATGGTTGACATTTACTATTTAACAAACAATGCTTAAATTTATTTTTTTGTTTTGTTTTTTATCTGCAGTGCTGGGGTACATTTTCTTACGTGCACTGACTGTGTGCACAGATATGTACAATATCTTTGCACAACATTAATTGATAACTAATTCTTCCAGTGTCAACACCTATCCTACTACCTAGATATGAACATTTTGGTAGAAATTACTGCTCTAAACCGATAAATAGTGCAAAAGGAGCCAACACTCAAACAAAGTCCAAACAGAATATAGAAATACAGTGTAGTGCTAAAAAAAATAAAGTTGTAGTGTACTGAAACCATAACAAATGTGTAATATATGCAAATCTATGCATATTCACTGTGATGAACTGGTGAAAGAAAATGTGAAATACAAATTAAATGGCTATAAAAATGCAGTGATGATTCTTCACTCAAAAGTGACAGTGGACAACATGCAATTAGCAGTGAAGCTATGTGGATGAAAGAGAAGATCCTATATCATAAGGCAATGGATGGATACTCTTACCAAATGTGGTGGACCCACTTAACAGCAGGAGTGGGTCAATGGGCTGAATGCCTCACAATATAGATCCAAATGGAAAGGTGGTCGCTCCAAGCAGGATACACCCGGACTTCAGTGATGACAATATTGGCACGATACCTGGATTCTTGTAATGACACTGAATCTTCACTCAATGTACTGACCCTCAGAAGGTCAGAATGTGTAAAGGAGGCTCAACCAGCAAGGATAAAAATGGAGAAAAAAGTGAAAATATAGTCCATATGGCACAGGTCAAACCAAAAAGGTTTATTTAAAATGACGGTACATAAAAATTCAATGAGTACATAAAAAGTAATCACTGGTAAATATAAAATTAAAAGAGCAATATGAGGAGCATATGTAGCAAACCCATTTTTTCTAATAATCAGGGTCTTTTTTTTCTAAATGATAACTTTTAGCTTGGGGTAATTAGAGCAAATTAGGCAAATCATGCTGGCAATATATGCAATAAATTAAATACATATCATAAATACTTGATTTTAGCAGTAGCATTCACAGTGGATGCTTGGTAATTGTCTGTGATCCAGGTCTGATTTGTTTTATTAAACACCAACTTCTGAGTCACAATTCCCCCCCTACACTCCCCGTCCTACTGCCCTGAGGGTCCTCTCTTACATGACACATTTAATAGGGTGTACAAGAGCATATTGGCCACCTACAGCTAGTGGTACATTCTTGACACCCAGCAGTCCATGGATATAATAACATGTAATAATTTTTGTTGTATTCTTGTTGTCCCTGCTCATGTTTTTTGACTGGTGCAGAAAAAGCCTTAGGCCGCGTACACACGGGCGGACTGTTCGCCCAACTTTGTCCGCTGAACAGTGTTTGGGCGGACAGTCCGCTCGTGTGTGGGCTTTCAGCGGACAGTTTCAGCGGACAGTTGGACGGACAAGGTTTTTCGGAATTTCCGAAAAACTGTCCGCTGAAACCTTGTTTGAGCGAACAGTCCGCCCGTGTGTAGGCTTGTTCGTCAAACAAAGTTGCGCGCATGCTCAGAAAGGATTTTCACGCCGAAAGCTATAATGCAGTGTATAGGACGTCGTATTTTTCGTCCCGTCGTACGTGCCGTTCACGTCATCGCGCACGGTTTCAGCAAACTGTTCGTCCGTCGTGTGTGGCCATGTCTGTCCATGCTAAGTTTGAGCGGACTGTTTGCCGAAACTGTTGGACGGACAAAGTTGGGCGAACAGTCCGCGCGTGTGTACGCGGCCTTATTAGAAAAAGAAAAAAAAAACACAAAAATCGAACAAAAAATTAAATCATAAAAAAATGTAAATCTGTAAATAAGGTTGATAAAAAAATAAAATAGTAATTGTGGATGAGACAATTACTGGATCTGGATCAGCATTTGGCTCCCAGAACTATTAGCATTCTGACCTTTCACAGACCACTGGCATCTCACTTCTTTATTAAGACCCAATCTAATTCTCACGACATTTAAGAAATAGTCTTTTCAACCCTTTGGGGACATTCCTCCATTCACTCTACTAGGTGACAAAAAAGCCAGATTTAAAAAGAAATGTTAATCTGGTAATAATGTTTAAAAAAGTGCTCTGCCTCTCATTTAAAAAAATCTGTCAGATTTTTCTTTAAAAAGGGAGATTCCCTAAATCTAATGACAGCTATGGCAATAGGGGGGAAAAATGGGATCTTTGGTACATACTACTTTCATTGCAATAAGTTTTTATTGAAGTTTAACAAGAAGACATGTATATACCTACACATATATAGATGCAACATTTCGGGTTACAGTATATAATAATAACAGAGGTCATCGTACATGTAATATAAAGAAAGAAAAAGAAAGGATAGTACCGCGTCACATTGCTTTACCAGTTCAGTAGTCAGGGGGCCATATGGACCGCCTGTGTGTCCAGTAAGTTCCCCATTATGAGGAGGAGGCTTCCCCTCTGGAACCCCTAGTGGGTACTCGCTGTGCCTAGAGAGGGAAAACCTCCACCTTCCCCTGGTTCGGCAAACACTGTCCCACAATGTTAAGCAGTACCATCAAGCCCGTAGGGCTCCAAAGCAGATGTCACTTATCAATGTATATTGCATGTGTATCCACTATAAAGGTGTTGTATTATAAAAACAACAAATTTGTTGCAGCTTGTTGTTGCCCGTCACGCAAACTGCATCAGCAATTGAGCAATACGCCGTGTAGGCAATTGAGGAAGAATGATGGATGTTTAACATAAAAGAACGTTAAGGAGTAAAAGTTATAACATAGATAAAATTAACAAAGAATAGATAGTACAAAGGAAATAATAAAATGATAAAATAAAAATAAAAAGAGAATAAAGAAAAGCCAGAAGTTCGGAGCCATAACACAGTTTGCTTCATATCTTCCCACAGGTCTTGAGCATTATGAAGTAATAATCATATCAGTTTAGTATTTTTAAACCAGTCAGTCCACTGTTTCCAGTTTGCTCTAGCTACGATAAGTTTGCCCTGGGTTGATGCAAACATGGTTTCATACATGGCATGTGTGTCAGTAGTTATGATGACTTCCTTTAACGTTGGTGCGTTATGATCTCTCCAGTGGCGCGTTAGAGCCAGTTTGGTACTCAGCAGAATATGGGATACAATCGTTCTGGTGGATTTGGGAATCAGATCTATGTTTAGGGATAAAATGGCTAGTTCCGGGTCAGCGGGGATGTGGGTCTTCGCTATTTGCGAGCATATGTGAAACACTTTGCTCCAAAGTGTTTGTATTTTAGCACATTCCCAGAGGATATGGTACAGGGTGCCGGGGTGGTTACACTGCCTCCAACAGAGTGGAGAGACACTGGGGGCAAATTTGGAGATCCTATATGGAGTAAGGTACCAACGACGCAATATTTTTTGTGTCATTTCCCATAGATTGATACATTTGGTGGAAGCATAGGTTGTTCGCAGTGCTGTTTGCCATTGGTCTTCCGTGAATGTTTTACCTAAATCTTTTTCCCATGCACTAACATTAGGTGTCTTGTGGAATGTCAATTTATCATTAAGGGCATTATAGAATAGGGAGATCCCCTTCAGATTGGTAGAGGGTTTGGTGAGATATAAAATAATCTTCCAGGGGAGTTGTATGTCTGAAAGAGTATTCGATTGGAGAAGGTGTTTGATTTGGATATATCTGTATTTATCAGAGTCTGCTAGTCCATATTCAATTTGTAATGTGCGGAACGTCTTTATTGCTGGCCCTATCCTAATGTCATCAATATATGTGATACCCTTTTCCCGCCAATGAGATAGTTGCAAATTGGGGATGAGTCCGATAAGACTGCTAGTAGGGATTTTTAAGATAGAAGTAGGGGTGTTAAAGGTTTGTGTAAGGAGTAGCTTCCAAGCACGTAGGGAAGCTACGATGGAGGGTGCCATAGATGTGATGCGGGAAGTGTTGGCTGTGTGTGTCAGTAAGTAATTATATAAACTGGTATTGGGGATTTGGCTTTCTTCAAGTTCCCGCCATCTAGTTAAGGGCGAATCCGGAAACCACGTCCTCAGTTGTGCTAGGATGGAGGCTATGTAATAGTCATGAATCTGAACATTTCCCACCCCCCCGGCAGTTCTCGATGTTAACCAGCTTTTAAAGGCCCACTTAGCTTTCTTTCCTTTCCATAGAAAGTTGTTTATGATAGCTTGTACCTTGGTAAAGTATTGATTGGGGATAGGGATAGGAAGGGATCTAAATAAATAGAGCAGTTGTGGTAGTATTATCATCTTTATTGCTGCTAATCTACCGAATCAAGGGCTTGTAACTTAGATGGTAGGGATTTAAGACAGGAAATGTAGTTGTTAGTGTATAGGTCTCCAGTGGTGGGGGTCAAGGTGATTTCTAAGTACTCTATGCCTTTCTCACTCCATTTGTAGGGAAATCGTGCACTGATTCTCGACTGCATGTCCCCGTCCACACCCAGCCCCAAAATATAAGATTTACTCTCATTAACTTTATAATAAGACAATGTATTAAATATTCTCAGAGTGTCATGAACCGAAGCCAAGGAATTTTCGGGGTCTGTGAGCATTAGTATAATGTCATCTGCGAACAGGCTAATCGTATGTTCAGATTTCTGGGCCTTAAACCCAGTGATATTGGGGTGGGATCTTAAACATGCCACTAGGGGTTCTAAGATTAAATTAAAAATTAGTGGGGAGAGTGGACACCCCTGACGCGTCCCATTAGTTATTAGGAAGGGATTAGAAAGTACACCCGAAGTGTATACCTTGGCTGAAGGGTTTGAGTATAAAGCCATTATAGCCGATAGGATCGTACCAGAGAATCCAAATTTGTTTAGGACTGCACTCATATACCCCCAGTGAACCCTATCAAAGGCCTTCTCTGCATCCAACGCGAGGAGCAGAGAAGGCCCCTATCCAGCACCAGCCAAATGAATGATGTTTGTCAATCTCCTCGTAGCATCCGAGGTCTGACGACCCTTTGTAAACCCAGCTTGGCCAGGGTGTATAAGGCAGGGTAAAATATCTATTAACCGGTTTGCTATTAGCTTAGCATAGATTTTCACGTCCGTGTTTAATAAAGATATGGGACGGAAATTGGCTGGTGTGTCTGGCGTTTTCCCTGGCTTCGGCTAAGTCACTATGACAGCACTCAACATTTCATGTGGGAAGGAGGAGGAGGCAGCAGCACATTTAAACACTTCAGTCAGATGAGGTAGTAGATGTAGTTTAAACATCTTGTAGTATTCCCCAGAGAATCCGTCGGGACTGGGGGATTTTGATCCTGGGAGTGAGTCTATTGTTTTGAGAGTTTCTTCTAATGTAAAGGGCGTATTGAGTCGTTCTAAATGTTGCGGGGAAAGAGTGGGCAGAGATAACTGTTGTAGGAAGTCATTGATTAGGGTGGGTGTGGGCTGGATAGTATCAATATCGTCTTTTAAGTTGTAAAGGGAACTATAGTAGTTGCTAAATGCGTTGGCAATGTCCTGAGGATGATGCATTTTTTGTTTGCTTTCGGGATGAAGAATGTAGGGGATCTTTGATTTTAATCTATGTCCTTTGAGTTGGTGTGCAAGTAGTTTCCCTGCCCTGTTACCCTGTGTATAGTATGTAATTTTTAGTCTTTTTGCCTGTTTTTCAAAAGATTCCAGTAAAAGGAGTCTCAGATCATGTCTCAGTCTATTGAGCTGTTCAGTCAGAGATTGGGATGTGTTCTGTTTATTTTTAGATTCTAGGTCACGGATCTTATCTGTAACTTCACGTATCCTCTGCTGCCGCTGCCTCCTCGCCCCAGCTCCTAGTTTTATAAAAATTCCCCGAATATATGCCTTATGGGCATTCCAAAGTACAAATTTGTTAGGCATCGAGGGCCCATTGAGGGAGAAAAATTCTTTCAAGTGGTCCTCGATCTGTGCCTTGTATTCTGGTAATTGCATAAGGTAAGAGTTCGCCCTCCAAAGAGGGATCGATTCAAATGTAGAAGAGTCTTTTAAGGTTAGCGTAATTGACACGTGGTCTGACCACGTAATAGTGTTGATAGATGCAGACACTGCTTTAGATAGGGTGTGTTGATCGACCAAGAATAAGTCTATCCTCGAATACGTATGGCGAGGGGCAGAAAAAAACGTAAAGTCCCTTTCAGTGACATGTAGGCATCTCCAAACATCAAATATATCTTCTCTGTGCAATGTACTGCCCAGAGGAGTAGTCAGGCGTTTAGGGTTGGACGTTGTGTCGATGGACGGATCAGGTACGACATTGAAGTCACCACATAGCACTAGAGAGCCTCTTCTGTACTTTCGGGCCTTTTTCAGAATTTTGTGAAAGAAGCGAATTTGCCGGGAATTAGGGGCGTAGACATTCACACTGGTATAAGACGCTTGATTAATATCGCATATCAAAATCAAATAGCGACCTTGAGTGTCTGCAATTTCCTTATGTAGAGTGAAAGTAACAGAATCCTTGACCGCTATCATAACGCCTTTTGTTTTAGAAGTGGCATTCGCAAAAAAGGTGTGTGGGAAATTTTTATGTTTGCAGACTGGTACCGCATGTTGACAAAAGTGGGTTTCTTGGGCACAGAGGATGTCTGACCCATTAGATAATGTTTCCTTCCACATAGATTTCCTCTTCATGGGGTGGTTAAGCCCCTTGGTGTTGATAGACAAGAAATTAATGGCCATGGAGAGGGATGGTGGTAGAGATCATTTTAGGTGCTGTATACATGGAGAGAAGGCTGAAACCCCCCCTCGAAAGTTCCAGCGGGGGTGAGATGGCTAATCCGTAATATGGGTACTCACAGTTGAGCCGGGGTTGGATCCGTTGCATGGGCTGTTTTTTAAGCTGCTCGTGGTGGCTGCTATCCGTGCGTTGAACGGGCACTCTTGAGGTGAACTGCCGATCAAGAGAGTACTGGCAAGACTCCGAAAGAAAAAATAAAGGTTGAATAAGGAAAAGAAAAAAAACAAAGAAAGTCCAATTCTTACGAACACAACTGAGAAAAAGAAAACAAGTATGCATGGTAAATTCCAATATAGGTCTAAGACACCCCTCAGAAGGATAGGGGTGAATCGTATGCAACCAAGTGCTGCTCAGGTGATTCGGGGTAAAAGTTCAGGCCTAGCGGTTGTCCCGCTTCCCCATTAGGGAGAAATGATGAACCCGTCAGCGTGTTAGTCAAGTATGTGAGCTGGCATTTTGTGGTGTCACTGTCTTCCAGTCCGGGCTGGGTAGCCGGCGGTTGGAGGTATCCGCATTATTATCCCTAGCATCAGGAAGGATCTTCCACTCCTTTAGCAAGGCGATACCTTTATCCAAGGAGTCTACGACAAACGGACGTTCCTGGTAGGTGATCGTGATTTTGGTGGGATAACCCCAACTATAGGGTATTTGGTGGTTTCTTAAGATTTTTGTGATCGTATTCAGATTTCTCCGCTTTTGCAATGTATGCTGTGACAGATCAGCATAGAACTGCAGATGTTGGTATTGGGATGGAAGTTGCTCCTGTTTGCGAACGCATTGCATCAGTTGCTCTTTTGTATGGTAGAAGTGCATACGGAGGATCACATCTCTAGGGATTTTTTCTGGGAGGTAGGCCAGTTTTGGCAACCGGTGTATCCTATCAATAGTCAATTCAATGGTGGAGAGATTATTAGTAGAAGGGAGGCAAATAGGTCGGTGGCATAGGAGCGTAGGTCTGAGGTTTGGATGGACTCGGGATACCTCTAATCTTGAGGTTGTTCCTCCTAGACCTGTCTTCGATGTCTGCCAACTTGTCTCTCATCCATGTCGATTCCCCCTCCTGCATCTCGTGGGCGTCCACCAAGTCATTTATGGTGGAAGCGAATTCCCCCATCTTGCCTTCTAGGTGATCCACTCTGTCTTCCACTATTTTTACTGCTCCACTGATTCTGTTCATACAGCCCATCATGTCTGCCTGAAGTGTGCTCCTCAGTGAGACTAGCATGTCTTTCAGTACTGTGTCCAGTACTGGCTGATTTGTAGTAGGATAGTTTGTAATAGAATCATGGAGTTCCCTGGTGTCATCCTCAAAGTCTGCCACCGGGCTCAGCGTGGGGCTGCATCCAGTGCCATCCAGCTTTAGTTTTGCTTTAGCTGGGCTCCCTGAGGGAGAGGATGCTGATGGGGAGACCTGGTCACCATAAGAGTCCAGAGTTTTATGGGATGAAGTGCTGGTGAGCTGTTTCAACCTGTGTTTGGTGATCAGTGAGGGTGGAGGGTCAGTGCCATCTTGCCTACCGTCATGTCGCGGCTGTAGAAAGAAGTCCGTTAGCCGTTGTGGCTTTGACGAGCCTTTTCGTTTGCCCATCATGCTCTACGGATGTGCCCCTCTTGAAACGCCAGGTGTATGAGGATAAAGCGGGGTCCTGATAGCCGCTTGTCGCCGTTATATCCACGGGGAAGCAGGAGCTCTGGAATCAGACTTCCATTCGGTTCCGCTGCAGGCCACGCCCCCCGGTACATACTACTTTACTGCATAAGTACGCAATGATGTGATGCAAACAAAGGGATGCTTTGTCAATGTCAGCAACAATTGTGCACTCTACAGCCCAGAAATAGTAAAGAAAATGCCCATGAAAAATAAAATATACCTCCTCACAATAATGTCCTGGTTTGAGGAAGAGTAGGAAGACCTATGGCTATAAGATGCTATACTTACATTTGCTTCCTGCCCTTCCCCCCCAGACTGCAGGCTTCTCCCTGTTTGTCTACCAATGGCCAATTCCTTGGGGAATTTATCTGGCCATTACTTCCTTCTCTTTCATGGGACGCACTGGATACCTTCACTACCATTGCGCAGTTTCTGGGTGTCCAGTGCAACCCTTATTAACCTCTATACAGTTGCAAAAAAAAGCATATGAACCCTTTTGGAATAGTATGGATTTCAGCACAAATTGGTCATAAAATGTGATCTGATCTTCATCTAAGTCACAACAATAGACAATTACAGTCTGCTTAAACTAATAGCATGCAAAGAATTACATTTTACCATGTTTTTATTGAACACACCATGTAAACATTCACAGTGCAGGTGGAAAAAATATGTGAACCCCTAGACTAATGAGATCTCCAAGAGCTAATTGAAGTGAGGTGTCAGCCAACTGGAGTCCAATTAATGAGATGAGATTGGAGGTGTTGGTTACAGCTGTCCTGCCCTATAAAAAACACACACCAGTTCTGGGTTTGATTTCCACAAGAAGCATTGCCTGATGTGAATGATGCCTCGCACAAAAGAGCTCTCAGAAGACCTACGATTAAGAATTGTTGACTTGCATAATGCTGGAAAGGGTTATAAAAGTATCTCTAAAAGCCTTGCTGTTCATCAGTCCACAGTAAGACAAATAGTCTATAAATGGAGAAAGTTCAGCACTGCTGCTACTCTCCCTAGGGGTGGGCGTCCTGTAAAGATGACTGCAAGAGCACAACGCAGACTGCTCAATGAGGTGAAGAAGAATCCTAGAGTGTCAGCTAAAGATTCACAAAAGTCTCTGGCATATGCTAACATCCCTGTTAGTGATTCTACGATACGCAAAACACTAAACAAGAATGGATTTCATGGGAGGATACCACAGAGGAAGCCACTGCTGTCCAATAAAAAAACATTGCTGTACGTTACAGTTTGCACAAGAGCACCTGGATGTTCCACAGCAGTACTGGCAAAATATTCTGTGGACAGATGAAACCAAAGTTGAGTTGTTTGGAAGAAACACAGAACACTATGGCGTTATTTACTAAAGGAAAATACACTTTGCACTGCAAGTTCACTTGAAAGTGCAGTTGGAAGCAAAGTCACTGTAGATCCAAGGGGGGCATGCGAGGAAAATAAAAAAAAACAGCATTTTAGCTTGCACATGACTGGATGATAAAATCAGCAGAGCTTCCACTCATTTCAGATTTAGATCGACTGCACTTCCATGTGCACTTTCAGTATGGTGGTGGGGGCATCGTGGTTTGGGGCTGCTGTGCTGTATCAGGGCCTGGACAGATTGCTATCATCGAAGGAAAAATGAATTCCCAAGTTTATCAAGATATTTTGCAGGAGAACTTAAGGCCATCTGTCCACCAGCTGATGCTCAACAGAAGATGAGTGTTGCAACAGGACAATGACCCAAAGCATAGAAGTAAATCAACAACAGAATGGCTTAAAACTGAATAAAATACGCTTTCTGGAGTGGCCCAGTCAGAGTCCTGACCTCAACCCGATTGAGATGCTGTGGCATGACCTCAAGAAAGTGATTCACACCAGACATCCCAAGAATATTGTTGACCTGAAACAGTTCTGTAAAGAGGAATGGCCAAGAATTACTCCTGACCGTTGTGCACGTCTGATCTGCAACTACAGGAAATGTTTGGTTGAAGTTATTGCTCCCAAAGGAGGTTCAACCAGTTATTAAATCTAAGGATTCACATACTTTTTCCACCTGCACTGTGAATGTTTACATGGTGTGTTCAATAAAAACATGGTAACATTTAATTCTTTGCGTGTTATTAGTTTAAGCCAGTGTTTCTCAAATCCAGTCCTCAGGCCCCCCCAACAGGTCATGTTTTCAGGATTTCCCTCAGAGGAAATGGCTGTGGTAATTGCTAAGGCAGTGAAACTGATCAAATCACCTGTGAAAAATAATGGAAAACCTGAAAACATGACCTGTTGGGGGGGCCTGAGGACTGGATTTGAGAAACACTGGTTTAAGCAGACTTTGATTTTCTATTTTTGTGACTTAGATGAAGATCAGATCACATTTTATGACCAATTTGTGCAGAAATCCATATCATACCAAAGGGATTCGCATACTTCTTTTTGCAACTGTATGTGCTCCAACTTTGGAGACTCTCAAAATGTATAGAAGTTAGGACTACAGTACACTAGGGTGTCGTGAAGTGGCCCTGCAGCTTACTCATATATTTGCAAATGTGTGCAAACTAAACCCCTGGTTTTAACGTGAACTGTTAGATGGGACGATTTGGTTTGTTGCAGACTGGTTGGTAAGTGAGCTGAGAATTTTTCTTTGTTGTTTTTTGACATGTGTCACCCTTCCATGTGCTCCATGCTGCATAGGCCAGTTACAGGTTGGGGTGATTGCCATTTGTTTTTTTTTCTCACCTACATTTGCTGCTGCCTACTAGGGATGAGCCGAACACCCCCCCGGTTCGGTTCGCATCAGAACTTTCGAACGGACCCCAAATTCGTATGAACTTTAGAACCCCATTGAAGTCTATGGGACTCGAACGATCGAAATTAAAAGTGCTAATTTTAATGGCTAATATGCAAGATACTGTCCTAAAAAGGGTTTGGGGACCTGGCTCCTGCCCCAGGGGACATGGGTCAATGCCTAAAATGTTTTTAAAAATGTCCGTTTTGGCGGGAGCACTGATTTTAATGATGATTAAAGTGAAAAAAAAAGTGAAATATTCCTTTAAATATGGTGCCTGTGGGGTGTCAGTAGTATGCCTGTGAAGTGCCACGTGTTTCCCGTGTTTAGAACAGTCCCTGCACAAAATGACATTAAATGGAAATAACATCATTTAAAACTGCTTGCGGTTTTAATGTTATATCTGGTTCCTGCAATATGGTTCAAAATCATTGAGAAAAATGGCATGGGTAGCCCTCCTTGCCCATTACCAGCCCCTTTGGGTCTTGTACGCATATTAAGGGGAACCCAGTACCCATATTAAAAAAAGGAAATGCGTGTGGCCCCCAGGTCCTATATACTCAGAACAGCAGTATACAGGCGGTGCAAACAAGACAGGGACTGTGTAGGTTTGTTGTGTTAAGTTGAATCTGTTTGTAATTTTCAACTGGTACATTTTTAAAGTGTAGCTCCAGTCCAAAAAACTATTTTTAAGCTTTTTGGAAAACATAGGGAAGGGTTATCACCCCTGTATAATTTGTTTTGTCGTACATCTTTTTTCATCTCACTTGCTGTTGTCTCCTTCCGTTTGAAAGTAGGAGATGTTTGTAAGTTGGATGTTTGAAAGTAGGGGCCTGCCCTATATGCTCTGCAGAAATGGCGGAACAAGATGTTGGTTTTGCCACAACATTGTAAGCCCTGAAAGTGACTCTTGGTGGGCGCTGGAGCGCCCTGCTGTGAACGATTATATCAAGAATTGTAATTACATGCCATTGTTGAACAGTGGTAGAAAAATTGACCTTTGGTGGTTGTGGTGCTGGTGCCACAACACTATAAGTCCTCACCGTTACTCTGGGTGGGCACAGGAAGGGGCCCTCCTGTGAAATATTATATCAAGAATTGTAATTACATGTCCCTGTTAAACAGGGGCAGAAAAATTGGGCCTTAGGCACTGGTGCTGGTGCCACCACACTGCAACCTCTCCCATATACTCTAGTTTTATTGCAGGAATTAGCCCTGCTGCAAAGCATTGCATCAAAATTTTTTATTAAACGCCCCTGTTAAACAGGGGCAGAAAAATTGGGCCTTAGGCACTGGTGCTGGTGCCCCCACACTACAACCTCTCCCATATACTCTTGTTTTATTGCAGGAATTAGCCCTGCTGCAAAGCATTGCATCAAAAATTGTAATTAAACGCCCCTGTTAAACAGGGGCAGAAAAATTGGGCCTTAGGCACTGGTGCTGGTGCCACGACACTGCAACCTCTTCCATATACTCTTGTTTTATTGCAGGAATTAGCCCTGCTGCAAAGCATTGCATCAAAAATTGTAATTAAACGCCCCTGTTAAACAGGGGCAGAAAAATTGGGCCTTAGGCACTGGTGCTGGTGCCACGACACTGCAACCTCTCCCATATACTCTTGTTTTATTGCAGGAATTAGCCCTGCTGCAAAGCATTGCATCAAAAATTGTACTTAAACGCCTCTGTTAAACAGGGGCAGAAAAATTGGGCCTTAGGCACTGGTGCTGGTGCCACGACACTGCAACCTCACCCATATACTCTTGTTTTATTGCAGGAATTAGCCCTGCTGCAAAGCATTGCATCAAAAATTGTAATTAAACTCCCCTGTTAAACAGGGGCAGAAAAATTGGACCTTAGGCACTGGTGCTGGTGCCACGACACTGCAACCTCTCCCATATACTCTTGTTTTATTGCAGGAATTAGCCCTGCTGCAAAGCATTGCATCAAAAATTGTACTTAAACGCCTCTGTTAAACAGGGGCAGAAAAATTGGGCCTTAGGCACTGGTGCTGGTGCCACGACACTGCAACCTCACCCATATACTCTTGTTTTATTGCAGGAATTAGCCCTGCTGCAAAGCATTGCATCAAAAATTGTAATTAAACGCCCCTGTTAAACAGGGGCAGAAAAATTGGGCCTTAGGCACTGGTGCTGGTGCCACGACACTGCAACCTCTTCCATATACTCGTTTTATTGCAGGAATTAGCCCTGCTGCAAAGCATTGCATCAAAAATTGTAATTAAACGCCCCTGTTAAACAGGGGCAGAAAAATTGGGCCTTAGGCACTGGTGCTGGTGCCCCCACACTGCAACCTCTCCCATATACTCTTGTTTTATTGCAGGAATTAGCCCTGCTGCAAAGCATTGCATCAAAAATTGTACTTAAACGCCCCTGTTAAACAGGGGCAGAAAAAATGGGCCTTAGGCACTGGTGCTGGTGCCACGACACTGCAACCTCTCCCATATACTCTTGTTTTATTGTAGGAATTAGCCCTGCTGCAAAGCATTGCATCAAAAATTGTAATTAAACGCGCCTGTTAAACAGGGGCAGAAAAATTGGGCTGATGGCATCACCCAGAACCAGAAATGTTCTTCCAACATATCAGCGGAGGAGGAAGAGGATAGACAATCAACATAACAGGACAGTCACTCAGCATCAGGATAGGCAGTCTTGAAGGGATGTGATATTTCAAAAAAAATTATTCGGTTACATCAGCTTCAGGTGCTTGGTAGCTGTGGGTTATCCAAGACTGATTCATCTTGATGAAGGCCAGTCGATCAACTGATTCGGTGGACAGACGCACCCTGTGATCGGTAACAAAGCCACCAGCAGCACTGAAGGTGCGTTCCGAAAGAACGTTGGATGCAGGATAGGCCAGTAGCTCACTTGCATACTGTGCAAGCTCTGGCCAGTGATCCATCCTCAAGACCCAGTAAGCCAGAGGATTTTCGGTGGGAAAGGTGTCCAAGTCTGACCTTGCCCCTGGGTATTCCTGCACCATGTAAATCAGACGCTGACGATGGTTGCTGGAACCGATCATACCTTGGGGCTGCGGACTAAAAAATTGTCTGAAAGCATTAGTCAGACGGCCACCTTCTCCACCGCTCCTTTTGACCGATGCCTCAGCAACACGTTGTCCAGGACCAGGAGTTTGTAACCTCCCAGTCTCTGGGAACGCATTGCACAGACCTTTCTGCAAGGCCTCCCGGAGATGTCTCATCCTCTGCGCCCTCTGCGATGGCAAGATAAGGTCGGCAACCTTACCCTTGTACCATGGATCAAGAAGAGTGGCCAGCCAGTAATGGTCCCTCTCCTTGATCCGAAGAATACGAGGATCCTTCCGCAGGCTTTGCAGGATCAGGGAGGCCATGCAGCGTAGGTTAGCTGAGGCATTCGGTCCGGAGTCCTCTGGGTCACTAAGGACAACATGATCCACAGCTACCTCCTCCCAGCCACGTACAAGTACACGTGTTTCTTGGGACTGTAAATCATCCCTACAAGACTGCTGCTGCTGCTGCTGCTGCTGCTGCTGCTGCTGATGCTGAGTGCCAGCCTCCACCTCCATGCTGAAACAATCATCATCCTCCTCCTCCTCTTCCTCCTCCTCATCCTCTTCCTGTGTGATGGGTGGCACAGCAGGAACACTGTCTGGATAAAGGGGGCCTTGAGAGGCAAGGAAGTCCTCCTCTTCCTGCCTCTGTTCTGCCTCAAGTGCCCTGTCCATTATTCCACGCAGCGTATGCTCCAAGAGGTGGACAAGAGGTACAGTGTCACTGATGCATGCACTGTCACTGCTCACCATCCTTGTGGCCTCCTCAAACGGTGACAGGACAGTGCATGCATCCCTGATCATGCCCCACTGGCATGGTGATAAAAAACCGAGCTCCCCTGACCCTGTCCTGGTGCCGTAGTCGCACAGGTACTCATTGATGGCCCTCTGCTGCGTGTGCAGCCGCTGCAGCATGGTCAACATTGAGTTCCACCTGGTGGGCATGTCACATATAAGGCGGTTCTTGGGCAGGTTCAACTCCTTTTGGAGCTCAGCCAGCCGAGCACAGGCATTAAATGATCGGCGGAAATGCACACAGACTTTCCTGGCCTGCTTCAGGACATCCTGATAGCCCGGAAGAAGAAGAGGAGGGGGTGGAGGAGAGAGGTGTGTCACAACCAATAGTAGCATTTTGGAGGCGTGGTGGCGGAACAACCTCCAACACTACTGCACCTTGTCCTGCATCCTTCCCAGCTGCCAGAAGAGTGACCCAATGGGCCGTGAAAGACAGGTAACGTCCCTGTACATGCCTGCTGGACCATGAGTCAGCGGTAATATGCACCTTACCGCTGACCGCCCTGTCCAGCGAGGCAAGGACATTGCCTTCCACATGCCGGTAGAGAGCCGGAATCGCCTTCCGTGAGAAAAAGTGGCGTTTGGGGACCTGCCACTGAGGAACCGCACATTGTACAAACTCACGGAAGGGGGCCGAGTCTACCAACTGAAAAGGTAGCAGTTGAAGTGCTAGAAATTTAGCCAAGCTAGCATTCAACCACTGGGCATGTGGATGGCTGGGAGTGAACTTCTTTCGCCGCTCCAGCAGCTGGGGCAGGGACATTTGCCTGCTATAATCGGACGTGGGTGTACTGCTAGCAGAGTGCCCGGAAGCACTTGGCTGTGACACACCTAATTCTACACCTTCATTCCTCTCAGAGCAGGTTTCAGAGAGGACTGAAGGTCTAGTGGGGTTGGAGATGCCAGCTGATGAGGAGCAAGGAGAGGTCTGCTTTGCTCTTTGGTGTGGGTCTTTGAGGTACGCTTGCCAACGAGCTGCATGGCAGGTCAACATATGTCTGGTCAAGCATGTGGTGCCCAAGCGGCTGATGTTTTGGCCACGCCAGATACGCTTGAGACATATGTTGCAAATAGCAGCGGTGCGATCTGATGCACTCGTCTCAAAAAAGGCCCACATCAAAGAACTTTTAGAATAACGCGCAGAGGCAGCGCCCTGCACAGGCGGAGCTCTGCGGTGGGATTCAGTCAGTGTGCTGCCCCTAAGCTGGCCCCCGGAGGGCATCCTGCCTCGTTGGACATGTGCCTCCTCCTCCTCCTCCTCCTCTCTCCTACCAGGCACCCACGTGGAGTCAGTGCCCTCATCATCCCCTCCCTCTTCATCGCTGTAGCAAACCTGGCAGTATGCTGCAGCTTGTGGAACATGACTGCCAGATTGCTGTCCTTCTCGAGCATCCCCTCTCTCTGCATTCACGCTACTGCCTTCCTCTAGCTGAGTGTCCTCATCAGAGCCTACAAAACACTGGGCATCCTCCTGGAGCATGTACCCAACACTGTGCTCAAAGAGTTCAGGAGACTCCTCAGGAGGACGTGGTGGGTCTAGGGAAGGAGTCACTGATGATGACATTGAGACGAGGGAAGACGATGCGTTGGCAGCTGCTTTGCTAGTACCCTGAGACTGGGTGAGAGAGGATGAGGAGGATGAAGAGGACTTGGTCATCCACTCTACCAAGTCGTTGGCATGTTGCGGCTCAACATGTCCAGCTGCCGAAAAGAAGGACAAGCGTGTCCCATGGCCACGTGCTGATGACAATGCACCGCGTCCACGACCAGCACTGTTGTCTCTAGACACAGAGCCTGCTTGCCCTCTTTTATCGGCTCGCACCTGTCTGCCTCTCCTTGCTGGCCTTCCAGACATGGTAATGGCCTGAAGGGAGTTGGGTAAAACAGCAGTTGGGTAGTGTATATTGTGCTGGAGGCACACAACACCCACTAACTCCTGCAGATGCCTTTATTACAGAACACCAGATAAAGGGGTATACTGTAATGGAGTCACACAACACCCACTAAGCCCTGCAGATGGCTCTATTAGAGAACAGCAATAAAGGGTAGATACAGGTGTATATTGTGCTGGAGGCACAAAACACCCACTAACTCCTGCAGATGCCTTTATTATAGAACACCAGAGATAAAGGGGTATATACAGATGTATACTGTGCTGTGCTGGAGGCACACACAACTTCCAATAACTCCTGCAGATGGCAAGTGGGCTCAAATAGAGAAGAGCTATGTAGGTGGATATAGCGGTGTGTACTAGGTACAGAGCACGCAGACAGCACGCACAAGCTCCTAACACTACTGACTGCAAGCTCTATTATAAAAGATAGATCACTAGCTATATAGGTGAGGTGAATATAGCGGTGTATACTGCGGTCAGGGCACGCAGACAACAACCACTACAGAAGAGCAAGATCGAAAATCGGAACACCCACTAACTGCTTCAGACGCCAACACACTACACAAGGCCGCCGCGCTGGCGGCCTTATATAGTGTGGGGCGTGCACTGCACAGCCTGAGCTATGATTGGCCACAGGCATCCTGCCTGTGGCCAATCATGGCTCTCCTCGCTGCTGGCGCTGTGATTGGCCAAGAATGCGGGGTCACAGTGCATGCTTGGCCAATCATGAGCCAGCAATGCACTGTGCCATCGCAGTGCATTGTGGGCCGTGAGCGCCACACGAATTTGGCGCGAATGTCCCATAACGTTTGGAATTTGCCCAACGGGCGAACACCCGAAGTTCGAGTCGAACATATGTTCGACTCGAACACGAAGCTCATCCCTACTGCCTACCCATCTTATGTAGTGTGGAAGGTTGGGCAGACTATGATCATAAGGCCATACCCCCCCCCCCCGGTAATTATGACAAAAGTGCCCTGTCTATAATGACATTTAAAAAAACAATATGCAACCTGCCCTATTTCCTCCTCCTCCTCTTCCTCCTCCTCCACTGTCAGCCCCCACCTCTTCCTCTTCCTCCTCCTCCTCCTCATATTTTGATGTATTCAGTAAACATATAGTTCAGGAGCTGCCTGTGAGTTCTGCCTGTAGCTAATAGGGATTAGGGGTTTCTGGATTCAGGGGACTGGAGGCTCATTGGTCAGACAACAAGGGGAAGTCACATACCAACACTGGTTAGAGAGTGCTGCTCACCCCCAAAATACCAAAAATGGGAAAACTCCCCCAAAATGGGATTTCTAGGCAGCAAGATTATGTATAAAATCAGTGTATGGAAAATTAAATATTTTATTAAATCGAATAAAAAAGACTTGACATAGTAGTTAAAAAACTGAGCTACAGTAGGACAATGATTATACTAGGTGCGGATTTACATTTGTAGACAAAAATATCATGCCAACATTGTACAGAAAAGTCAACAATATGGAAGATAACCTTGACGCGTTTCAACCCTCACATCGGGGGTCTTCTTCAGAGGAATAGTCGGCTGAAAAAAGTATATCATAAATATATATATATAAACTATTATTTACGCACAGTATATACAATTGGTAATATTGTATAGTGCAAACATCTGGTATAGTTACCCAAGATTGTATGTCCAAAAACGGGGAAAGGGGATGTTCCTACATGGAGAGCCTTTTAAAAAGGGACCTTTTTCTCCCCACACGGGGTCCCAAGACACTTCACAGTTGCCACAGTGGAGAAGGGGCAGCAGTCCAAAGGTATGGCTCACGAGAGGTCACACTATAAATCCACCCCCAGGGAGGGGTTAAAAAACGCCAATGGTCAGAGTGCGGACAGGCTGTACCTGCAGGAGAGATCCCCACAGGAAATTTTATTTAAATTTAAATTTGGCATGCTCAAAAAGTAGAACGAGCTATCAAACATACTATCCATAAGTAATGTATTGTCATAACATGTGCGGAAATTATACATATTCCCACATGTGTATATACATAAAGAAGGGTCAGAGGACACCCAAGCCGCTTGGTGTATAAAGAATGTGATAAGTCTGATCCTGCGGGTGGTGAGACAATGAGTCTTCTCTACCATTTATATTATGGCCTAACCAAAATGCTTCTATGTAGTCCAGCCACGGTATGTTATTTGTGGCTATTGTCTCTCCTTTTTGCACTATAAAACCTGTTTTGTCTTTTACTATTTGCTTAAAGCCCAGGTTTAATCAAAAGAAAAAAAATGTCAGAAGAGACGTTACTTATAATTTTTTTATTACAGGTATTCTATATGGTGCCAACTATTTGTTCAGCACTTTACACATATACAGTATGTATTGTACATTCACATTAGTCTCTGCCCTCAAGGAGCTTACAACCTAAGGTCCCTAACTAAAAATACATACAGATACTAGGGGCAATGTAGGGAAGAGCCAATTAACCTACTAGCATATGAACTAAAAAAACAAAACTGTGTAATACTCCTGTGATGCTTAACTGTTTCTTATTAAGTATGTTTCAGCAGCTTCCCACATACACAATTTAAACCTGTATAAAATAAGTCCAGAGCTTCCAATAGTGAACCAATCAATACATTATTGCATCCATCATATGCTCCTGTGCAAAAAAAAACATACTAAATGATAATGATGTGCATCAGATAATAATCACAAAAATCCACACACCAATGTGTTTGTACTGATATATTGGTGTCAAAACAAAAATGATTAAAATATTTTTTTTTCCTCATGTTGGATAATCTTGAAGTTCCCTTGTGTTATATTAAGATCACTTTCATGTAATTCACCAAAAAACACTCCATTCTTCACCTCGGGCCGATCCTGGGTGGGTGCATGGTGTGCACCACACCCAGGCGCCGCAGAGGTGGGGTCGCTGAAGTTCCAGAATGCACCCCTCCCTGATATGCATAACAACCAGTGCCTGCCTGCTCACAAAGTCAGGTCAGGGCAGGGGGAGGGGTGCAGAAGCTCAAGTGGCACGCTCTGTCACCCGCAGCCCCACACCTCCTGCTGTACGTGCTCACACTAATCCACTGACAGTGGAGTGAGAGCCATCCTGTCAGCTCCTGCGGGGGATTTCCCCTTCCCTCTCCTCCGAACACTGCAGCATGTGCGAGCTCCCGGCCGCCCACTCTGTTCCCTCCCCTGATTCCTCATTGGTAAGGGGAGGGAGCCCATCAGCCAGGCCTCCAGCAGCTGTAAAGCATCATGGGACATATAGTCCCTATCGCCAGCAGCCCAATAGCAATCCCTGGGGCAGAAACTCTCCAGCCTGCCCACAGGAGGAGGACGGATGAGAAGCTGCAGGGAAGCGGACTGTCACTCCATGAGGCGAGAGAACAGAGCAGAGATATTGTATGTTTTTTAGTGAATGTGTTTTTTTTTTATTAAAAAGAAAGGTCTTACACTATAAAGATTTCTCTCTTCCTTCTCATTGTTTCATGCTGGGAGCTGATATTATTTACCCCTTCATGCCCAAACCTTTTTTTAACATTTGTTGTTTACAAAGGTAAAATCAGGAGAATAAAATGGAGATTGTTGCAATATTTTATGTCACACATCTATTTGCTCAGCGGTTTTTCAATTGCAATTTTAGTGGAAATAAATACACTTTCAGAAATGAAAAAAAAAACACTAAAGTTAGCCCAATTTTTTTGTATAATGTGAAAGATGATATTATGACGAGTAAATAGATATCCAACATGTCATGCTTTAAAATTATGCATACTCGTAGAATGGTGACAAACTATGGTACTTTACCTCTTGTTGCCTGCACTATAGCCAAAAGACGGCTACAGCGTGGGCCTAAATTGCCAGGAGGGCATCCATGTATGCCCTTCCATGCATGTGATTCCTGCCCTGCAGGGTGTGCACGGCGCGCTCTGTGATAAGTGAGTCCAAGAGACTTCACTGATCACAAATCGGAGTAAGGGGCAGATCCTGGCCCCTTACCACGTGATCAGCTGTCAGCCAATGACAGCTGATCACTTGATGTAAACGGACAGTAATAGGCAGTGACAGATCCTATTTATGGAGGGATCAGGGGTCTATAAGACCACAAATCCCTCCTTTGCACTTAAAAGCATTCAAAATGCCAAGTTTGGCTTCTTTAAATACTGTTATTTTTTTAAATCTGGCGTCTTTAAGGCTTCAGTACACCGGGCGTGATGTCATGACATTGCTTCCGGGTTACTAGATCCGAGACCAGATCAAAGCCAATCCCGGCTTTGTTCAGGTCTCCAGCCAGCTGGCGGACCTGCCGGCTGGTCCCTCCTGGTGGGATGGGAGAGCCCAGGCATGCCACAGAAGGCGGTGGGAGGGAAGCACGTCTCCTCCCGCTGCTTGTGATAACAGCCGAGCAGCTGATTAGCTGCATCGGTTGTTATTACAAGAAAGCTGACCACCGGCTCTAAAAATGGTACCGGGGGTGCCTGGAGCTGCATATCACCCTGGTACAACCTCTTGAAGCTGAAGGCCGCATATTTTTCGTTACATCAGCGTGAAGGGGTTAATGAGCCAAGTGATGCTGCTGTTTTTTGTTAAAAAGGGGGACCTGTGGAATGCCCTTCGCCTCCCATCCATATATAAATATAAAAGAACTCTAAAACCGCCATCAGCCCCGCCATCAGTACCTTCATCGGTACAGCCATCAACACAGCCACCACCATCAGCACTGCCATCAGTACTGCCATCAGCACAGCCACCACCATCAGCACCGCCATCAGTATCATCTGAATCTGACAGCCCATCTGTCACAAAGCCCGCCATCAGTACCGCCATCAGTACCATCTGGATCTGACAGCCCATCTGTCATACAGGCCACCATCAGTACCGTTAACAGTACCGCCATCAGTGCTGCCATCAGTGCCATCTGGATCTGACAGGCCATCTGTCACACAGGCCTGACATCCCTACTGCTTCACAGTCCCGCCGTAAGTACCATCACACAGGCCATCAGTAACCTGTCAGTACCATCATAAAGGCCCGCCATCAGTGAGCTGTCAGTAGCACCACCAGTTCTGTCACACAAGCCCGCCAAAATAACCACCATCATGTCCCAAAGAGTTTACACAGCTGAGGAGGCATATAACATCCTCACCATGTCGGAGGATGAGAGCAACGGGGAGCTCTCATTATGCAATTCTGGTTCGGAATACGAGCCAGTGGAGGGTAGTGGATCGGAGTCCGAGTCAGCGGAGGAAACCGCCCCTCCTAAAAGAGTAAGGCGATCAGGACCTAGATCAGGACCAAGATCAGAACATCTGCCTACCACCAGCAGCGCCAGACCCCAAGAAGAGAAACCCAGTACAAGTACTGAAATTGCACATCGAGCCCAAGGAATCCAGGCCCAGTCCTACCTTCCCGATGCCCTTTCAAACCCCTTATGATTGCCTGCCAACTCAGAATCCGCTACAATCCCCCCTTTCACTGCACAGCCACGTGTGCAGCCCAACACTTCAAATTTTGCACATTTGGACTATTTCTATTTGTTTTTCCCCGAAGATTTGTTGCAGTACATGGTGGACCAAACAAATCTCTATGCAGAGCAATTTATTGCTGCCGTCCTACGCCCGGATGTTCCAATGGCAACGTCTAACACTAGATGAATTTAAATTGTATGCTCAAGTGGAGGAGCTAGAAGAGATACAAGATATTATTGTCCTCAATGTTCCTCCCAACCTAGCCTGTGTATCGGTGATTGTTTCAAAAATGATCACACATCCATCAGATATTAGTTCCCTTTATTAGTAACAGACTGCCATTTCCCCATTTCAATTACCTGTGTGCATCATTTACCTGCCACCATGTTTCTACCTTCCATGTTAACTGACCCTGGCCTGTTTACAATGTCTTTGCCTGTCCATTTAACCATGTTTCTGGACTTCCACGTGCACCAACCTCAGCCTGTTTACCAACAATGCCTTTGCCTGCTGTTTTAATCATGTTTCTGACTGCCACGTGCACCAACCTCAGCCTGTTTACCGGCAATGCCTTTGCCTGCCGTTTTAACCACGTTTCTGATTTCCACATGCATCGACCTTGGCCTGTTAAATCGACCATGTTTTTGCCTGCCACTTGGACTGATCTTTTGCCCTTCTACTTCAGTACACAGGAGTCTCACATATGTGAGGGGCTTCAGAATAGCGTTCCGAGTAGAGAAAATCCGTTTTTGGTTTTCTGTGCTCCCAGAACAGGGTCTGGTTGCCCAGAGGCTTCAAAGAGATTTGGGTGGGAGAAGCCTCTACCCCTGTCCCCCTGTCCCTAAGCTTGATGGCCCTTCCTGCTGCCTTGACCAATACTTTGGCTGTGCTGACCATATCGCTGCCTGTAATGACCCAGGACTTTATGGACTGTGTTTCTTTCTGCTGCCTGGACCAATACTTTGGCTGTGTTGACCATATCTCAGCCTGCTGCCTCTACTGACTATAGACAGTATTTCTGCCTGGACATCTCTGCCTGCTACCTGGACCATTGCTTTGGCTGTGCTGACAGTATCTCTGCCTGAACTAACTATGGACAGTATTCCTGCCTGCTGCCTAGACGATTGCTGTTGCTGTCGCTGACCCCATCCCCTCCTGCTACCTGAACCGATGCTCTCTTCTGTGGACCACTACACTACTAAAACCACAGGTATTCTTTTGTTATTTGCTACATGTTATGTGTTAGAAATATGAAGGGCCTTCAAAAATTTGATTGGTAGTCAGGAAATTATATGTGTAATTTTACTCCTAGAATGCCTGGAGGTGCTATTTGGATGTTAGGCCTCTGTATGTGGCCAGGCTGTGTAAAAGTCTCACACATGTGGTATCGCCATACTCAGAAGGAGTAGCAGAATGTATTTTGTGGTGTTATTTTTGCTATCTGCATGCTATGTGTTGGAAATATCTTATAAATGGACAACTTTGTGTAAAAAAAATGCATTTTCATTTTTTTCCCACGTTTTCCAAAAACTTCTGTAAAAAAATGAACCGTTCAAAAGACTCATTATGCCTCATAGATTATACATTGGGGTGTTTGCTTTCCAAAATGGGGTCATTTTGTGGGCGTTTCCATTATCCTGGTGCTCCAGGGCCTTCAAAAATGAGGTAGGTCGTCATGAAATTATATGTGTAATTTTGCTCCTAGAATGCTTGGAGGTGCTACTTGGATATTAGGACTCTGTATGTGGCCAGGCTGTGTAAAAGTCTCACACATGTGGTATTGCCATACTCAGGAGAAGTAGCAGAATGTATTTTTGGGTGTTGTTGCAAGTATGCGCATGCTGTGTTCATGAAATAACCTGTTATAACAATAAGTTTGTGTAAAAAAAATAAAAAAATAAAAAAAGTCTTAATTTTCCCAAGAATTGTGGGAAAAAATTACAACTTCAAAAAACTCACCATGCCTCTTACTAAATACCTTGGACTGTCTACTTTCCAAAAAGGGGTCATTTGGGGGGTATTTGTACTTTCCTTGATTGTTAGTGTCTCAAGAAATGAGATAGACCTTCAGTACATCAGGTGTTATCAGATGTGATCAAGTATCAGTGATTTGCATCCTAATTTGTAGACTCTATAACTTTCACACAGACTAAATAATATCCACTAATTTGGGTTAGTTTACCAAACATATGTAGCAGTATAAATTGTGGCCCAAATTTATGAATAAAAATTACTTATTTGCAAAATTTTACAATAGAAACGAAAAAAAAGTGTTTTTTTTTTCAAAATTTTCGCTCTTTTTCCGCTTATATCGCAAAAAAGAAAAAACCCAGCGGTGATTAAATAGTACCAAAAGAAAGCTCTAATTGTATGAAAAAAATTATAAAAATTTTGTTTGGATACAGTGTAGCTTGACAGAGTAATTGTCATTCAAAGTGTGAGGGTACTGAAAGCTGAAAATTGGTCTGGGCGGGAAGGTGTTTAAGTGGTTAATATCCATGCCACACCCGAAGGGCCTGGTATGCTCTTGAAGGGGAACCCAATGCCATTTTTTTTTTACATTAAAGTCCTGTTGTAAGTCACGCTGTGATTCACACTCAAGTCGTGTCCAAATTGCCTTCCAAAGTCGTGCTGGAAGTCGTGTTGCCTCTGTGTGAATGAATGGACTGTTATGATACAAGTTCAGTAAACACAGATTGTTATTGTTAGAGACACCTCAAATCTCCTATCTGTATCGAACTGTGTCAAAACAAAAACAAAAATAAAGCATTTATTTATGTCGGATCTTTTGTTTTTCGGACTTGTGCTTTCGTTATCATTTGTCAAAACAATAATGAAAATACCTGAAATTCGGCCAAAAATGCATTCGGACAAAAACGAATGCACATGTCTAGTAATCAGCCAGGCCAGAAGTTGGGGATAAGGAGCCAGAAGGGATGTAAGCAAGCCAGTCTTTAAACAGAACCGCAGGAGATGGTTTCTTGTGATGTGACCAAGGCAGAGATGAAGTAAGCTGGACAGCTTTAAGTAGGCAGGTCAGACGAGCAGGATCAGGATCAGGAACAGCTTGGTAACTGTGGAGAGAGATGAGAGCTGGCAATTAGCCGACAGCTGAGCAGCCAGCCCAGAGCCAGCCCAGAGAAGGAAGGGCTAAGTCAGCCCTGACACACTGTGAGCTTATCCTCTCAGTTTGCTGCAAACAGAGTGTGCCAGCTTGTATTTAAACTGGCTGCTCTGTATGTAGCTTTTGACAGGCGACACAAGAAGCCCCCTATCTCCGGAACTATAAGTGGCAGGAGCCCCAAATTTTGACCAGTGGTGGGGTAGGACTTCAGCTCTGTGACCGTCAGAGTGAAAACCCTTGAGGCTCATTCATTTTATTTTTATTTTTAATTTTTTATGTTTATGGCAGACAAGGCTCTGCTTCACCTGTCTCCCCTGATTGCATGTCCCTGGTTTTATGGCACCTTTAAAAACCCTTTATCATTGTTTTTAAAAATACAGAATGTTAATGTTAACTCATCTAGCTAGGTTTAGTTCAGTCATCTTATGTGCAAGGTAAAATCATAAGGGGGATTTATTAAAACTGGTGCATACAGAATCTGGTATGAAAATAACAGTACTGGTGCGCACAAACCTCGCCAGTTAATTACTAATCTTATAATTCTAGGAAGCCGCTCACATGCAAAAAGTGTTCTCTACACTCTTAAATAAATACTAAGAAGAAAAAGGGGGGGGGGGGGGGGGTGATGTACCTAAATATAAGTGGATTCTATAATAATTATAAATATCAGAAACATTTTTAGATATTCAAAAAAGGTGTTCAAAAAAAAAAAAAAAAAAATATATATATATATATATATATATATATATATACCTATTAGATAAACAAATTCATATATGAAAATAATTAATAAAGTGCAATATACTTCCCAAAAATGTGCAAATACACAATGGTGCAAATAGCAAACATGCAAAAAGGTCAAACAAATTCCATGAACATATAAAGACCTTAAAATAACTTATAGTGTAATGTTCCAATCACGTGCAAAGTGCAAAAATAAATCCAGTATGTAATCTTCATAAAGTGAAAATAGGTCCCAAAGTTCAAATAGTAGCCATGAAGTGTGACCAACAATCTTATCAAGTGAAAATCCACCGATGATCCACACTTCAGTGCTCAGAGTGCACCCCTTGTTTCCCCTAGCCTCTCACCTCTATAGGAGGTCCCAAGGGACCAAATGACGCTCTATAAGCAATGGACTGCAGTCTCACACCTCCTCCAATTCATATACTTCGGATCGCCAGCATATATCATCACATATGGACGAGTTACATACAGCAGAGGAAAGAAGCAGGGGGGCTCCAATGTGTAGTATTGTTAAAATCACAGTTTATTAAAACAAATATCCAATAGACATGTGCAGAGTAAAATATTTCGTTTCGGAATTTCGTTTTCGTCTGAAAACTTAATTTATTTAGTTACTCCCGAAATTCGTTTTTATTTATTTCGTTTTTCGTTCAAAAATTGCATTCGTCCGAAAATCCACATGAATTACGGTCGAATCTGTCTTTGAAGGCTTATGGTGTCTGTCGAATGTATAAAGAAGATTCGACGGAGCTAGTATATAGCATACTTTAGAACCCTATTAAAGTCTATGGGACTCCAACGTTCAAAATCTAAAGTGCTAATTTTAAAGGCTAATTTGCAAGTTACTGTCCTAAAAAGGGTTTGGGGACCCGGGTCCTGCCCCAGGGGACATGTATCAATGCAAAAAAAAAGTTTTAAAACGCCGTTTTTTCGGGAGCAGTGATTTTAATAATGATTAAAGTGAAACAATAAAAGTGTAATATTCCTTTAAATTTCGTAGGGGGGGGGGGTTGTCTATAGTATGCCTGTGAAGGGGCGCATGTTTCCCGTGCTTAGAACTGTCCCTGCACAAAGTGTCATTTATGCAGGAAAAAAAGTCCTTTAACCACTTCAATACAGGGCACTTTCACCCCCTTCCTTCCCAGCCCAATTTTCAGCTTTCAGCGCTCTAGCGCTTTCAGTGACAATTGCGCGGTCATGCTACACTGTACCCAAATGAAATTGTTATCATTTTGTTCGCACAAATAGAGCTTTATTTTGGTGTTATTTATTCACGACTCCGTTTTTTTTTTTTTGCGATATAAGCGCAAAAAAAGCGGAAATTTGGGAAAAAAACAATATTTTCTTTTTTCTATTTGAAAAGAAATCCAATAAAATCAAATTTTGTCATAAATTTAAGCCAAAATGTATTCTGCTACATGTTTTTGGTAAAAAAAATTCCGTTAAGTGTATAATAATTGGTTTGTGTGATCACGGACATATGTACGCAAATGATCATGTACATATGTGTGCAGGTGATCACGTACATATGTGTGCAGATAATCATTGGGACATGTGATTTTAGTGGGACATATGTGGGGGACATGTTTTTATTATTAGGGACATGTGTTTTTATTATTTGGGGACATGTATGTTTTGGGGACATGTGTGTTTTGGGGACATATGTGGGGACTGTGTTTTCACTGTGTGGTGTGTTGTGTGTTTACACTACACTGATGATCAGTGAGTAAAAAGCTGTGAAAAGCAGCCCATACTCACTGATCATCAGCCGGCTGCAGCGTTCTGCTCTCCTCTTCTCAGCGGTGACTTCCGTGTGAGGAGAGGAGAGCCGATTGCCTAGCAACCGGCTGTTTGTTTACATCACATGACGGCCGTGATTGGACACAGCCGTCATGTGATCAGGAGGGCCAATCACAGAGCCCTCCTGCCGATCTGAGATGTGCCGTGTCCGGGTGACACGAGCACATCGGGATCGCGCCGCTGCGCGGGCGCGCGCGCGCGCGATCCCGCTGCTCCTGAATGACGTTCCTGAACGTCCTATCAGGAGCAGGCGGCTCCCACCCGGCCGTATATATACATTGGCCGGGTGGGAAGTGGTTAAAATCACTCGCAGCTATTATGAATTGTCGGCTCCCGTAATACAGAGAACACTCATTGAAAGTCATTGATAAAAAAAAAAAAAAAATAAATAAAAAAAAAAGCGTGGGGGTCCCCCAAATTCAATTACCAGGCCCTTCAGGTCTGGTATGGATATTAAGGGGAACCCTGCCTCAAATTTAAGAAAAAATTTGACGTGGGGTTCCCCCTAAATATCCATAACCAGACCCTTCAGGTCTGGTATGGATATTAAGGGGAACCCCGCGTCAAATAAAAAAAAAAAATTGACGTGGGGTTCCCCCTAAAAATCCATACCAGACCCTTTATCCGAGCACGCAACCTGGCAGGCCGCAGGAAAAGAGGGGGGGACGAGAGAGCGGCCCCCCCTCCCTCCTGAACCGTACCAGGCCACATGCCCTCAACATTGGGAGGATGCTTTGGGGGTCTGTGACCCCTCAAAGCACCTTGTCCCCATGTTGATGAGGACAAGGGCCTCATCCCCACAACCCTGGCCGGTGGTTGTGGAGGTCTGCGGGCGGGGGGCTTATCAGAATCTGGAAGCCCCCTTTAACAAGGGGACCCCCAGATCCCGGCCCTCCCCTGTTTGAAATGGTAAGGGGGTACAAAAGTACCCCTACCATTTCACAAAGAAAGTGTAAAAAATGGTTAAATAAAACAAACACACTTTTGAAAAATTCCTTTATTAAAAATAAAAAAATAAAAAAAAGATTCCAGCGGCGGTAATCCACTCTTGCTATCCAGCGACGGATGGTCATCTCTCCAGCGATGGCTCATCTCATCCAGCGCAGCGATCCATCCTTCTTCTGTCTCCGTGTAGGAGACACTGCAAGGATTCAGGCGGCTGACGTTTCTTATATACGGAGGGCGGGGCCACCCGTCACCTGACCCCGCCCCCTCTGACGCAAGGGGAAACCCGGGGTTCCCCGTGACGTATGGGTGACCCCGCCCCCCTCTGATGTAACGGAAACCTGCCTGTGTTACATCAGAGGGGTGCGGGGTCACCCATACGTCACAGGGAACCCCGGGTTTCTCCTTGCGTCAGAGGGGGGCGGGGTCAGGTGATGGGTGGCCCCGCCCTCCGTATATAAGAAACGTCAGCCGGCGGAATGCCTGCAGTGTCTCCGTGGAGGAGACAGAAGAAGGATGTATTCGCTGCGCTGGATGACATGAGACATCGCTGGAGAGATGACCGTCCGTCGCTGGATAGCAAGAGTGGATTACCGCCGCTGGAATCTTTTTTTTATTTTTTTATTTTTAATAAAGGAATTTTTCAAAAGTGTGTTTGTTTTATTTAACCATTTTTTACACTTTCTTTGTGAAATGGTAGGGGTACTTTTGTACCCCCTTACCATTTCAAACAGGGGGGGGGCGGGATCTGGGGGTCCCCTTGTTAAAGGGGGCTTCCAGATTCTGATAAGCCCCCCGCCCGCAGACCTCCACAACCACCGGCCAGGGTTGTGGGGATGAGGCCCTTGTCCTCATCAACATGGGGACAAGGTGCTTTGAGGGGTCACAGACCCCCAAAGCATCCTCCCAATGTTGAGGGCATGTGGCCTGGTACGGTTCAGGAGGGAGGGGGGCCGCTCTCTCGTCCCCCCCTCTTTTCCTGCGGCCTGCCAGGTTGCGTGCTCGGATAAAGGGTCTGGTATGGATTTTTAGGGGGAACCCCACGTAAAAAAAATTTTAAATTTGATGCGGGGTTCCCCTTAATATCCATACCAGACCTAAAGGGTCTGGTTATGGATATTTAGGGGGAACCCCACGTCAAATTTTTTCTTAAATTTGAGGCAGGGTTCCCCTTAATATCCATACCAGACCTGAAGGGCCTGGTAATTGAATTTGGGGGACCCCCACGCTTTTTTATTTATTTATTTATTTATTTTTTTATCAATGACTTTCAATGAGTGTTCTCTGTATTACGGAGCCGACAATTCATAATAGCTGCGAGTGATTTTAAAGGACTTTTTTTCCTGCATAAATGACACTTTGTGCAGGGACAATTCTAAGCACGGGAAACATGCGCCCCTTCACAGGCATACTATAGACAACCCCCCCCTACGAAATTTAAAGGAATATTACACTTTTATTGTTTCACTTTAATCATTATTAAAATCACTGCTCCCGAAAAAACTGCAGTTTTTAAAACTTTTTTTTGCATTGATACATGTCCCCTGGGGCAGGACCTGGGTCCCCAAACACTTTTTAGGACAGTAACTTGCAGAATCTTTTCTCTCTGTCAAATCTTTTTTCTCTGTCGAATATTTTCTCTATATAATCTTGGACTAATAGAGGTAAGGTTAAGCACATTCGACCACAGGTTCTATAGACACAGATTGTTGTCAGAGTCATGTCGAATCTCCTATTCTATATCGAACTGTTGTAACAATGAAAACGAAAATAAAGCATTTATTTATGTCGGATCTTTCGTTTTTCGGATTTTGTGCTTTCGTTATCGTTTGTCAAAACGAAAACGAAAATAGCTGAAATTCGGACGAAAATGCATTCGGACGAAAACGAATGCACATGTCTAATATCCAAACTTACATTTAAATGCAGTGATCGCGGGTATAAACAACGATACTTCCGGTCTCGGCCGCGACCGGAAGTAACGACAGACACCTGGCTCCTCAAGGGAGTCGTCACTTTCATATGTGATGATATATGCTGGCAATCCAAAGTATATGAATTGGAGGAGGTGTGAGGCTGCAGTCCATTGCTTATAGAGCGTCATTTGGTCCCTTGGGACCTCCTATAGAGGTGAGAGGCTGGGAGAAACAAGGGGTGCACTCTGAGCACTGAAGTGTGGATCATCTGTGGATTTTCACTTGATAAGATTGTTGGTCACACTGCATGGCTACTATTTGAACTTTTTTTTCTTAATACAGAATCTGGTGCAGCTCTGCATAGTAACCAATCAGCTTCTAACTTAAGTTTGTTCAGTGAATCTTTGGCAATAAAACCTAGAAGCTTATTGGTTGCTATGCACCACTGCACCAGATTCTCTCCCTGTCTTTTTTTAAATTTCTCCTTGGATATTCAATAAAAACAGCATTTCATCTTATTTCCACCACTAAGTGAATTTTCTTTACTTCTTTTACTCTAATCAAACCCAAAAAGGATATCTATGAAGACTCCAGTATTTTAAATAAAGTATGCATCATTCTGAGTTTGATAAAAGTATGCTTTAGCATCTGCCCAGCACTGCCATGCACGATTTTGGTGTAGTTTTATTGCTACATTTTGGGAAAAAAAATAATTTTAATATGGCTTACTCAATGACACCACTGCTGAGCTCTTACTGGAAGTCTGACTTTGCTAGTTCTGGAACAATACACATTCTAGGTAAAAATATGTAAGTGAATGAGGTTTTGATGTTCTTACAGTATATAGTGCTAATTATAAAATGGGGATTTAGATTTTACAATTAAAATATTATGAGTATAATAATAAATTGAAAGAAAGTTATTATAAAATCAAATGGAACTACTAGAGATAGAAATCAAATGACCGTAGTTCCTGTAAGATAAATTCTGAATTTAATATAAATGAGTTATCTTAATTGGTTCATGTATAAAAGTATTCAAAATCAATGCATGCACCAAACATTATAAAACATACTTTACCCAATTTTTTTAATTATCTTAACATTATTTGTTTTTGACATTAGAACAACCACCATAAGAAACAAACAAATTATAAATAACTGTTATAAAAAAAAGTATTTGTGATTTCTATGTGCAGAAGGGAGGGGTTAAAACTTCTATCGGGTGTTTTTATTTTCAATTTATGTCCAATTTGGGAGATTTTCCTTAACATCCTATTCTGTAGACCCAACAGGATGTGAGAATAAATCTATTCAAAGTGAGGGAAAACCTCTTCCAGACAGTTCTCACAGCAGTACATGTCTCCATTGGAAGACTTCCCTTTTATTCCTGTTCTTGGTACAGTTCAGATTTTTATATATTCTCTCCTCTTCAGTGACAGATAGTGAGGGTTAATCTTCCCAATGGTGACACAGATGCAGATAGATGTAGCTTTTTTTTTTGTATCAGCCATGATGGGTTCCCTCTGTCCACACAATCGAAATGGATAAAGAAATCCTCCCTGCTGTCAGAATAAACTGATCAGTGCTGCAGTTGATTGGTTGCAGCACTGACCAAATAAAAAATTCCAAAAATTTCTGTTTGAGAGAAGATGATCATTAGATCAATTTAGGAATGGCCTGATTTCTGATCCATTGCCATCTAAAGCCTTCCAGACTCTATCTACTTTTGTTTACCACATACTCAGTGGCAGCTGGCCATAACGGGACGCAGGGTGCAGCCCCTCCATAGCAAAAAAAAAAAGTTCCTTTAAGCTTGGGAGGCACCATGGCTGTCGGCCAGGGTATACAAAATTGTGTGAAAAAGTGTTTGCCCCCTTTGTGATTTTTAGTTTCTTTGTATATTTGCATTGCTCATCAAACAAATTTTATTATTACACAAAGATAACCAGAGTAAATAAAAAAAGCAGTTTTTAATTGATGGTTTCATTTATTAAGGCAAAAAATGCTGTCTCAACCTGTCTGGTTTTATGTGAAAAAGTAATTGTCAGACAGCTTCTATTTATGTGATTTCTAGATTCAACAGGTCTTGTAGTAATCAGGCCTGGGTGTGGAAAGTGAAATTTAACTCAGCTTTCCAAAAAATTGTGGTTAATCACAGTTCATTCATGATTTGGCATGTGAGGAGACATTTACTTTTTCACGTAGGGCCAGGCAGGATTGAACAGCTTTTATCCCTTAATTTAAAAACTGCATCTTGGATTTACTTGGGTTATCTTTGTGTAATAGATAGTGAACCCCTCACAATGGGCGCAGTGAGGCTGCAATTGATGGACACAGTGGTTGCAATTGATGAAAATGGTGGCTGTAATTGATGGGAATAGTGGCTGCAATTGATGGACACAGTGAGGCTGCAATTGATTTGCACAGTGGCTACAATTGAAGGACACAGTGGCTGCAATTCATGGGCACAGTGGATGCAATTGATGGACACAGTGAGGCTGCAATTGATGGACACAGTGAGGCTGCAATTGATGTGCATGGTGGCTGAAATTGATGGGCACAGTGGCTGCAATTTATGGACTCAATGGCTGCAATTGATGTGCACAGTGGCTGCAATTGATGGGCACAGTGGCTGCAATTGATGGGCACAGTGGCTGCAAATGATGGGCACAGTGAGGCTGCAATTGATGGGCACAGTGAGGCTGCAATTGATGGGCACAGATGCTACAATTGATGGACACAGTGGCTGCACTTGATGGGCATTGTGGCTGCAATTGATGGGCATGGTGGCTGCAATTGATGGGCACAGTTGGGCTACAATTTATGGGCACAGCGGCTGAAATTGATGGACACAGATGCTGCAATTGATGGACACAGTTGCTACAATTGATGGGCAGAGTGAGGCTGCAATTGATGGACACAGTGTCTGCAATTGATGGACACAGTGTCTGCAATTGATGGGCACAATGGCTGCAATTGATGGGCATAGAAAGTCTGCAAATTATGGGCACAGTGGCTGAAATTGATGTGCACTGTGGCTGCAATTGATGGGCGCGATGGCTGCAATTGATGGGCATGATGGCTGCAATTGATGGGCACATTGGCTGCAAATGATGGGCACAGTGAGGCTGCAATTGATGGACACAGTGGCTGCAATTGTTGTGCATGATGGCTGCAATTGATGGGCATGATGGCTGCAATTGATGAGCTCAGTGGCTGCAATTGATGGACACAGTGCTTACGATTGATGGGCACAGTGGCTACAATTGATGGGCACAGTGGCTGCAATTGATGGTCACAGTGAGGCTGCAATTGATGTGCATTATGGTTGTAATTGATGTGCACGGTGGCTGCAATTGATGGGTATGTTGGCTGCAATTGATGGGCGCGGTGGCTGCAACTGATGGACACAGAGATGCTGCAATTGATGAACACAGTGGCTACAATTGATGGGCAGAGTGAGGCTGCAATTGATGGACACAGTGTCTGCAATTGATGGGCACAATGGCTTCAATTGATGGGCATAGAAAGTCTGCAATTGATGGGCACAGTGGCTGAAATTGATGTGCACAGTGGCTGCAACTGATGGGCGTGATGGCTGCAATTGATGGGCATGATGGCTGCAATTGATGGGCACATTGGCCGCAAATGATGGGCACAGTGAGGCTGCAATTGATGGGCACAGTGGCTGCAATTGATGTACATGGTGGCTGCAATTGATGGGCATGATGGCTGCAATTTATGGGCTCAGTGGCTGCAATTGATAGACACAGTGGCTACAATTGATGGGCACAGTGGCTGTAATTGATGTGCACGGTGGCTGCAATTGATGGGCATGTTGGCTGCAATTGATGGGCACGGTGGCTGCAATTAATGGGCACAGTGAGGCTAAAATTTATGGGCACAGTGACTGCAATTGAGGTGCATGGTGGCTGCAATTGATGTTCACGGTGGCTGCAATTGATGGGCACAGTAGCTGCAACTTAAGCGCTCAGTGGCTGCAATTAATGTGCACAGTGGCTGAAATCTATGGGCTCAGTGGGTGCAATTGATGGGCACGGTGGCTGTAGTTGATGGGCATGGTGGATGCAATTGATGGGCACAGTGAGGCTACAATTGATGGGCACAGTGGCTGCAAATGATGGACACTGAGAGGATGCATTTGTTGGGCACAGTGGCTGCAATTGATGGGCACAGGGATTCTACAATTGATGGGCACAGTGAGTCTACAATTGATGGGTATGTTGGCTGCAATTGATGGGCACAGTGACTGCAATTAATGGGCACAGTGAGGCTAAAATTTATGGGCACAGTGGCTGCAATTGAAGTGCATGGTGGCTGCAATTGATGTACACGGTGGCTGCAATTGATGGCCACAGTAGCTGCAACTTATGCGCTCAGTGGCTGCAATTGATGGGCACAGTGAGGCTGCAATTGATGGGCACAGTGAGGCTGCAATTGATGGACACAGTGGCTACACTTGATGGGCACAGTGGCTGCAATTGATGTACATGGTGGCTGCACTTGATGGGCATTGTGGCTGCAATTGATGGGCATGGTGGCTGCAATTGATGGGCACAGTTGGGCTACAATTTATGGGCACAGTGGCTGAAATTGATGGACACAGAGATGCTGCAATTGATGGACACAGTGGCTACAATTGATGGGCAGAGTGAGGCTGCAATTGATGGACACAGTGTCTGCAATTGATGGACACAGTGTCTAACTTGTGGGAATTGTCCTTCAAGATTGCCTTTAGATGGTACGTGACCCCACATGTCCTACATATAATATACTCCACTAAGTCCCCTTTATGTTGGAGAGATTGTGGAACCCATGGCTCACTCCTTCACATCCTTTGGTCATGTAGATTGCTAAATCAATTTTGGTCGGCAGTTTTCAACCTCATCCAAGAAGTAACTCATGTTAAGATTAATCCCTCTCCGGAACTTGCGTTATTGAATATAGGTATTGATAAATTCCCCTATCCGCTCAGAGGCATACTCATACATATCCTTCTAGCGGCTAAACTAACTCTAACACGCAGTTGGCGCTCAAAACAGAGCCCTTCCTGTTCAGAAGTCATAGCTACTACCCAATTACATAGCATATATGAATGTATATATGCATCCAGCAAAGGCTGTCTTAGATCAAAACAAAAAGAGTGGTCTCTTTGGTCCATTTGGTATAATAAAGTCTTTAAAAAGTCTACCACATATTGATACAACTGTTTACATAATGCGCATGCAGTTATAACCACTTTTTTTTCTTTCTTTTAGTACATCCTCCACACTATTGATAGGCATGACTTGACTAGTTCGGAGCTCAAATTAGTGTGAGAATAATACTGAAATAGATTCCCTTTACTTATTACTTATTTTTATACATCTCTGGCCCTTTACTCTTTGTCTAAAGGATTTCATTGGTTACCATAAAAAGTAGACCTCAGCTGGCACTACATCCTCTTATGTTGAATCGCATGACACAATCCTGTTCCTCCCCCCCCCCCCCCCCCCCCCCCCGGCTACAGCTTGTTCCCAGATGGGGTGGCCGCGGGACAGAGGAATAGTTGACGTATATATCCAAGATCTATTTTGTCCATCGATTCACCATTGGAGTGTTTTCTAATTTACACGTATTGTTAACGATATGTTTGCTTCTATTACACAGTGTATGACACGGTAGTTTTGTCTGTATTGTTTTGTTTTATTCCATGTCTTGCTTTATGTAAGATTTCTTGGAAATTTTCAATAAAAATTTATTATACTTAAAAAAAAAAAAAATAAATAAAAAGAAAAGATGGACACAGTGTCTGCAATTGATGGGCACAATGGCTGCAATTAATGGGCATAGAAAGTCTGCAAATGATGGGCATAGTGGCTGAAATTGATGTGTACAGTGGCTGCAATTGATGGGCGTGATGGCTGCAATTGATGGGCACGATGGCTGCAATTGATGGGCACATTGGCTGCAAATGATGGGCACAATGAGGCTGCAATTGATGGACACAGTGGCTGCAATTGTTGTGCATGATGGCTGCATTTGAATGGCATGATGGCTGCAATTGATTGGCTCAGTGGCTGCAATTGATGGACACAGTGCTTACGATTGATGGGCACAGTGGCTACAATTGATGGGCACAGTGGCTGCAATTGATAGTCACAGTGAGGCTGCAATTGATGTGCATTATGGCTGCAATTGATGTACATGGTGGCTGCAATTGATGGGCACGATGGCTGAAATTTATGGGCTCAGTGGCTGCAATTGATGGACACAGTGGCTACAATTGATGGACACAGTGGCTGCAATTGTTGTGCATGATGGCTGCATTTGAATGGCATGATGGCTGCAATTGATTGGCTCAGTGGCTGCAATTGATGGACACAGTGCTTACGATTGATGGGCACAGTGGCTACAATTGATGGGCACAGTGGCTGCAATTGATAGTCACAGTGAGGCTGCAATTGATGGGTATGTTGGCTGCAATTGATGTACATGGTGGCTGCAATTGATGGGCACGATGGCTGAAATTTATGGGCTCAGTGGCTGCAATTGATGGACACAGTGGCTACAATTGATGGGCACAGTGGCTGCAATTGATGTGCACGGTGGCTGCAATTGATGGGCACGGCGGCTGCAATTAATGGGCACAGTGAGGCTAAAATTTATGGGCATAGTGACTGCAATTGAGGTGCATGGTGGCTGCAATTGATGTACACGGTGGCTGCAATTGATGGGCACAGTGAGGCTGCAATTGATGGGCACAGTGAGGCTGCAATTGATGGACACAGTGGCTACACTTGATGGGCACAGTGGCTGCAATTGATGTACATGGTGGCTGCACTTGATGGGCATTGTGGCTGAAATTGATGGGCATGGTGGCTGTAATTGATGGGCACAGTTGGGCTACAATTTATGGGCACAGTGGCTGAAATTGATGGACACAGAGATGCTGCAATTGATGGACACAGTGGCTACAATTGATGGGCAGAGTGAGGCTGCAATTGATGGACACAGTGTCTGCAATTGATGAACACAGTGTCTGCAATTGATGGGCACAATGGCTGCAATTAATGGACATAGAAAGTCTGCTAATGATGGGCATAGTGGCTGAAATTGATGTGTACAGTGGCTGCAATTGATGGGCGTGATGGCTGCAATTGATGGGCAAGATGGCTGCAATTGATGGGCACATTGGCCGCAAATGATGGGCACAATGAGGCTGCAATTGATGGACACAGTGGCTGCAATTGTTGTGCATGATGGCTGCATTTGAATGGCATGATGGCTGCAATTGATGGGCTCAGTGGCTGCAATTGATGGACACAGTGCTTACGATTGATGGGCACAGTGGCTACAATTGATGGGCACAGTGGCTGCAATTGATAGTCACAGTGAGGCTGCAATTGATGTGCATTATGGCTGTAATTGATGTGCACGGTGGCTGCAATTGATGGGTATGTTGGCTGCAATTGATGTACATGGTGGCTGCAATTGACGGGCATGATGGCTGAAATGTATGGGCTCAGTGGCTGCAATTGATGGACACAGTGGCTACAATTGATGGGCACAGTGGCTGCAATTGATGTGCACGGTGGCTGCAATTGATGGGTATGTTGGCTGCAATTGATGGGCACGGCAGCTGCAATTAATGGGCACAGTGAGGCTAAAATTTATGGGCATAGTGACTGCAATTGAGGTACATGGTGGCTGCAATTGATGTACACGGTGGCTGCAATTGATGGGCACAGTAGCTGCAACTTAAGCGCTCAGTGGCTGCAATTGATGTGCACAGTGGCTGAAATTTATGGGCTCAGTGGGTGCAATTGAAGGGCACATTGATTCTACACTTGATGGGCACATTGAGTATGCAATTGATGGGCACAGTGTTTGAAATTGTTGGGCCCATTGTCTGCAATTGATGGACACAGTGAGGCTGCAATTCATGTGCATGGTGGCTGCACTTGATGGGCACGGTGGCTGTAGTTGATGGGCATGGTGGATGCAATTGATGGGCACAGTGAGGCTACAATTGATGGGCACAGTAGCTGCAAATGATGGACACAGAGAGGATGCATTTGTTGGGCACAGTGGCTGCAATTGATGGGCACAGGGATTCTACAATTGATGGGCACAGTGAGTCTACAATTGATGGGTATGTTGGCTACAATTGATGGGCACAGTGGCTGCAATTAATGGGCACAGTGAGGCTAACATTTATGGGCACAGTGGCTGCAATTGAAGTGCATGGTGGCTGCAATTGATGTACACGGTGGCTACAATTGATGGCCACAGTAGCTGCAACTTATGCGCTCAGTGGCTGAAATTGATGGGCACAGTGACGCTGTAATTGATGGGCACAGTGAGGCTGCAATTGATGGGCACAGAGGCTACAATTGATGGACACAGTGGCTACACTTGATGGGCACAGTGGCTGCAATTGATGTACATGGTGGCTGCAATTGATGTACATGGTGGCTGCACTTGATGGGCATTGTGGTTGCAATTGATGGGCATGGTGGCTGCAATTGATGGGCACAGTTGGGCTACAATTTATGGGCACAGTGGCTGAAATTGATGGAAACAGAGATGCTGAAATTGATGGACACAGTGGCTACAATTGATGGGCAGAGTGAGGCTGTAATTGATGGACACAGTGTCTGCAATTGATGGACACAGTGTCTGCAATTGATGGGCACAATGGCTGCAATTGATGGGCATAGAAAGTCTGCAAATGATGGGCATAGTGGCTGAAATTGATGTGCACCGTGGCTGCAATTGATGGGCGTGGTGGCTGCAATTGATGGGCACGATGGCTGCAATTGAGGGGCACATTGGCCGCAAATGATGGGCACAATGAGGCTGCAATTGATGAACACAGTGGCTGCAATTGTTGTGCACGATGGCTGCATTTGAATGGCATGATGGCTGCAATTGATGGGCTCAGTGGCTGCAATTGATGGACACAGTGCTTACGATTGATGGGCACAGTGGCTACAATTGATGGGCACAGTGGCTGCAATTGATGGTCACAGTGAGGCTGCAATTGATGTGCATTATGGCTGTAATTGATGGACACAGTGGCTACACTTGATGGGCACAGTGGCTGCAATTGATGTACATGGTGGCTGCAATTGATGTACATGGTGGCTGCACTTGATGGGCATTGTGGCTGCAATTGATGGGCATGGTGGCTGCAATTGATGGGCACAGTTGGGCTACAATTTATGGGCACAGTGGCTGATATTGATGGACACGGAGATGCTGAAATTGATGGACACAGTGGCTACAATTGATGGGCAGAGTGAGGCTGCAATTGATGGACACAGTGTCTGCAATTGATGGAAACAGTGTCTGCAATTGATGGGCACAATGGCTGCAATTGATGGGCATAGAAAGTCTGCAAATGATGGGCATAGTGGCTGAAATTCATGTGCACCGTGGCTGCAATTGATGGGCGTGATGGTTGCAATTGATAATAAATATTTACTGACTGTATATGAGCTGATTTTTACAAACTGTCCATAAATTTACAGGCAGTTTGCAACCCAATAGATAGATCAATTTCTTAAATGGTCCTTGATTTCTATAACTATTTTTGAAAACAATTGGTTTATCATCAAGTTTCTCATTAGTAACATTTTAGACCGTATTGTGGAAACATGTCTGACACAGTAGTCAACAGATTTGCCTTCATCAGCTGGGCAGTGGTGACAAAGTCACAGTAAAGCTGTAGCTTTGTCCTTTCTATCAGCCATATTTCTAGTGTCAGTGAATTGATTTGTAATGGATTACACATTTATGGATAATGGTCCTCCAGGTAAACGATCAGACAAGTAAACTCATACCAAAGGGCACTGGCACTATATATTTCTTTGATGGGCACATAATATGGCTGTAAGCTGTGTTTAGAAATGCACAGTTCCAAAGCTAGCCAGGCTCAGGCGGGCTAGGATGGGGGGTTTTACACAATGGCATCATGGCAGTGCTTGGCACTTTTATGAATTGCAGGACTGGTGGGGGTGCCGGGATTTGGGAGCAGTAGTACCGCCACCTGCTGGGACTGTCACTGCAGGACTAGTGGTCTGAGGAGGAGAGAAGGTGATGATGAAGGTCAAACCAGAGGAGCTTCCGAGCCACCCAGGGGGCCATGTCTGACTGCCCGGCACCCAAGCAAGAAATGGGGGAGGCCAGTGACAGTTCCAGCCAGTGAATACACTACAGTAAGGGGGATACTGATAAAAAGGTTCCTCCTTATATCAGTAAACCCCCCTTACCTTAGTGTATTCACTCTGCGGGAAAAGTGATCTGTGGTCACCAAAGTCCTCTCCACATCAGAGTTCTTGGCTTCCCCCTTAAAGCAGTGTCCCCAGAGTTCCCCTTTACATCAGAGTCTGTAGGATCCCCCCTTACAGTGCAAAGAGTGTCTCTGCTGACCCTGATGTAAAGGGGAACTCTGATGTACAGGACAATGCTGCAGACCCTGATGTAAGTGTGAACTCTGATGTAAAGGGGAATACTGTGGACTGTAGACCCCCTTACATCAGAGTTACTCTGTACACTAGAGTCTGCAGTATTCCCCCTTACATTATTGTTGGCAGCGCTCCCCCTTACATCAGAGTTCCACTTTACTTCAGAGTCCACAATGTTCCCTTTAACATCAGTGTCTGCAAAGTTCCCCCTTGCACTGTAAAGGGGAACCCTACAGACCTTTATGTAATAGGAGAAATATGCGTTTGCCTTTTGTTATACTGTAAGCACGTTGTTAATTGCTATGTGTTTGATATTTGCACTAAAAATTGTTATTTTGACTAACTTTTTGAACTGTCATTAAAAAAATTGGCCCTGTCAGTATTTTTTTGTGTCGTGTCAGTAAAAAAAATTACTCTGTCAGTAAAAAATGTTTTGTGTTGTGTCAGTAAATTTCACTTCAGGAGGATGGCAACCCTCAATGAGCAGTAGAAGCAATTTGCTAAAAAAAAAAAAAATTCTAAACTTTAAAAAATAATACTATAAAGAATACTATAAAGCTAGAAAAATAAGATTAAAATTGAATTGCCACAAAAAAATAAAACAATGTGAAATAAGTTTCACAATAAAAAGTCACATTTGCTGTACATTCTAAGATGTAAAGTTCATCTTTATTGTCAATGGTATTTCAAGGTTAATTTAATTTATATCTGTAGAATACATGACAGAAAGGTGACTGAAAAATAAGTCACAAGGTCAATTGCTTTGTTTGGAAGCAATTTAATATATGTTACTGTATGTGTTAATAGGTGTGACCAGCCAAACACTGCAAAGAAAAAAACATGAAAATTGAATTATTCCAACCTATATTGCACAGTATGGGAGACGACCTACTGAATATCAGTTTGTTTTAGACAGGTCGTTCTGCTTTATTAAGTAATATGGACTGTTTAAATGAGGTGAGGGAAAAAACTTATCAGAAAATGTTCTCAAAGGAAAAATATCAATTACTGAAAAAGCCAAAGGCACAAAATGTTAATTATTATTATTTGAATGCTTTCTAGTGTGCAGTTCTGATGTTGGTTAGCAATCAAAAATGTTTAAGTTAACATATTTGATGTATTTAGTAAATCATCCTTATGGGCCAGAACCATCGCAACCCACCAACTCAATAACACTTTTCAACTAGCGGAATACACCGAAACACTTTAAAAGAAGAATTTTCAGGTAGGTGTTTGTGCTTATATGTATGTTATCCACTTAAGTGCCAAAAGATTTTACTCTATTCATGACCAGAGCATGTTTTGCTATTCGGCATTGCGCTAATTTAACTGGCAATTGCACAGTCATGCAACACTGTACCAAAAGGAAACGTATATATATTTTTTTCACATAAACAGAGCTTTATTTTGGTGGTATTTACTCACCACAGGTTTTTTTTTTTATTATCTTTAATTATATATATATATATATATATATATATATATATATAAAAACAATTTTGAAAAAAAAATTGAAAAAAAAAACATTTTTTACTTTCTGCTACTAACCACTTCCCTACTGCACTATTGCGGAATGATGTCCGCAAGGTGGCTCAATTATCCTGACTGGGCATTATATGATGTCCAGCTGAATAAGCTGCTCATGTGTGCCCCTGGGGGCATGCAGCATGCCGATCAGTGGTTCTGTGTGTCGCTCTGACACATTGCATCTCTGATCATGGTAAAGAGCCTATGACGTAGGCTCTGAACCACATGATCAGCTGTGACCAATCACAGCTGATCACAGTGGTAACTGATGACAGGGAGAGCCGATCAGCGGCTCTCCTAACAGGGAGAGTCTGCGCTTATAATCAGCGCATTGGTTATCAGATACCCCACATATGCTAATCAGCGCCCATCAAATGCCAATCAGTGCTCATCAAAATGCCACTGAGTGCCCATCAGTAACGCCTGTCAGTGCCCATCACAGATGCCAATCAGTGTCCATCCTTAATGACTGTGAGTGCCTCTTCATCGGTGCTGCCTATCAGTTCCATCTATTAGTGCCCATCAGTGTCACCCATCAGTGCCCATCTGTACCGCATATCAGTTCCCACCATTTTCGCCTATCAGTGCCACCTATTAGTGCCACCTATCAGTGCCACTTATCAGTGCCCATCAGTGCCACCTATCAGTGCCCATCAGTGCCACCTATCAGTGCCTAATGAGTGTTGCATATCAGTGCTGCATATCAGTGCCACCTATCAGTGTTGCTTATTAGTGCCTTCTCATCAGTGCCAATCAGTGCCACCTTATTAGTGCCCATCAGTGCTTCCTCATCAGTGCCCATTAGTGTAGCCTCATCAGTGCCCATCACTGAAGGAAAAAACAACATTTTATATCAGAAACAAAGAAAAACTTTTTTTTTTCAAAAATGTTGGACTTTTTAAATTTATTTAGCTAAAAATTAAAAACCCAGTGGTGAACAAAGAAAGCTCTGTTTGTGGAAAGAAAATGATAAAAATGTAGTTTGGGTACAGCGTTGCATGACTGCACAATTATCATTCAAAGTGTGACCACGATGAAAGCTGAAAATTGGCCTGGGCAGGAAGGGGGTTAAAGTGCCTTGTATTGAAGGGGTTAAACATATCCAATTGAAAAAACAAACACATTTCTTCATTAACCCCCCTGGCGGTATGATTATTTCAGATTTTATGTGCTGAAAGCGGTACAATTATTTTGCATGAAAATTTGGCGTTTTATATTGTAGTCCTGTAATTCTTAGGAATAATGCCGCGTACACACGATCAAACAATCTGGTGGAAAAGTCCGGCAAACTCAAGTCCGCATGACAATCCCCCCGTGTGTAGCCTCCGGCAGACTTTTTTTACCAAAAAGTACAGCGGACTTAGAAAGTAGTTTTGCACTCCAATCTTCCCGCCGGACTTGCATTTCGGCGGACAATCCGGCCGTGCGTATGCCAGTCCGCCGTACTTTTGAAATGAACAGACTTTTCCCGCCCAGAGAAAAGTCCGCTCATTCTGAGCGGGTCTCCAGGTAGGCTGGGCCCGCGAAGGAGACGTCGCTGACCCCGCCACCTGGTATGGACTTAAAGGGGATCCCCAATGCCGGAAAAAATCGGCGTGGGGTCCCCCCCAGGTCCACATCGGACCCTTGTCCGAGCACGTTACCCGGCCGGCCAGGAAAAGGGGGGACGAGCAAGCGCCCCCCCCTCCTGAGCTGTACCAGGCCGCGTGCCCTCAACATGGGGGGTGCCTTGGGGAAGGGGGGCCGCGCGCCCCCCCACCCCAAAGCACCTTCTCCCCATGTTGATGAGGACAAGGGTCTCTTCCCGACAACCCTGGGGGTCTGGGGGCTTATCGGAATCCGGGGGCCCCCTTTAATAAGGGGGCCCCCGGATACCGGCCCCCCACCCTATGTGAATGAGTATGGGGTACAATGTACCCCTACCCATTCACCTGTAAAATAAAGTACAAAAAAACACAACACACAAGGGTTAAAATAGTTTATTGCACAGCTCCGGGGGTCTTCCGTCTTCGTGGGTCTTCTCGCCGGACTCCTCCACTATCTTCTTCTAGCTCTTTTACTAGCGGAGGAGCCCGGCTTTCTTCCTCACCGCCGGCCTCTTCTTCCGACTTCGGGGGTCTTGTCCCCCTCTTCGGTTCTACTTCCGGGCCACCGCGCCTTCTTATAGCTCTTTTACAGGCGGTGGCCCTGTCTTCTGTCGCTGCTGTCGTCGCTGCCTTCTGTTCTTCTCTTCAGATGTTGACTCGTCGCTCCCTCCGCTCACAATGATGGGGACCTTATATAGGGACATCACCGGGTGATGTCCCCGCCTATTATGATGTCACAGTCCCAGCTTTCTGACACCATAATGGGCGGGGACATAATCCGGTGATGTCCCTATATAAGTCGCCGCGCGTCGCACCGGAGCCATTGTGAGCGGAGGATGCGACGAGGCAACATCTGAAGAGGCACACGATCCCTGAAAACTCTTCTCTTCAGAGAAGCCTACCCCACCCACACCTAACAACAGTTTTTTTTTTTGTTTTCTCCTTTAGCCCCCCCCCCCCCCACAGTTATTACCTTTTGTTTCCACTTGACCCTCCTTTCTAGATTGTAAGCTTCAATGAGCAGGGCCTTCTGATCCCTCCTATATTGATTTGTATTGTAAGTGTACTGTCTGCCCTCATGTTGTAAAGCGCTGTGCAACCTGTTGGAGCTATATAAATCATGTATAATAATAATAATGCCTTCGGTAAAAAAAATAAAAAATTCTCAATAACTGTAAATTGATTGGTTTGTGTGAAAGTTATAGCGTCTATAAACGATGGTACATTTACTGGAATTTTTTTTTTATACTAGTAATGGCCGTGATCAGTGACTTATAGTGGGACTGTGATAGTGTGGCAGACAATCTGACACTAACTGACACTGGGTGGGAACTGACTGTCACCTCCAGTGACACTAATACAGTAATCAGTGATAATACTATACACTGTCACTGTACTAATGACACTGGGAAGGGGTTAACATCTAGGGGCAATCAAATAACTGTGTGCCTAACATGTGTAATGTGTGTTGCTTTTACTAAGCAATATGACTATGTTTATTTCACTGCTTTACAGGGAGGAAAAAACAGCCACATCACTGCTCCATGTACAGAGCCCTGTGTTGTTAATAAATAAATAAATAAATCATTGTTGACCGACTTGTGCTGTACGCACATGTCCTCTACTCAGGAATGCTAGATCATGTACATGTACGTGATCCAGCACAGAGTGGCCATCCTGCACAGTATATCTACATAAGGAGGTCCAGAAGTGGTTATATTTCGTAAAGTAAAGTCCCATACACACTATCAGATTTTCTGCTGATTTTTGTCTTCAGATTTACCAAAACCATGTAGTACAAGGGCCTGCCTGATTGCATGCAAATTTAAACTCCTAAGGTTTGACCTCATATTATATGGTTTTGGTAAATCTGAAGGAAAAAATCAGCAGAAAATCTGATAGTGTGTATGGGGCTTAAACCTACCAACAATTAACTGACTAAACCCCTGTTTTTAACGCAAACCGTTGGACAGGTTAATTTGGTCAGTTGGCAGACTGGTTGGTAAGTTGAGCTATGGAATGTTCAGTTTCTGTCTTTCATGTGTTTGCCTTTCCATGTGCTCCTTGCTATGAAGGCCAACTATAATCCCCTCATAATTCAATTCCAGAAAGCATGCCTGAAAAAAAGGCCACCCAGGAAGCCAACTTTCCCGACATGGGACTTATCAGTTGTCCTACAAGCTCTGTCACGAGAACCCTTTTTTCCTTTGGAATCAATAGCCTCATGGGATCTAATGTTCAAGTTAACCTTTCTTGTTACAATAACATCTGCTAAAAGAGTTTCAGAATTGCAAGCTTTGTTAACTAAAGAGCCTCATCTAGTTTTCTACCCAGATAGAGTTGTCCTCAGACTCTCAGAACAATTTATACCTAAGGTAGCAGCTACCTTCCACTTTAACTCTGAAATCAATCTACCAGTTTCCCTTACCAGTGAGGGGGACCCACACCCTTTGGACGTAAAATCTGTTATTTCTTCATACTTGGAAGTTACTAGACTATTCACGAAGACAGAAAACCTTCTAGTTATCTAGTTACGAGGTCAGGCAGCCTTTTCAAGAACAATAGCATCTTGGCTAATTAAATCCATCAAAAGAGCATACCTAATACAGCAGCAAATACAGTTGCTCCCAATACCCGACGGGCTGAAGGCCCACTCAACTAGAGCAGTGGTGACCTCTGGGTAGCGTACTGTAGAGTGTCCGCAGAAACAATTTGCAAGGCAGCAACTTGGTCTTCTAGATCCGGCTCAATTAACTACAGTTGAGTTCGGGAGATCAATCATTCAAACAAATTCTTCCATATCCTGTATTTAAGTAAATAAAATCTTCCGAAAGCACCCACACATATAGCGAATTATTTCCCAATGTGTATGCTGCCATGATGCGTCAGGAAAACGGAAAATTGTTTACTCACCTTTCCGTAATTTTCCTTTCCTGACACATCCCATGGCAGCACAAAGATACCACCCTTCTAAAAGTGATAGTTACTGAGAATACTGTGGTGGACATCTCTTCAAAACTTATAGCTAACCAGTCCTATCAGGTTGTGGAGGCGGAGTCCCATCCCAATGTGTGTACTGCCATGGGATGCATCAGGAAAGGAAAATTACGGAAAGGTGAGTATACAATTTTCAATTTTCCCTGTGCTCATTACTAACTAAAGTACCCTTTGCCCTTTTAATTTCAAATCACCTCCTGTGATTTTTTTTGCCACTGGTTTCAACAGCTCCTGCCCAGTGCCCACAGCTGTATGGCACACCTGATGTTTTGTGCCTAATGTTAGGTCAAATACTTATGCCCCATACACACTATCAGTTTTTCTGCTGAGTTTTTCCTTCAGATTTACCAAAACCATATAATATAAAGTCAAACCTTAGGAGTTTCAATTTGTATGCAGTCAGGCAGGCCCTTGCACTACATGGCTTTGGAAAACCTGAAGGAAAAACTCAGCAGAAAAAGTGAGAGTGTTTATGGGGATTTAATGTCCTTCTGGGTGTCGTACATCCCAGTAATGAAAGACCTTTCCCTATGCCATTATTGTGAACTAGCAAATTATAGGAGATCCACTGCTTAATCTCTCTTCTTTTATACTGCTGCAACTAATCATCTTTAAAATTACTGATATTCCATAATCTCTGCTACAAATCTCAGCCATCAAATGTACCAATTAAAAATGCATTTTTGAACCATTTCTGTTTTTTTCTTGACTGTTAGAGGTCCACTGTAGTTTTTTTTTTTTTTTTAATTAAGGTTTAGGTATTGCCAAAACCACACCATATCTTAAAGGCTAAATTCACCCTTGTTCACCTTTTTTTTCTAAATTCCAAACTTACATACCCCTATGTACCAATATACCATTAATGTACTTATTTTGCAAAAATAGAAAAGCTTTGCATTTATTCTACACATGCTTACTTCACTTCATGGCTGTTTGAAAACACTGCTCCATTACTTCTGCCTTACTTCCTGGACAGACTTTAGGTCATGACACAGGAAGGTGTTGACCAGCTGAGGGTAGATGATGCAGAGTGTGTGCTATGAGGTCAACTGATCAACTCCTTCCTGTGTCATGACCTAAAGTCTGTCCAGGAAGTGAGGCAGAAGTAATAGAGCAGTGTTTTCAAACAGCTATAAAGAGAGTGAGATAAGTGTGTGTAGAATAAATGGAAAGCTTTTTTATTTTTACAAAAGAAGTACATTAATGCTATATTGGTACATAGGTGAGCTGGAATTTAGAGGGGAAGAAAGTGAGCAAAGGTGAACTTAGCCTTTAAGGGACATTACATCATGTCACACTTTAATTACCCTTTGGCACGGATTACAAAGGACCACAGTGAAACTTTATGAATTTGTGGTGAGCATCAATATACGATGGTAGAAAACATCTATTTACAATATTCTTGTGTAGTCACAGTAGCATGCATGGGTGTTTTTTTCTTTAAGGTTTATCATGCTGTCATGATAAATGCCATTATAGAACAACATATGTGCTATTTTATGAAACTAGATTAGCATATCCTTACTTTAGGTCCTAATTCCACTAAGTTTGTTCTTGAACTATACTACATCTAGCTGTGGTCTTGACATGACTTGTTCCTCCCTGCTCTCAGCATGTAGAATACAACTCATTAGTCTTCACTCCAATACTGGGAGAGTGCATTAGAACACAAAATGTGATACTTAATCAATGCAAGGTGGACACACTATTGGGGCTTTTTTCAGCTGGAACTTGGTGGAACTCAGTTCAACCACCTCTGTCTCAAGCCCCCTGCTTTCTGATCACCACTATCACTTGCAAACACAGAAGTTCAGCTTCTGTGTTTACAAGTGAGAGCTTGTCTCCCAACGGCTCCTATAGATCTGATCTCCTGAGTGACTGCCACTGAGTGCAGGATGAGGACCGGGGAGATGGAGGTGCAAATCCCAACTGAATGATCCCCCTGCAAGTGAGAGAGGCACAGTCACTTACAGTGTGCAGGGAGGTACTAGAGCTGACTGGGTGGTTCAGCTTAATACACCAACACAAGTAAGACAAGTGGAAGATGGCGGAGGAAGGAAGGAAAGGAAGGAGTCAGCGTAAGGGAGGTTGCATATAGAGGTCAAAGTCAAAGGGGTGAAAGTGAGGACAGGGGATGCAGAGGTAACCAGCTGTGGAAGAAGGCTGATCTCTGCACTCTGTGTAAACCCCCCCCCCCCGAAACTCTGCACTCTGTACATAATGCACTCCTGGTATTTATTGTCCCTTCTACTGTTAGTGAAATCTGACCACACTCACTATTTGATGCCGTTTGGAGGGTTTCTGTGGGGTGGGAAGGTTTTTTGAGATGTTGTTGTTGAGTTCCTACAGCTATTTTCTGAGAAATAACATTTCCTTCTCCACACTACTAGAAGGTATGCAGTCAATCAAAATAAATAAAATGTATGGCAACACATTTTTACTTAGCAGTATACTTGAATGTTTGTGATTTCATAACCTTTTCTGTTTCATTTATGTACTGTATCTATGCATTTTTTTAACTGTATAAATATAGCTGGGTAAGCATTCTAAGCCCCTGTACACACGGTCGGACATTCTGCCAACCAAATCCGTCAGATTTTGTCCGTCGGATCTTGTCTGAAACTGTTGCATACACACGGTCGGACTAAGTTGTTGAAAAATCCGATCCGATCAGAACTTGATGACATAATTTCGTTACGATGGGACTATGTTCAGGCTAGTAGCCAATAGCTTTGATGTAGGAATTTGATCTGAGCATGCGTGGCACTTGGTCCGATCAAAATTCTCTACACATGATCGGAGTATGTCCGATCGAACCAGTTGGTCGGAAAATATTTCCAACAAGTTGGAAAATTGGGTCCGACGGATATTCCGACGGAATCAGTCCGATGCATACCACACACAGTCGGATTATCCGACAACACGGTCCAATAGGACACATTCCGACGGATTCTCCGACCGTGTGTACAAGGGCTTAGAGATCCATTCAATTTTTTTTTGTTCAGTTAAGAAAAGTCACAGTTAAGGGCTACTTTAAAATATAAACTAACTGCACCAAGTTTTCTTTACTTATTTGACTTAATTAGATATATTAGTAACATTTAATAGTAAAAAAGCATAACCAACCAAGAAGCCCTGTTCACAATTCAGCATTTAGTTGCTTGTGGGTCAAAGCTCAAAAACACTCAATAAGCAAAAAACTATTGTTTTCAATAGCCCATGTTGACATCTCAGCTACCTTTTACTTGTGGGAAAAAGCTTGTCGCTCATAAAGCACATCAGGTAACTTTCAGACAGAATTAAGCAATTTTGTCCCCATAGACTTCAATGGAAACACTTGAAAAATGCAGCATGAACTTTTTTCTGCATTTTTCAAGCATTTTGTCACGCCTTTTCTGCTCAAACATCTGCTCTCTGCCTCTTTTTCAGCAGCACTCCACACCTTTTAGTTGAAAAATGCCTGAGAGATGTAGATTCTCTTTCCTTTTAAATAGATGATCCAGTGTATTTCATTATGCACATTTTGGTTTGGGGGTAGTCTGGTAAGATATATCACTAGTTTATGATACATAGGAAATTAATATAGAGAAAAATAAATATTCAAATTTAAATGCATAAAAAATAATACTTGGGAAAAAAACAAAATGATGATATTACTTTATACAGCATGGTGTGTCCTTTGCATTAATATTACCAAAATAATTTATTTTTTTATTAAACAACTTTTTTTATGAAACAAAGGTACATATTTATTTATGAAGACACACTCACTGTGCAGTCACTAGAACTAGTTGCAATTACTTATTAAATTAATGCTTGGAAATAACTTCTACTCATCACTTTCTTGCAGTTTTCACACATTTCAAGTATCACTTATAAGGTGAAGGTCAAAGAAAAAAAAACATTGCAATGTAACAACTTTTGAATTTGAACTGGCAGACAAAGTTAATGTTGACAAAGAACAAAAAAAGGTTTAGAAAGAAAAAGTCCAGATGAGGGATTTAAGATTGCAGCTCCAGAGGGGTAAAGTTGCTGCTTTTGATGTGGGAGGTCTGAGAGCAACCTGCTGGGATGCTCCCCGGTACATCTCATTAACCGTGTCATCAAAGACCCCCAAGCTCCAGAGAATCATAACATTATCTCTGACATTACCACACAAGATACAAGTTCCCTCAGACAGTCTATAAACATGCCTGTAATAACCAATTCATCCTGGCTTGACACCCCTGCAAGGGCGGGATGCCCTTTAGTGAGCTGTGTGAATTGCCCCAGTCATTCATCAAAGTTTCTCAGGAGTGCATGTCACAGAGCATTAAATTTAATTAAAGCAACACTGACTGCAATGCAATCCTCTGGGGGCTCCTTGTCCAGAGAACTGGATAACTTTTTCTCGTACATTTAAATATCTATCTTTTTACTTAAGTCTAAAATTCTGGATAAGTAGCAATCTGAACAAAGTGCTTTTTAACAAGATGTTTATTTTTTCTTGCTAGAAGGTAAGAATCTGACATCCGATATATTTTAACACAACTATTTCTGTCTCCAAGACATAAATGTCACTCTTTTTGATTTTTAGGACCATTTAACAGGAACTCTTCCTTCTATTTTAGCTAAGCAAAATAACACAAACGTATGATTATATGTCTAGCGAGGTCATGACTAAATTATTTTTTTAAAGTAACTATCAAAACATTTTTTTTTAATGATTAGGTGGTACTGTACAACATGATTTTACCACTGTTAGCCCTGTAAATTTATTTCAACTTTCTGTTCCCTTAGATTTTTTAAATGCTTCAATTTGTAAAATAAATTGTACATGAAACAACTTTGCTTCCCATGCATTCAAAAATACTAGGGCTAACATGTTTACATGATATAAACAGAGAATCTGAAAACAAGTAATAAAAACTAAGTTAATAGTAAAAAAAAACAAAAAAAACAGAGTATCAGTCTCTGAGGGATTCCTCTTTTAATAAATGAAAAGAGCTCCGTTTTTTTAATTGAGTTTACGCACAATTAAAATATATATAAACCCAGTCACTAAAATCTCATAACTTTTCATGATTATTTACTTACTTTCAAAAGTCATGTTTTAACATTTTTAAATCTGCAGCTTTTGTTAAAATAATATGTGATCCTGCTATGAAGGTCCTTCTTATTGTATAGTGACAATGCTCTGTATGTGTCTTCCAGATGTGCTTCTGAGTTGTCACTGTGTAACAAAGGCTTCTGATGGAGACTACAATTGGTAATTTTAAAACACATCAGGAAGGCATGGCTGGAGTGCGTATAAACAGATGTGGCATGGATCTTGGTTCAGTTCAAGCCAGGTTCGCAGAGCATGACTAAATTTCTGGTTTTAGCCACAGTCAATGGGAACTGAATATTAGGAAACAGTAATGGCAGACCTCTAGGCAGATAGACTAAACCAATGGCATGGAAGAATGCCTTGGGAAAATGTACCAAAGCAAAAAATATTTAAAAAAATTGGTTTGGCAGGCAGCAGTGATTGTAATAATGCTTTAAGATCAACTTAAAAATGCTAAATTTCTTCTTAAAATATTCCTGGGGGATGCCCTGGATGACCCAAACCTGTGTGTGAAGAGGAGTATATGCAAAACTGACATTTATAAAGAAAATGGAATCCATTTAAATTGTTGGCAAATTACAAAATGCTAAACAGTAAATAAAGACACTTACAAAGCCCTTTATTTAAATTTTTTTAAAAAAAATCCCGCAATGTACATCCATTGCCAATCGCTCATAAAAAAATTGTGGGGGTCTCCCCCAAATTCCATTACAGAATATTCAGGTATGCAATGAATTTTTTTGGGGAAACCACCCAAACAAAAAAATGAACAAAAAAAGCTTGGGGTCCTCCCAAAACAATATGAAGCACGGCAGGCCAGGTGTCTTGCCCACCCCTAGCGTTGATAGTTAGGCATTATAGCTGGCTCGGTATTCTTCACCTATAGCATCCCCCTTTCCCATAAGGCAAGGAGGCCTACCAGTACTCTGAAAAAACGATCAAAAACAGCGCATCAAAGGGACTAGTAGATTGATGTGAAAAAGACTTTAAAATGTAATTTATTAAATGTAAACAATGAACACAGACATCTGATCCCTGCAGGATCTAAAACACATAAAAAACACCAATCATAAAACGGACAGATGTTTGATAATGAAAAGCTCCTCAGATCTCTCAATTAAAACTTTGGAAAGGTGAAAACCAAAGACCAATGTGTACAGCTATCGAATGCCTAATGAATGCAATCAATCATCTGAAAGAACCCAGAGCGTTGTATGAAAAGTCAGTGTAAACGAATGGAACAACGTTCCTAGGGACACTCACTTCATAGGTGTTCAATGGGCTGCAGAGCTGATGAGTCCAGTCTGATGACCGAGGGGGAGGTGTTTATTTCAGCTCCATCTGAAGCGTTCGGCTTGGAGGCAGAGGTGTAATGCTGCACGCTGGGTGGTAAGGATCAAGCTTAGTCACCAGATGATATCAGCTGTACACATAGGCAGCTTAGAGAACGCTGCACTGCTTGCAGCGCCGCTTGTCCGAGCGGCTGTGGATCACATGAGAGGCTTGTCACGTGGAAGGCTGTGAAGGGGAAGGTTGCTATGCCGACTCTCCTGCTTACATGTTTCGCGCTCCTGCGCTTTGTCAAGCGCTCCTGCGCTTTGTCGGTCATCAGACTGGACTCATCAGCTCTGCAGCCCATTGAACACCTATGAAGTGAGTGTCCCTAGGAACGTTGTTCCATTCGTTTTCACTGACTTTTCATACAACGCTCTGGGTTCTTTCAGATGATTGATTGCATTCATTAGGCATTCGATAGCTGTACACATTGGTCTTTGGTTTTCACCTTTCCAAAGTTTTAATTGAGAGATCTGAGGAGCTTTTCATTATCAAACATCTGTCCGTTTTATGATTGGTGTTTTTTATGTGTTTTAGATCCTGCAGGGATCAGATGTCTGTGTTCATTGTTTACATTTAATAAATGACATTTTAAAGTCTTTTTCACATCAATCTACTAGTCCCTTTGATGCGCTGTTTTTGATAGTTTTTTCTGCTGCATCCATTTTTTGCCAAGTCCATAATGGGTTAACAGCCGCACATTGAGACCATCTACAGGACATTTATTTAAATAAACGAACATCCCACGAGATAGCCAAGCGCTCTTAAAGAGTCCAGTCATTTGTGCGCCAACTTTATATTGTTTTGTTCTACCAGTACTCTGGCCCACTAGTCTTATACATAATGCTATATTGCCTAGCTATCACGCTGGACAGGTGTAAGCTAAGAAGAGCAAATAGGTAATTGAGTTGACAGACAGGCAGAGTGGTCCTTTGGCAGTCCGAATGCAAGGTAGGCAATATTCAGAGATAGGGATGGGCTGAACACCCCCCCCCCCCCCGGTTCGGTTTCCACCAGAACATACCGAACACGGGTCATGTATCAATGCAAACATTTTTTTTTTTAAATGGCCATTTTTTTGGGAGCAGTGATTTTTTGTTAATGCTTAAAATGAAACACTAAAAATGAAATTGGGCTTTAAATATTGTGCCTGGGAGGAGTGTCTATAGTATGCCTGTAAAGTGGCACATTTTTCCCGTGTTTAGAACAGTACCATAGCAAAATTCCATTCCTAAAGGAAAAATTGTCATTTAAAACCGATCGCGGCTGTAATGAATTGTCAGGTCTCGGCGATATAGATAAAAATCGTTTAAAAAAAAGAGCATGGGATTCCCCCCCAGTCCATTACCAGACACTTTGGGTCTGGTATGAATATTAACCACTTGCCGACCAGCGCACGACGATGTACGTCGACAGAATGGCACGGACAGGCAAATGGGCGTACATGTACGTCCCTTTAAATTTGATGCCCTGCCATCGGGAGCGCACCGCCGGCGGCGCGCTCCCGCGCTGGTCGGGACCTCGCCGCGGGCATACCCGTGAACGTCTCACGGAGCGGCCAAATGAAGAAATGCCGTTGTAAACAGCATTTCTCCATTCTGCCTAGCAACTAGTGACGCTGATCTCAGCTCCATGTGATTGGAGCAGAGATCAGTGTTCACTAAATGAAAGCCCAACCCCCCCACAGTTAGTAACACACCCCTAGAAACACTTAACCCCTACACTGACACCCACTGGTTAACCCCTTCACTGCCAGTGTCATTTACACAGGAATCACTGCATTTATATAGCAGTGATTACTGTACAAATGACAATGGTCCCAAAAATGTGTCAAAAATGTCCAATGGGTCCCCCACAATGTCGCAGTCACAATAAAAATCGTTGATCGCCGCAATTACTAGTAAAAAAAATAATAATAAAAAATTACTAATAAAAATGCTATAAAACTATCCCTATTTTGTAAACGCTATAACTTTTGCGCAAACCAATCAATAATCGCTTATTGCGATTTTTTTTACCAAAAATATGTAGAAGAATACGTATCGGCCTAAACTGAGGGAAAAAAACATTTTTTTATATATTTTTGGGGGATATTTATTATAACAAAAAGTAAAAAATAATGTGTTTTTTTTCAAAATTGTCGCTCTATTTTTGTTTATAGCGCAAAAAATAAAAACCGCAGGGGTGATCAAATACCACCAAAAGAAAGCTCTATTTGTGGGAAAAAAAGGACGTCAATTTTGTTTGGGAGCCACGTCGCACGACCGCGCAATTGTCAGTTAAAGCAACGCAGTGCCGAATCGCAAAAAGTGGTCTGGTCTTTGACCAGCAAATTGGTCCGGTCTGAAAGTGGTTAAAGGGAACACTGAACCAAAATGTCTGATATGGAAATTAAGGGGAACCCTGCGCCAAATTAAAAAAATGGAGTGGGGTCCCCCTTAAAATCCATACCAGATCCTTTAGGTCTAGTATGGATTTTAAGGGGAACCCTGCGCCAAAATATAAAAAAATGGAGTAGGGGGTCCCCCTCAAAATCCAGACAAGACCCTTATCCAAGCACACAACCTGGCAGACTGCAGGAAAAGAGGGGGGATGAGAAAGAGCTCCCCCCTCCTGAACTGTATCAGGCCACATGCCCTCAACATGGGGAGGGTGCTTTGGGGTAGCACCTTGTCCCCATGTTGATGGGGACAAGGGCCTCATCCCCACAACCCGTTTGAGGGATACCCCTATGCCATTTTTTTTTATTTTGGCGCAGGGTTCCCCTTAAAATCCATACCAGACCTAGAACACCTCTGTTCCTGTCACTTCACATGACATAGGCCATCCCTGTTACAGCACTGATCAAATATAGAAATTTCCATATATGGTCAATGATATCATTCAAGATACCATGCCCCTTTGTTTCATTTAGCACTGAGGACCTGGAGATGTCTAACCTCAGCTTGGCCAATTAAGTTTTGACAGTAAAACCTGGAATCTGATTGGTTTCTATGCAGAGCTTCACCAGATTTTGCACGCTCCAGTTTTAGTCATTTCTCCCCTCACCCCGTGTGTCTTGGTGACCACTGTCACTTGGAAAGACTGATGGAAATCCAGAATTTTACATTTACTACTGGAACAGAAATAGAGGAAAACCTTCAAATTTAGAATTTCTAAACATAAACTATGTTACAAACCTATGCTATTTTATAAACCTTCCATGTGCACTTTGCTTTAAAGGCTAGCTTTAAATTGGGGGGGGGGGTTGTCACTTTTGTTTAACTACTTAAAGACTGCCCACTGCATATATACTGCTGCAGGGTGTCTATATTGCGTGAAACAACATACCTGTATGTCATTTTGTGCAATAGATACTGTGGATGCACGTGCGCCCACTGCACGTAGTGGGAGCCACAGATAGGCAGAATGCTGTTCTGACAGGGAAGTACACAGAGATCTTCTGTTCCTCGTAAGCAAGAACAGGGATCTCTGTGTTCTTCCTGTCAGTCCATCCCCCACACAGTTAGAAAACATTCCCAGGGAACACACTTAACCCTTTGATCGCCCCTGATGTTAACCCCTTCCCTGCCAGTGTCATTTATACAGTAACAGTGCATTTTTTTAGCACTAATCACTGTATTGGTGTCACTGGTCCCCAAAAAGTGTCACTTAGTGCCAGATTTGTCCCCTGCAATGTCACAGTACCACTAAAAATCGCTGATCGTGCCATTACCAGTAAAAACAATTTATACAAAAAGAAAGAAAAGTCCATAAACCTATCCGATAGTTTGTAGACACTATAAATTTTGCGCAAACCGTTCAATATATGCTTATTGGGATTTGGTTTTACCAATAACATGTAAAATAATACATATTGGCCTAAATTGATGAAGAAATTTGATTTTTAAAATTTTATATTATAGCAGAAAGTAAAAAATATTGTTTTTTTTTTTCAAAATTGTCAGTCTTTTTTGTTTATTGTACAACTTGTTATATTAGGTATGGGCTAGGGCTACTGACTCCGTTGAGGGCCCCAACTGGAGCACCCTTATAGAAAAGAATATTACGGATGTAGGGTCACTGCCATCTAAAGAATGATCCTCCACAGTGAGTAACTCTTCCCAGGTGAATGTGCAACAGTAGGGTAATATTCACTTCCATCACCCGAAGAGAGATCCTCCAATTAGGTCACTCTTCCTAATTAGAACGTGAGAAGTCTATCACAGATGAGTGTTATACAGGTGTTCTCCATGATTTTTAAAAATGTGTTAATTTGTGCTCCTTTGTTATTTAATGTTATTGTCCTGTGATTCATTTCTAATCTCAAAAAAATATATACAAATACATATGCAAGTTTATAGTGATGATCTGATCAACATATATTATCTGATTTCATCAGAAATGTTTTATTCCTAGTCATATGTGGTAAACTTATAGCCCACTTGAATAGAGGTTACTTATTTGTGAAAAAAAATATATATAAAGGTGAGGCAATCATAAAAATAAACTGATAAAAAAAACTCCCCCTCAGTTCCCCACTCACCAGAACCCTACACCCCTGCAGGGGTAAAGTGCATATAGTGAATGTCTGGCAGTTCCTGGAAGGATCACCTTTTCCTTGGCTGTGTAAACACTGGGTGTCTGGGCGCCTCAGGTCCTCCAGGGATTTACCACCTTGAATGGGATAGTTCACAATAATCACCTCTGCGGCTCACTGCAGGATATCCTCATGAACAAAAGAGATGGGCACTCCAAATGGTTTGTTTGTTTAAAACTCGCCCGAGGCAATGCCATCTTGGTGCACCTCACATCTAGGTATTGCAAGCGGTCTGCAGGGTCCACCCCTCCAGAGTTGGGTGTAAAACTTGAAAAGACTGATTACCACAGGTTTCCTCTATACTCCCTTAATATTAATTTCCTAATGCTAGGATCCTCCCTTTGTAGAAACAAGGGGAGTATGTTACTCATACATGTTGTATAACTGGGCTAATCTCTATTCCTCCCTGGTTATTTCCAGCCCAAATGACCCCGGTGGTCAAATTTGGAACAGCCCCCTGCAATTCCGCTCTCTGTTGTAAATCAGATATTATCCAATAAACATACACAATATATATATAAAAAAATACTAGTAAGACTATGGAAAGGGTACTGCAGTGGTACTGGAAACAGTAATAAACCCCAGTCTATTACTGTACAGTTAATGTGTTCCAAGGGAAGAGTATCAATGGCTGATGTTTCTTTATGTTAATTTTATGTACCATTCCTAACTTTACATATACATACTTTGCAACTAGATGAAATCATCAGTATATTTTACAAATATTGCGGTAGATGACCATGCATGGTTCCTACCCCTCTTTTGTGGTCATTATATCATCATAAACATCTACTCCATTTTTACAAAAATAATCAAATTTAGATATGAAAATGTAACCAGGAGGCTCCGGCTTAGCCATCTGTTTTATCTGGGATATAATACGCTACTACAGGCTGTTATCTTTGGAAAGTATTTTTACTTAGAAATTGGATATAAAGCAAAAAAATAATTATACTTCAAAGTGTGATATAAAACAATTGAGGTCAATGTCAAGACTGAGGCCCCCAGGCGACAGAGACCCCAATCTATATATCCACCTTATCTTATTCTGTGGGACAAGTACTTTTTTGTTACTACCTCTCCAGTGATCATTGATTTGGTTTATCCCAAAAAATATTAATCCTGTGGGAGCCCTATGATGTACTTCCTTAACCACTTCCCGACCAGCGCACGACGATGTACGTCGACAGAATGGCACGGGCAGGCATATTGGCGTACAGATACGTCCAATATTCGATGCCGCCCTGCCATTGGGAGCGCGCCGCCGGCGGCGCGCTCCCGTGCTGGTCGGGACCCCCGTGAGTCTGGTCGCGGGACCCGCGGACTCGATCGCCACGGGCATCCCCGCGATCGTCTCACGGAACGGCCGAATGGAGGAAATGCTGTGTAAACAACATTTTTCCATTCTGCCTAGCAACTAGTGACGCTGATCTCTGCTCCATGTGATTGGAGCAGAGATCAGTGTACACTAAATGAAAGCCCAACCCCCCCACAGTTAGTAACACACCCCTAGGAACACTTAACCGCTACACTGCCACCCACTGGTTAACCCTTTCACTGCCAGTGTCATTTACACAGGAATCACTGCATTTATATAGCAGTGATTACTGTATAAATGACAATGGTCCCAAAAATGTGTCAAAAATGTCCGATGGGTCCCCCACAATGTCGCAGTCACAATAAAAATCGCAGATCGCCGCCATTACTAGTAAAAAAAAAATAATAAAAAATTATTAATAAAAATGCTATAAAACTATCCCTATTTTGTAAACGCTATAACTTTTGCGCAAACCAATCAATAATCGCTTATTGCGATTTTTTTACCAAAAATATGTAGAAGAATGAGTATCGGCCTAAACTGAGGGAAAAAAATGTTTTTTTATATATTTTTGGGGGATATTTATTATAACAAAAAGTAAAAAATAATGTGTTTTTATCAAAATTGACGCTCTATTTTTGTTTATAGCGCAAAAAATAAAAACCGCAGGGGTGATCAAATACCACCAAAAGAAAGCTCTATTTGTGGGAAAAAAAGGACGTCAATTTTGTTTGGGAGCCACGTCGCACGACCGCGCAATTGTCAGTTAAAGCGACGCAGTGCCGAATCGCAAAAAGTGGTCTGGTCTTTGACCAGCAAATTGGTCCGATCTGAAAGTGGTTAAAATGCCTGGAAAGGATATTGTTTCGGGAACCCTTTCCTTATGTTGTTGATGTGTTTCCTGATTCTCACAAATAGAGGACAAGTGGTCCTGCCCACATATTGGAGGGGACAAGGGCACTCAACAACATAGGTGACATGGGTGCTGTTACATGTAATCAACTCTTTTATTTGGTATTCCCTATTGTTAACCCTAGATTTGAAGGACTCTTTTTTTTCCTCTGCATCTTTTTGCTTACTCTACAGGGGAGACATTTTTGACACGTATAGAATCCTTTCATTCCTGAGAATAATTTGACAGGTCTTGGGGGATCAATTACATTGTGGACTAGATGTTTTCTAAGTATGGAAGCTCTTCTATACATGAATCTGTGTTTCTTCGGTAGGATCCTGGATAGGAATCTATGTTCTTTCAGGATGGGCCAGTACTTTTTAATGATATGTTCTATTGATTGATATTGGGTATTGAACCCAGTGATATAAGCCACATCCATGTAGTTTCCTACTTTCTTATCTTTCTTGACCAGTAGGGCATTTCTATCCATTTTCTTTTCTTTCTCAGGACAGCAAGCTGAGTGTTAATTTGTGAATTTACCTTCACCCTCCATCCAGCCCAACACACATAACATGACTTCCATTTCTAGGGAGACTTCGAAAACCTGTTCTATATTTCCCACTATCTCCCTCCAGTAACAGAATAGCTTTGGGCATCTCCAAAACATGTGAATCAAATCCCCCTCTGCCTTTCCGCACCTGGGGCAAGTAGCGTCTAACCTTTTAATAGAAATAAGTGTGACATCTTCTGGGATGGAGAAAGCGATAATACTGGGGCAAATTCCAGAATTCTTGTCCGTTGTGTTTTGGATATACTGCCCACATCTTTTTCCCATTTTTTCCTATTTGACAAATCTTTTGTTACTCCCAAACACTCCTTATAGATACTTGGGTAGATTTTTGATATTAGATCTTTCAATGTTTTTGCGCTGATAACTTTCAGAAGTAGTGGTATCTTACTTCATTCTATCATCCTCCCTCTGAATTGTTCTCTCAGTGCATGTCTGACCTGCAAATTTCTAAAAAAGGATTTTTTCGGGATTACATATTACTCTCTCAGTTCCTGGAAATCTTTTAAGTTTCCGTCTTGGTAGAGCTGGGAAATATACTTTATTCCTCGTCTTTCCCATTCCAAAATGTTCCCTAACTTCTGCACTTCTCCTAACTTACTATTTTTCCATAGGGGGGTATATTTTGTGAGTCCACCATACCCCAATATTTTCTTTGCTGCTTCCCAAGTTCTCATCATCAAATCTAGGGTAGGTAACCCTCGCGGAAAAGATCCTGCCTCCAGTGTTTCCACCAACAATTTATGTGGAGTGTTTTGCCTTAGCATCCTCCTCTCCCTTTCTCCCTCCTCCGTATTGCATCCCCCACATGCTGAAGCTGCAATGCCAGGAAGTAACTGAAGGGGTGTGGAAATGTCACTCCCCCTTCCTGTTTTGGCAGTTGTATGTTGTTTAAATGAATTCTTGCCGTGCCCCCCTTCCATATTAATTCTGTAGATAAGCTTTCTATTTTTTGGAACCATTTTTTGTACATCTACACTGGAGAGTTGTGGAGAAAGTACAACTGCAGCAACCAAATCATTTTATTTTAATTAAGTTGCAGCGACCTGCCACAGATAATGGAAGCTTTTTCCACAATTTAATTTTCCCTTTAAATTTAGTTAACCACTTCAGCCCCGGACCAATTGTCAGCCTAAGGACCAGAGGTCTTTTTACAATTTCACACTGCACTACTTTAACTGGTAATTGCGCGGTCATGCAATGTTGTACCCAAACTAAATTTGCGTCCTTTTCTTCCCACAAATAGAGCTTTCTTTTGATGGTATTTTGATTGCCTCTGCAATTTTTACTTTTTGTGATATAAATGGAAAAAGACCGAAAATTTCGAGAAAAAATTATATTTTCTCCTTTTTTTTTGTAAGAAAAATCAAATAAACTCAATTTTAGTCATACATTTAGGGCAAAATTTATTCAGCCACATGTCTTTAGTAAAAAAAATGTCAATAAGCGTATATTTATTGGTTTGCGCAAAAGTTATCGCTTCTTCAAACTAGAGTACATTTTCTGGAATTTACACAGCTTTTAATTTATGACTGCCTATCTCATTTCTTGAGGTGCTAAAATGGCAGGGCAGTACAAACCCCCCCCCCAAATGACCCCATTTTGGAAAGTAGACACCCCAAGGAAATTGCTGAGGGGCATGTTGAGCCCATTGAATATTTTTTTTTTGTCAAAAGTGATTGAATAATGACACAAAAAAAAAAAAAAAGTTTACAAAAAGTTGTCACTAAATGATATATTGCTCACACATGCCATAGTTATATGTGAAATTGCACCCCAAAATATATTCTGCTGCTTCTCCTGAGTACGGGGATACCACATATGTGGGACTTTTTGGGAGTCTAGCCGCGTACCGGACCCCGGAAACCAATCACTGCCTTCAGAATTTCTAAGGGTGCAAATTTTTGATTTCACTCCTCACTACCTGTCACAGTTTCGAAGGCCATAAAATGCCAAAATAGCTCAAACCCCCCCCCCCCCAAATGACCCCATTTTGGAAAGTAGACACCCCAAGCTATTTAGTGAGAGGCATGTTGAGTCCATGAAATATTTTATATTTTGCCACAAGTTGCAGGAATTTTTTTTTTTTGCACAAAGTTGTTACTTAATGATATATTGCTCACACATGCTATGGGCATAAGTGAAATTACACCCCAAAATAAATTCTGATGCTTCTCCCGAGTACGGGGATACCACATGTGGGGGACTTTTTGGGAGCCTAGCCATGTACGGGAACCCGAAAACCAAGTACTGCCTTCCGGATTTAAATATAAAACGCTACCAAAAAAACTGTTAGCGATCACAGGGATCAGGCCTGACTCTGCGAACGCTGCAGTTATGTGTTTTGTGTTTTGTAAGTGACAGTGATTGATCGATACTGCACTTGGGTGGGCTGGGCGGAGGGGTAAAATGCAGGTGCTAGCAGGTATCTGGGCTAATCCCGCTAACAATGCATTTTTTTGGAACCCTAAACTGCTGGGGACGCTAGTATATATCTGATCAGATCAGATATTGATCTGTTCAGAATCTATACCACTATGGGAGGTTTATGCTTTGCGCGTGGGTGTTAGCGGTATTGGCACTAACCTAGCGCTGCCTGGAGCGACGCAGACCCTGACCCTAAAACCTAATTGATATCACCCGCTGGGTGATCAGGGGGTTAAACCTTTGTTGGGTAATAAATGGTGGGTGCCCCGATGCTATAAAAAGCAAACTAACTAACCAGAGTCACCCGTAAAACTTATACGGTGATCACTGGTGAAAGGGTTAACTAGGGGCAATCAGGGGGTTAAAACCTTTATTAGGTAGTATATGGGGGTCCCTGGCGCTATATAAAAACCTGACGGGGAACCTAAATAACTAACTGACTAACCAGCGTCACCAGTGGCACTTATACGGTGATCGCTGGTGAAAGGGTTAGCTAGGGGCAATCAGGGGGTTAAAACCATTATTGGGTAGTATATGGGGGTACCTAGCACTATAAAAACCTGGCGGGGAACCTAAAAAAATAACTAGCTACCTAGCGGCACTAGTGACACTAATGCAGCGATCAGAAAAATGATCGCTTAGTGACACTGGCAAAAGGGGGTGAAAGGGTTAACTAGGGGCAATCAGGGGGTTAAAACCATTATTGGGTAGTATATGGGGGTACCTAGCACTATAAAAACCTGGCCGTGAACCTAAAAAAATAACTAGCTACCTAGCGGCACCAGTGACACTAATGCAGCGATCAGAAAAACGATTGCTTAGTGATACTGGCAAAAGGGGGGGAAAGGGTTAACTAGGGGAAATCAGGAGGTTAAAATCATTATTGGGTAGTATATTGGGGTACCTAGCACTATAAAAACCTGGCGGTGAACCTAAAAAAATAACTAGCTACTTAGCGGCACCAGTGACACTAATACAGCGATCAGAAAAACGATTGCTTAGTGACACTGGCAAAAGGGGGAGAAAGGGTTAACTCTAGGGGCAATCAGGGGGTTAAACCTTTATGGGGGGTAGGGGGCTACCCTGGACCTAACACTAACTGCCCTGACAGTTTTTACTGTCACAAGTGACGCTAAATGCAGTGATCAGTAAATAAATGATCACTGCAATCAGTGACACTGTGACTGGGAGGGTGGGGGTGGGGGGTATCAGGGGGCTATCGGGGGGTGATCAGGGTGGGATTTGTGTGCCTATGTGTACCTACATGTCAGTGTAGTGTTGGTTACACTTACTTTCTGTGTTCTCCTCGCAGTCCGGTCAAAAAGACCGCCCCGAGGAGAATGACATCACTTACTCCCTGCCTGTGTTTACTATACACAGCGGGGGAAGCTTCTCATTCGCCAGGAGCGATTGAGAGGGGATGGCCAGAAAGCCATCCCCTCATCCCGGTTCGCTCCTGAAGTGAAACGGACCACCGCATCCAGCGGGAGGGGGTGCGATCGGACCCCACCCACTGGAAGGAGAGCACGAACATGTACGTGATTGTGCCTGTCGGTGCCATTGCGCCGACGTACATTGCCATGCGGCGGTCCTTAAGTGGTTAATAACGGGACAACATTATCTACAATATACTGTTTAGGATCTCTGGAAATATTCATCCTTAAGTATTATATTTGGTTCACTATCTGTATCTGTGCGGCTTCTTGGGGTTTCGGGGCTCGGGATCGGGCCAAATTGAAATTCTTTTAGGACTCTCCAGAGATATTTCCATTCTAAACTGTCAAAGGCCTTGGCGGCATCCAAAGAAAGAATGGCCCTACTGCCGTCCTCGTCTGTTGGAATCTGAAGATTCAAGTATACCTGTCTTATGTTTGTACTGGTACACCTGCCAGGTATAAATCCTTATTGGTCAGGGTGGAAGAGTTTCTGTATAACTTTGTTTAGTCTACCCACCAAGACTTTTGCTAGGATCTTTATGTCTGAATTAAGTAAGGAAATCGGTCTGTATGAAGCTGGTAAGTAAGTAGATCTTTTCCTTCCTTAGGTACTATAGTGGATTCCATCATAGAAGGAGGGAGTTCTCCCCTCAACGCTGATCAATTTAAAACTCTTAACAACTCGGGAAGCATTCCCATAATGCCGATAGGTCTCAGCCGGGAGACTAACCGGGCCTGGTTGCTTCTGTCCCGCCATTTCCTGCACGATCCGCTGTATTTCTACCAAGGATCTAGGCATGTCAAGTGCCATCCTATCTTCATCGGAAAGACAGGGGATAGTCAAATTCCCAAGAAAGTTATCAACTTCCTCCCCCAGTTCCTTCTGTTGGGAGCTATAAAGGTCCTCATAGTAGTCTCTAAACCTGTCCACTATCTCTGGTGTGTAAGTGGTCATGTCTAACAAAAGAGAGTTCCTCCTGAATGCTTCTAAGTTGGTCTGCCATTTCACTTAGTGAGGTCCTGCAAGAATTAACTGCCCGCAAGACCTCCTTAAATAACGGCTCTGGTTCCCCCGGGTCTCCTACCCCCGTCGGTAAGCCTAGGGTCTCCTGCCCCGGAAGGTCTCTCCCTGAGCCATTCAACTCCATTGGCATTGGTACTTGACAATGTCTTGACTTTTTCTATCCCAAGAGACCCCAGCCTGCATTTTAGCTTGTGCCTGTTGACCCTGTAAAGCATTTTAGGAGGGGTCTGGCCTGGGTTATACACACATTTTTCTAATTTTGCAGCTGCTTGGAATGCCTTTGAAGTACGTTGTGAGGGTATGATGTTATGGATACAGGAGTTAATTCCAAGAAATACATTTGGTTCTGTACCTCTGCTTATAGGTTCTACCTCCTGAGTAGTACTATACAAAGTTGCTAGAGCTATTCTGGCTCGCAAGGGGGAGGTAGTGGAGGTAGGGGAAAAAAAGGGAGGAAAACAGGACAACTGAAGTCAAGACAAAGGAGGGTCAAACGTGCAGTCCAAAAAATATCCTATTTTTCTTTACTTTTACATAGGGTGCATTAGTTGTTTTTCACCCATCCACAACACAGTCTTTTCAGCAGTCATGGGATTAAAGATGTTAGGCTCCTGTGATCCAGCACTTAGAGAGACGGGGGGCTTCCAAGCAGAAATCCAGATGCTATTCCATCAGCCGTGACACCGTTTGGGAATCTTTAATCAAATGTTCCTCCTTCTAGCCCACCAATCCTGCTCCAGCTCTTCTCAGAAGGAGAAAATATGTCAGGGGCCTCTCACACCGCCACCGTTTTCAGAGGGGGGCAACCTCTCACTCCACCTCCCCTTCACCACCTCTCTGCTTCTCTCCAGGACGGCGGCTGTGTATGTCTCCGTCCACATGGGGGAGGTTGGCGGTAGTCTCCCACACCACCGCCGTGACCCCACGCTGCTCTACCTGCTTGCGTCCAGCTGTTCCCATCACTCTCACTGATGGCCAGCCACATAGCACGTCACGCTCTCGGCCTCCCTCAGTCTCCTCAGCAAACAGGCAGTGATACACCTCACAGGATTGATAGGATGTGAGAGGATGCTGCACTCACACTCACATCCTTATCCAATCACGCCCTCCCCCATCACAGTCCTATCCATTTTCCTTACTTCTGTTTTACTAGATTCTTCTCCTGGTAACCTTTTTCCTGGAATCTTTTGGTTATAACATCAGCTTTTACTACATAGTCTTCAAGTTTGCAGCAGTCTCTTCGCATTCTCATCATTTGACCCTTGGGGATGTTCCCCTTCCACTTTGGGTGGTGGCAACTTGAAGTTGGTATGTAACTGTTACGGTTTGTAGCTTTTAAAAAAAATTGTATATAGATTATTTCCTTCCTTGAATACTTGTAAATCTAGATCGTCAATGTGTTGATGGTCCCACTTCCCGGTAAAAGAGATCCCATACTTATTTTGATTGATTCTCCTAAGGAACTCCTCAAAGGATTCTGCTGTTCCTTCCCATAAGATAATTAGATCTTCTATGTATCTTTGGTACAGCTTCATTTGGGGTATTTTCTTTCCATAAATGTATTTCTCTTTACACATATTCATGAAAAGGTTGGCCACACTGGGGGCATAACATGCTCCTTGGCCACACCTTTCATTTGGACATAATAATTCTTCCTGTACCAGAAATAATTACTTTCCATTGCTAATTGGAGGACCTTGAGAATGTATCCTATTTGCTCTTGTTTCAGCTGTTTTGTTCTTGTGTAGAGCCTTCTCTACTCCTTCCAGTCCATCTTTCTGTACAATACTGGTATCAAAAGGAGTTGACATCAATAGTAGCAAGTAAGCAGTTCTCAGCTCCTGTGATGTTTTGGAGTTCTGTTATCAGTCGCGTAATATCTCTGGGGTATCTCTGGGGTATTATCTGGGGTATTATCTCCCTTTTTGCACCGATGCAATTTCAGAAATTGGTCAAGGTAATCTCCTAGGTGAGAAAAAAGTGAGTTGATGCCGCTAATAATTGGTGTTCCTCGCAGCTTATCTATTCTCTTATGGATCTTTGGCACGTAGTACAGGCATACCCCGCTTTTAAGTACACAATGGGGTTTATTTAAAAAAGCTGGAAAGTGCAAAATCAGGCTCTCTTCTGCATAGAAACCAATAATTGGACTTCAATTAAATAAGTGGACTTCACAGACTGAGATATGCCTATCGTTCTGATATGTGTGAGTGCATTACAGATTGTTTTTAAACATTTAATTTAAGAAAAACTAGTGTACCAGCAGCTACCTGGCACCTCTCTCTCCCTTCACTTTTGTCTCCTCTGTAATTGTCCCCTGCCCCGATCTCCCTGTGTGCTGGGGCCCCCTACAGGAGGCCCGGTGGGACCCCCTGTCAGTAGGCACTGGTGTCCGGGTCTCAGGCAGAGGGAAACCCAGACACATCATTAAAAACCTGGACTGTTCGGGTCAAAACTGAACAGGTGGCAACCCTAGCTTCAGCATGAAAACTCTAAAATATTATAGCTAGGACTGTACTTTATAAAGGGACCTTGGCTGTTCTGGCTTCCACATATACAATATCTCACAAAAGTGAGTACACCCCTCACATTTTTGTAAATATTTTACCATATCTTTTCATGTGACAATACTGAGAAATTACACTTTGCTACAATGTAAAGTAATGACTGTACAGCTTGTACAACAGTGTAAATTTGCCGTTTCCTCAAAATAACTAAACACACAGCCATTAATGTCTAAACCTCTGGCAACAAAAGTAAATACACCCCCTAAGTGAAAATGTCCAAATTGGGCCCAATTAGACATTTTCCCTCACTGGTGTCATGTGACTCGTTAGTGATACAAGGTCTCAGATGTGAATGGGGAGCAGGTGTTTTAAATCTGGTGTTATCGCTCTCATACTGGTCACTGGAAGTTTAACATGGCACCTCATGGCAAAAAATTCTCTGAGGATCTGAAAAATATAATTGAGGCTCTACATAAAGATTGCCTATGCTATAAGAAGATTGCCAAAACCCTGAAACTGAGCTGCAGCATGGTGGCCAAGACCATACAGCAGTTTAACAGGATGGGTTCCACTCAGAACAGGCCTCACCATGGTTCACCAAAGAAGTTGAGTGCACGTGCTCAGCGTCATATCAAGAGTTTGTCTTTAGGAAATAGACGTATGAGTGCTGCCAGCATTGTTGCAGAGGTTGAAAGGGTAAGGGGTCAGCCCAAACAGTTTGCTGAAGACAAGCAAACTAAGCACATGGATTACTGGAACCATTTCCTGTGGTCTGATGAGACCAAGATAACCAAGATAAACTTATTTGGTTCACATGGTGTCAAGTGTATGTGGCGGGAACCAGGTGAGGAGTACGAAGACAAGTGTGTCTTGCCTACAGTGAAGCATAGTGGTGGGAGTGTCATGGTCTGGAGCTGCATGAGCTGGCCACACAAAATATTCACACTTTAGGACAAATTTTGACATTTTTACTTAGGGGTGTACTCACTTTTGTTGCAAGTGGTTTATACATTAATGGCTGTGTGTTGAGTTATTTTGAGGGGACAGCAAATTTACACTGTTATACAAGCTGTTCCCTCACTACTTTACATTGTAGCAAAGTGTATTTTTTTTCAGTGTTGTCACATGAAAAGATATAATAAAATATTTACAAAAATGTAAGGAGTATACTATATTGTGAGATACCGTACTTGCAAATGTGTGCAACTAAAACCTGCAAACAGTGTAATAGATTGTTTTGTTTTTTAACTGGTAAGTGTTCTTATTTCTGCTATTTTACAAAGCCCCCTGTTATCTGTAACCATAAATCAATTGGATATTTGATACTACATGCTTACATGATACGGGGGGGGGGGGGGGTGTTTTATGTGGCGCTAACTAAAATGTTACTAAATGTATACTCTCCAAAACAATATAAATATATTAATAAAAATTATATAAATATAAATTCATACAGTGCATAAAAATGTGCAAAAAAAAAGGTGCAAAGCAGTAAAGTGCATAAAAGTATCAGTATGACATAATACCAATAGTAAAGTGCATCAAAATATCAATATGACAAAATAAATCAATCAATAAATCCATGCAATAGTGCAAATGGTGCAAAACGCATAACGTATTTATGCCAGAAAAATAAACATCTTAAAAACTCCAGTAGGTTAAAAATAAATATCCAGTGCAAAGTGCAAAATGCAAACAGTCCACTCAGAAGAATGTGCAATCCGTCCAACAGATGATGGTAATCATGCAATGTGAGCAATAAGTGCAATATACACCGTTCCTCCAACCTTCAGTACTTTAAGTGCACCCCTTGTTTCCCCCAGCCTCTCACCTCTAATCAAGGTCCCTAAGGACCGGATCACGCTTGAGGGGTGATTGGTAAGCAATCTTCCACCTCTTATAAATACAACCTCTGGGACATCAGCTATTTCCTCCAATATCCACAGTCCGGTTAATATATAAGAGAATAAGGGGGCCGCCAATGTGTAGTAAAGTTAATCCACTTTATTGATAAAAAATAACACTTACATTACAATGTAGAAATTCACAGATGTAAACAACGGTGCTTCCGGTCTCGGCCGCGACCGGACGTGACGATCGACACCTAGACTCCTCACTGACGCGTTGCGTCACATACCACGTGACTTTCTTAAAGGGTGAGGGGTCAGGTGTCTCTCTTCTTTTCATTTCTTATTTCTGCTATTTTACAAAGCCCCCTGTTATCTGAAACCATAAATCAATTGGATATTTGATACTACATGCTTACATGAGCTATTGTCTAAATGCACCCACAGTGGTTAGATGCATGGGTGCTGGAAAGGGGTAATGTTCAGGTCAGTTAATGATTGTGGCTGCACACAAATCTCTCTTTTTCTCAAGTCCTCACTCACTTTCACTCATGTCTCACTGCTGTGGCTTTCCTCAGGTAGTAGAACAGATGAGAGGTAAGTTAAAGTGGAGTTGCCCCCCAAAAAATAAAACTACTTAAAATTCTTAAAAAAAATCAAAAAAAAATAATTGGCAAAAAAAAAATTTTTTACTCACCTCTAAATACCGGTTGCTAGGGGGTCCCTCGTAGTCTGCCTTCTTCATTGCCCGGGCTGGTGACATCACTTCCCCTCACGCCGCACATTCACCTGGGACCTGTCACGTGTCCCAGGTGACTGTACGGCGTATCACGGCGCCCTGCGCCGCTCGCGCATGCGCAGTGGGTGCCCGGCTGTGAAGCCACAGCCGGGTGCCCACAGTATGCATGACGGCGCCGCGAGCGGAGCGGGGAGCGAGGGGGGGGCTTCGTTCCCCCGCATCGCTGGAACCCGGGACAGGTAAGTGTCCGATTATTAAAAGCCAGCAGCTGCAGTATTTGTAGCTGCTGACTTTAAATTTTTTTTTTTTAGGGGGTACCCCACTTTAAGTTCAATTTGTCATAGAAGTTTAAGTTGTAGATTCTAGAGTTTGAGGTCATAACATAGTTACATTTTTAAATACTATTTGGCCTACACGCCTGAGCATTTCAACGTTGTGTATTTTTATCAAGTTTTAGCATGATTTTACAGCAATTTTACTGTGTTTTTGTTCAGTTCACCAATGTAAAAGGCAGAAAAAACGCCTGTAATCTGCACCAAAAAAGCTCATGTTCTTAGGGCGTTTTTCAGGGGTTTTGCTTTAGGTGACAAAATGTTCAGATGTGAAATGAATGGAATTTTTCTTGTTGGGCATTTTTCAGGCGTTTTTTCTGGTGTTTTATGAGCGTTTTATGAGCGTTTTATGAGCTGAAAACGCTCAGGTGTGAATGCAGCCTTAAGCAGAGTTGGAATTCTCCTCTCCAAAAATGTGCACATAACCTTTGGTTGAACTTGATGGACTTGTGTCTTTTTCAACCTAAGTAACTATTTAACTATGTAAGGGGACTTCATGACAGGAAATCATACACTACAGTTTAGGTTGCCATAATGCTAACCCTATATGCTACTTCAAATGACTGCTCGAAAAAAAAATGCTAAATGAAATTTTTAATTTGTTGTCCACAGTTCCTGCAGTTCTTTCTCCTGCCTTCCCTAGGAGGTGACACTGCTTGGGGAATGTCACACAGCAAAGACAGACTAGATCCACAAGCACTGGATGTACTTCGGCAAACACCACCTGGGTGTACAAGCTCTTCATAGAACGGCAGATTTGAACCACTAAGCTGGAGAACTTCACTCCAAAATTATCTCTAGAGGATGCTTCCCATTTTTATGATTTTTTTGCAGGTACACGCCATACCATCTGATTTTACAAGACTTATTGTGACATTTGATAGAACATATTACAGTAAATTCTCCTCATTTAACTCACTCCGGGGTACAGCAAAAGCTCCTTATTTTTGGTAGACACATGCTGAGATAATGGGTAACTTCCAATACATTTAAAGCAAATGTCGTCTGTCGTATCTTTGTCCCAGAAGCAATCTCATCCCTCATCCTCCATTTCACAGGTAGAATAGCTTGACTAATTTGCTAAGTGCACTTTGTCCACACATAAAAGAATGTGTCCAGTCACTGCATCTTTCTGTACCAAAGATCTTATAAAATGACTCTTGCCCCCACCTCTATGCAGCTGCACTAGGATTGCTGTATCAGAGATCATTGTAAGAGCCCAGACTAGGCAAATAGGAAGATGAATGATTATTCAGACAAATTTGGACCACCAGGATGGGAAAGGTTCGGAGGAAAAACATTATGGCTAGGGCTCCATTGAAAGAGCTCGACAGTTGACAGATGAGCATCTATAAAATGACAAAGGCTTACTGTGTAAAGCTCCTTGCTACCAACGCCTTCTCCCTGGGAAACTAATTACCCTAAACTGTCAGCGAAAATGTTATTTTTTTCCAGCTATAATTCTCCCTTTACTGACCACAAAATAGCCATGAAAGTACGCTTTTCTTCTTCATCGTCCTCCCTATTTTTTTGCTGTTGTCATCTAACATAATGTAATGTCCATCAAACAAATTAAAAGTATAAACTGTGTGCCCGGCATCTGCAAGCAGTCTGCAGTCAGATTAAAACAGCAGTGTAAGTACAGTGACCAAGCTGTCTTCACTGCATGGCTCCCAACTCCAACAGTCAAAGGTTTTTTTTTTTAAAGTCAGTCTTCAAAGAATCTAGAGGTTCACCTAGTGTACTTCACATAGTTTGAGAAGTCCTGGTATTAAATATTGTTAAATAATTTGAAATAATGTAACCATATAAATACAAGGCTTTTTTTGCAAGGAGTTGACAGTCCAATTTACTAATATGAAAGCACAGTTTCTATTCTTGTCTATTAAAATATAATACAATTGCTACAGGGCAACAATAAATGTTTATATGTACTTAAGGGAATTTACTAAGAAAAACAAAAGTCAGATTAGATTAAAAGGTATCTAAACCAAGAACAAATTGTAATATAATGCAGCCTACCAGTACTGAGATGTGGTGGTTGCATTAGTTTCCTTTTTTAAGCTATTTACTTATATTTTTACCTGGTAATCCTGCCATTAAAGCACTTCTTCTCCTACAGCGACAACACTCACAAGCTGTAATGTATCCATGGAGGAGCGGTGTTCTTATTTCCAAAATATAGTGGTGGTGGGGGGCACTATGGTATACAAAAAGAGGTGAGAACAGCGCTAACTGATAATAGTCCACAAAAGCAGAGAGGACAGGAAGTTAACAGCTCACACAATTCATGGCAGGATCAAACACTTATTGAATGTATTTTTAACAAAATTCTTTAACTGTATATTTAAAATAAATAGGAGGGGCAAATATGAGAAGTAAACTGATGAGGTTTACATACATTTGATTGGCAGAGATTTCACAATTTGTATTAAATACTGGCTACAAAGGCAAAAGGGAATAAAGAGCAGAAAAATATTGTTGATGCTAAATGGACATTTAGCTAAAAGTTCAAGATGTGAGTTAAGCAAAGCAGGCATGTGGCATGTAGCGTATACATCTCCACCAAACATGCAGCAGCAATATATATATTTACATATTTAATTTACCCCGCTAGTGGTATATAGGTATACCCACCCCACCAGTAAATATACTGTATGTCTCCTCCCAGCAATATATATATATATATTATAATATATATATATATATCTATATTAGATATATATATATATATATATATATATATATATATTTATACACTGTATTTACAGTATATATAAATCTCCAGAATGAAGAGTAGAGTGATTTTCACATCAGCAAAAAGTTTACCATAGTGGAGCTTTTAAACTTGCTTGAAAAAATAAACAAAGAATATTTTTTAATTTATTAAGAGGTTGCGTTTTCTATTTTGGGGGCAATTTGGAGTTGTTTAGTTATTTAATTTAGCATTTTTTTATTTCTGTTTTTTGTGTATTTGATTGTTATCTGTGTACTTTTGCTTATACATTTTTTATTTTACTTTTTTTTTGCGTTTCCCAGGAAACCCATGCATTACAACAAAGTGATAACATTCCACCAAATTAATTTTCACCCAAACTTTAGAGAATAGTACAATCGTTTCTTCTACTGCTTTCCCTAACAGTTGTATATAAATTTCCTCCCCAGAACTATATGAATCTCTCTCCCACCACGCATATTCACTTCTCCAACAGTAATTCAGTAATTCCCACTGAGGGCTAGCATTGGCAGTGGACAAACTGGACAGCTGCCAAGAGCCATGCTCTTGGGGTCCCTGTGACAAGTGAAAATACAAGAATTTTTTGTCTTTTGAGGTGCCAAGACCCTGACATGAGAGTTGCTCACTCGCTGAAACTTGTAATAATACAGCTAGCAAAGTAAGTCTTCAACTTGTGAAGCTGACTAATTATATCAGTGCCACAAAGGAAGTGAATGATGAACCACTTAAATGATGAATGATGAACCTTTGCTGACTCCATTATTATACACTGAGCAAAATTATAAATGCAAGACATTTATGTTTGCCCCTATTTATCATGAGCTGAATGCAAAGATCTACGACTTTTTCTATGTACACAAAAGGCCTATTTCTCTCAAATATTGTTCACAAATCTGTCTAAATCTGTGTTAGTGAGAACTTCTCCTTTGCTGAGATAATACATCCACCTGACAGGAGTGGCATATACAGATGCTGATTAGACAGCATGATTATTGCACAGGTGTGCCTTAGGTTGGCCAAAATAAAAGGCCACTCTCCAATGTGCAGTTTTATCACACAGCAAAATGCCACAGATGTCGCAAGTTTTGAGGGAGCATGCAATTGGCATGCTGACTGCAGGAATGTCCACCAGAGCTGTTGCCCTTGGATTGAATGTTCTATCATAAGCCATCTCCAAAGGCGTTTCAGGGAACTTGGCAGTACATCCAACAGGCCTCACAACCGCAGAGCATGTGTAACCACACCAGCCCATGACTTCCACATACAGCATCTTCACCTCCAAGATCGTCTGAGACCAGCCACCCGGACAGCTGCTGCAACAATCAGTTTGCATAACCAAAGAATTTCTGCACAAACTGTCAGAAATCATCTCAGGGAAGCTTATCTGCATGCTCGTCGTCCTCATGGGGGTCTCGTCCTGACTGCAGTTTGTTGTCATAACTGACTTGAGTGGGCAAATACTCACATTCAATGGTCTCTGGCCCTTTGGAGAGGTGTTCTCTTCACTGTACAGGGCAGATGGCAGACAGTGTGTATGGCATCATGTGAGTGAGCAGTTTGCTGATGTCAATGTTTTGGATCAAGTGGCCAATGGTGGCAGTGGGGCTATGATATGGGCAGGTGTATGCTATGGACAACAAACACAGGTGCATTTTATTGATGGCATTTTGAATGCATAGAGATACCGTGACAAGATCCTGAGGCGCATTGTTTTGCCATTCACCATGACCATCACCTCATGATCCCAGTTCTTGCATGGCCAGCATACTCACCGGACACGTCACCCATTGAGCATGTTTGGGATGCTCTGGATCGTCGTAAGGCTTGTGCAAATAGTTTCGTAACGAATCGAAATTCGGCCGAATTTTGCATCTTTTGGACATTCGGATGCATCCGAATGTCCGAATAAAAAAATAACGAATAACAATGAATACGAAAGAATTATAACGAATGAATTCAAATGAATTTAAATGAATTCGACAGGATTTGGTAATTCTTTAAAGATCTAATGAAACAAAAGGTCAGCTCAAAGTAAATCTTATAGTCAAATCAACTAATTAATTTTGTGCCGGAGGATGGATTACTGGCAAAGTGCATTCCTGAGAACCGAGTTAGAAGGGTGTTGTATTGTATTTGAGCCGAGGAGAAGAGACGTTGTCATTGTGTGTGTTAAAAGATTCAATAAACAAACGACTTTACAAACTACGAATCTTTATCACGAATGTCCATACATACATAAATAGTGAATTTCAACAAATACGAACGAATGAATTCGACACTCTGCGAATAATAATGAATTATCCGAAAATGTATTAACATAACATAACGAATATAACAGAACGAAATGATGTATTTTACGAATGACAACGAATCGAAACTAAACAAAATTTTCCGTTGTGCACAAGTCGATTCGTTGTATGCGACAGCATGTTCCATTTCCTGTCAATATCCAGCAACTTTGCACAGCCATTGAAGAGGAATGGACCAACAATCCACAGGCCACAATCAACAACCTGATCAACTCTATGCAAAGGAGATGTGTTGCACTGCGTGAGGCACATGTTGGTCACACCAGATGCTGACTCGTTTTCGGACCCCCCCGGATCCCCTCAATACAGTAAAACTGCAAATTTTAGAGTGGCATCTTATTGTGGCCTGCCTAAGGCCCCTTTCACATGTGCGTATTTCATCCACCCGTTTTCGGATGAAATACGGACATACATGCATCCCTATGGAATAGTGGGTGTCAACGGATGAACATCCACTGACACCCGATATCATCCGTCTCGGCTATGGTCCAATTCTGCAGACAGAGGAAAATCCTATTTTTCTATCCGTCTGCATAGCGGATCGGATGAATACGGACAGACGGTCTGTGTTCATCCGATCCCCCATAGAGGAGAGTGGAGATCTGACAAGGTGGGACCGCCCTGTCATCCGCCGGCTCAGCGGGGATCAACGGATCGATCCCCGCTGAGCAAGCGGATGCTCACGGGGCGGATCATCACGGATCCGTCCCGTGTAAAAGGGGCCTAAGGCACACCTGTCTAATCAGCATCTTGATATGCCACACCTGTGAGGTAGATGGATTATCTCAGTAAAGGAGAAGTGCTCACTAACACAGATTAAGACACATTTGTGAACAATATTTGAGAGAAATAGGCCTTTTGTGTAGACATAAAAAGTCATAGATCTTTGCGTTCAGCTCATGATAAATAGAGGCAAACACAAATGTGTTGCGGTTATAATTTTGCTCAGTGTAAATGGCAGTGGGGAGCAGATGAGCCACTATCAATTGTGAGTTCCACTCATTCCACTCTCTGCATAGGGCAGCCACTGATAATGGGGCTATTTTCCTCCTACTGACCTTCAACACAAGGTTTTTTACTTTCACTGCTCACTGCCATTAGGGATTTTTTCTACCACTCGCTAATAATTTAAGGGGCAAACTCCTGATCACTTAGTATGATATTCTTCTAGAATCCTGTCTGTATTTTTCCTTTTGCATTTACAGTATCTTGCTATGCTCTGCTTCCAATATGATGGCAGCCTGGAATGAAAACTTCTCTGATTTAGAAGCTTGGTGGATGGTAGAGTTGTAAGCAATATAGCCAAAGCTTGCAACTTCCCAACTCTGAAATCATGTATCTGAATTGCCCGAAAACAGTAACAGTAGCAGGAGAATGGACAGGTGCGTGCTTTTAAAAAAGTGAACTTATCTATTTACCCATTTTGTTTGCTTTTATATCATTTGAAAAATGTAAAGTATTTAAAGACATTTTGGTAAAAAAATAAAACATAGTGCTGTTTTGTCACCATGACCTGATGATTTGTAGGTCACACACATATCGTAACAAGGTATACTAAATTTCATTGCATAATCAAGTCTTCTAGCCTACTAAATAACAGAGTTAAAAAAAGAGCCTTATATCAATAGGCTGAATAAAAAAATAAATAAATAAAATGTTAGAATATCCAGGAGTCACTGGACCTTTTATGGAAAGATGGAGGTGAAACTCTGACAATTGCACAGTATCTTAAAAATGCTTGTAGTAATAGATGCAAGAGATCATTCAATGTGAAAGGCTGGGCCATGGTGCCTAGATTTATCTGGCAGTTTAATCAGAGAGAAGAATTGCAAAAGAAAAGAACAGAGACGGCTGCTAGCTGCAAAGTTATGTGTTTGACCTTTTTACAACTGATTTGCCCTAACCGCAAAAGGAGTGAGAAGGAAAGGGCAAGAGAATTTTAATGCATCAATATTGCAATTATCCAATGAGTATGTACTGTTTTCTCTTCTTTCAGGGATGCAGATGAAGTCAGGGAGCATGATGGATGCTAAATGCCATTAAAGTAGGTTTGCTACTTGACATGACTCTTCTCATTTTCAAGGAGGCATCAAAAGACAATGTTAGGTCGAGCAGCCTCAGTAACAAATTTTTCAAGGCAAGAGACAATAATTAGGCTGCAGTTGCAGAAAAAGCTGAAGGATATATTATCTTTTTGTTCTTCTTTAAAACTATTCCTGAGAGTAATTACAATTTTAACATTTAACTGTTAGTTTTTATCTCTGTTAACAAGCATGCCATGAAATATTCGAATAATAAATAATGTATGAAAAAAACAACTGGTTTTAAAAGTAATCGATCCTGTAATATTTCCTAAAATATATGTCGTTATGTAATAGTTGCCTGGCTGCATTCACACCCATGCGTTGTTTCCCCTGATGCATTTTCAAATGAAATCAATAAAAATGTATCAAAACCATGTTAATGTATATTGCTGCACATTAATATGCACTGTAGTGCATTTTTACTACCAGCTATAATGTGCTCTGTATTGAATGTCAACGCATGTCATAATGAACATCAATATACATTGCCACGTGTCATGAACATGACATGCATCTGAACACATCAAACAAAAATGTAAAGGTATGAACCTGGCCAAAATCAAATTTGAGCTTTGTCCATGCAGAGAAAAAAAATGGCTTATTCTTTAAGGCTGGATTAACCTACCGTATATACTCGAGTATAGGCCGACCCGAATATAAGCCGAGGCCCCCAATTTACCCCCAAAAAAACTGGCAAACTTATTGACTCGTGTATAAGCCGAGGGTGAGACATGCCTGTCCATCCCTGTGTGTGTGTCCGTCCATCCCTGTGTGTCCGTCCGTCCCTGTGTGTCCGTCCATCCCTGTGTGTCCGTCCATCCATCCCTGTGTGTGTCCATCCATCCATCCATCCCTGTGTGTGTGTGTCTCCATCCATCCATCCATCCATCCCTGTGTGTGTGTGTCTCCATCCATCCATCCATCCATCCCTGTGTGTGTGTGTCTCCATCCATCCATCCATCCATCCCTGTGTGTGTGTGTCTCCATCCATCCATCCATCCATCCCTGTGTGTGTGTGTCTCCATCCATCCATCCATCCCTGTGTGTGTGTGTATCCATCCATCCATCCATCCCTGTGTGTGTGTGTATCCATCCATCCATCCATGTGTGTGTGTGTGTGTGTGTGTGTGTGTGTGTGTGTGTGTGTGTGTGTGTGTGTGTGTGTGTGTGTGTGTGTGTGTCCAGCCTACCTGTGTCCCGAGCCTTTGTCCCGAGCCTCCGTCCCGTGTCGTGCCTTGCCTTCGTCCCGTCCCGTCCCGTGCCGTGCCGTGCCGTGCCTTGCCTTGCCTCCGTCCCGTGCCCTCTTCGTCGGCGGCCATTGTAAAATTCAAAAGCCGCGCCTCCTCCTTCGCCTGTGATAGGCGGAACACTGAATTTCCCAGCAGCCTGTGTTCCGCCTATCACAGACGTCGTATCATCCTCGTCCGTAGTACGAGGATGATACGACGTCCGTGATAGGCGGAACACAGGCTGCTGGGAAATTCAGTGTTCCGCCTATCACAGGCGAAGGCGGAGCCGGAGGCGCGGCTTTTGAATCAGAATGGCCGCTGTCTGTCTGCTCGACACGCTGATCGAGCGGGCAGACAGCGATGACTCGAGTATAAGCCGAGGGGGGCACTTTCAGCCTCAAAAAAGAGGCTGAAAATCTCGGCTTATACTCGAGTATATACGGTAAGTGTTTTTTCCCTTATGTGATCTCCACTTGAAAAAAGGGAAGCGCATCAAAGTGTATGTCAACAGGTACTGATATGTGTTAACAAATGTTGCACATTTTCAGTAATTGCTGCAATGCACATTGTATTGAATGTATATATACAGTGGTGTGAAAAAGTGTTTGCCCCCTTCCTCATTTCCTGTTCCTTTGCATGTTTGTCACACTTAAGTGTTTCGGAACATCAAACCAATTTAAACAATAGTCAAGGCCAACACAAGTAAACACAAAATGCAATTTGTAAATGAAGGTGTTTATTATTAAAGGTGAAAAAAAATCCAAACCATCATGGCCCTGTGTGAAAAAGTGATTGCCCCCTAAACCTAATAACTGGTTGGGCCACCCTTAGCAGCAACAACTGCAACCAAGCGTTTGCGATAACGTGCAATGAGGCTTTTACAGCGTCCTGGAGGAATTTTGGCCCACTCATCTTTGCAGAATTGTCCTAATTCAGTTACATTAGAGGGTTTTCGAGCATGAACGGCCTTTTTAAGGTCATACCACGACATCTCAATAGGATTCAGGTCAGGACTTTGGCTAGGCCACTCCAAAGTCTTCATTTTGTTTTTCTTCAGCCATTCTGTGGTGGACTTGCTGGTGTGTTTAGGATCATTGTCCTGCTGCAGAACCCAAGTTCGTTTCAGCTTGAGTACACGAACAGATGGTCGGACATTCTCCTTCAGGATCTCTTGGTAGACAGCAGAATTCATAGTTCCTTTTATCACGGCAAGTCTTCCAGGTCCTGAAGCAGCAAAACAGCCCCAGACCATCACACTACCACCACCATATTTTACTGTTGGTATAATGTTCTTTTTATGAAATGCAGTGTTCCTTCTACGCCAGATATACTTGGACACACACCTTCCAAAGAGTTCCACTTTTGTCTCATCGGTCCACAGAATGTTGTCCCAAAAGTCTTGGGGATCATCAAGATGTGTTGTGGAGAAATTGAGATGAGCTTTGATGTTCTTTTTGCTCAGCAGTGGTGTTCTCCTTGGAACTCTGCCATGCAGGCCATTTTTGCCCAGTCTTTTCCTGATGGTGGAGGCATGAACGCTGACCTTAACTGAGGCAAGTGAGGCCTGCAGTTCCTTGGACGTTGTTGTGGGGTCTTTTGTGACCTCTTGGATGAGTCGTCGCTGCGCTCTTGGGGTAATTTTGGGCGGCCGGCCACTCCTGGGAAGGTTCACCACTGTTCCATGTCTTCGCCATTTGTGGATAATGGCTCTCACTGTGGTTCGCTGGATTCCCAAAGCTTTGGAAATGGCTTTATAACCCTTTCCAGACTGATAGATCTCAATTACTTTCTTTCTCAATTGTTCCTGAATTTCTTTGGGTCTCGGCATGATGTGTAGCTTTTAAAGGATCTTCTGGTGGACCTTACTGTGTCAAGCAGCTCCTATTTAAGTGATGCCTTGATTGTGAACAGGTGTGGCAATAATCAGGCCTGGGTGTGGCTAGAGAAATTGAACTCAGGTGTGGACAACCACAGTTATAGTATGTTTTAACAAGGGGGGGCAATCACTTTTTCACACAGGGCCATGATGGTTTGGATTTTTTTTCACCTTTAATAATAAACACCTTCATTTACAAATTGCATTTTGTGTTTACTTGTGTTGTCCTTGACTATTGTTTAAATTGGTTTGATGTTCCGAAACACTTAAGTGTGACAAACATGCAAAGGAACAGGAAATTAGGAAGGGGGCAAACACTTTTTCACACCACTGTACGCTAGTATATGCTGTGTATATTGTGCTGCGTGTGTGTGTGTATATATATATATATATATATATATATATATATATATATATATATATATATATAATTATATTATTATATTATTATATTTATGAATTAATGTATTAACATATATCATATTATTTATTATACAACACTATCCTGGAACTGTTAATAAATATTTAAACTGGATAAAGATTGCTGTGGTATAGTACTTTTCTATGGACAAAGGCACTATCCCTCCTTTTCCTCTCATTTATACACATGTGGATTTGTAGAATAGTTCTGCATTTTCAAGCGGGTAGCCTATTATTTCTACTTGGTGAACCCTATAGTCAGCTCTCATAAGTACCTCCTTTCTCCTAAGTTGCTCTTTACTGTCTGTGTCTTGATTGGAAGATACCTCTTTACTTGAAGCCATGAAGGCACAATAGGAAGTAAAAGAAAATCTCTGCAAAGTTGGAGGAATTCTCAACTTTGAAAGATGTTTTAGAATAACCATTCTCTTTTTAAAATTAAGGGTTTCTCATCCTTTTCTCTCTTATTACTGATCATCAATACATTGGGGTTGATTTACTAAAGGCAAAAAGACTGTGCACTTTTCAAAGTGCAGTTGCATTCAGAGCTTACTAAATGAGCAGATCTGCTGACTTCCATCATCCAATCATGTGCAAGCAAAAATGCTATTTTTTTATTTTCCTTGCACGTGATTGGGTACTCTTTGCAAAGTGAAGCCTTACCTCATTCACTAAGCTCTGGAGCAACTGCACTTTGCAAAGTGCACAGTCTATTTGCCTTTAGTAAATCAACCCCATAGAGAGATGGTAAATCTGACACAGACAGGAATAAAAACCTGATTGGGTTTCTAATCCTTCCCTACTCTATTCAAAAAAAATAAAAAAAAAAGCATTGGAGAAACATTCAATTTAATTTAAAGCAGAACTTTACCCATAAAAACTTGATAAAATAATGTTCTTTAGCAAGGAATCTACATTCATAATTATGTGACCAAAAATAGTGCATGCTGTAAATTGACCCCACCATTGTTTCTGTATCTGCTTGCTGGAGGCAACCATTTTGCCAAAGCCCAGAGCACCAGAGCAGCAGTAATCTTTATGCTGTCAGCAGATTGGCCTCTACATTTTCGGCACAGTAGTAAAAAATGGAGAGCAACTGAGCATGTGCAGAGCAGGATGAGATGGCCATGTATTACTGGATTTTAAACAGTATAGATAATTTTTTCTTTCTTTTATGTTTTACATAACTGTACCAGAAAAACGTGCCAGCTTGAAGTGTTCTAGTAGGACCTAATTTTCTGACTAATGTTCCACTTTAAAGTTATAGTTAAGGAGTAACAGAAGGGTAGAAATATGTTTCCCAGAAAACCAATTCTTTAGGTCATGTGAGCTTAGCTAAAGGAGAAGATGAGACCTAAAGTGGAATTCCTAACTAGCCTTAAAATGGCCCCCTCCCCACGTCTAACACCAATGCTCAGGGTTGTACCGGGGAGGCCAGTCCTTCCCGGGTACCACACATTGGCGGGGGTCAGTGGCCGAGTAACGTCGCTATGGGGGTGTGCTCCGCACCCGGGTCAGGTGACACCATCTGACACCATTCTAAGGCCATCCCTGGCTCTGGCTGCTCCCTTTGGTAGTTTTATTGTCAGACAGAACACCCCCAGCACTGCGGCCGAAATAGCCTGGTCACTGTTTTCCTCCTGCTAGCTCCACCCACCACCACTGTGCAACCGAGCTGAGTGTGTCATCATTCTCCACCAGGGTGGCTACTGTTACATACTGTGTACACACAGTCTTCGGGAGTCCGGACCTCCCTAGCTGAGGCTGAGACCCCGAGGTTAGCTGGTGATAGGGGGTGTGTGTGGTGTGTGGGTTGTGAGAAGAGGATGGAGGAGCGTTTGTGTCTGCCTTGCCACCCTGTACTGGTCTGACAGCGAAGGGGGGAGGTTGCTCTGTCCACCACCACCCAGGTATAGTGTAGCTGACCTGATAAGGGGGGGGGGGGGGGTTGCAGAATCCAGGCGTGTGCTATTAACAGGGTGCAGAATCCAGACGTGTGCTATGTACAAGGTGCAGAATCCAGGCATGTGCTATATACAGGGTGCAGAATCCAGGTATGTGATATGTACAGGGTGCAGAATGCAGGCGTGTGTTATTAACAGGGTGCAGAATCCAGGCATGTGCTGTGTACAAGGTGCAGAATCCAGACGTGTGCTATGTACAGGGTGCAAAATCCAGGCGTTAGCTGTGTACAAGGTGCAGAATCCAGACGTGTGCTATGTACAGGGTACAGAATCCAGGCATGTGCTATGTACAGGGTGCAGAATCCAGGCTTGTTCTGTATATTGCTGTGTGTCCACCACCCCCCTGTAGTAGCTGAGCTGTGAGCTTACATGATGGGGGGGGTGGTGTTGCTGTGTTCACCACCTAGGTAGTTAGATGATCTGGTCTGATAAAGGGGGGCAGTCTGCAGCCCAGGTGTAGACAGACATTGACCTACACCCACATTTTGCAGCCATCAGATCCGTCAAGCAAGCAGCAGGTCACAGCAGCATCTTTCCATCTTCCCTGCGGCCATCAGATCCCATCCACGGTCCAGCAAGCAACACGCCTTGTCAGCAGGTCAGTTCCAAAATCCAAATCAAGTCATCAATGCCATTAATGCCATTGTCTGCTGTCCCCGGGGACAGATCTGATACAGAGATTGCCATACAGTTGGATCTCTGGATTGGATCTGTCCCTGAGGACAGCAGATATTGAAAAGTGTGGGCCATACTTTGTATTGTCAGCTGTCTCCCCATCTCCCTCTGATGTCTCCCACATAGCAACTTCAGTCCAGCTCTCCACTTCCCTGATCATGGCACTATCTGTCCAAAAATGTGGGATCTGCTCACACCTGAGTGACTGACACCTCTTGCCTGTCCCATCTATTGTCCCTGGCTGCCATCAGCTGTTATTACAAGGAGTTTGAGGGGACGTTCCCATCCCTCCACCTCTCTGGCCAGGTCTCCCATCCCACACAGAGACCTGAGCCACCAGCCAGCATGTCCACCGGCTGGCTAGAGACCCAAACAAAGCCAGATTTTCCCTTGATCGGTTCTCCGATGTAGAAATCCGGTGGCGACATCACTTCCGGTTTACTTGGCAGCCAATGGCGCAATTTTTAAAAAAAGTCAGAATTCAAAAATGCTGATCTTTGGCAAGGGGTGTGTGGGCATTTTTTAGACCCCAGATCCCTCCATAAAGAGTACCTGTCATTGTCTATTACTGTCACAAGGGATTAAAAAAACATTACAAACTTTTGTGGGTGTTTTTACATTTTAAAATGGGAGGGGGGGGGGGGGTGCCAGATATAGGATCTGGCCTGGGAGCCAAATGCTCTAGGTACACCCAAGCCAATGCTAACTAACATGTGTAAGAAAGAAGTACAGCATATACTTACCTATTATGCTTAGGGAACCCTCAGCTAACTTTAGTTCCATTTTCAGACTGATTTCCCTAGTTTTCCTTGTGATGAGATGACCAAATGCCTAGCCTTTTATCACTTTAGGATAGAAAGGAACATGCTGGCATGGATGGAGACATAGTATATTTCTCCTAGAAATGTCTGTAAAAAAAGTAACATGCATGAACAAAGTGGGTTACAATTTGCAGCTTCATATCTCTTCCTGAATCTATTAATGCCTTTCTCAATGCATTAACAATAACCCAGACCTCTACAGGACACTGAATTAAGAAACAAAGGCAATTATATCTCCTCCAATAACTTCAGCAAATGATTCATTATGGCCAGCAGGGTAAGGAGCTCATCTGCACTTCATTAATGACCTTATGTAATTAAAGTAGAAACATGACAGATCTATGCTCACCTATGAAGTAATAATGTAATTATCTTTATCAATGCATAACAGATGCTCATATTATTGTCTAGGTCTAGTGCTAAGACAGTGCTTAATGTCAAAGTGAACAGCAGGGTGCCATGTTTACAAACCTGGCCCACACGGGTATGCACAATAGTTTTAACCTTAAAACATTTTTAAAGCTGATCTGCAGGCTCCCACTCCACCACCTCTCAACCCTTCCCCCACTTCCTTCCAACTAATTACTCACCTAAACTTGCAATCATGTGATGCTCAAGTCTTCTTTTGCTGTTTAGAGGAAACAGGGCTTTTCTTTGGGTGTCCACGTCACTGCCTGTGTTCAGGTGATGACATCAGTATAAGGAGTCCACCCAAGACCGACTGGCCTGGGCACTTTTACAAAGCTGCCTTACTGGATTACTGGCCTCGGAAATGGCAAGGGGCCCAGACAGTGGACTTAGGTGAGTCAAAAACCCTTCACAAGGTAAAAAAAAAAACAACCTAATAAGTAGGTTAGAGGGGTGGATGATAGGTGGTTTAAATTTTGCCCAGGGATGGACTTTATCTACAACGCATAATCCAGGCTGGATTTACATTTTATCTAATCACATCTCTTTAGGTCACATGCATCTAGGCACCACAGTTTTAGCATCACAACAAATCATCACCCCAATAAAGTGCAAGAAAAGCCGCTCCAGATGAGTAATCAGCAATCCATCCACTGCATACCCAGGTGAAGGTGCTAGCATAGCTCATCTGCAAGTACACAAGTAAGGAAAAAGTCAAAATTTCCTGCATCTCTTATAAAAGCATCACAGACAGTGTGGGGTACAGTAAACCATACCCCACAGTGTCTGTGATGCTTTTACTAGAAGATTAATAAAGGTTGAAGAGATGCAGTGAATTCTAGACTTTTTCCTTTATTGTACCCCTATAAAGTAGATATCACCTCTATAACATAGGTATAAATTCAGTAAGTTAAGTATTTCTTCAACAGTTCAGGCAATAGTTTCGTTATTTCTGTTAAAGTGTGTCAAAATGAAGAACAAAAAAGTGATATAGTGCAGCATAGGGGTGGCTGAACTGTTCGCCGGCGGTCGTTTTGCGGCGAATTTTGCATGTTCGCGATTCGCCCGATCGGCGGACTATTGCCACTGTTCGCCCGACGGACATATGTGTTTACAGTGTGAAAGAACTTTGACCCATAATGACACATCCATCATGGGGTACAGGACAGCCAATGGAGACATTTCAGCACATGGACAATTGGACATTCCCCCTAACTTATAAATAGACCTGATCTGGTGGCCATTTTACATTCTTTCTTGTGTCATTATAGGGAGAGGTTGCTGTGTGGAGCAGGGAGAGACTTCAGTGACACAAATCACTAGCTATTAGGTCCACAAAAGTCCTTTTAAGGACTGGTATGGTATAGGTGTAGTATAGGATATAGGGTTGAGTGCACTGCTGTGCTAGTGATTGTTGAAGCAGCCTGTCTTTTGTCAGTGCAGAGAGGGACAGGACGCTGTGTGCAGCAGGGACAGTCGGTTTAATCACTATCTGTTACTATTAGGTCCACAAAGGTCCTTTTAAGGACTGGTATGGTATAGGTGTAGTACAGTATATAGGGTTGTACACGTATAATATACTTTCTTCCAAATATAGAAAGAATAATATACTTGACTGCTGCCCTATTCTGCAGCAGTCCTTTATCAGTGTAGGGACTGAGGTACAGTCTGCACATCACTAGCTACTCGGTTCACAAAGGTCCTTGTAAGGACTGGTATATCTGTACAATATATAGGGTTGTGGTTCACTGCTGCAGATTGCTGCCCTATTCTGCAGCAGTCCTTTATCAGTGTAGGGACTGAGATACAGTCTGTACATCACTAGCTACTCGGTTCACAAAGGTCCTTGTAAGGACTGGTATATCTGTACAATATATAGGGTTGTGGTTCACTGCTGCAGATTGCTACCCTATTCTGCAGCAGTCCTTTATCAGTGTAGGGACTGAGGTACAGTCTGCACATTACTAGCTACTCGGTCCACAAAGGTCCTTGTAAGGACTGGTATAGCTGTACAACACATAGGGTGCTGCTGCACTACTGCTGACCGCTGCCCTATTCTGCAGCAGTCCTTTATCAGTGTAGGGACTGAGGTACAGTCTGCACATCACTAGCTACTCGGTTCACAAAGGTCCTTGTAAGGACTGGTATATCTGTACAATATATATGGTTGTGGTGCACTGCTGCAGATTGCTGCCCTATTCTGCAGCAGTCCTTTATCAGTGTAGGGACTGAGGTACAGTCTGCACATCACTAGCTACTCGGTTCACAAAGGTCCTTGTAAGGACTGGTATATCTGTACGATATATAGGGTTGTGGTGCACTGCTGCAGATTGCTGCCCGATTCTGCAGCAGTCCTTTATCAGTGTAGGGACTGAGGTACAGTCTGCACATCACTAGCTATTCAGTCCATAAAGGTCCTTGTAAGGACTGGTATAGGTGTACTATTTGGTGTGCAGTATATAGGTGTGTAATAAATTCAAAACAGATTGAATCAGGGTGTTATATACCTTCTTCCACATACATACTGCACTTCTCTAGAGACTTTTGTCACAGGGTCATTTAAAAAATGACAGGCAGAGGAAGAGGCAGGCCCTTCCGCAGGGGTGGTAGGGGTAGGGCAGGAGCGACAGACTTGAGCCAAAGTAGCAAATTGCAGAAGGTGCGTGTGATTATGTCAAAGGACGCACCAGACTTGGTTGAGTGGCTCACTCAGCCTTACTCTTCTGCACCCTCCTCATCCTCTCGATCTGCACCCTCTTCTTCACTCTCTGCTATGTGCACCCCCAAAGACACTACCACCATCACCACCACCACCATATACCTTCCGCTTGAGTCACAGGAATTATTTTCTGATCCATATCAAGACATTTCCGATGCGCAGCCACTCTTGGCATTGGATCAGGAAGAGGAGGTAGCAACAACCGCCGCTCAGCAGTCTGACGACAGTACCCAGATCAGCCCAAGGAGGAGGTTTGTCCCTGCTGTTGCTGCCTACTCCGAGATCTCTAATTATAGCGGTGGGGAAGGTGACGTAGATAATGACGTGTCTAGTGATGTCACGTGGGTGCCCACAAGAGAGGAAGAGGAGGGGAGTTCAGAGGGAGATATGGACCAGCAGATAGGGAGGAGAAGCAGGAAGAACTTAGATTGCACAGGAGGGACAAAGCAGAATGCGATTGTATCAGGAGCGAGGCATCAACCATGTACGGTCACATCTGGCGCTCCCAGGACACCGGCACATGGCTCCGCAGTGTGGGCTTTTTTTAACGTGTCCGCTAATGCCAATAGTGTTGCCATCTGCAATCTTTGCAGTCAACGCATAAGTCGCGGTAAGCCCAATACTCACCTAGGGATGACTGCCTTAAGAAGGCACATGAGCTGCCATCACCTAGTGGGAGCAACGAAACCCACAAAGCCACACTCCAGGCTCTCACCGTCCAGCCTCGTCTTCTACTTCTCCTTCTCCTCTCTCCTCACGATTGTCCTCCACTCCACCTTCCATCACGCCATCCTCGCGTTTTTCTGCAAAAAGGCAGGCTTCCGTGAGCCAAATGTTAGAGCGTAAAAAAATCATGACGCCGGATAACCCTCTTGCCCAACGGTTGACAACTGGCTTGTCAGAACTGATAGCCCGCCAACTACTGCCATATAAACTGGAGGACTCGGAGGCCTTTTGAAAATTTGTGGCCATTGGAATACCACAATGGAAGGTCCCAGGAAGGAAGTATTTCTCACAGAAGGGCATCCCAGAGCTATATGGCCATGTTCAGGGCAAGTGAATGTATCTCTGGCACACAGTGTCGGTGCCAAGATACATCTGACCACAGACACGTGGTCTAGCAAACACGGGCAGGGAAGGTATATCACTTTTACTGCCCACTGGGTGAACCTTCTGATGGCCGTCTAGCATGTAACCCGAGGCACCCATGTAGATTTGGTTTTACCGCCACGGATTGCATGCATGCCTGGCTCTTCTTATCCTCCTCCTCCTACTCCATCCTCCTCCCTCTCCTCCTCGCCTGACTCCTTCTTTTCCGCTGCTAGCGTCTCTTACGCTGCACCGCCCAAGCTCCCCAGAACCTATTCGACATGCCAGGTGAGACGTTGTCATGCCGTGCTGCATCTGTTGTGCCTGGAAGCCAAGAGCCACACTGGTCCGGCACTCCTTTCAGCTTTGCGTTCACAGGCAGATCAGTGGCTAACACCGCTCAATTTGACAGTTGGTAAAGTGGTGTGTGACAACGGTGCCAATCTGCTTAGCGCATTGAAACAGGGCAAAATTACGCATGTGCCATGCATGGCACACATCTTAAACTTGGTCGTGCAGCGATTCGTTGTCAAATACCCTGGGGTCCAGGACATCTTGCGGCAGGCAAGGAAAATCTCGGCCCATTTCAGAAGATCTTACACGGCCATGGCTCGCCTTGCTGACATTCAGCAGCGACACAATCTGCCGGTCAGACGCCTTATTTGCGATTGCCCAACGTGATGGAACTCAACCTTCTATATGCTTGATAGGCTGCTCCAGCAGAAACGTGCAGTTAACGTCTACCTGTATGAACTCTGCGGCAGAACAGGTTCTGGGAGCTGTTTTTTTCACCGCGCCAGTGGTTGCTCATGCGCGACGCATGCAGACTTCTGCGGCCATTTGATGAGATCACCAAACTGGTCAGTCGAAGCCATGGCGCCATCAGTGATATGGTACCTTATGCCTTCTTTATGGAGCGTACATTGCGTTGTGTCATTAATCAAGCCGTGGAGGAGCAGGAGCGGGAAGATGAGGAAGTCGCAATGCTGGATGAATTCTCAGGGGGGCTACTCTATCTGAGACAAGTCAACAACAGGAGTCTGAAGAGGAGTCAGAGGAGGATGGTGCCGGGGCGGATGAGGAGGAGCAAAAAGAGCATGGTTTAAACCTTTCTGGGATCCCTGTTGTTGTGCGTGGATGGGGAGAGGAGAACGAGGAGGACGACATTATTCTGGATGATGAGCAGGAGCCTGGCCACCACACCGCTTCCAGTTTAGTGCAAATGGGGTCCTTCATGCTCCAGTGTTTTAACAGGGACCCCCGTATAAAAAGCATAAGGGTCAAGGACCAGTACTGGGTGGCAACGTACTTAGACCCCCGGTACAAATACAAAATGGCGGAAATGTTACCACCGTCACAGAGGTCACGTGATTCTTTTTGGATATTTTTTTATGTAATTTTTTATATGTCATTTGGATTTTTTTTTCAAATAAATCCTTTAATGGTGGAATTTCACTATGAGAGGCATTGTGTCCTTACCTTTTGTTTATGGTGAACCCGCTCTGAGCTCCTAGCTGACCGGAACCTTCGAGAGAGAGTTGAAAACCCTGGAGATCTGAGGTGTACCGATCCTGAAGTGGGCAGTGACTATTCGGATGGTGATCCATGACCTGATGTATACCAATGGTGTGTGACGCACATAAGCCTGCATGACACATTTACTATATAGTAGTTTGTGTCCACCATTTTCGGTAAGGGTATCCACCGTTTTCTATAATATTTTCTGGCTGTGAACGGAAGACTATACATAGTTCATACCAACGGAATATCTGGACTCTCGTTTCACATTATTTTGTCATAGCTGGACTTTATAATGCTCATATTGTTAGTTCACTGTAGCACATTTTCTGTATTCCTTACTGGACTGCACAACATGTGATATGTGTGCTGACCTTTTAAGTTTGATTTCACTACCAGATCATTTGGTGATTTATGTCTAGGTTTATTACATTTTTTGACATTATAGCGCTACATTGTTTGTTATCATTTGTTATTTTGACTTTGTTTGTATGTTAGCTGCTGTTTTGTGTCACATGTTTTCCCCCTCTTTTTGATTTCTATATCACAGTGCTGGTGTCAGCTCACTCTATCTCAGAGCTGGTGTCAGTGCTCTATATCACGGTGCTGGTGTCAGTGCACTCTATCACAGTGCTGGTGTCAGTGTTCTATATTACAGTGCTGGTGTCAGTGCTCTATATCACGGTGCTGGTGTCAGTGCACTCAAACATGGTGCTGGTGTCAGTGCTCTATATCACGGTGCTGGTGTCAGTGTTCTATATCACAGTGCTGGTGTCAGTGCACTCTATTTCAGAGCTGGTGTCAGTGCTCTATATCACGGTGCTGGTGTCAATGTTCTATATCACAGTGCTGGTGTCAGTGCTCTATATCACGGTGCTGGTGTCAGTGCACTCTATCACAGTGCTGGTGTCAGTGTTATATAGTACAGTGCTGGTGTCAGTGCTCTATATCACTGTGCTGGTGTCAATGCACTATATCACAGTGCTGGTGTCAGTGTTCTATATCACGCTGCTGGTGATCATCTTCTGCACCCTCTTTATAGCCTACCCTGACCTTTCCTCTCCTCCATTGCCTTCATGCGCTCCTGAGTCCTGAATTGTCAAAATTTCACATATAAAAAAAGAATGCTTGTAGTTGTCGATCCCAGATTCACTTCATACGTGTCGTTCATGTGTTATGTCAGTGGTGTTCGCGAAACGTCCCGTCGGAAGTTCGTCCATCTCTAGTGCAGCATAGAAGTCCTTGAATGTTATGGCTGCATTTGTTTTGTTTCTTTTTCAAGCTTTTTTTAACTTCTATTTTCATCTGATGATTCTGTCAGTAACAAATTTCCAGTCCCAGGATGACAACACTCTCACTCATCCAACTGTAACAGGGTAACAGAAACAGTACAGGACTACTGGAAATGCCCTTCATCCTCTTGTAAATAACATAGACGGATTGGGTCCTGTAGTCCTCAGAACAATAAAGTCAGTAACAAAAAAGCACAGATAGAGGGCCCAGGAAGTATTCAACCTTCTATAGAAACAAGATGGATACTCTTACCGGAAATGTTGGACCCACCTGTCTTACGACAGTGGGTCTACAGTGCTTGTAATCCCAAAGAGTTGGGTTCCAGCTTTCAATGGAGTGAATCCTAATGTGCGATCCCCATGTGGACGTCCTCAATCCTGGATAAGGGTGAGTGCTCCCAAAGGTCACCGGCAGATATTCTCCAGACTCAAGGGCGATGTTGTTTTAGGACCCAACGTATCAAAACTTTATGTTGCAAAATAGAGGCTCATAGGTTTTATTAAAAATATATAAAGTACAAAAAATATAAAATCACAAAAGAGACTAGTAAAAAGCAATGTGGGGTGCACGTAATGTTGGGCAGCAAATGTCAAGTCAAGTCAATCATTTGGTATCACTTTAAATGCAAAGAGATTCTTTTCATTTATGCACAGAAAGACCTCAGTGCAAATTAAAGGAAGCACTAGTCTGGTCGAAAAACCTCTTCGGATTTGTAAGCACATTTTACTAGAGATGGGCCGAACACCCCCCTGTTCAGTTCGCAGTGGAACTCCCAAACAGTGGGAAAGTTCTAACCCGAATGGAGAACCGCAGTGAAATCTACGGGAACTGAACAGGAAAAAATCTATGGGAACCGAACAGGAAAAGTGCCCATTTTGAAGGCTTTTATGCAAATAATTGCCCATAAAAGGGGTATGGGGGTCTTGGTACTTCCCTGGGGGACATGTATCAATGCAATTTTTTTTTTTTTTTAAACAATCAGATTTTTTCAGGAGCAGTGATTTTAATGATGCTTTAAATATAGTGCATGGGGGGAGGGGGAGTTCTTTGCATTGACGTGTCATGTTGAACTTCCAGGGACCAGTATGAGAGAGTGAGAACGATAACACCAAATGTAACACACCTGCTCTCCATTCACACCTGAGATATTGTAAGACAAATGAGTCACATGACACCGGGGAAGGAAAATGGCTAATTGGGCCCAATTTGGACATATTCACTTAGGGGTGTACTCACTTTTGTTGCCAGCGGTTTAGACATTAATGGCTGTGTGTTGAGTTAGTTTGAGGGAACAGCAAATTTACACTGTTATACAAGCTGTACACTCACTACTTTACATTGTAGCAAAGTGTAATTTCTTCAGTGTTGTCACATAAAAAGATATAATAAAATATTTACAAAAATGTGAGGGGTGTATTCACTTTTGTGAGATACTGTACAGCGATCAGAGCTAAACATAGCCAAATTCAAGTGGCGCATCACGGCCCATAATTCACTGTGGCATTGCAGTGCATTGCTGGCTGGTGATTGGCCAAGCATGCACCATGACCCGCATGCTTTGGCCAATCACAGTGCAGAAAAAAATGGAGAGCCGTGAAGAAGACAACAGGAAGTGAGATGAAATCTACCCTAGGAAGGGAAAGTCTCTCCTGTAAGAGTTGATATGGGAAAAACGTGTCTCATCTCCACTGATGCTTTATCCCAATCCTTGTTTTACTAAAAACCCCACATTTTCAAAATCATTTGTCATTGGGACAGAAAGTGAGGAGAAATCTTCTATAGAGGTGCACAAACAGCAAAAAAAGTTATAGGGGTGGTAACCCTTCCCTATGTTTTCCAAAAAGCTTAAAAATTGATTTTTTGCCTGCAGCTACACTTTAAAAATGTACCAGTTCAAAATTACAAAAAGATTCTACTTAACAACAAACCTACACAGTCCCTGTTTTGTTTGCAGTGCCTGTATACTGCTGTTCTGAGTATATAGGGCCTGGGGGCCCCACGCCTTTCCTTTTTAAAATTTGGGTACGGGGTTCCCCTTAATATCCATACAAGACCCAAAGGGGCTGGTAATGGGCAGGGGAGGTACCCATGCCATTTTTCTCAATGATTTTCATTCATATTGCCGGGACCAGACACTACATTAAAGCCTCAAGTAGTTTTAAATTACCCATTTTCCATTAGAAATGTCATTTTGTGCAGGGACTGTTATAAACATGGGAAACACGTGCCACTTCACAGGCATACTATAGACACCCCCCAGGCACGATATTTAAAGGAATATTTCACTTTTTTTTACTTTATGCGTCATTAAAATTAGTGCTCCCGAAATAACGTCAATTTTTAAAACTTTTTTTGCATTGATACATGTCCCCTGGGGCAGGACCCGAGGTCCCTTAACCCTTTTTTAGGACAATAACTTGGATATTAGCCTTTAAAATTAGCACTTTTGATTTCGAACGTACGAGTCCCATAGACTTTAACAGGGTTCTAAGGTTCGGGCAAATTTTCGGTCCGTTCGGCTCATCCCTACTGTCTCTAGCTGCAGCCTGAACTGATCTTGGCTCAGGCAGGTGTTTTACTACAAGAAGTAGAAGGCTTTAGATCACACAGCATCATAAAATTAGCAAGAAGCTGGACAATACAAAATACCAATATTAAGGTAAAAATGTACTACAGACAAAAAGTAACTGGTGTAAACCTAGCTTTTATTTGTATCTACGGGGATAGTGGGTGCATTAAATGTGAGTGATATAATGTGAGGTAATTTAATGTTTAACTTTTTTTCTTTTGAACAAAAGAGTAGTGTGCTGCAAATGTAAAGCATTTTTAACCACTTCCCACCCTGGCCAATGTACATATATGGCCGGGTGGGAGCTCTCTACTTCTGATAGGACGTTCAGGAACGTCGTTCAGAAGAAAGGGGATCGCGCGCGCGCGTGCCCGCGCAGCGGTGGGATCCCGATGTGCTCGTGTCACCCGCCGCATCTCGGATCGGCAGGAGGGCTCTGTGATTAGCCCTCCTGATCACATGACGGCCGTGTCCAATCACAGCCGTCATGTGATGTAAACAAACAGCCGGTTGCTAGGCAATCGGCTCTCCTCTCCTCACACAGAAGTCATCGCTGAGAAGAGGAGAGCAGATCGCTGCAGCCGGCTGGTGATCAGTGAGTATGAGCTGTTTTTACAGCTTTTTACTAACTGATCACCAGTCTAGTGTAAACACACAACACACCACACAGTATAAACACACATGTCACCACAATACACATGTCACCACACATGTCCCCAAAACACACATGTCCCCAAATAATAAAAAGACATGTCCACAAATAAAAAAACACATGTCCCCCACAAATGTCCCACTAAAATCACATGTTCCAATGATTATCTGCACACATATGTACGTGATCACCTGCACACATCTGTACATGATCATTTGCGTACATATGTCCGTGATCACACAAACCAATTATTATACACTTAACGGATTTTTTTTTACCAAAAACATTTTGGCTTAAATTTATGACAAAATTTGATTTTATTGGATTTCTTTTAACCACTTGACCACTGGGCACTTAAACACCCTTAATAACCAGACCAATTTTCAGCTTTTGGTGCTCTCACATTTTGAATGACAATTACTCTGCAACACTGGACCTATATGAAATTTTTGTCCTTTTTTTTCCCACAAATAGAGCTTTCTTTTGGTGGTATTTAATCACCTCTCAGTTTTTTATTTTTTGTGCTATAAAAGAAAAAAGGGAAAAGTGGGGGAAAACACTGCGCTATGACTAAATGAAACAAAAAGAGCAGCTGCCAACACTTAAAACAAACAAAGTTCAACAATCAAAAGGTAAAAAATAGTGTAGCGCTTCTGTAATAGTGAATGTGATCAACACGCACACAAAAAAATTCTATATAAAGTAAATGGTCACATGAGGAAATCCATATTATATGAAACAAAGTCCAATTAGAATAGGTATGCACTTCCGTGATGTAACTGGTGCAGAGATGGTTAGACCGTTTCAAGGAAGATAGAGGTCTTGCTAAACAGATATGCCCATGTAAAACAGCTTGTCTGTAGACATTAGAAAGGTAGATAAATACTCTTACCAACTGTGTTGGACTCACACGGTCATATGACGGTTGAGTCTGTAAGGCTTGGGGTCCTGACCTAGGACCAGAGGGTGGATCGATGAGGGTCCGTCAAACTGGTGAGGAAACTCCAACCAACTGTATACCAAGCGATGTGTCTCACGGATGGAACATCAGGATGATTTCTTATCCAGCTCAAACATGGCACGATCAACACAGGTACCCCGGTCATCACTCTAAAGTGATTCGAAGTTAATATATTTGCAGTAAACATTCAAATTGAAGCATTTATGAACTCTACGCATTTTGTGGAGCAGCGTCCATAGCATTTTTGCATCTGTGGAAAGACCATGTCAAAGGCAACTATAAGAAATGAGGTTACACAAATTCATATATAATTCACCTGCTAGAAGGCCATACTTACATATAAGCAATAGTGAAAAGATCCCCGCAGGTGAAAAGAAAAAAAATGTCTTGGTAACCAAGAGGCATATAGGAGGGCAGGCTTAAAGCCTGGGGGCGTGACAGAGGACAGGGAAAGTGGTAACCTATGAGGTAAATGAGGGTCATAAGGATAAAAAAGCCCCTATATAATAAAATGCAAAATGATAGTGTTGCAAAATAGTTGGATGTGCTCACAGGTGAAGGAAATAATGAATAAACAGAATATCAAGTCCCAGGAATAGTGTAAAAAGTGAAAAAAAAAAAATGAAGGTTTTGGAAAATGGTGTGGCTGACAGAAAATAACCGCGTATAGACAATATCTTAAGTAAACAGGGACTGGTCTTGGTGCAGAGTGGCCAGATAAGGGTGACCAAAATAAGTGCAAAAAGACAGAACAGGGAGAAGAAGAGTCCTTGATAGTGCCCAGGCAAATAAAGAGCCTGCCCCCTTAGATGTCATGCGAGGGCTAGGAAGAACCAGGCCCTCAAAACCACACCATCAATGGCAGCCAAACTCCACCATATGGAGATGCGGAGGTCCTGAGCCATGCGCAATTTTGGCAGTGGCGGTGGTCGCGACCCACTGACATCAGATTTGATTATGGTTGATAACATAGCATAATAACAGCTCCCAAAAAGACTGAGAAATCACTTCACTTACAGATATCAGAGAACAAGAGAAGTAGCAGAAGCATAGACATATTAGCAGAGATACAACAAAATTGCTGGAGAATTAATCCTTAAGATCATGTAGGACATATTTGCAAATAGCTTCATGTCATCCTAACAGGAGGTGATACATAGATCTGTGTGGCAGGGATCCATAAATAAAAAAAGTGGCAATCCATAGCCTGATGGACTTCTGTTACCACGCGTAATCCCACACTATTTTAATTTTGAAATCCTTTTTAGTTGCCTTTAAACTTCTCTTACTATTCTACACTTTTTGTGGCAAAGAGTTTAAGAGACTTAAAAACAGATGTAATCTAATGATTTAACATTTTTACTAAAGGTTCTTTGCTGAATACAGAGAGACTGTATAAGGCAGCTTGTGGTGTCTCCTTTCCATCACTCATCACTTAACATTGACCTTTCAGTAACTTAGTCTACAGTACATGAATTTCAGACCTATACAATAATATCTGAGAAATCTCTGGGAGAAGTTTGGAGAATGGAGTCTTCAATCTACTGCAAATGGTTTGCTGAATCTCTTTAAGCAGTAGGTGTGCTGGGTCTTAAAGTGATTGTAAAGTAATTAAAAAAAAAAACATGATATCCAGTACTTACCTGCTCTGTACAATGGAATTGAACAGAGCAAGCCCCAGTCTCATCTTCTCGGGTCCCCTGCTAGTGGTCCTGGCTCCTCTTTTTCTCAGTGTACCACCATAGAAAGACACAGACAGTGCAGCTCAGCCCCACCCCTACTCCCCCATCATAGGATTTGAATGACAGTAGCGGGGAGCAAATGACTTCCTCTGCCCAGGGAATCTGTGGGAGCGAGGAGAGCTGCTACAGACGGGCACAGAACTGGATTAAGTGAGGGATAATGTAAGTATAAGAGGGAATGAAGAAGAAATACTGTTACCTAAACATGTTTTACCTTAATACAGGGAATGCATTAAGGGAATACAATAAGGTAAAAAAAAGTAGGCTTTAGAACCACTTTAAACAGTGTAAAGGGAATGATTATCCTTAGGCGGCTCTCACAGGAGTGTCAGGCAAAGGTTGACTTTTAGCTATAGCAAGGACTGCATGTGCACAGAGGAAAGCACTGAAGACAGAATAATAAGAAATAGTGTTGCAGTGCAGGCTCCCTTCAATCTAAATAAAAGCAGCTAGCACAGTAATGTGCTCTTGCTGTAGACTCATCACTGCAACTTTCCTCTTGCTAGAGACTTGCTACAAATTGGAAAAGTGTCAGCTAGAACTTGTGCTTCAAGTGCTCTGCAAGTATATAACTTGCCAGTGAAAATGTGCAGCAAGTAAATAAGAATTACAATTCAACACTGCCACAAATTTGCTATCTGGGATGGTGACAATCTGTGTGAAACAGCAGCTGCACAGGCACCAGGACTTGTATTATGCCAATTTAGGAAATAGATACTTACACTGGGTAATGCCTGAACCAAGATAGGAAGAAAGACAAATGAGTGCATTGTCAGATGAAGTCATAAATGTCTCTCATGTGTAAGTCTTACACTTACATGTGATATCATGCATTCACATAACATGAAATGAAAAACATTTTATCTGATGCTAGGTCTTACTTTATTTTGTTTAAATCACTTAGCATTAAGTTGCTTCAAATAAAATCTGTGAAAATGTAATCCACCAAGGGAAGAACCAAAAACAACCTCTTTCTACTCAGCAGATAGAAGAACCTGCCAGGAGGCAAGATGTTAAAACCCGAACATAACTGAGAGCAACACAATCCTCTTTATTGTTCCTTGACAGCAGCTGCATGCGCTGTGCCCCACCATTCATGGTAACAGATCAGGTCAGGAGTTTTCCAAAACATGCTGTAAAATTGTTGCTCATATAACCAAACCACAACTTACCCAATGAGCACCATACAGCTGTATAAGAGGGAACATTTATTGTTACACTTGTACAGGAGTGTGCTCACTGACACCAATTTTAATGCAAATATTTGGACATTTCTGTCTATATAAACAGATAAACAGAGCTATCTATATTTGCCACCTTGGCTTGCTCCTACCATATGCATAAGTTGACAACACTCCTTGTACAAAAAGGCATTATAGAAAAAAAGCCAAATAGTTTTAGTTAGCAAATGGCAATATTTTAATTGGGATGTTTGTTTAAAATTCTTGGGAAAATATTGTTTTTTTATCAGGGATTAGAGAAGCAATCCTTGGTGTTTAAGATCCCAACTGGTTTGGGCTGATGTACAGTGTGTGCACATTTCCCCCCTGCCATGTTAACACCAGCCCTGTATACATCAATGCAAGAAGCTGGTTCAAAGGGGGGAGGGGGGTAAACAAATTGCAAGTCTAGTACACTTTTCCTCCTTTGGTGTTTAGGAGGTTCTGCAGATAATTGTGCAATTTGGTGTTAGGGTGTTAACACTCATTTGGAAGTTTACTTTTTGTATGTTCTGTCTCTGGGCTTCTTTTCTTTCAAAACCCTATCTATAGTTAAAGTTGAGTGGTATTCTAGAAGAGTCACATTCTTCAGTTATTAAATATATTTAAAAAAACACCAAAGTAATGCATGTAGGTCACAATGACTTTATAGCCTTATACCCATTTTCTGTAATTGTAAAGTCATATTTACATATGCTTACAGTTGATGATCACCACCTGTTTGGAGAATGTATGTCAGAAACACAAAAATGGTAAGTAGTCACCTCAAGGTTTTGGAACCCATGGGATAAATTATATGTACTATTTTTCTTGTCAAATTTGTTTATTGAATTTCAACAAATAAATCAGGAAATAAGTTCAAAAGCGATACAGGAATATATTGTGTAAGGATAAAATAGAAGATTATAATTCCTTAACATAACTAAAAATACAATTTGTCTCATACTTTAGTCAAAAGATTAATAACTCAAAGAGACCATTTCCTATACTATTCAAGAGAGAATAGTTCTAAACATGAACAATGGTAATATAACAAAGTCTCAAGTTAATAATAATAATTTGAGATTATCTGGAGTATTTAATAAAGGAAAGCGTTAAGGGATGATCACTGTTATAATTCAAGCAGGATCAAATATCAGTAATTTTGTAGTATAATAGTCATGGAAAAATTTAAATGTAAGGAAAATTCACCAAGGCATCAACAAGGATTCATCAAAATTAGAAGGCAAAGAGTGTGTCATCCAAGGGAGCCAAATTTTCTTAAATTTAAGTATTTTGTCTTGGGTTATAGCTTCTATTTTGGTGTGAATCATAGGTTGAATAATTCTATGTTTAGTGTCAGTTAATACCAGGGTAGGGGATTTACAGGCTTTAGAGATTGTTTGCTTTACGGCTGTAGTGATCTGTAATAAGAGTTTGAACTGATTATTGAGGAGAGTTGTTGGTTTTAAATTCAAAAGTGCTATCAAAGGATCAGGAAAGATGGACACTGCAAATAATATCAAAATCATGTGGAATATATCTTTCCAATTTTTTTTGACAATTGGGCAAATCCACCAGATATGAAGATGTGATCCAGGTTCAGTACAGCCTCAGAAGCAAGATGAGCACTAATTGGGGGCAAATTTCGCAATTCTGGTAGGGAGTAAGTATCAACATGTAAGTACTTTGTAATTAATTTCTAAAGCAGCTATATTTTGAGAGGAAGATTTTGTAGTAATCCAAATCTTGTCTCATACCGCTGTTTCTAACAAAACTCCAAGATCGGACTCCCATTTAGCTACATACGAGGATGGATCAGAATCAGGTTTAGAAATGAGTTGAGCGTAAGGATTCAAAATAAGTCCTTTTGTGTGGGGATCATGTTTACATATCTTCTCGAAATATGATCATTTATCAAGTGCTAGTTCTCCGTGGATATTAGGCATCATTTTTTTTTTATCTGGAGATATCAGAAAGATTCTGATTTTGGAAGTCCATGACTTTTACATAATTCAAGGAATGTTTTAAAGGAATTAGAGGATATATGTAGTTGGGTTAATTTAGTCTAGGTCCTATTTTTAAACATCTTTTAAATGCATAAGTCCAATTGACAGACAGCATAGATAAGTAAGCTCAACTGGTTGTGTGCTGAAAGTTCATTTCCTCAGGGTTTACCTCTCTAAGACAAGATAGAAAAGTTTTTTGACAACCCTCTGTTAAGTAAATATAGTGTTTATCTAACATAAGCATTTATAATGCAGACTTTCAAGGCAAAGAAATGTTGTATACCATAATAGGCATGAGGTGGAAAAATAATTGACTTTAAATATGTCATTTAAATGCATTATATGCTTTATATCAGTGAGAAGATTATTGAAAAGGTTGAATGATGGTTTGGATGAAAAAGACCTATATGTGATTAAAACAGAGCACCAAGGAGAAGCAACCTCAACTGGAACAATGTTTGACCAAGAATAGTGTGCAACTGATTATAGCATGATTAATAGCCCCTTGTAAAGCTATTAATTAGTAATTTTGACATCAAGCCTTATTAATGTGACCACTGTTTAGAGCTCTTTATTTGGCAACGCGTTTAATTACAAATAAAGGCACCACTATGCACATCACAGGAACAGGAAAATGCATGTGTCTTTTATTATTCTGGCTTTGTTTGAATTAATCAAACAAAAACTGGGAACAAGTTCCTAAAACAATATATACAGCTGGGAGCTTTCAATTAATTCAGTCTAGAATAAATATTTGTTTTTTTCCTTTATATGTTGCATTATTATGTGCTAAATTAATGTTAACAGTTATAAATTTAAGTGTATAATGGTGATGTTACCATGACAATATAATCACCTTTGGGGAAGTAGATTTAGAAGTGCCTATAACAGAACAGGATTTTTGGAAAAATATCTGTCTTAGCTGAAACAAATCTCATCAACCAGACAATGCTAACAGTATTCTATTTGTTGGTCACAGCATGAATTTTTTTAAATTAGTGAAACAAAATTCCAAACTGCATTTTAGTTAGTTGGTATAAGTTCTGAGCCAATTATATGATCAAGACAAAATATTCCAATCATCAGTAAGGATGAGCCAAACACCCCCCAGTTCGGTTCGCACCAGAACCTGCGAACAGACATAAACTTCATGTTTTCTTTAGAACCCTATTAAAGTCTATGGGACTCAAACCATCAAAAGTGCTAATTTTAAAGGCTAATATGCAAGTTATTGTCCTAAGAAGTATTTGGGGACCTGGGTCCTGCCCCAGGGGACATGTATCAATGCAAAAAAAGTTTTAAAAACTACAGTTTTTTTGGGAGCAGTGATTTTAATAATGCTTAAAGTGAAACAATAAAAGTGTAATTTTCCTTTAAATTTTGTACCTGAGGGGTGTCTATAGTATGCCTGTAAAGGGGTGCATGTTTCCCGTGCTTAGAACTGTCCCTGCACAAAGTGTCATTTCTGCAGGAAAAAGGGTAATTTAAAAGCACTCGCAGCTATAATGAATTGTCGGCTCCCTGTAATACAGATAACAGTCATTGAAAGTCATTGATAAAAAAAAAGCGTGAGGTTCCCCCAAATTCAATTACCAAGCCCTTCAGGTTTGGTATGGATATTAAGGGGAACTCCGCATCAAATAAAAAATGATGTGAGGTTCCCCCCAAATATAAAGGATAAAGATAAACTTTCAAAAGATAAAGGGTCTGGTATGGTTTTTAAGGGGAACTCCACGCCAAATGAAAAAAAAATGGTGTGGAGTTCCCCCCAAAAATCCATACCAGACCCTTTATCTGAGTACGCAACCTGGCAGGCCGCAAGAAAAGAGGGGGGGACGAGAGAGCGCCCCCCCTCCTGAACCGTACCAGGCCACATGCCCTTAACATTGGGAGGATGCTTTGGGGTCCCCCCAAATTCCGCCCCCCCATTTGAAATGGTAAGGGGGTACAAAATTACCGCTACCATTTCACAAAGAAAGTGTAAAGAAATGTTAAAAAACACACACACATCATTGGGAAAAGTCCTTTATTAAAAATATTTTTTTTTTAAAAAGATTCCAGCGGTGGTAATCCACTCTTGCTATCCAGCGATGGATGATTATCTCTCCGGGGGCCAGCAATGGGTGATCTGATCCAGCGATGGGTGATCTCTCCCTCCAGCTCAGCGTATCCATCCTGTCTCCACCGGAGACACTGCGGGAATCCCGGCAGCCTAACACTTCCCACCCATCACCTGACCCCGCCCCATCTGACGCAAGGAGAAAGCTGGGCTTCCCCAGTGACGTATGGGTGACCCCGCCCCCCTCTGATGTAACGCATACAGGTTGTTCTCTGTATTACGGGGAGCCGACAATTCATTATAGCCACGAGTGCTTTTAAATTACTTTTTTTCCTGCAGAAATTACACTTTGTGCAGGGATAGTCCTAAGCACGGGAAACATGCGCCCCTTTACAGGCATACTATAGACATCCCCCAGGTACAAAATTTAAAGGAATATTACACTTTTATTGTTTCACCTTTTTTCGCATTGATACATGTCCCCTGGGGCAGGACCCAGGTCCCCAAACACTTTTTATGACAATAACTTGCATATAAGCCTTTAAAATTAGCACTTTAGATTTCTCCCATAGACTTGTACAGGGTGTTCCATGGCTTTGCCAATTTGCCGCAAACACCCCAAATTGTCCGCTGCTCGGTGAACAGGCGAACAGGCAATGTTTAAGTCGAACATGATTTTGACTCGAACTCAAAGCTCATCCCTAATCATCAGTATAACCAAATTTTGGTACTGGAAAGGGTGCTGTCAAATGCCTTGTTTAGATCTAAATAAACCGTTTAGGTTGACATCCTACATGCATTTT